>NC_133038.1:7486428-8146071 GCF_048771995.1 Taeniopygia guttata | reverse complement strand
TTTTTGATTCCTCATGGCAGAAAATCTCAAACCACAGAGATGTGATTTGACAACTCTTGTTCCCATTCTTTTATAAAAGCCTGAAATTGTTGTCCCTAGACCTACTCTACAATTTCCCTGGAAATTATTCAGGGTTAACAGAAGAGCTTACAAAGAGATTATTATAGTTATTATTAATGTATATATTCAGCCAGATGTTTGGAGAGGAGATCTGGTTTTTCTTCTTCGTCCTGCAACACCCCATGAACAACTCACGTGTGCTTGTGGACTGTCGTGCTTGCACAGAAGAACTCATAGTTCATCTCGAAAAACTAATCCTTGTGTTTTGCCAGAAATGAAGGAAACTGCAAGCAAACAGCTGCAAAGTTGAGGAAAGTTGATTTAAATTTACCAATAACAGCATCTTCATAACTGTTGGCTTTTGAAAGTATGAGAGGAATGAAAGGGCATGTTCACTTGGTTTCATTCCCTGGTGCCATTCCTCATCATAATGTAATTTAAGTGCTGCCTTTTATATTGTTGCTTTGCAGGTTGCCTGTTTTTAAAGGTACACTGTCACATAAAATCAAACAATGCTTTACCTCTGCAGTGAATAACACTTCCAACTACTAAAAGCGATTGTTAAAATGTCATGTTAGCCCGTTCCATAAATCACCGCTGCAATCCTGACCTTGCTGAAATCAATAGAGGTTTGCCACCAGCTCCCATGGGGCCAGAATTCAGCCTCTGGGCTTGATGGATATCCAGAGTGAACAATATCTCCAATTACTCTCTTAGGTTGGGCAAGTGCATTCCTTGTTCCCATTCCTTTCCTGCTTTCACAGTCCCTCACATCTTCAAGGGGGCACTTGGGCTGCTCAGTCTGAGGGGCTGCCAAGGGTCGGGCTGATGGATGGTGCTGAGGAGCCTCTTCCTGCAAACACTTCAGCACATCCAGAGCTTTATCATCCCTCTGGAGCCACAGCCCAGCTTTGTCATAAATGACAGAGCTGTGGCTGAGGTTATTGCCCATTTTACATCCCCCTGTTCGGTGCAGGAACAAAGCACAAAATGTTTTCTCTTTTCATTTACTCAGGGAGTGAGTAATAATTCTGTTGCTTTAGACAATGAAGGGAAAATATTTCACTCTTTGTTTTTGCCCAAATCACTCTAATTGCCTCCTGGAAAGTCCACTTCATAAAAGGAAAACACATTTGAAAGTGAAGCTGGAAAGTTCATCACTCAGAGACTGAAAAAGCAGCGTTTGTTCCTCTAATCAAGATTTCCAGGTCGATGTGTTCACCACAGTGTGTTTACTCATGCTTTGTCTAATTTAGATTTAAATAGTTATCACATGTCTATTTAAGACCATTCCTTAAAAATTAGAGAAAAACCTGCAAAAAAATTTCAGTTTTGACCTCCCTATAGCTTTGGCAAGATTTGGCACAAACTCAATGCTTTTTACTTCATTGCACATGAGATTTAAGAGCAGGAGTGGGACAAGGAGAAAGCTGCACATCACATCAGGGCATTAACCCTGGGTCTTCCTTTCGGACTGTCATCCTGGCAGCCAGAGGAGAGGTTTTTCTCTCCGTGCTGCTGGTTAAAAAGGGAATGTGAGCAGCACCAGACCCATGTGGCAGGCGAGGTGCCGCAGGCAGCGCTGCCAGGACTCCTGCAGGTACTCGGGGCAGGAGTGAGCACTTCAAAATGCTTCTCAGCACAAGTCCCAGGGCTTATTTCATTGCCTTCCCAAAGCCTGGAATCAAACACGGAGTGTATCGGATGTCTCCAGCAGCAACTCTACTCATGCACTCTTGTAAATCTCCCTCGTAATCCCCCTGCTGCTGACACTTTATTAGCCAGGCATTCCGGGCTGTGCTTTACTGGGGCACCTCTAAGTGATTGCAGATGGGAGCTCTGCTGGGTTCAGATGTGCTACCAGAGAGCTCTCTTCATATTTTCCATGCTCTGCCTCGTTTGTCAGATTGGTTTTAACCCTGTTGTGTTCGGGATGTTTCTTACCTCAGCCAAGGTGCCGGAGGTGGATGGGACACCTGGGTATTTTTATGGATGTGACGTTTCCCTCTCTGCTGATCCAGGGAAACTTAAAAGCTCCCTGCATTGAATCTCCAACAAGAAATGCTGGACAGGGTGAGGAGATGTGTCAATGCTCCAGAGGGAAGCTGGGAGTTGCCCAGAGCTGCCCAAAGCAGCAGAGATCGAGGTGATGAATCCTCACCACAGAACTCTGTGTGCTGGGCCACAGCTCTGCTCCCAGCAGGCCCCATTTGTGCACAGGGAAAGCCACTGGATGAGAGGAAATTTCTGGATTAAAAATCCCTGTGAACGCCATGTTAGCAACAAAACATGGCATCCAGGCCTAGATCTGGGTCTCTGCTCTGAGCTGCCCCACGTTTTCAGGTCTGGAGGATGAACTGAACCCCTCCTGCCGTGGTGCCTGCACTGAGGAGAGCACACACAGCACTGCCTCATTTCTCACCCAGGATTAACCCAAATATCACTGCACACTCACAGGAAAGTGCACTGAAAAATCACTATTTTATCTCCCTGTGCCTTTCAATGAGCAGAACTTTCACAGAATCACAGAATCACAGAATGATGAGGTTGGAAGAGACCTCTAAGATCATCAAGTCCAACCTATGCCCTAACACCTCAACCAGACTACAGCACCAAGTGCCAAGTCCAGTCTTTTTTTAAACATATCCAGAGATGGTGACTCCACCACCTCCCTAGGAAGACAATTCCAGTATTTTATTATTCTTTCAGTGAAAAATTTTTTCCTATTATCCAACCTAAACCTTCCCTGACGTAGCTTGAGACTACTTTGATAGATACATTCCTGTTGAACACAGGCTGGAGCTCTGGGCTGCCCAATGGTCTCTCAATATTATGTTGCAAATCCTGCCTAAAGAGCACAAGGCCCAAAATGCTGGGCTGGAAAACTGTATTTCCCACATTCTAAGCAAAGAGGAGTGGGCAGCACCCATAGTGTTAATTTTGGTTTTCTGTTCAAGTGAAAAGTGAATCAAAGCTCTGCACTGCTTGTTTTTTCTGAAATCATAAATGTGACATGGAATGTGTTTATCCCTGTGATGACCTTGCTCAACCAAGGTAATGGGAATTGCAGATGGGCTCTGCAGTGCTTCAGAATTAACAGCTTTTTGGGAGGAATGGCTTTTAGGATTTCGGGTTGGAGAAGCAATGCTGGTTAATGGAAGTGGTGTTAGAAATTCCCCAAAGATGAGCAACTTTCACAGCACTACCCAGCGAATCTGTTGTTCCAGAATATTCAGAATCTCAAAGAAGGAATTTTAAAAATCAAGGCATGGCACTTGTGTCTTTTAAACCATTAATTTATTTAATTGCTTTGCCTGAGAAATGTTTGCCACAGCCATTGAAACAATGTAAGGCAGGCTCATAATTGCTTAGTGAAATGTATACAAGTGTTTTTATAACAGCAATTTTCCAGAAGCTCTGATTTCTCTGGTTAAATTGAGTGTAATAAAGACAGCAAGTCTGTGACAGACAAGTTGTAGCACCTGTGTTTCCAGATGGGACACGGGAGGAAAGGTTTGCTCATCCTGACTGCTAACTGAGCTCTACAAACCCACATTGCCCAGAATAAGCAGGTGCCTATCAAACCAGAGCTCTGGGAATTCCTCTGGTGATTCATGCTTTTTCCATCCATCCAAACAAGCTCTGCTAAGCTGCTTGACTCCATAAACTGGACTGCACAAGTAATATGATGAAAAGCATCATAATTTATATCCCAAAGAACATATGTCTTCCATATTGATACGTTAGCAAGTCCCAGACTTTGACTCAATGGTTTGGCCAAGTCAGGCACTTGTGTTGCTGTGGTTAATGTGAATTTGTTCTCTACATATGGGCAGCAGTTCTCAGCAAGACTCACTGCATTATCATGGAGGATTAAATTCACATAAATTAAACATGCAGCCAACAGTGGCTCTTTTATTAGGAGAACATTGTTTTTGCATGATTACAGACAGATTTTCAAAGGAAATCAGCTCCTAGCTAGATTCCAGAAGGAGCACACTGATTTTTAAAGCAACTCAACATTTTGGATCCTGAGCTCCTGAACATTTGGCCATGAGGATCATTCTATTCCATCCATAGCTCATGGTAATATACTGGCTGTGAGATCTTCATATATTCCTTATGATCCCATATTTTGCTTTCCACGAAGACATATTTCTTCAGTTTGAGAGGGGAAAAACATGTTTCAGTGTTGCAGGAAATCAGGGAGCTGCTTGTATCTTCTCCTCTGTTCTTACGAGATAAGTGCTTCTAATCTCTGTAACCAAAGGCATTTTCTGGCATTGTGAGTTGAGTATTTTTATCATAGTATTATAATATATAAGTATTATAATATATAAGTATTATAGCTTACAACATCAGTTTGTCCTACCAACTTTCTGAACCAAATGTATATTATAGAGCTATAAAAAACAGAACCAGACTGAACTTTTGCAGTGAGTTGCCTTAAACTATGTAGGTTTATGCTGCTGGTTAGCAGAACTCATCATCTGAATGTCAGTGGTCCTTAAGAACTCTTGATCACTGGTGATTTTTCTTCAGCTGAAAAGATAAAAACTTCATGTATTTGGTATGAAATACTCAGCTTTATTTTCTCCAAGTTTGTGTTTTCTTTAATACTCCCTTATGGGAGCAGCAAATTTCTGCTAAGATGGAAATTTGCCTCTATAGGGAGCATCTCATTGAGGTCCCACCTTGAGTGCTGTGTCCAGTTCTGGGTCCTTCACTTCAGGAGAGACATCGAGGGGTTGGAGCATGTCCAGGAAAGGGAACAGAGCTGAGGAAGGGGCTGGAGCACCAGGAGCAGCTGAGGGAGCTGGGAAGGGGCTCAGCTTGGAGAAAAGGAGGCTCAGGGGGGCCCTTCTGGCTCTGCACAGCTCCTGACAGGAGGGGACAGCCAGGGGGACACCAGGATGAGAGGGAACAACCTCATGCTGGGCCAGGGCAGGCTCAGGGTGGGCATCAGCAGGAATTTCCCCATGGAAAGGGTGCTCAGGCACTGGAACTGCCCAGGAAGGTTTGGATCCCCATCCCTGGAGTGTCCCAGGAAGGGCTGGAGGTGACACTCGGTGCTCTGGGCTGGGGGCAAGGTGGGGATGGGGCACAGCTGGGACTCGATGATCTCAGAGCTCTTTTCCAATTTCAGTGGTTCTGTGATCTCTTAGAAATATGTCAGTGCATTATGGGCACCTACATGTGGCAGATGTGAATAATGGCAGTGCAAAGGTAAAAAGTAAAGTAACATCATCCATTTTGCTCAGGTACTTTTGAGGTTTTGGGGGGGTGTGGGTGGGGATTTCACATAACTGAGCACCGGTCCTGCAAGATATTACAAACAGCATAATGGATCTTAATAAATCTGCTTTCTTAAGACTTTCCATAATTATTGTTGGATCTACTTTTGCTCTCATGTCAGCAGAAAATGAGGCAAGAAGATTGAGGTCCTGCTGTACCTGGGAAACAAATGTAAAATTGCTTTGCTTATTTAAGCAGGTTTGAATCTATTTAATACCTGAGGAACACATCCAAAACCCATCCTCTGCCACACGAACAGATCAGAAAATGCCATGTTCCTATGGCAGAATCTCAAAATGAGAATTATTTTCCAATTTTTGAGGAGTTTCTTCACATTTCCTGCTTTTCTTCCCCCCTGTGGCCCCTGTTGAGAAGCGTTGGGTAATGCCTAAGCTAAATGTTGCTTTAGTCACACACCAGCAGTCACCCAGAAACCATCGAGCGTTATTAAACTGCCGTCGTTTCTCGTTGGGGTCCATCAATTATGGAGACTGATGGGGGAAAAGTTCAGCCAAGGTTAGAGCCTGTGTGTGTCTCTGGCCCACGGGGAGCTCTGTATCATTGCTCTGAGCCAGCAGAGAAGGCACTGTGGCTTTGGTTGCTCCCAGGGCCATAAATCCAGGGAATGTGCAAGTTCCAGTGATTCTCGACTCTCCTGTAGGAATAAGGAGGGAAGGAGGAGAATCACCAGCTCATGTCAGCAAAAAATTTCTCAGAGCAGTTCTCTAACCTGCACTACATCCTTCAGTTTGTCCCTAAGTTGGTCCATTTCATCCTTATTTGTTTGCTCTTTGTTTACAATTCCCTTTTGATGTGTTCTCTTCCTTTCTGCGTATTTTTCTTCCCATCTCTGTCGTGGCTCTTCCCATCTTCTGTCATTTGGCTCTGGCTCCACCAGCCAACCCCTGAGCCCCAGGGCTGTGAGAACGATGGGGATCAGGAAGGGCTGAAGGTGAACAAAGTAAGAGGGGCACTCCAGCCCTTGCGCCAATGCCCTTCTGAGCCTTGTAGTTCTGCCCCTCATCCCTGGCTCTGCTGGAATTATGGATCTGGGAGCACATCAAACCCACTTCCATACAGCTCTGGAAAAATAAAGGGGCTTCTTTGATTGCCTCAGGTATCCACCCTCTAGGTATTTAATTTTTTTGGTGCGGCTTTTACAATTAGTGCAGAATTTGGCTGTAAATTGGAAGGTACTTCCAGGTCTGCACAAAGGGATTCCAGCTTCCACCAGATTTACCCTCACCTGGAGATGGAGTCTGGTTCTGCCAGCCTGGGTTTGGCTGCACTCTGGCTCCCACCACATGACTCCAAGTAATAAATGGGATGGGATTGCGCAGAGTCAGAGAGTGAAGAAAACAAATACCCATTTTAAAGTCTTAGGGGACTGTCTATTATTATAATGAGAAAGTGGAAACCTAATTAAAACAAAGGTTATGAAAAGCAATTTCACAATTTCCTTTCATTTGCCAATAAAAATATTTAGATTATATATGACAGCCTAGCATTTGCTCAAAAGCCAGAATCCAAAATGTCTCAATGCGAAGATGTATGGGTAGAAAATATTTAATCTCATCCAGCCTCTAAATTCAGATGTGAATCATGAATTCCTGCAAATTTCCCTTAACAGCTGTATGTTAAAACCTTTCCCAGCTGTTATAAGTCTGTTCATTTTTCAAAGTTATTAAAGGATACACCCCCTCTAATAATTCTCAGATCATGGTGAGACACAAAAGGTTTATGTATTTCAACAGAAAGCTATTTTGCATTTACAGTTCTGCATGAGAGAAGGGCTTGTTATTTCCCCTGAGGCTGATCAATACTAGCAGGAATAAAAATGGTGATAACTTCGAAGTGTTCTTTGAAAAATTTCCAGGATTTCAAGCCCTGAACAAAACGTAAATGCAAACTTAAAATAAGTTAAATTAAGTAAAATGTGATTTGAAAACTTTTAACAATCACCCTTGCCAAAGCCATAAGCCCTTTTTAATGTGGCTGCAGTGACTTGAACTGCATCAGAACAAGCAGAGCAAGGAATCCACAAGAATGAATTCATTTAATGCAGGGAGAAGGTCCTTTCGTGACCTTGTTCCAACCAAACATCCAGTTCTTCAACTGGCTCCAGAGTGGAAAGAACCCTTTGGGGGATGGCACTTGGAGCTCTGAGTCCTGAGTTTTTTGATATAAAAGATTTCCCTTCTAAGGACAGACATATCCAAGCAGGAACACAAATTCTTGGTCATAATTTGGTGAACAAAACCATGTGGGCTTGAGTTTGTGAAAAAATAGTAAATTTGCTGATTTTTGTTTCTTGCTTTTGAAGTTATTTAACACTTATTTAGTAACTATTTTAAATTGCTTTTTTGAAGAAGCATTTGCCAAACTTTGCAGAAATTGGTGCAGCATCTCCATATTTGTGTTTTGCATTTTTTTTCCTGTGAAAAGCAATGCAATAATGATTCCTAGTCATTATAAGCACCATCACTTTTCTTCATTGAAGAAGGGAAACACAAACTCCAGAACATTGCTCTGTCAGACATTTGATCCCATAACCCTCTCTTCTCTTATCCAGAGCTTTGAGGACAGATGAAATTATCTATCTCCTTAAAGCAATAGCTCCTCCATATCTCTGGGCTACGAGTAACCATTTTGTTTATGCAATTGCTGCTGATTTTATCTCTATCAGTGCCTGGCACTTCCTCAAATTAGCACACAGATTGTGTGTTGTGTCCCTGAAGAGGAACAATATAATTGCTGATCACTTGAAAAAGGTTTGGTTTAAGTAAATTGCTTTGCTCAGAGGGAATCACTTGGTAGAATCCATTTTCCAGGACAATATCCAAATGCTTTTACCCACAAAGCTGCCGCTTCTTTAAGGTTTTCCCTCATTAATTAGTGAGCTTCCCCAACTGCAGCAAATGAAGCAGAGATCTTAGTGACCACTCTTTGCTTTGATGTTCAGCCCTGCTGAAGCCCCAGAGCCGTTCTGTGCTGGGTATCAATAAGGCAGCTGTGCCATGATCTGTACACACAGAGCAGCCCAAAATGCTCACAGAAGCTCTTAAACTCTTTTTGCCTTAATCTGAGTGTTTGACTTTGCAGCCTCAATAGGTTCTGAGTGTGGGGAGCACAGCTGATTTTTCTTTTTTGGCGAATTTCCTGGGTAAACCGAAAATGCAGAAAAACCAGAGTCGTGTTCGTGTGGTTGGGAGATTCATCCTTTGGGATCTGCCATTGAGCCAGCAGCATCCCTGAGAGCTGTAGGATTTCAGCATCCTTTGCATGGACCAGGACTGACAGAAGATGAGGCATTTCTTGGCTTGCTATCGGTGGTTTTTTTTTGGGAGCAGGGACCAGGAGTCCCAAAGTGAAGGAGAACAAAGATGTTTCCAGTGAGAACAAGCTCTTTACTCTGTCCCTCACCCCCGTCCCTCCCACAGCTCAAATCCCAGGATTATGTAGTTGCATTCACCCAAATGATGGGTGTTAATTGTCAATGAGTCACTTAATTAGCCCCATATGACTGCAGATAAAATGTCCCAGTGTATTACAGTGGCAGCAGCAACAGAGCCGTGATGCTCTGAGGACACAGCAAGGCAGGGTTGGTGGGTAAAGCCAATGGTGGTTTGTTGTTTTTTTAATTAAGCTAGCTGATGCAATTGGAATAATCTCCCAGTTGCACATAAATGAGGTTTTGGTTTATCCAGGAGCTGTTCCAATTGATTTAAAGTTGTTCAGAAATAATCTGCTTAATCAAGGCCAGAATGCTTAGTACCATATAAAACAGATCCCTATCTCTGAAAATCTGATTACTGGTTTATTCTGGTTAGAATTTAATCCATGACACACAGTTTGTATTTTATCTGGAGGAACAGCCCAATAGCCACTCTAAGCTTTTTACTGGCCTTGCTTACCACTCATGTATTTTAGGTATTTTCAGCTTGTGGTCTCCAGACCAGGTGGTCTGGACTTCCTGGTGTCCACACAAGTTCTGGACACTGGGCTTTTGTCCCTCAGTCCATCTGTGGCCTGGCACAGGTGTTCACCAAAGAGGAACCTGGATGGTTCCATTCCTGGACGTGTCCAAGGAAGGCCTGGATGTGGCATTTAGTGCCAAGGTTGGACTTGATGGTCTGGGAGCTTTATTCCAAACTCAGTGGTTCTGTGAACCATCATCTTTCAACCCTGGGTTTGCACTCTTTTCTTTAGGCAGAAAAAGCTGTCTAGAAAACCAGTTTCCAATGGAGATGTGTCCATTGAGGGAGTTTTAAGGGTGCCACTCTCAGGATCTAGCTTAAACCCACTTTGAGTTGAGTTGGTTGGTCACCAAACCGATACAGAAATCAACTGGATGCCAAACTGCTCCTTGAAATGACTGGAAATCCAAATGGAGTGTGTTAAAAAATCAAGAATTGAAGAAGTATAATTTAGAGTTCCTTCTGAAAATAAAATATTCTGTTCTGTTGCCAAGCTGACAGACTGAAACAAGCTCCAGTAATTTCTGTATCAGTGGCATTGTGTCATGTAACTGCTGCAAGCTTCTTTAAACAAATTTCTGAATGCAAACAGGTTCAGGGAGCAAAGGGGAAGGTAAAATGAGAGAATAATTTGGGATTACTGAAACAAGCCCTGCAACTGTCAAACCCTGAGGAAAGAGAGAGCTAACACGCTTCATCTAAACCCTCCCATAAAAACTGTAGGTAATTAGAGGCTTAGATTTATTGAAAACAATGGCGAAAAAAAATCATAATTACCTTTACATATTTTTCATTTGCTGTTAGAAAGTGATCCCAGTAATTTGGTGTTCAGTGAGCAGGGCACGTTTTGCATTGTTGTTCCTCCACTGTGCCCTTCTGAGCAGAAGTGCTCCAGGGGAACCCTGCTGAACAGGTCTGTTCTTTTCCTTTTTAAATCTTGCAGCAATTAGCAAGCATTTCACGGGCCATTTCGGTCCCACAATGTGACTTGGCAAAATGGTGCCCAGATCAAAAAAAAGGGTTGCAAAATACATCCTTGTTCTAGATGGGAAAGGTTTCCTTCAAATGGGAGATGTCCTGGAATAAAATCCGCTTCAATTAAGGACATTTCTTTCTCAATTATTTTTACCCAAACCCAAAGGAGAAACTGATCCTGGGAAAAGCCTCTGTTAGAAACCTCTGAAAAAGTCATTGCAGAGCAGAGGGAAGGCTCACAAGAAATCCAATGACCCCTCTTGTACATGAGTGGATGATGAAGGTGGAACAAACCAGCGAGAGCCCATGAGGGCAGACATCCAAGGCCTGGGGCAGAGCTGGGGCAGCCCAGCCGTATGAGAAGTGGTCATATTTCAAACTAGGCAAGTCCAGCATAATCCTGTTTATGAAATGCAGGTGAAGCATAATTCAGAGTTTGTGGTTGGAGCTTTAAAACTCATTATGTTTTAGTTCTGCACTGTGCGGAGACCGACGGCCTCCTCGCACGTCAGGGTCGCGATGCTCCGAGCAAACGGAGTTTGCAGCTCTGGGGTTCTGAGCACGGGACAATTCTCCCCTCTGGAATCTGGCAGCGTCCTGCAGCCTGGATAACCTGAGTGATTTGGTTTTCCAGCCTCAATGCACGTCTCCTACGCCAGGTGTTTTCTGACTTTCTCCTGAGTGAGAACAACGTGGTTTGGGAGACAAGATCTGCCTCGGAAAGAGCAACCAACGCTGGGATGTGACAGCGAAACTGAAGAAGTGCTGACAGATGAAAAATATTTTGTTCTTCCTTTTCCAAATCCTGGAGCAGTTTAGATCTGTCCCTGTACCTGTCCTTTCTTCCTGGGGAGCCCAGGTAGCTTCATGCTAAGCAGAATCTCTGTGCTGTGTTCCCTCGTCGTGCTGGAGGCTGAGCTTACAAATTTTCTCCCTGATATATAAAGATGCCACCACAGAAATGTTTCTGGAGAGGCTGTCTGGAAATAACTGCACAAGCAGACTTTCAAGGGCTTAGAAGGGGTCACAACTCAGGCTGTGGGAATCATGGAATGGATTGGAAGGGGTTGGAAAGGACCACAAAGCTCATCTCATCCCACCCCTGGCCATGGGCAGGCACAGCTTCCACCATCCCAGGTTTCTCCAAGCCCCAGTGTCCAACCTGGCCTTGGGCACTTCCAGGGATGCAGGGGCAGCCACAGCTTCCCTGAGCACCCTGTGCCAGGGTCTGCCCACCCTCACAGGGAACAATTTCTTTCCAATATCCCATCTAACCCTGCTCTCTGGCAGTGTGAAGCCACCCTTCCTTTGCCCTGTCACTCCAGGCTCTTGTGAAGAATCTCTCTCCATCTTTGTTTTCAGCTCCCTTCAGGTACTGGAAGGGCACAATTAGGTCACCCCAAATCTACTGCCTTACCCCAAAAAAATGGCTTTTCCCCTGTCCCTGCAAAGATTGTTTCTCTGGGATCAATTAAAGCCTAAAACAAGCAAAAAAAAAAAAATCACAGTCTTCAATTAGAAAATAATTTATAAATATTCTTGTATGGGAGATGGCATGGACAGGATAGAAAGGGAGGGAAAAATACTCCAAATGGCAGATGAAGCCTTAAATTCACAGGAGGGGTAGAATCTTACAAACATTAGTGTTAGCCTGGAGGCTTGGGATATTCATTTGGAGAGGAATGCTGCTTGTGATGGATACGTCAGGCTCTCATCGACTTCTAAACCCAATGATGTTGTTCTTCAAACAAGCATGACGTGCTCAGAGAGTGCCACAGTGCACAGATTTAGGTCAGATGGGGAGGAAGAGGAGCTCTGGCTGCAAGTTTGGGGTTTGCTCTCACTAAATGAGCTGGCTGGGATGTTTGCCTTTGCTTCAGCACCTGACTGTGCTGCTGCAGAGCAATAAATGCAGCTCTTGCATAGTTCAGGAGATCTGAAAATGAGATCAAGTTTAATACATTGCACAACTCAGTTAAAAGGTTCCTACTGGGCTGTTTATAATATTGGTCTGGAATAGCTACAGTGCAGGGCAGCAAAGCAATCCTTTTTCATTTGTTTTTCTGGATTTGAGCCTTTTGCTGCTTGTGTTTTTGTAGCTATTTTTTGAGAAAAACCAATTTGGGGCAGTACAACCAAATTCAGATGTGAACTACAGAGATGGGGAATGTTCCTTGTGGAATGGTGTCACCCTGACCCCAGAGGTGTTGTAGGGAAGGGGTAAAGCTCCCATCTGCTTTTCTACTCCAGGAAAAGCAAAGTCTGTGTACCACTAGAGGGTGCATCAGCTGCAAAAAACAAAAACCCAGGCTTTTCTTCAGGAGCTGCTCTGTTTTGTAGCTCTGAAATTAATTTCAGCAGAATCAACTATCTGATGTTATTCTCAGCATCATTCAGCTCACCTGAACTTGCCCGTGGTGGGTGGCTTTGTCAACAGCAGATAATTTATTTTGGCTCTTCCAATTCCACTTTTTGTGTTGTCTGTTGCAGAGCCCCAGGCAAAGCAAGATTATTTAAATGTATTGGATACAAGGATTTGCTGTTGTGGCACCAGAGCCTCGGTGTCCCAGCTCCCTTTGTTGGTAGGATGAACAGCCAAGAGTTGAGGGCAGAAGGTGGAGGTTGCTGAACTCGATCCAAAATGAAGCAGACTGGGAATTTCAGCTGGGTTAGGGCACTGCCTGTTCTGCTTGTCTCAGCCTAGAAAAGTCCTGGAGCAAAGCATCCTTTTCTGTCTGCACCTCCCTGCCAGACAGATCTTCATCTTTTGCTCTCAGGAATTGTATTTCTTGGAGGGTGGCACGTTTCTATTTATCCAAGGAAAGGTTATTACAGCTTAGAGGACTGAAAGAAAATGGGAATGTTTACATCCAGGAAGAAAGCTTATAAAGCCATTTTGAGTTAGATCTGAAATGCAAATTCTTCCAGCCCAATAGGTCTAACCTAGTTCCCTGCTATTTTAAGCAGCCACGTTAAATAATCCTGTTCATAAAACAATCAAAACCCCACCTGGTTCTCTGCACTGTGCTGCGTCCAAAACACCCAAAGACAGGCTGCAAATTGAACAGGCAGAAGGGTGAAATAATTCTGGTTTGATGGCACCAGTCCTCTTGTGCTCCTGCCTCACAGAACACATTCACCAAAGGCCCTGCTTGGCTCCCTGAACAATCACAGGTGGTGTTGGTGTGGGAGGTGCAGCTCTTTTCCCCTCCAACCCATTGTGGGAAGGATTGTGCTTTTCCCTGGCTGCTATAAAAGCCATGGGGCAGCCAGGACAGAAATTCCCTGATATCCTGGCAGCTGCCCTCCCTGAGAGCAGTGAGATTTGGAGCATATGCAGGTAGGGGGACACAACTGCAGGGAAGTCCTGGCTGATGCTGCAAGTGCTGGGGAGCAGAGAGAGGCATCTCTGGGACTGCCTAACCCTTGATTCACAGATTTTGTGTCCTTTGTTCAGCCTCAGATGTGATAACACAATCCCTGGGATCGCCTGTCTCCTGTCCTGGGCCCCAGCACTGACCTGGGCCAGCACCCAGCAGCTGAACCTCACTCATTTCCCTGGTTTGGATATTCCTGTCCCCTGCAGGTGCAGGTGGGAGCTGCCACATCCAGGTGACCTGACCCAGAGGAAACCCATCCTCCTGGCTGGCACTGAAAAAATCACTCAAAATACACATTCTTAACAGATTAGTCCATGAAGAGAAGTGTGAGGGAGGATGGGGCCTTACAGAGCTGCTCTACACACAAATATCCCATCAGTGGTGATTTTCTGGATTGGTGTTTTCCCATCTGGAAGATTTTACGGCATTCCTCTGCCCTAAGCAGCATTCCAGGGTCTGTCCCAGTGGGTGCTTGGCTTTCTGTGGGTGCACAAGGGTAATTTGTGCTGCAGCTCTGTGTGAGTGTTAAAAATGACACAGAAGGGCCCTCGCCCTGTGCTCAGGAGCAGGCAGGACCCCCAGCTCCTCCTCTGAAATCTTCCTCTGTTAGAGCCCAAATCCAGCAGTAGATGGCACCAGCAGGATGGGGAAAAAAAGGCTTTAAACTCCTGTAATGCCTCAAAATTCCCCAAATGTTTCACAAAACACAGACAGCTCAATAAAAAAACCAAGGCACTGGGTCCTGGCAGAGATAAATCACCCGGAGTGGCCCCAGGTGTCGTTCCCAGGGCTGGGGACACGCTCAGGAAAGCAGGACATGGATAAAACACACATTATTCCAATTTCCATGCACACAGGAGCAGTTTCTAAGGCAAACAGAGGAAGCTGTGGGAATTCCCTACAAATTGGACATTGCAGGCTTCAGTGGTGCTGTCCTGGGAGGATTTCTTTTGCTTTCTTTCCTAGACAATGCATCCAAGTGGAATTTCTGTCTCAAATGTTGACCAGAGCTCGTATTTCCTATTTCACACCCACAGCCATATGGAATATTTGATATAGGTAGAGCTCACAAGGTTGTAGTTTTAAAGTTTTTTGTACTACAGAACTACGGTTTCAGATTTTTTCAATAATATGCTATAGAATGGATAAATAATTGTATAGAATGTTGAAGAAACTCATACACAGGTGAGCCAAGCCATGACACTTCTCACTGTTCTGGAATCTTTTCCCTTTCCTTTTGCTTTGGACATACACAGGAAAAAAATGATCACTTGGATCCACATCCTGCAGTGTTTGAAGTGAAGGAGATGAGGACAAAGTAATCAGTACTTGTTCTGTGATTTCCTAACTAAATAAGACTCTCAGGGCACTCAGAAGTGGTGCTAAAAGGAGGCACAGGGTGAGGGTGCTGCAGGTAAAAAATCAGCCTCCAGTTTTAGGCACCCCTTTGGGAGGAGCTGCTGAGTGCAGGTTTCTAGCACAGCAAATTGCATTTCTGATCTGCTCCCCAGTTATTCATGGCTTCCATTTCCAGAGCATAACACAATGCAGATCTTTGCAGGCAGTGCAGATGGTATTAAAAGATGTTTTTTTAGCTGTAGCTGCCACCAAATGGTCTCTATTTAAACATTTTCATTTTCTTCAGTTCCTTTCTGCCACTTAGATGCCCTGGTAACTTGCTGAAAGAAGTTTTTCTGTACAGTAGTGCTTCCAAACTTGCTTTGGTGTGGGGTGTGATTTCACTTGGCAGCGTGGTCTGACCATCATGGCTGAAGGTTCCTTAATAAATTCTATACTCAACAGGGTGGACATCATATTTTTAATTGAAATAGTCATTAAATCACTCAGTGAGCAGCTCTGCAGTGGCTGTGCTCCAGAGATAGTAGGAGGAATATGAACGTGCACAAGAAAAGGGTCTGTTTCTCCAAAGATTGTACAGGAGGGGAAGACCTTGTTTTCTAGATCTCTTTAACAAAGGTTTTTTCAGCGAGGATTGCAAATGAGCCACTCTTCCATGGAGGCAATTTGCATATCATTAGCCTTCCAGGTTTGTTAATTGTTTTCACCTAGAGGAGGTGGAAGGGTTGAGTCTTTGTTTGGAAAATGACAATGCATTCAGCAAGCAGCACATTTTATTTGCGATAGGTGACACACATTTTTTTAACATTTTCTGTGAACTGGTATCAATTTTGATGGAGATGATGATGCCCTTTCAAAAGAAAATTGAGACCTTTCCTCAACATTTAATTTCCTTGTATTTCTTTGGATGTGGCTTTTTCAAATAAAATAAATATTTTCCTTTTGTGTCTTTCTTCTCTTCCCTCCCACCAATTCCCGGGATAACATTTAGCACTGCACCTTGCAATAATGTTTTCATGATCACCTTTGCAAGGATGTAACTTCGCAAGAATTCAAGAAAAAGACTGAAAAGTCAAAAGGCTTTTAAAAATCTTTGCCCATGTTTGAAATGCTGATGTCCTGTTTGCATTTTTATCTTTATTGTGTAGGATTGAGGGAACTTCTGCAGCACAGAGCAAGGCAGAGAGGAAGAAGGGATGCACAGGCTCAGGATGTGATGGAGATGACCCCAGCAGGTGCAGTTGAACCCTAACCCATCACTTCTTTCTCATGGCTCTGGCTGTGGTGGATCTGGGTGTTTTCCAAGTTTCTTTAGGAATTTTGGTCCAGAGACTCATTTTTGTGGGGCCAAGTTGGGTTTCTCTAAACACACCTGATGTGTCTCAATACCTGATACACCTGGACCAGCACAAGTCTGGGGTCTGTGCTTGAAACCACAAGCTGGGAAAGACAGGTAGGGGAATTTAAAGATGTTCACAATGGAGTTCAGGGGGTGAAAAAAAACCTTTTAAATTCCTACTGATGCATGGACACTTCTGATTTTGCTCCTTTTAGTTTGGGATTTCTCCCCATGCTGACCTAAGGCTTGTGTGTGACATCAAAATAGACACAGCACAACATTTGTTGGTTTTTTGCTCCCTGTTTTTTTGTCAGCAACACAAGTAATGGTGGATGAATCTTTACCAGACATTGATTAAAATGTTAATTAATGAGACTTTTACCGGAATGAAGCTGGCACACATGCCAATTATTTCTGCAGCTGATCACACCTTTTTGGTGTTACTTGGAAATAGTCATGAGTTGTCTGACACCTCTTCTACTTCTGTTGTCTTAAAGATAAAAAATAATACAAGAAACTGCCCTTTTGGATCTATTGTGTTTATCAAAAGAAGAAAACAACACTTAAACTCTCCTCTCTCTCACTGTCAAATCGTCCTCCCATCATCAACAACCACGGGGAGAAAACTTTATTTATTTATTGCCTCAAGCATTGAGTGCCTCAAAAGGAAATATTTTATTGCTCTCCAAAGATTGTAAAGCTTGTGACTTTTTTTATAAAGCTGCCAACAATAACATCTGGGAGCTTTTGCCACTGACACCATTTAAGTCTTTACTCCTTTTATTGATCCACTACCAAGTTATTTATTTCCATAGTCACACGTGTATGATTTTGTCACAGGTCCCAGTTACATTTTGTGGAGGTTATTGCACTGGGCTGCACATTACCTGCTTGGATGAGCTTCATTTTCAGAGCCTGCTGGTCTGTTGGTGACTGAATATTTGCCATAGATCATATGATTAAATATGGAAAACATCTGGTTGAAGGAGTCTAACAAAAATCTGAACATCTGGAAAATATTGGTAAAGAAGCTAATTCAGTTTGTCAACTTACAAATTGTTCTAGCAGGAAGTATTTAGGGGTAGAAGATAATTGAGATTTCATTCCTCTGGCTGCTTGTCCTTGCCTTTGTATATTTTGGTATAACTTTGGAAGGACTGTTTTACTTCCAAATACTCCTTTGGACACAAACTGGGAGGGAATTACCAGTGGGAGAAAAGGAAAAATAAATTTTGGTTCCTGTTGTCTCCTGTTTTAACCATTTTAAAAGACAACAAAATATATTCAACTCCCCACACCTCTCTGATCCTCTCAGCTGAAGGCTTTGCTGCTGTTCCTCAGCTCTTCCACAATTTGCACTCGGCCGAGGCAGTGATGGTTTTTCTGGGGAAGGTTTTGTACCAACTCCACCTAACACTGAACCTGTGGGGTTATTGAGAATATCTGCATTTGGCTTCTATAAAACACGCAGACTTGAGCTTTCTCTTCAAAATATTGCCTTGCTCAAAATATCCAAGACTGGGCAAAACACTTCTTTCACATAAAAAAGCCTTTTTTTTCTGTCAGAGAGAGATTTTCACAAGCCATAATGCACTGAGACCTCAGTCATCAGAGATCTCAGTAATCTTTGCTCTGAGGGCAGGACACAACTCTGATTCAGTCAAAGACAAGAAGTATCTTTTAAAAGTCAAACCAAACCCTTAAGGCTCCTCACAGGAGAAGAGGCACAGAACAGTTACATGAAGTTTTGTTCCTTTGTGGACTCAGTTACAACCATGACCATCACAGCAGTAAAAACTGAATGCATAATCATTCCTAAAAACCTGCCTATTATTTTCTCCCCATTTCCTATCAGTTTTCTTCATTTTGCAAGGTGGTCATTTGCTCTACTTAAGTCTGACCACATCTTGCCTAGCTCAGGGCCTCGGTGCAAATGAAGCTTTTGTCACCATGAGTAACACCCCTTAGATGTAAAGAAATTAAACATTAAGAGCTTTGCAGTGTTACTCACACAAAAGAGAAGATATTAATGAATAGGCTCCTTTGAAAACACCCTTCTGCAGTTAAACCTTTAATGACAAAGGGTTTCTTTGGAGTTTCTTGTTGAATTTTCCACAGCCTATCTGTGAGCCTCCTGGCTCTTCAGCAACAGGGAAAATAAAAACACATTGAATAAAAACAATTCCTGCATGACTGCCTGTCCTACCCACCAAAAAAAAACAGAAGAGACATGAATAAATTAAGGTACAAATGAATGTAAATGTCAATGTATAGCTCAAATAAACAGTAGAATGGAAGAAATGCTTGTATTTGTCACCAGCAGCAAACACCCTGGTGGCCAGATTTGACAGCGGCTAATTGAGCAGTAATTGTTATTAATGCCTCTTGTCTTTGCTGTCCACAGCAATTCTGGCTGTGCAGCGCTTGGGGAAGCAGTGATAATTCTTAGGTTCCTTTAAAGGATTGGAAATGTTCTTTTCCCCATATATTGAGAAATCTGAGTGTGCTTGGAATGGGTTAAATGGGTTAATTGTGGCCATCAGCACTGCCTCTGTCTTTGGTTTTCCCACTGATGCTCTGGACTGGTGCTGGTTGTGCCTCTTTTTTGAAGCTTTGAGCCCAAGGAAAAAGGGATTAAAACCATAATGAAGTGAAGTTAGAGGGCTGCAGGCCTGGCCACAAGGAGCAGTGGGCCACGGGGGGCTTCTGGTGCCACCTCAAAATTCACAGCCTGTGCTGTGTGCTCAGGCGTCTCTTCTTGACATCGAGAGCTTTAGGAGACCTGGAAGGGCAGTGGGGCAGAGGTGCTGAGATTTCCCAGGATAAATGTGCTGCTTCCAGAAAGCTCCAGAGGAGCTGGAGCTGCATCTCCTGGGTGCATGTGAAGTTTGTTGCACACAAAATTTTGAACAGGGTTTCCCATGGTAAAAACATCTCTGTTATCTTTTCCCTGTCCTTTATCCTGTACCTGTGCCAGCTTATTCTTGAAGACTCTTCTGGGCAGCTTGTTTTGGATAAAATCAGGAAAAAAACACCCCAAAATACATTTCTGCCTTCCAAATTCTTGTTGAAATTGGTTTAATTTTAGCCAAGAGCTGCAAAGGTTTCAAGAAAAACACACATGCACATGGAAGGTTCTACATGCACAGTGTGACTTCGTTAGCTCCACTTCCACATGGAACAGTTTGAAAAGGGTAACAGTCTGAATAATTCCCAGATTCTGAGGGATTAGAGTTAGGACAGTGTGTGGTTAACATGACAGAGCTGTTTGCTGAGAGGAGATTTCAACCTGCCACTCCTCAAAGGCTGAAGGCATTTAAGGAAGATTTAGTTTATTGTTAATCTTAGGTGTGCACAGGCATAATTTCCTTTTTTTCTGTGCCAGCTGGGACTTTGCGATCCTCTGGTGCCAACTAACCCAGCCTCTCCTACCTTCAACCCTTTATGGGCCAAGTGGCTGATGAGGAAATTTGAAATTATGTGTAAAAACAGAGCAAGAATCTGAGGAGAAGGGCCAGATTTGGAACTGGATCCTAACTGGGCTTGTTTTTCTGTGCTGGCAGCATTTAAAAAATGCAGTCCAGCCTGGTAAGGGCCATAAGTGGAACTGTAAGTCAAGGCAAAGTGACCAACAACATCCGCAGGTAACAGTGGGATTGAAAAGAACAGGCAGTGTTTGCAAATCTGCTCCCTGGATCATTTTTACTTGTCTGAAAACTCAAAAAAAAAAAAAAAAAAAAAAAAAAAAAAAAAAAAAAGGAAGATTACTCTCCAAGTGTAAAAATAAAACCTGAAGTGCACCTCGTTGCTCACTCTAAGTCTGGGTCCTCATTAAGTCTCCCAAAAAATTTTGAGAGAAGAAAATCCACAGTAAAGCCTTTACTTTTATCTTTCAATCCTCCATTTGTAAATAAACATGAAACATATCCTTTGTAAACCCAACTGAAGGTTAGAGGCCAATTAAATAAATTTAAGTTACATTTCTGAAAGCTTCTTCTCTACTTAATGTGAGATTCAAGATTTTATACATTTTCCAGGTATATCACTGTGGCTTCTATGGCTCTCATGTGATATAATATATACAGATTTTCTTTCTATTACTTGGATTGATTTTTCATTTCTTTTATTTTGCTTCTTTTGTTCCCTATGGATATTATCCACATAATAAAAATGCAATAAATTGTTTTGGCTTCCTCTTGCCCTGTGACTCCTAATTATCCAATATTTGTACGTTCCCATCCGTTTTGGGATTGGTTGGGGCATTTTTCCCTCTCTGTATTTTGGATGAGGAAGAACATTTCTATAAAAATCTGTTCTTTGCCTGGAGCAAAATGGCTCAGATCCACTGCTGGCTGTAGATCTGACAAGGAGAGGTTTTGAACCATCAGCAACTTTCCTAAAGCTGATATTTCCCTCTGCAGGAGGGAAACAATTCACACAGGGATTCAGGTGCTCAGGCAATTCCCAGGAATGACAGCATTTCTAAAAGTTGTTATTTGAAGAGACAATTAAATCATTGCTGCTTTACTGTGTAAAAGTCTGTGATGTAGCTTGGAAATTCCAGCATCCAAACCCCTTTTTTCTGCCCTTGGTGCCTGCCCACATCAGCTGGTGCCAACAGTGACTCCACAAATTTTGGGGATCCCAACCAAATCTTAAAATTGTGTGTCCCTAGTAAGCTCAGAATTACTGACATGACCAAATGCAGGTCAGGAGAGATCCAGGGCTGCACTGGCACAACTTCCAGGAGAGAATTCTCAGTGTTTTCCCTGTTACTGATCCCCTCACAAATAAACTGCAGTAAAACAATCTCCCTTTTCCAGCTTCCAGGTGGTTGTGATCCTTGGAAAACTGCTTGGAAGTGGATTCACCTCAGTCCTTCCGAGCTGTGAGGAGCTGGAACCTGAACCCTCTGATATTTGCTGAAATCACTGCAAAACCTTTCCTCCATCCCAGCTCCTCCCCAGTTTCAGCTCAGGACTCACTCCCCATCAGAAGGGCATTATTTGTCCTCGTTGGTGCTCTGAGCTGTTCAAAGACAATTCTGAGATTCTGAAACAACAAACTGGAGCCTTTGTGTACAAATGCTTTCTGAAGAAGTGTTTCCCTTTCCAGACATCACAGATTTTTACAATAATCCTCCCATCAGGTGTTTCCTCTGCCAAGCAGCTCCCTGGGAAGTTGGATGCTCTGGGAAGCAGCTCCCTGAGCACTGAGCTCTCCTGACTCAGAGCAGGAGCCACAAGGGCAGTGGGGCTCATGGAACACTCATTCCAATGGGTTCTTTGGTTTTTTATAATATCCCAGCTTGGGAAGTTCATAGATTTTGGAATTCAGGTAGTTCTCCTCATTCCTAATTTTCCTTCCCTCTACAGCCACCAACCTCCAATTCCTGCCAAGTGGAGTCTCTGGACTATGGATTTATTATTTTCCTTGCTAATTTTCCATGCAGATGGCACAAGAATATAACAGCCAGTGGGTCTGGAGCTTAATGTGAAAGGTTTTTTTAACTCTTGAGAAGAGCTGGGTATCAACCAGCAGCAGTGTGGGTCTGTTTTCCACCAGGACTCCACAGAAGGAACCAACCAGGACAAAAAATTTCTGTCTGCTCAGCCTGTTCTGAAATCCCTATAAAATTACAATGCAGACAGGAGCTAGAAATAAACATTTATGTATCATTTATGTACCTTCCCAGTCCCACTGGACTTCAGTCTACCATAAACAATTACTGCAGCTATAAAAAAGCAAAGCCCTGTATTATCAGCTGATCCTCCCAGGGAGGCTGTATCTGCCTGGCTGATTTGAATTTCAATGCTATTGTTTTGCGTGTGTTGAACTACAAAGAGAAGAAAAGCTTTTTGTTATTCCTCTTCATCAACTGATCTAATGCAAGAGGAAAATTACTGGTAATTATTTTTCCAGCAATTATGCTGGCCCAAACACCAGAAGTGCAAGCACATTCCTTGTTATTTATTACAGAAAGATCTCAAACCACAGGCTGTTTAGAATGCACAGCATTTCAATTCATGACCTTTGATGAAACTTATTTTAATATAGCTTTGTTTTCCTTATTAAATGACAAGAAAGATTAATTACAAGAGATCAGGCAGTGCTTTAATGTTGCTGAGTGTATTGCAGTAGTTAACTTTCTTTCTCTGGATATGAACACCACAGCTGCTCTAGATGGGTTTTCTCAACTAATTCCAAATGTGGAAAGCCTGAACTTTTATCAGATTTTATGCCTGGACCTGAAAACAATTATTTTTTCCTAATAGTTGAGTTTATCTCAATCTGCAAGGAGCCAGTTGTCTTTTTATAAATCTGCACCTGATGCATGTTGTTGTACATGAACTTTAATAAAGTTTTGTGATGAGAGTGGAGATGTCCCTGCTGTTCTGAGGATGCCACTGTGGGACTTGTTCTGTAATTGGGATCAAGTTTGGGACTTGTTTTGTAGTTTCTGGGTTCTGTTCCCTGTCCATGCTGGGTATGAGCTGCCCCTCCTGCCTTTCTGAAAATGCAGTTCCTGCCCTGCTCCTTCCAGCTGGGTGAGCCTGGAAAATTCATTCCCCACCAGAGCTGGTAGGAGTGCTTGAAAAATACCATGTAGGGATTTGTATTATGTTGTTCAAGAAATTATTTTGCCCTGCTTTGTTAAGGGCTATAACTGGAGCTGTAAATCAAGGCAAAGTGACCAACCACATCTGCAGGTAACAGTGGGATTGAAAAGAACAGGCAGTGTTTGCAAATCTGCTCCCTGGATTATTTTCAGTTCTCTGAAAACACAAAAAAAGAAAAAAAAAGAAAAAAGGAGGATTAATCCCCAAGAGTAAAAGTGAAACGCCAAGAGTAAAAGTGGAACCCCAAGAGTAAAAATGAAACCTTTCTATCTTTCCCTCAGTGTTACCCCAAACAGATTTTCCTCAGAAAAGGAAAATGGTAAAAAAAACTTCAGCTTTTTTTGACCTGTGCAGGCCTGAGTTAGATTTAAATGATCCTTGTGGGTCCCTTCCAGCTCAGGAAATTTTGTGATCCCTCAGTCCCTGCTCCTGCCAAAGCAGCCTTTTATCCTGAATAAAATCATCCAGCCTGAATTCAATTGGGTTTTAAATATATCAGAGCAGGCTGGGAGGAAAGTTCATCCAAGTTTATGATGCAGCTCCTGGAGATGAATTCGCTTTTCATTAATAAATGTTCATTTCTGACAGCTACAGCTCCCCACAAGGGATTAGCTTCTGCATTCATGTTTGGATATTGATATTTTTAGAATAAACATTTTCCTCCTGTTTATAACATTTATTTGCAACCCACAATTTCTGCAATATCTGAAACAGAACAAACTCTGTCCAGAAGGTCTTTTTGAATATTAAACTTCCAAATGGAGTGAGGGGTGTGGTCCTGTCTTCCACGTGGATTTAAAATTTTGGGGAAACTTCAGGAAATGCCTTACAATTCCTGCATGTCTACAACAGCATTAATGGGACCTGAAATGTGTATTTTTAATAATTCTTCTTCTCACTGGCGATATTTAGGATGTGCAATTCCACCCCACTCCAAGGTCACAGCCCCCAGACAGATTGATTTCTGAATGTTCTGCTTGGTGATGGGTTTGAAAAACAAACAAAACAAAACTAAACAAAACAGAATAAAAACTTTCAATATTCATTTTCTAGTTATTGATTGATTCTAAACCAGTGTTTATTTTGGACTTGTGCATTTTAGATCAGCAAACAAATGCCAGTGTCAGTGTCCCCTGGTATTTTACATTTTCCCAAGCACAGCTCCCATTTGTTGCCATCCCTGAGTTCTTTTCCTGAGCAGGTACCAGTAACTTTTCCAGATTTGTTTGTAGCTTTTTTGATGTGTCCCAGGAGAGAAGAGGATGAGACAATCCTGCTGAACCCCGTGTCTGAAGCAGAGGCTTTGAATAAAGGTGAAAGGCTCATTTCACTGACTTCATCACCAAGCCTATACAAATTAAATTTCTACATTACTCACAGGATGACTTGCAATTATGTTGATTAATCATATGTTACTGAGAAAATGGAAACTCATTTATAACAGGCATTATTAGTCTATTGTGTCATTTTTGGTTTCTTAAAGCCCTGCTCCAGAGACAATTCCTCTCTCAATGAGCTGGTTAATTCCATTTCGCTTCCATCTTGTTTATAATTAATTTTTAAAAAGTTGTTTACATGAAACACAATTAATTCAACACAGTTCTTTAAAGCAAGGGAATATGTAAACTCATTCAGAAGTGTAATATTTCAATACTGATACTCAAAATAGAGATGTTTCCCAGAGTAATATAAATATGTGAATGTTATTTGACCTTTGTTTTGTTAGCAGCAAGTGACATGCACATTTAATTTTGAAAAGTATCTTGACCCTTGAACCATCTTCTAAATAAAAATGGAGCTAATAATGAAGAGAATTTTATGGGATAATATTTATTTAGCTAGCAAAGAGGTTTGTTTATATAGGAAATGGCACCATTGGCCTCTGAATCTTGGGAAACAGGCAAGTCTTGGACACTGACCCCCTGAAAATATTTATGTCATCACTTTGGCTGCAAATTTTGTGGGGCCAGGATGTTTTTTGTGGTCAGAAAACCAGAAGTTTGCAGGATTATTTCACTGGCAGGATTCCATAGTAGCCCAGCTTTGAATTGAGCATAACTGGCTCTGCAGCAGCCTGAAAAAAAAGCCAATATTGTTCATTCAGAGCAAAAAGGATGGATGGAGTTAATACACATCAGTACATGTGCAAAGAGGGACTTGCTGGAAGGTTTGATGAGATTTTCTTTGAGGTTTGCTTATTGCTTCCTTCTCATTTTCTTTTCATGGACCTTGTTCCCTCCTGCCACCCCTCTGCAGGCAGAGCCGGTGCCCTGTGCCCTGTCCCCATGGGGCATGGGTGGGACAAATCCCACTCTCCCCAGAGAGACAAATCCCACTCTTCCCAGAGAGACAAATCCCATTCTTCCCAGAGACAAATCCCACCCTTCCCAGAGAAACAAATCCCACTCTTCCCAGAGAAACAAATCCCACTCTTCCCAGAGAAACAAATCCCACTCTCCCCAGAGAAACAAATCCCACTCTTCCCAGAGACACAAATCCCACTCTCCCCAGAGACACAAATCCCACTCTTCCCAGAGACACAAATCCCACTCTTCCCAGAGACAAATCCCATTCTTCCCAGAGACACAAATCCCACAAATCCCATTCTTCCCAGAGACACAAATCCCACAAATCCCACTCTTCCCGGGGAGCCTGACTCCCCCAGACCGTGCCTGGCTTTTGGTGGGAGCACAGAGGGAGCCCCTGGAGCAGGAATTCCTGGCTGGGATTTCCCAGCTGCCCTTCAGTGCCCACTGGAATGCCAGGGCTGCTGATGGGACCTCTGTGTTTGGCAGAAGCTGGGTCTGGGCACCACTTCAGCAGGCACAAATATCCATAAACACAGAGGCTGGTGAGGGGTTTTGTTCCAAAATTGATCTGTCCAAGGCAGTCACAGACAGTGATTCTGTGTTACTTTTAATTAGTATATTCCTACAGGATTTTAATAAACTATTTACCAATGGATTGCTGTCACAAGACATTATCAGTTCTTTAAGCTTCTGCTGCAGAGAAGGTCAAATGTGAAAAGCTCATTCTAAGACTGAAATAAAACATGCCAAGAGTAAAGCTTTATGGCATGATTAACATTTTCCTATTCGAGCTTGCTGAGAGATTGCTGTCCCATCCCTTTATTAATGTGCAAGTTCTCTTTTGCAACCAAGTGATGCAGCCTTTTGTAATTTGGATAATAAAGAGACTTGTTGTTGTTGATGTTGTTTAATAAAAAGGATGGTAATTTATTGACACTTGGCTCACACAATGCAGTGTAATGAAACCCAACAAACTAATTTCAGCCCTCCCCGAGCACTCCATGCTAATTAAAAGCAACAATCAATATGGGCGAGGCGTTGTCACCAGTGGCATTAAAAGGCTGAGCTGTGGCCAAAGGGCTGATGACAGTTTGCAGGGATGAGGCAGATGGGCAGGAGGTGGAAAAGAAACCAAGAATTGCACAGGAGGCAGAAGCTGCCGCTTTTGCTAGTGGGGTTTTTACACTTTCATTTGAGTATTTTATGGATTTTCTTCTTTAATTTCAATGCTTTATTCGACAATCCCTTAATGAAATTTGTTTCTGCACTTGCTGATTATTAAGGCTCTGATTCAAAAAGAAACTTCCTAAGTTAAGGCATTAAAACTTTGCTAGTGGGTCACATGAAAAGGAGTTTTCCTGAATACAAACCCTCCTGTGACTCTTGTTTCCTCTGAAGCTGGAGATAAAATCCCATTGGTGCTGTTGGGAACTGATTTTCTTCTTTCAGATGTCTCACAATAAACTTGTAGGAAGCTCCTTGCAGAATTATTCTGTTGGCCTGAAGATCAGTTCCCTGCTCACCATCCCAGGATCCTGCTCAGGAATTTGAGCAGCCACCTTACTTTTCTCCTGCTTTCTAAAATCAAAATTATTCAGTTTATCTTCAGTTCCACAGATCACAGTAAAAATTATGAACACAATAAAGATCTTTCAAAACAGCAGAGATTGTGAACACTTTGGGGATTTTTTATGTAAGTTTTTTATGTGAGTTTTATTTCCCAGTTTTAGATAGAAATTTATTTATGTGAATGTTCCTTGCAGCCCTCAGAGGCAGGCAGATCACTTATTGAAATAGAGCAGCTGCAGTGCAACAAAACAAGTGACTATAGTTCAGGTATTGCCAAAATCTCCCTTGCTGAATGATTTCTCAACTCTCATCTATTTAGGATGAGAACTACCCTTTGGGAGCTGGCTGGATTTTACAGTTTATTCCCTGAAATTCGGTTTGCAAGCTCATCGAGGCTGTTTCAGATGAGGGTGGAATAAATTCTGACAAGAGAAGGCTCCTCAGGAGTGTGTTTTGATGATCATCAGTCTGTGGAGAGACAAAATCTGGGGGATTTCAGCTTCAGTAACTCACCTGATTGGAACTTTGTTAACTGAGGGGCAGTGTTGGGGTGATCTTTATTGCTGAATTCTATGGGGATTAAATTGTGCAGGCTCTCATCTTGTGTCTCTGTAGGCTTAGGTGTGTGCACAAATCTGAGGAAGTAGGAAAAGCAGGATAGAAAGCCCAAATGTGTGAGTGTCTCTTTGGGAAGACACCCCTGTGGCTTTTATGAAGTTACATCAGAAAAAAAAACAGATCCTGCCTGACCCGTTTTGGAGAGGAGATGAAATTCCCATCCAAACTCCCTCAAACCAGGGCTCCAAATCACGTCAGGCTGGGGAAGCCTTTGGGGAAGCCTGTGGGGACAAAAGCAGGAGAAGGGCAGAGCAGGGAGCAGATGCTGGTCTCAGGGGATGATCAGAAGGATGAGGGCAGCCTGATCCCAAACTGGGGCTTCTGCAGCTGCACCACAACATCTGCATTGTTCCCATCCTTTTCCATGGATGGGAAATGAGCCCCTGCTCAGCAAAGACAGTAAATCTCTGAATGAATTCCCCAGGGATTGGAGAGCTGGCTTGCACAACCCACAGTTGGAAATAAAAGCCTGTTGGGAAAATTTTATTTCTGCTTATAAATCCCGATTTTGTTGGGACAATTTTGTTTCTGCTTATAAATCCCAAGCTGGAGCCTCAGAAGGAGTAAAAACAGTTGTGTCTCTTGGGGTCAGCGCCATTAGACCAAGGCAGGGATGCTGTTGAGAACCCAACTTGTTTTTAGCATTTTTCTGCCCTTCACCAAGACAAAATTCCACTTCACCACATCGAGATGTGTCTTCCTCTTCCAGTTGGGAAATTTTACATCATCCTTCACAGTGGAAAAATAAAAAAGGGTGTTGAATGTGCCCCTGAGGCAGCGGGATGCTCAGTGTTTCAATAATCACGGGGCTGAGCCTGAACAGAAAAACTGGCATTAACAGCCCCATGATTTGCAGTCCGAGTAATTCCTCCTGCTCCATTTGCAGATTGCCCTGGTTAATGGAATAAATGCAATTCCACTTCAGGACAGAAAGAAGGAAATGGGTAAATTGTTTCTGGAGAAGCTGACCTCTGGTACACACACTTCCCTTACAGCAAAATGTTTGCTTGAAATATAAACTTTATGGTTCAGTGCCATCCAAACAAATTCTTGTTTCCTCTTGTTGTGTATCAGGTAGAAGTTACACTTGAAGGGGTTTTAACAGACTGGAGAAGGTATAATTTCAAATATGTACTTTAAATGCCAGGAACGGTGTGATCAGAATGACATTTCTCCAAAATTCCAGAAGAAATAACTACCAAAGGTGGGACCTCTGCAGAATTTTTGTTTTTCACGAGGGTTCTCATGAATCTGGATGCATTTTGGTAATAAAATCCAACCTTCACAAGCACAACTTTTTTCCTTAATATCAGTTCATTTACCCATGAAAATGCCAGTGATAAAAACCAGCTTCTAAAGTGAAATTTATTTCTCTAATGGTTACTGCATGAATTATAAATACTCTGTGTGTGCTGGGAAAAGGAAATGAGGCTTAACAGCACAATTTTGAAGCCTCCAGTCCTGCTGCTCATTACAGTCATTTCATAGCTGCATTTAAAACATTTTTCTGCATCTGAGAATGTTTCAAAGATGGTTTTGGTTGCCATTGAATTACACAGAGAGTAAATCCTCTACTTTTGTTAAGGGACTCTATGCATTCAAATAAAGGGCAGACTCTAGAACCAAGTAAATATTTATGCGCTAAGTGTTGTTCCAACTTTTTATAGAGAGATTAAAAAATTGCTCTGGAGTATGAATTTACCAGGGATTTAACTTTTTTTCCTTACATTTTCTAGCTCTGAAGGACTCAAATTATCATAAAATACCTCAACAACTTCACACTAGTTAACAGAGCGATTTCTTCCTGACCTTTTGGATGCTGATTTTGGCTTTACCCTCTGTAGAGTAGCACTTCCAGGCATGGAGGTTTTCTCTTCCCAAATCCCAAAAAGCTTCCCAAAGCTGCCAGCTTTCCTGGGATGGCATGGCAGGGTCACCTGAGTGAGCTCTGAGTCTCTGAGGGGATAAAAGGAATACAGAACAATCCTGGAGAGGAGCAATCATGGAAAGGGAGGAAGAGTTCTTATTTTTAATGCCCAAATCCTGCAAATCCATGAATTATTCACACCACAGATAACTCCTGCTAATGATTAATGCTATTCCACACCAGGAGTTCACTCCTCTCTGCCACTGCCTTGCTTGTGCTGCTAAATCTTGAGGCAAATTGGAAAATCAGTTTTTGCTCCTCAGATAAACTCACCTCGTCCTGAGGATTTCGACAAACACAAATTCTGTTTGGTTGGTGAGTGCTCCAGGGGGGTTTATCTCACTCTAACAAATCACCCCCTTCTTGCCATCAGTTCTGGATAAAGGATCATCAAATTCTGATAAAAATGAAGCTGCTGTTGTCTGTCAGCCTTTGGCAGCCTCTGGTTGGAGCCATGAACTGTGAGGTGAGGACAATCCAGGAGTTGTTTCTCATTTGTGTGTTTGACTGATCAAAGATTTTTTCATGATGTAAAAGTGTGGGAATGTCATCTAAAGGCAAAATAATATTATTTTACTTTTTTTTTTTAATCACAAACTTTTACACCAGCAATAATTTGCTTAAATTCTCAAAATTCTTCTAAGGAGAAACCCCTGTTTCCCTCACAAATGGTTTAAAACCACCCCAGTCTGCAAGATTAGTGTTGTTTAATATTGATGATTACTATGTTCATACTTAATTGCACAGAAAACATTTAAATCTTTGTAAATTCCTTCACAAAAAACCTACAGATTATCCTGTTTACAGATGGAAGGGTAGGAGAGTCTCTCAAGCAGATCACAGCTCAGTGTGATCCCCATCTCTTGTCCCTTTTTAATATCAGTATCACTCCGTTGGTTTCTGTGGAGTTATTCCAGGGTTAATCCAAAGCAAATAATTCTACAACTAGGCCAACTGTTTTTACACTGATTTTAAATGAATGGGCACTTTTTAAATTAGCAAGGTCTAAATATTCAACCTCTCCTTCATCACTTTTGATCCCAGTGCTTGATTGGTATTAAATTGGATCTCAAATTGTTGTTTGAAAATGGTGTCAAATGCATCCCCCTTGACTTGGTCAAGAGCACTGAGCTAAACCTCAAAATCTTCCCCCGAGACAAGATTTGGCTCCCAGTGCTGGTGTTACATCACGTGTTTCTAATCTTCGATTAAAATGTTCAGTTTGATAATTTCCAGTGACAAATCCCATACCCAGTAGGAATGCCCAGTCAGGAATTCCTACAGTTTTTCATGTATTCAATACTAACTTTAAACATTATCTTTACTGGCCATATCTTTAACAAAACTCAAAGTTTTAAGCTCCATAAGGAGAAATCAGGGTCTAATGGATTAAACACTTGGCAAAAAAAATGGTGGTGTTAAAAATAGCAAAGCAGGGTTTTTTAATCAGGGTGTCAGCAATGAGCCTGGAGCCTACAGGGCTAAATCCTGTCTGCATCCCAGGCTGTTCTGAGCATTCCTTGCCTTTTATCCTCTGTTGGCTTTGGTAGCTGTGGATGAAATCAGCAGTAGCCCCACAGATTTCCCAGCTGGTTGCATTACAAGATTGCCAAATTGCATAAATACTCTTGCTTTCACTTGTCAGAAATATAATCCCCAAAGAACCTGAGATCTGAGAGAACTCAGAGATGGGTTGTTTCTCTGGTTTGCTTGACCAGAATTGTCCTTTTTTTCCTGTGATTATTGACCAATGATCAGTCAGTATGTCTCTCTTTACATTTTTTAAAATTTAAATACATCAGCACCAGCATCTAAAAATGCATCTCAACACACACAGAGTCTAAAGAAGAGCAAAAGTGTTTTTCACATGGTATTCCCATAAAGGCAGTGGCACATGGGTGAATTTTCATGGATAGACCAGTTTGTTTAGGAGGAAATTCTCCCCACTTTAACCACCAGGGAATTTGTGTGTCACAGACATGGACAGCACAAGAGGGGAGAGATGCAACAGGAAAAAATGAGGTTATGCACAGAGAAACAGCTGCTGGTGTTAACACATTACACTGAAATATTTAAGAAGAACCAGCAAGAACTCGGTATTTAAAGAGGAGCTGCTGTGCCTGAAAGGTTACCTGTTTGATCTAATAAAAGGTGTTTCTCCCTGAAATCACACCTCTCTTTTATCTTTACATTTTCATGCTTTTATCAACACAACTGCAACTTGCATATGAATGGGATCATAAAAATATATGGGCTTGATCCACATCTTAAAAATCCATTCTGTTCTTAAGCAGTGTCCTTTAGCCCTTCATTAAAGCTTTAGTCACCACCACAAGTCTGAATCACCCGTGGGGACTTTGCAATCTGTGTGCAGTTGATAAAACAGTGATTAGTTCCACACTCAGAATATAATCTCCTTAATTTCCCAGATATTTAGTCAGTACTTTGGGGATTTTGGAAATTTCAGCAAAATTTTCCTTTCTTTTTTTGTCAGATACTGCTGCATAACAAAATTAAGCGAAGTCCTTCTTATACCACCATGTGAAATTCCCCTCTTTTAGCTTTCAATTCATACAGATCCTTACCAAGTGATTTATTCTCCACGGGAACAAACAAGAGTGGACCAGAATCAATTTGCTGGGCTAGCCTGGTTCCACAGAGGATTCCAGCTGGAATTTTAGATCTGGCTGGTGCTTTTTCCCTGCTGAGCAGATCATGCCTCATTGCAGATCAGCAGCTCGCTTGCATTGCTCCCTGTGCTGTGGGCAGTGCCAGGAGCTCAGCCTGGCCAACTCTGCTGGGAACTGGGATGGGAAGGGATCCAGGTGCTCCCCATGGAGTCTGTGCTCTGCTTGTGGCTGGAAGAGTTAATTTTCTTCTCAGAGGCTCACACAGGGATTGGATTAGTGCTGGAAGGAGTGTGGGAAGCACAGGGAATGTTTGGTTATGGCTGAGCAGGGCTCGCACAGAGCCAGAGCCTTTCCTGCTCCTCACCCACGCCACCAGCGAGGCTGGGGGTGCACAAAGGCCTGGGAGGGGACACAGCTGGGACAGCTGAGCCCGAGTGACCCCAGGGATATCCCAGACTGACATTGTGCTCAGTGGATAAAGCTGGGGAAGGAGGAGTGAAGGAATTTGTCTTCCCAAGCTCACAGGATGGAGCCCGGCTTTCCTGAGGATAACTGAGCACTGCCTGTCCATAGGAAGGGGGAAATGGTCCCTTGTTTTGTTTGCATTACCTATTAAACTGTCTCTGCACCCACGGGTTTTCTCACTTCCACCATTCCCATTCCCTCCCCTGTCTCACCAGGGACACTGAGCCAGGGCCTGTGTGGAGCTGGGCACCTACCTGCAAAATTTGAATTATTCTGCCTGGCTGTGGCTGTCAGCCCAAGGATCTCCTCCATCAGTATACTTTTCCATTAAAATTTTAAACAGGATTCATCATGTAGAAGCACAAGTTAAATGTCACTTCCGATATAAGGAGATTTTCCTTTGGTTTTCCTTCCTTTGCTACCACACAACTTCTTCACCTCGCTGTCAGCAATAACCCGGTGAGAGCTGGGAATTTACACCAAACCAGACTAGTCTACATCCAGCTATTCCTTGCCCCTGTCTTTTGCATTCCCAAAAGTATCAAAGTTTACTTTCAGTTCAGGTTTCCTGTTATTTGTCCCTCTAGCAGCTGAACTGCATCCCTTGGGAATGGTGTCCCCAAGACGATGCTGCTGCCTGGGGCTCTGCTGCCATCTAGCCAGCTTCCACCCAATTCCCAGCTCCACCCCAGCTCCCAGTTCCACCTCAATTCCCAGCTCCATCCCAAATTCCCAACTCCACCCCAATTCCCAGCTCCACCCCAGTTTCCAGCCCAGCCCAGTTCTCAGCTCAATCCCAATTCCCAACTTCCACCCCAATTCCCAATTTCCACCCCAGTTCCCAATTTCCACCCCAATTCCCAGCTCCACTCCAGTTCCCAGCTTCCATCCAATTCCCAACTTCCACTCCAATTCCCAAAATCCACCCCAATTCCCAGTTTCCATCCAATTCCCAAAATCCACTTCAATTCCCAGCTCTACCCCAATTCCCAACTTCCACCCCAATTCCCAACTTTCATCCCAATTCCCAGCCCCACCCCAATTCCCAACTTCCACCCCAATTCCCAGCTTCACCCCAGTTCCCAGCTTCCATCCAATTCCCAGCCCCACCCCAATTCCCAGCCTCACCCCAATTCCCAGCTCCATCCCTTCCTGGGGACACAGTGGGTGTCCCGGGGGCCGGGGTGGCACCGGTGAGTGTGAGCGGACAGGATTGTCCCTTTGTCCCTGCCCCAAGGGGGTGGCAGTGCTTGTTGGGCTGCTCAGCTCTCAGCAGGGAGAGCGAGTTGTGCTCAGCACTTGTTCCATCTCCAAATGTGTCTTTCAAACACCAACACCTTGGAGCTGGCAGCAATTTGGGTTCTTTTCACCTGAACATCGACAGTTTATCAGCACTTAAACCATTCAGTCTGTTGGCTCAGAAGGCGTTCAAAAATCACAGCAACACTTTAAAATCCCAAACATACAAACCCCAAACAACAGCAAAAACCCTTTTAAGGAGACTGCAGGTGCAAAGTTCCTTTGTAGAGCTGCTGCTCCCTTCTCACAGAGCAGATCCTCAAGTAGCAGGTCCCGAAGTGTTCTGTCAGAAGGACAGCAATAGAGAGCTGAACAGAAAAATACACTCATTGAAAGCAAACCAGAAAATGCCTGAGGAAAGAATATCCATGAAAATATACACTAGAAAGCAATCATACATCTGTGGATGCTTTTAAATCAAGCACTCATTTTAAAGCTTTATTTAAAAGCCCTCTCAGCTCTCCAGGAGTGTGTTCATTCACTATTCTACATCTTTAGCAGAACAGCCAGTGGGGAAGGGAGTGGAAGATGTTGTTGTGTCTGGAAAACTCCCCGAGTTTAGTTGCAGCAATCTCTGCCAAACACATGGGATTAAAAAAACTTCAAAACCAGCAGCACCTCCTTTATATCCCTCTCCCTCCCTTCCCTTTATGTGCAGTGCTGGGGTTTGCCTCCAGCCCTGGGTTTTGATGCCATGGGATTGATTCCTCAGTGGGAGTTAAAAAAAAAAAAACTCATTAAAGCCTCCCTGCTGGGCTCTGGGTGATGCTGGACTCTGACACCACCAGAGGAGAGGAGTGGAGATGGGACCCTGACTCTGATCCTGAGAGCACCAAGGCTCTCCAGGTCCTCTGTTGACTCCCAGATCTGCATTCAGGGATTCTTGTCTAGCAAAGCCCCCTGGAAGTTTAATCTGGCTTTAAGAAGTGATGCTGCCCTGCTCTGTGCTGCTCTTCAGGCTGTCCTTTTGTGCTATCTCTGTTCTTCCTGTATTTTCTCTTCCATTTCTCAGCACCAAATACCTCAAACTCCCATAGTGTGGCAAAAGGGAAATAAACAACAAAACCTGGGCCACGGCGATTCTCTGTATTTTTAATTTCCCCCCACAAAACTGTCACCTTTTAATGGAGCAGAATTTGGAATGGAGCAGAACATTCCCATACATCCGAGGTGGATTTGGGGGAAGAAAACACCTGGATTTCCACTAGAGGGTGGCGTTGTAAAGCTCAAATGGGATGAGAGAACTCCCAGGGAAGGGAGAGAGGCTGGGACAGGGTGGGGATGGGGGGAAATGCTGCTGCTTTGGGGGTTCAGAACCTTCCTCATTCTCCTCCCAGCACCCTCAGGGGGAAACAGAATTGCAGGTTGTTCTCTTCTTCCAACTTGCTGAATCAGAAGATAAATCGGAAAACTAATTCTATGTCTTGTTTCCTTTAAAATCTAGTTTATTACGGGGAAAGCAATTTATTCCACCAGAATTTGTCAGCTGTTGTCCTGATCTTATAAATAATTTGGGGCTTGGACAGCTTTTCTGACTGCTTTAATTTGGAGGATTTAGGTCTTTTCATCCTTTAGAATGATTTGTACAGCAGCAATGCTTAAACACTAGGAGAAAGAGATGGGAATAAATATTTAATTATTACTTAGATGAAGCTGAAACAACAACAAAACCACCCCATTTTTATCAGAATCGTTACAAGGAGTTTGCATGAAAATTTTTCTTTCATATAAATGAAAGCAAGATTAAGGAAGTTTAAGTTTGAGCTGACAGTTGAGCTTCTGTACACAGGCCTTGCAAAAAGGAACTTCATGAAAATTTCATAAAGGTCTCATACTTTGTTTCACACTTGGGATGAAAACACAAAACATTATCATTTTACAGAAATTCTTCATTTTGTTAAAATACAATTCATTTTGCCACGAAATCTGATAGCACAAACCCTTTTTCCACTCAATTTTCTGCCACAGCATTATGCACATTTGAATTTCCACTGTGTACAGGATCTGCTGTTGCAGTTACTCTTGAAAAGCAACACAGCAAAAAAATTATTTGTAGCAAATACACATCAAAGAGGGTACACTCTATAAACACCAGAAATCACATCCTTCAGCTGAGTCTGCAGCTGCTTCCCACAGTAGCTTGTTGTCAGCAGAGAAAGATTCTAAAAGTTACTCAGACATTGTGCTAAGAAAGAGGGAAAAATTCTAAAAGTTAGATATTGATAGATATAAAAGTTAGATATAGATGTACTGTGCTAAGAAAAGTCCTTTTGTCTTGCTTTTGTCTTGCTTGCCATTTTAAGAAAAATAATTTTCTCTTAAAATTTTGAGCTTCACAAATCACACACTCACACATTTCTCTGTTAAAATATCTTAACAACTGCACAGGAAAATCGGGTCCAGTCCTTCTGTGGGGAGACCCTTCCTCCTCTAATGTCACAGCAATGAAATCAGGCAGAACAGGACGGATATTCTAAGAATCAGAGAGGTGTCTTATTCTCCCCTTGCAAATTCTCTGTTCTTTCTCCCTTGCTTTGGGTGTAGAAGTCAGTGTGAGGGTGGAGGGAGGAGTAATTACAAGTTTGGTTACAGCTCCTTATTTCCCTCACAGCAGCTCCAGGCACAGCATGGAGGTACCTGGGGGGACAGATTTGAGCTGAAATTGTTCTTTTTCCAGCTGTAATGTTCCTTCTTACACTCCTTGGTTTCTAACAATGGGGTTGTGTTGAAGGTGAAGTAGACCCAGCTCTGCTAAAAGTGTGTTTGTGTGGGGTGTGTCCACGCAGGAAATATCACAGGATCCCAGAATATTTTGAGTTGGAAGTGACCTCAAAGCTCATCTCGTTCCACCCCCTGCCATAGCAGAGGCACCTTCCACTGTCCCAGGCTGCTCCCAGCCCTGTCCAGCCTGGCCTGGGACACTTCCAGGGATCCAGGGGCAGCCACAGCTGCTCTAGGGAACAATTCCTTCCCAATATCCAATCTAATCCTCCTCAGTTTCAGTTTGGAGCTATTCCCTCTGCTCCTACCACTATGAGCTCTCATTTATAAATAACTCTCCACCCTTGTCACTGTGGCCATTGCTAATCCCCTCCCTCAGCCTCCAATGTCTTGGTACAAGTAAATATAAAGAAGCCCTTGCTCCTGCCAGCCTCTCCATCCATCCATCCTCTACATCCTGAAAACTCAGCTGCCTTGCTCCAAGGAGTTCCCAGCCCTGCAGGTGCCTCAGGATCTCAGGGAGACCATTGGAGAATTTTCCTGCCAAACCCCCTCCCCCTAAATCCTCTTTAGCTTCCCAGTGCTGCCCAACACCCAGGTTGTGTGTCAGCCCTTCTCTCAGACATCTCCTCACCTCTTCATTGCCTGCTGTTCATTTCTATTCAAAATCTGTTCTGCTCTGAAATGGATTCCAGGTTATTTTAGACACAAGAGATAAATGTTATCCAGCCTCTCCAGAGTCTCCTTCGAGCCTTCACCTCCACCAGTGAGTGACCAGACCTCACTGCTGCCATCTCCTTCTAAAGACATTTTTCTTTCTCCTTTACAAATCTCCTCATCCCCAACTCTGCCATCTCCCTGACAGTCAAAACCAGAGGATAATTAAATCCTCCACCCTCAGCTCTCAGGAGTCTGAGGCCTCATCAGCACCTGGGACTGATTTGAAGAGAAAAAAAGGAAAGATGGGACAGCAGAGCTGGGGTGGCACTGGAATTGCTCCCATATTCTCCTGCTTTGCCCATTTAAATTTTCATCTGTGGCTATTCTGTCAGCACCAGAGGATGGCTATTAATTGCTTTCTCAAACATATATGGCAACACCATAGCAACTTCTCCTCAACGCAGCAAATCCGTTTCTTCAGTAATTATTTCCCTAATTAACTCTCAAATGTTAGCAATGCTCAATCTGCTGATTAAATTTCAATTGAATTTTGTTACTCACCAGAATTAGACTGGTGAAGGCAGTCTCTAAATTAAGATCTATTTAATTGTTCTTCACTGAGTGCTCCTGCAGAGAAATGTATATATTTGTATTTCCAGTCATTTATGAGCACACACCAGTGCTCTGCCACACAATTCCTTACGTCAGGAGCTCACAGGATGAAGCATGAAGACAGCACTGACAGTGAAATGGCTCTAAAAACTCAGTGATTTGCATAAATCTCTCTTGTTTTTTTCCCCCTGTTTTTTTCAGGCAGCTCTTCATCAGATTCCAGCAGCATAATTAGTTTCTCTGCTTTCCATGTAGTGTCCTGTGTTTGACTTCTCTGTGTATATAATCCACAAGATGTGGTGTTTATATCTCCTATATTCTTGGCAGGAGGGACAGCCTTTATTTTTGCTTTTTGTTCCAAGATTTTGCAAGCTGAGAGCACTGCAGTAGGTCTGCTGGTTAATATGGGATGGGGATTCATTCACTTGAGCTTTTCTGCTGTTTGACACCCAGAAGATCAGGACATGGCCAAATATTTGGACAAGGAACCACCTGGGAATTTTAGACACCATGGATGAGCCAAAAATTTTAAATAATGTTTCATTATTTTTATTTTTGTTGTTATTTTTATTTTTATTGTCATTTTTATTATTTCTTCAAGAATATTTAAATTCCCCATTAAGGCAATATAATTTCCAGCTGCTGTTGAAAGACATATTTTCCCCTTAGACTTCCCATCCTACATGCACACTTCCACCCTTTCTTTAGCACTGGTAAAGGGACATAAATTTAGGACATTAATAAGAGCAGGACACTGGTCATTCTCTTTGAGAAGGAGGATAATTTCCCCTGCTTTAACTTTGTGAAGGAACTCACCAAGAGCATCCATGGTTCCAGGCTGGGACCTCAGAGCTGAGGGCAGGGAGAGGATGGGACACACAGAAAAACCTCTTAAACTGGTCCAGCTATGACATCCTTGGCCCCACCATCACCAGATTTGACAGAATTAAAAAAATTAAAAAAACAGTTTATAGATGGAAGAGGTCACTGCCCACGATTATTATCCTATGGCATCACTAGAACACAAAGAACCTTTTTGTGTATTTTTCCCCCACTAAAAACTTGCAGGCTTCCTTTAATATCTGGGGTTCTGTGGAAAGGAGAGAAGAACTGAGATGTTAAGCCCTGTTTGCAGAAATATTTTGTAAATCCAGAAGTCTTTGCTCAGGGTTTCTGTGGGGCAAAGTGAAGGTGCTTTTGTGCAAGTGCCTTGGAAGGTCTGTGTGAGTCCCAGCACACCAGAAGTCCCAGACTGATGAGGAATGACAGATCCTGAACAGCAGGGAATGAATTCAGTGCAGGAATCAGCTGCTGAACTTCTGCCTCTGTGCAAAAGGCAGAGGTCTCATCCTTTATTTAAATCTCGAGTTGTGACTCCTGAAAATGCTCACACTTGCACGCTTCCTTAGCACAGGGCTGGGAATTTGACACAGGGGGAATTGGTAATCCCAGTGAATTATAATAATAAATTCCTGCATAATCGTTTAATTGAAAAATGCAGAAAGACAAATTACTTTCTAAGAACAAATGCCATCTCCCAGAACAAGCTGAAGCTGATTTCTTCTGGGAAAAAAACCCCAAGTGATTAACTGAGAGTGCTGTGGAGGGTGCTGCTCAAACCAAAACCCTAAAACATGGAAACACCACCCTGTCCCCAGCTAGACCCTGGCTAAAGGACCTGAGGGACACATGCCCTGCCTCTGCCCCTGCCAAAGGACGGGGATGTGGAAATCTGTCTCCAGCTGTTACCAGTGATTTCTATTCCTCCCTCTCCTCAACAGCTTCTCTGGACAATCTGATGCCTTTTTGGGACTACCTAAAAACAGAAGCCAGACAAAATTAAGAGAATAAAAAGCAGTTATATTTATTGAAGGGTCTTCAAGTACATTTAGGGCAGACAAAGCCCCTCCAGGGGCTACATCCAAAAATGGATGATGAGCCATGGGTTTTCACACTTTTATAAGTTTGATCCATTTGCATATTTGGGATTAATCTTCCCATTACAGCTTCACTTAATGAAGTCATTTACCCCAAGTTTTTCCCCCCCAACTCACTTTTGTTTGAATTTCTGGGCCCTGAGGCAGTGAGGTGTCCTTGATTGCCAGGCCTGGACAGGAATTGCTGTGTCTGCCCAAACTGGGAAAGCAGCAGCTCACACTGCACATGGAGTTTGGAGTTCTGCACTAAAGAACTGCAGGATTACACACATATGAAAAATATAAAAGCTAAAATCCTGAGGCATCAAAACAGCGCTGAGTCCATCAGAGCTGACAGTGAGTTCTGCCTTTATGAAAACTGAGCCAGGGTTATGTACAGCCCCTGGAACAGTCTTGCCTGTTCTATCCACCTCTTTCCCTCAGGTGACAAACTGTGGACTTGAAATTACTGCTCTTACTGCTGTTTGCTCCCTCCTCTCTTTCAGTAACTCCAGGCAGGTGATTTAGGGCAATTATGCTTTATTACATCCATTTATCTTCAATACTTACCTGTCATTCTGGGCCTTTATCTATTCAATCACTCTCACAGGTCCAAGAAGCCCCAGTGTAGAGATGTCTTTTCTGGAGTCCTGTCACAGCCTGAGAGCATCATTTATCTCTGGGACCACTGAATGAAATCCTCAGCTTGCACAGCAGCTCAAATTCAAAGAGACATTCCAACAGTGCAGTGTGACAGCAGCACACCAAGGCCATCCAGTCTTCTTTGGACTGGTCTGAAAATATAAACAGGGCTTGAAACTGAGTCCTGGGGGAATATGGTGTTCTTCCAGGCCATCACACTCACAACAACATAAAGCACAGGAGGCAGGTGAAGGTGGGCTGGGTTACACAACAGCACCTGGGTGTCCAAGCCTTTGGCAGGTTTTGTGTCTGTGTGACCTCTGTCCCAGGCAGTTTGGCCTCTCCTGTTTATTTTTAAACTCAAGTGTGGTTCAAATTGCCTAAAATTAGGGATCTGCTGGATTCTGAGAGTAAGTGGGGTTTGTGCCATCAGCCTGGCCATGGGCTCCCAATGGATCATCCAATTTCCTCTGCTCTTACCTGGGTCACATCAGGGAAGGGTTTCCCTCACCACCACGGATTCATTTACTTATTTATTGTCCTTTCTGTGGTAAATGTGGTGTTCATGGAGCAATGATATGGCTGGGTTAGAGGGAAGGAGCATAAGGGTTGTGTCAGGCTCCTTAGAAGGACTCCGTGCTGGAACTGCAAATGGCCAGGGGACAGAGGAGGCTGATATCCCTCCCACTTTGCAAATCTGGACTGCTGACCTTCTCTCTGATTTCTGTTTCCTGTCTCCTCAGGAAAAGTTGTTCTTTTAAAAAATTAATAATCATGTCTTTCTCCAAAAAAACGGTATCAGACATTTAAAATGTGTTTTTCACTTGACTTAAATGTTACGGCAGAAACATTCTTATGTGTCATGATTATTAAATGAAAAGAAAAATGTCAAGGCTAAGTCACTGCCATCATTTATCTGGCTCTGGGCTGCTTTTGAGCTGAGAAGTGCCAGGAGTGGGATGTAATGTCCCTGTTGTACAGCCACAGCACAAAGTCATTGTGTCCCGGGGATATACCTGGCAGCAAACAGCTTTCATAGCCAGGATAAAGAGTTTGTCACCTGGATGTCACCTCAGGGAGATCAATGGCTGATGACAAAAGCATTCTGAAGTTCAATCTAGGTGGTATTAATGTGAGAAATAGGAAATTAGTGGCTTCCTAGCCAGCACTTCCACCCTGACTGAAGGAATCTCTCCTCCTGCATTGTGCTTTGGTGAAATTGCTGAGGACACTGCATTAAAACATCTCTCAGAAACTCTTCTCCCCTCTCTCTCTGAAAGGGGGCTTTGCCTCTGTGTGGCCTGCAGACCTCACAGCAGTTATTCACTTATTTTTAGCCACTTAATTTATTAATAGCAACTCACTGTACACTGAGAATGAACTGAGAGCTGCTGAGAAAAGATAAAGCTCTTGGCCTGCTTGCCAAAAAAAACCTTCCCCTTGTTTTGCCTGAAATTCTGAGTCCTGACATTTGCTTCCCTTTGGAGGCTCAGCTGAGACTGAAGCTCCAGACGTTGCAATTTTAATGTGTTCTGTTTGTTGGGACCTTGCTTAACCCCAAGACCTCCTTTCTCTCCAAGATATTGATTCAACACGATGAGTGCACTCCACGGGAACGAGGGATCAGTCAGCAAAGCTCATGAGCTGGCAGAATCCAGGAGCTCCAGGGAGGGCTCATGAGGACTCCCTTTTTTTTTTTTTTTTTCCAGGAGGGATGTGAATATAAGCTTTGCATCATGGCTTTCTTGGGATCAAACACCTGAAAAATTCCTATATCCTCATAGAGTCAAAAGGAAGAACACATCAGCTCTTTTTGGAAGTTGTCCAGCTCCTGGAGCAGCGATGGTTTAAAGTTTATGGAGCTGGAGTTTGAAAGATTAAGGTTTTTTTTTTCTGCTCAGCCAGTGATTTCTGCCTCTATTTTGTTGAGTTCTGGAGTAAACAAGCATCATAAAACAGCAGTGAGACAGATAAGGGCTTTTAGTGGCTAAATAAAAGGATTTTCCTTAACTGCTGAAAAACTGGGCTTCTGGGGAGGAGGAAAGAGAGAGAGAGGAAAAAGACAGTCAGAAATGCAACAGTAGTTTAAAAACTACATAAAAACAGCCCAGGTGTGAAGGTCTTACATCTCAGCCTCTCAGATCTTGGTTGAATGTGGAGCTGATCAAATAAAAGATACTTGAAGGATCCTGAATTGTAATAAAAGCACAGATACCAGATAAAAACCCATCCCAGTGTAAAGGCACGTGTGTGTTTGTGATTCCTCTGCTCCAAAGGTGGGGTTTAATTGCACCCCATGGAGGGAGGCACTACCCAAATTTAGCTCTGCAGCCAGAGTGGGATTGTTTCCCACTGCCATGCTAAAGGATGAGTGTATTCCCTTCCAATTTCCCATGTTTTTCTATTTACTCTGCCTTCAGCACAGCACTCACAGCTCCCCTGGCAGAAAGCTCTGAGACAGGAGCACTCCTCCCTGACTGAGCAAAAATATCCCTGCAGAATGAGCCCCACAACACGACTGAGGAGTCCCAGACAGTGCTGAAAGGAAATCTTTCACCTTATAGAGGCCCTGGAAAGGTTTTCCACCCTGCTCTGAGTTCCTGCAGGCAGGACAGGGCTGCTGTGCCAAGGAGGAGCATCTCACTTGGGTCCCTGCTCCTGCCTGCTCAGCGCTACTGCAGCCACCCTCACCCAGCCCCAATTCCTCCTTTATGCTCCTCCAGGAGCAGCTCAGCACCTTCAGCCACCCTCACCCAGCCCCAATTCCTCCCTTATGCTCCTCCAAGAGCAGCTCAGCACCTTCAGCCACCCTCACCCAGCCCCAGCTCCTCCCCTGTGCTCCTCCAAGAGCAGCTCAGCTCCTTCACTGGAAGGTTTTAATTTATGGGATAAACAGAACTTCACCCAAGCAGATAAATCAGGGCTGGTGTCTGCAATTCACTCCAGGCCCTTTAGAGGATGTGGCCAGAGCTGGCTGTGACTGAAAAGAACAGAGTGTGCTTTGCTGCGTGTCTTCAGCTGAATGCCACAAGAGTAAAAACTCGTTCTTGGAACATTTGGACCTGGGAGATGTGTCTCAGCAAAGATGCTGACGCTGGATGAGGCAGAGCAGGCTCCAGAAGGTTGGGCTGTCTCTCTCCAAAGAGAGAGGCCAGCTTTCTACTCAACCCACTGACACTTTCTCTGAGTCATTTTCTGTTCCTGGCTAATGACTTCACTAATTGGAATCTTTTTTTTTTTTTTTCCCAGTGGCTTTCCCTATTCAGGCTCAGGCTTTGAAAAGTTCGCAGAATGCTCCATATTTCTCCTACATTATAAACCTAATCTCTTTTTTATATTGACTCATGGAGCCTCTTAGAAATACGTCCTGTTGGCTCAGAATTGTCACTCTTTGCCCATTTCATGACCAGTTTTGCTCAGGGCTGCAATATCTGCACAGTTCCACGTGTGTGTTCTAAACCTCTGACTCCTACGAGCAAGGAAGTCCCATTTTTCAGGTGTGATTGTTATGAAATTGGCAATGCAATCTTAATGACTTGAAAAGAAGATAAAAATATTGAAACCATGGCAACCTCCAAAATTTCAAGCTGATGCTCAACTTTACTCTTTTGAGAAATGCAACCTGTTCACGATGCACAAATGAACCTCAAGCAGATGTAGTCCATGAGTGGAGGGATTGGCTCAAAACAATCTGGCAAATCCAGCTACTCTGCCCATTTTCCCAGCTAAAAGTGAATTCAAAGACAGCCTGTTCTCCTCCAGTCACACCTTTTACAGATCCAGCATCTCCACAACTTTCTTTCCTTTGCAGTAGTCTTCCAGCCAGTTTTCACACTCTTTACTTTTTTATGGGTGTACCTGAATATAAAGATTCTGTTGCAAATTTGGTGGCTCTTCTTTTGTTAGGTTTTGTATGGTAAACTTGAAATATGAGTCTGGTTCAGTATGATGATCATGATTTTGGGGAGAGAACAGTTTACACGTTCTTGGGTTCATAGGCTCAGCACATGAGGTAGATGAGAAACACTTCTGTGTGGTTCAGGTTTCATCTGCCAACCCTGGTCTCCTCAAAAGGTGAATTTCCAGGTATGAGATACCCCACAATTCACAACTGTAAGAGATAATTATATAAAATATATGCACTAAAGGAAAAAAGATAGGATCTCTTCCAGAAACACCAGCCTATAAATAAATTTTAACTGAAGATAAGTTGGTTTCTCTTGCTCCAGTGCTTCCTTTCTCTCTTTTTGGCAGCAGGTGTGATCTCAGAAAGCAGCAGAACACGGAGTGCATTAGTGTCATTTCACTAATCATGTTCAAGGAATAATTGCCACTGAATCAAATGCTAAAATGAATCCTACATTAAATGCTCACCTCCAAGGATGCCTGTTGATGGCTTCTGTCAAATAACCAGCAAGAGCCTGTCACTGGAAAGCCTACAGAGAAAGTGAGAGATGGGTCTCCTTCCCACTCTCTGCTGGTTTTATTGGGCCTTAAAATCAGTGTGTTTATAATGGTGAATGCATCTGTTTGTTGAGTCTTTATCAAACCAGCACAGTATGGAACAAATCACGTGTTGCAGGTTATGTGTGCAAAGCTGGTTCTTTAAGAAAGGGCTTTTCCACAAGAAAATTAAGCAAGAATTTCTGAAAACACAACAAAACTAACAATCCAAAATGTACCTCTTTCCATGCTGCTTTCTGCTGCCCCTTCTATCTTTCACATATATTGGGATGTGAGGAAGAGCAAGGCCAAGACAGCAGGGCAAGAGGGAATTGTGGATGCCCCAAGGCAGGAATGCTGAAGAAAAAGCAGAAAGTTGTATTTCTCTGCCCAGATCTGTTCCCTGGAGCATGTCCATGGTGGGGCAGAGGAGCTGATCCAGGTTCAGCCTTGCACTGCTGAGGATGCCGTGCTGTGCCACACCACATAAACAGAGCTCAAAAATACAGAGATTTGGTGCTTCAGAAGAACAAACAAAACAATTTCCAGCTTGATCCAGACGTCTTCCACGCAGATATTCACATCAGAATTCCTTTTGCTCAACCCGTGGTGCAGCACTTGCAGGATCTGCTGTCACTTGGTGAAGATTTCTGGAAATTTCCATGGAACCAAGAGGTGTAGATAGGAAAAGTGGCACAGAGTGGGTCAGGCAGGGCTCTTCCACATTCTATCCCTGCAAAGGATCCCCTGGGCTGTGGAACTCAGTGGTTTCAGCCCAGCCAGGACATTTCAGCCAGACAGGGCCACAAACCACCAACACCATATCCCCAGCACACTCTGGTCCAAAATCACCTCTTAATATATTTTAATAAACATAAAACCTTCATAAAACCTTTAACACAGTGTGTCAGAGGAAAAGAAGAAAAGGCCAAGGGCTCTTCAGCTTCAAAGCAGGAGAAGCTTTGCATTTTCACAAATACAAACCATGTCTGTTGGCTTAAATACACAAAGCTGTGAGATAAACACTTCTGCAGCTAATGTTATTTTTCCCCCTGAAGCTTTTCCTTTTCTAGTTCCCCTCTGTCAAAAAACTTGTTCACCACCGATTTTCCACAGGATTTCAGTTTTCAAGAGAAGGAGGATATAGGGGTTTCTAAGGGAAAAATTTCTAAAGTGAAAATAAAGTAATTAGAAGCCACAGGCTATAGGACCAACAATTTTGCTCTAAAAATCTTCTCATAAAAAAAGCACAGCCAATGATTCACACAATAACCGTTCTCAAGTGCAATTTTGGCATTGAATGAAAAATTCAAGAATGACAATTTTGGCCTAGATATTCTCATGTGAGGAAGAGCTGCTGGCCTGGTTCCATATCACTAGCAAGTGGGAATTCCTGGATCCAAAACAGGGGATGGATGGAGGATGGATGGATGGACAGACACACACAGTGCCTGGTAAAGAAAAATCAGGAAACTCAGTGTGGGACTCAGCTAAAACCCTTTTTTTTTGGTGGTGTTTTTCGTTTTTTGTTTGTTTGTTTGGGGTTTTTTTGTTTGGTTTTGGTTTTTTTGTTGCTTTTCTTTAACTTGGTCATCAAGGTACTGTTCTCTTGAAAATTGTTACCCCTTGAAAGGCCTGTGAGTTTTGCTCAGATTCTGGTGTGAGTTTTATTCACATTCTGGTGTGAGTTTTATTCACATTCTGTGTAGCTGGGAGCAGCATTTTAAGACAGCTTGAGCTATGACTAAAGTTCTTTTTGATTTAAAAGAATGAGACCCACAGATTGCAAACAGAAGAAGGCAAAATGAGAAATGGAGGTCTCAAGACACTTTGAAAAATTTCTGGCTCAAGTCTTCCTTTACTTCCTTCTTCTGACTCCAGAAAGTTTTAATGGAGGTCACTGGCAGAGATGTGACTGATGGACACTCGTTAAACTTGGCTGCTTATTAGGGATTTCTCAGACAATATATAATCCATAACATCATCATAAAGCATTCTCCAAGCTGGAGCAGCTGAAGTTTGTGCCCATGAATACAAATGGAAAGTGCTGTCTGCTGGGAATTGAGCAGTACCTTGCAGCCAGGCAGTTCCCTTTAAATTCTGCTTGAGGAGAAGTTATTTAGTAAATAGAACTTTACAATTTGCATAAAGCTGATTCAGTTACAATGGAAAGACAGTTTTGGCTGAAAACCTCTGGCATTGTATTTTCTTAGAGTTATTGCTATCTTCCCAGCCAGACTGATTTCATTTACAGAGTGATAAATTCTCTAAATTCTCTGGAGTTTTTTGCAATTTTTCCAAACAAAACTAAAATCAGCATCTGATCCTTTGTATCCAATTTTTAAAAGAAACTCAGAAAAAAAAAATCCACTGGAAAAAATGTTGGTGCATTTTATTTTGCCTTGCTAATGAGGTAAGATGGCTTTGTTAGAATGTCCAGGTTCAATGAAACCAAACACCTCCCACAGACTAGGGTCTGACAGGAAATGGACTTTGCATTTCACTACCAAAATTAGCTTTATCATTGTAGGGTAACTTGGTGAAGAGCTAATAGGAGAAGGCAGGAAAATTTAAATAATGCAGTCAAGCAACAGAAGTTTGAAAGCTATAATGGGAATGTGAGCTGAGCTGTGGAGATGATTCTGCACCACAGATTGCTGTCATGTTCTAATGAGATCATCCACGAGGAATCAAATTAATACACCGGTACAAACAGCAAATAAGTCAATCAACACCAGTCAGAGAAGTTATGAAAACACTGTGTACTCAAACATATGCTGCTTCAAAATTAAATCATGTCTTCTGCTGCTTAACAAACATTTGACAAAAGAAAAATGTCCAACAGCAGAAGATGGATAAGACAGGAGCTTGGAAAATCAATACTTGTCTAAAATAATGACTCTTTTTAAAGGTGAAATATCCATACAAGTAGAAGTGGTATGAGATAGGGGTAGAAAATGATGCCATGGGGAAAAGTGGACCTGGCTTGCTTGGCTGTGATGACATTCTGCTGCTGTGCCTCTGAACCCCACTGGAAACTAAATCACACAGAATCAGTTGGGTTGGATAATAAAATGGAATGGGACAATAGAAGTGTTTGAAAAATGAGTGTGACACAAATATGAATATTCTTATTTAGAGGATCTGCTCAAGGTAAATAAATGACTGCGAGTGAAACTGCATGATAAAGGTAGATTTCTTATGGGATGGAATTTTTTTTTTATGATGAAATTCTTTATTTAGGAAAAAATCCTTCCCTGTGAGGGTGGGCAGGCCCTGGCACAGGGTGCCCAGAGCAGCTGTGGCTGCCCCTGCATCCCTGGAAGTGCCCAAGGCCAGCCTGGACACAGCTTGGAGCAGCCTGGGACAGTGGAAGGGGCAGGGAATGCAATGAGTTGACCTTTAACATCTTTTCCAACCCAAATTATTGAATGATTCTGTGAATGTGGAGCTGCATTATAATCATTGAGAGTAGCAGAAATAAATGGTAAGAATAACTCCCAGCTATTCAGATAAGGGGTGCAATAATAAGGAATTAAGAACTGAATTAAAACCCATAAACGGTAACAGAAGGAGCTGCGAGCTGCTCCTTCCAGATAACAGACATTCCTATATACCCGTTTTAAAAGGTTAATTTGAAATGTTTGATCTCTGTAGCAATGTGGCAGCAGGATTATCTGTGCTGTGTTGTGGTTTGACTCTTAAAAGTAGGAAATACTTGGTAAGCACCAAAGTAAATTAGCCACTTCTCACTTAACCACTGCTCAGCCCACAGTTTGCAGAATATTTAGACTCAGTGTAATCACTTGAGGGAAACATTGCTGATGTTGTTCCCTCCGAGAAATGCAATGAGGAGCTTAATGCTAAAAATCGTGAAATGAGTCTTGTTGCCTGCATTTGATTCCAAATCACGAGTTGAGGGAGAATTGAACAGGGAGATAAATGCAGGGGAGCAGCCTGAAGTGTGTAACACAAACAGGGCCTTGATTCAGAGGCCATTAGTGAAGGAAGTCTCTTCAGGGGCTGTAATGGCTTTTAAATGAGGTTTGTATTGATTTTGCACTGAATGGGAGGAAAGTGTTCCTCCCAGAGTCTGAGGAGAAACAGACTGAACCTTTTCCTTGCAAAAGGCCACTTCAAGGAAAACAAATCACTTTTCCCATTTAATAGAGGACTCTGTGATAAAAGTTTTAGGGCAAATTCAGATTAATTCCTTGAAAAATTTGGAACTGCTAAAAAGCCAAGCAGGTGTTCACCAGAGAATCCAGATCCGTGAGCAATTCTGTGGGAATATTTTCTGCAAACCTGATAAAACCTGATTCTCATTTAGTTTCATAGCTGACGTTTATTTTATCCCATATTCTTTCACAACCCCCTCTCCTATGTGAATAGAAATAATAATGTTTGGTTTGTAGGTGGTATTTATAAGGCATTTCAGCTTCATTTAAACAGCAGCTGTAATCCAAAGGGTTCATTAGTTTAGTGCAGATCTCCTTTTTCTCCATTTATTCACATGGATACAGCATCAGAAAAAAAGACTGCAGGAGTTTTGCAAGTAGCTTATTGTATCAAGGCCCATAAACGTAAATTGTGTGTCTGAATGTGGATGTGAAAATCCATAAACCTTAAACCTTCTGTTTGTGTTAACAGAGCTTTTCTGCTGTTTTGATATTTACAACAATGAAACCACTGAGCCAAAATGTTCATATCTTTGAAACTGTGGATAATTCTCAACTTTTTTTTCTTTGTGCTGTAGAAAAATGATTAATGGGCAATTCATGAACAAGAGCAACAACCTTTGCCAAGTATTTATTGGAAGTTGCTTGCATTTTTAAGTCAAAATAGTGACTCCATACTTATATAATGGCCCAAGAGGATCATTCTTTAGTGGTTAGAAATCACTCTCTTCTCGGTGAATATTCATAATATATCATTCTTGAGAATGCACACTCTAACCCTGCTGGAGGAAATGCTAGCAGGTGTAAAGCCACATTTCTTCCTTCATGGTTTTGGTGTAGTGCTTTGGGGAAGATTTATTCCTTCCCTGGGGAGCAGGGGATGCCTTCAGGAGCTGTAAATACCTGACAAACAATGTGGGGAAGCTGCTCTCCTGCTAAAGCATCTGTGATTAAGATGCAGATCTGATGTGCAGTGAAATCTGTTCTTTGTCACATTTGCAGCTTGTAAGGTTCACGCTGCTGTCACTGAAAGCTTAATAACACTTGACACACGGTGGCATATTTATGTCTTGGTTAGAAGGGTCCTGAGAAGCCTATAAAATCCCATTTAAACAACACAAAGAATGTGTTTGCTTGGCTCAGTTATTAGAAGAATTTGTTCTGCACACAAATATACACAGTTATGTAATGTTTGAAGCCTTCCTCCAGATGTTTTGTGGTTTTTTCCCCTTTTAATTCACGACACCTGCTGTGAAAACATCTTTCTTTTTACAACAGCAAGAAATGTAGGCAAGGAATACATATCTGTGTTACTTTCAGGGGACAGGGTGACAGAATTTGCCAGAGAAGGTGCCTGCCATGTGAGTAATTAATTGCATCAGTTGCCTGCAATCACTGTGATTTGTTTGTTGTCTCTGACATCCTTAATGAGCGAGTCCACTGACAGCTCTGAGAGCTCACCCTGAGAAATCCATGCCCAGTCCCAGTGCCAGGGATGGGGAGAACAGACTGGCATTATGCAGGGCTTGGCTGCTCTGCTGCCACAGCCCAGGGCAGAGCTGTGGGGCTGGGGGGTCACCCCAAGGCTTCCCACGGGGCTGAGGTGCCAGGAGAGCTCTGGGTTTGGCATTTGGAAAAAGTTCTTCCTGAAAAGTCACTGAAAAAGTCACTGAAAAGCTCCCTTTCCTTCTGGGGGTGCCTGTGTGAGCCACACACCACAGACACCTCCTGCCAGCCCCGTGGAGCTGCCTGGATGCTCCCAGCTGGGAATGGGGCACAGCAGGCTCCAGTCCTGCCTCCTCTGGGCTCCCAGGAAGGTCTTCACCCCTCTTTGGGCAAGCAGAAACAAAATGAAACATCCCATCCCAAAGGGATGTCAGTCACAGAGCCTTGCACATCATTCCTTTTATATTTTTCCAGCAGATTGGGGCTGTCCTAAACACTGGGAATTGCTGTTACAGCGGGTTCCTCCATTCTGCAGTTCTGTTCTTGCACAAAGCCCAGCTGTGTGACACAGCAGAGCCCCAGTGTGCTCCTGCCTGCTGGGTTTGGAGGGAATTATTGTTAATTTTTGGAGCTCCCATTTTTCCCTGTGTCTCTGTAGGTGACAGAGCAGCCAAAGAGATCCAAGACAATCTCCAACAGATGCAGGTCTCAAAACCATCCCAAAAATAGCACACAACAATTCCAAGCTGAACCAAGAACAGCCCAAATTTTCCCCCCAGCACATCCCCTGCAAGCATTGCTGCAAACGATTCTCCCCCATCCCCATCCCCACGGGAGCATTGCTGGGTTGGTGGGATACAAACTCACAGCAACAAAACCGACCTGGCAGGGACCAAAGATGAGGGAATTGTAAATAATATCAGGGGCAGCTGGGACCCAGCCTCGGTGGTGCCAAGTCCTGCTTCACTCGACCTCGGTCAAAGCTGTGGCTCAGCTGTTCAGTGCTTCCAGCTGGTTCTCCTCTCTTTCCTGGGAGAAATTTCCCTATTTAGTTCCATTTTTCCTGGCATTTCACGACAAAGCTCTCCACTTCAGCCCTCCCAGCACAGCTGGACTACGACAACAGTGCGAAATGAATAATGAGAGTTTTTTCAAACCAGCAGATTTGAAGGAATTTCATTAGAATTTATGTTCTCATGTCTCACAGGTCCTTTTGAATTTGCTTCATTTTGAGGTGAAATTAATCTTTCCTAAATATCCATCATGAGGAGCAATACATCTCAGCTATGATACAATGAAATGTCCTTTGAGAAGCATTAACTTAAAGTAAATTCTGATTTACTCAAGATCAGAGCATGGGCATGAAGGTTTGGAAATGGAGAGAAAAAGTGGGAAGCTCATTATTCAGATCCTTCAGTTGTGTGAATCTGAAAATTAATTACGAAATTTCATTTTTTGATTAACAAAGAAGAGCTAACTGTTTTAACATATGGTGCCAGATGTTATTGAAGGGGAAAAAAAAGAACAAAACTTAAGCTTCTGTTATTTCTCCAAATGTTACTCTTTTCTCCTGAACTCTTAATTAATTCAGACAACAATTTTTAAAAATAATTATTTTTAAAAAGCATCTTTTGAGAAAAATGCTCAGATCTGGATTTCTGAGCTGCATGGTTTCACAGCTGGAAATGACAACGTGCAGAACAGAAGTGACTTCTTATCACTTAGATTCTTGGAGTGAATCCAAAGAGATCTTTGCTCAAAGCTAAAACTCCTTTCTCGTTCCCTCCCCACCCCCCACCCCCCATCAAATTTGGCAGCAGCAGCTTTTGATTTGAACCAAGAAAACTTGCCCTAAAGAGAATTTTGTTTTACATCTCTCAGTGAATTATAACAGTGTTCACATTAAAGGCATAGACTTCTTCTGCAACGAGTTTTATTCTGTTTTTATGAACTCCCTGTGGGTTCACTGCCTGTTTTTTGCTCTGGTCATTGGTTTATATTTGGTCCAGCTGCCCTGGAGCAATCCCCACCTAAAAGGAAGCAGCAGGGAAAGAGAGAGAAATGATGCAGAAAAAGTTGAAGCCAGACTGAGAAACAAAAGAGTAACAAAAGCATTCAGCTGTTTCTGGGGAGTTCAGCAGGGACATGACACGGATTTTTGGCTCCCAGGTAACAAAGCTGAGCAATATTCAAAGGTCTTTTTGACCCAGGGAAATCCTTTGTGGTGTAAAGAAAATTCCTCTGCTCTGGTGGAAGTTTCTCATGGGATGCAGGATGAGATTGCTGTCGCACAGAATTGTCTGGTGGTGGTGATGGGTGCCCAGCTGGGCACATGGCCCAGCTCCTCCCGAGACAAAAAGAGGATTCTGAAGGGACTGGATGTGTTATCCTGCCAACAGCATCCCATTGTTTCACACTGGGATGTGCCTCCTCTGGAAATTCCTCATGTTTCAAGCCTGTTGCTATAAAGACGGTGCAACCCTGCAAGTGAAGCTGCAAACTTCTAACCAGGAATTCTGGAAGTCCACCCCACTTTGCATAGCCCTTCATGCTCATTCTGGGATTTCTTGGAAAGAAAGGATATGTAACATATTCAGAGGTTAAAATGGCATCCTGCTCCCTTCCACGTATTTTGGGTAAATTAAAGTCTTAACCTCAGCAAAGATCAAACCAGTGGGTGCCATTTTCCAGGAGAGAGATGCTGGGAATTCAGGAAAACGTGCTGCTTGCACACACAAATTCACCCTGCTTTATTCCCAAAGTGGTCGTGACTAGAAGCCAGCATTCAATGATTGTAATTTCACACAGCACTTGCACAAGAGAATTTGACAATTCCATCTCACAACTTTCCCCCTGTATTGTTTGGATAATTACATTGTCAAAAATTACTTATCATACATTTAGCACTTAATACCCATTTATTATGAGTTCATGTAACTGCTATTTAAAGAATAATACATGCTCACTCCTTTCTACGCCATTTGATGCCACTTTGATTCTGTAATTGCTGGTTTCCTAGGATATTATGCCACAAAACCCGAAGAAATAATTGGTTGTTTCATTCCAGACAATACGTTCTGGAGTTGCACAGAGTTTTTAACTGGCAGATTTGTAACAGTGCAAGGGAGACGTGAAGGGAGTGAATGCCAGCCATGGGATGGGATTGCACCAGGCAGCTCCAGGAGGTGCTGCTCCCTTTGTTCAAAGGAAAATTATTCCTTCTGCAAATGCTGGGAGTTTTGTGCCTTTGGGGGATGCTCTCTGCAAGACTTTGGCAGCACGGGGTGGAACGAGTCCCAAATGAGGCGTGAAATTGAGGTGACTAAAAAACCCCAGCTCTTTCAGTGCTCAGCTATAATTATTTCTTGTTTGCAGAGCACACGCTGAAATCTGCAGGAATAACTGCTGGGTTTGTGGGGGATTGTTTTTGTACGTGTGTGAAAGCAAAATGAAGGAGTATCTTGCAAGTATATTTAAAAAGCACTATTTTAGCTGAACTTTTGCTGCTTGTTAACTCTGTTAGTGAGTGGTGGTAAAATACTAATACATGTTCTTTTTCAGCATCATCATAATCTACATTTATTTTACAGAAAATCCTGTTGTTTGACTAGAAAATGTTGCTACTTTTATCTGGCTTTAAATTGTTTATAAACTTTTATAAACTTCTTTAAATTGTTTATAAACAGTTGAAGTTACTGTCACTCTCTCTGGTGGTATCACACAATTGGTGCACACAGTATTCACAGGCTGTAAATAACTGGGCTGAAATTTGTCACAACTTCCAGATTGGTGGGTAAGTGAGCAGATAAAAGATTATTATTGTGGCGACTTTTATTTTGGAAGAAAAAGCCCATGGCAGGAACTGTGCTTGGCTTCTTTAGGAAAGCATCAAAATGAGGAGGTGGAGCAGACACCACTTCATGTTTTAACTTATTAATTAATCAATTCTCAGGGTGGTCTGACCAGTGACTCATCATCATATCCATTCTCTGATGACAGCCAGACAAACCAAAACAAGACATGAAGGTTGTAATTCAAGTTTTAGAACAGACTATTGAGGTTTATGGTGGTTTAATTAAACACAGCAGGGCTCCCACCGTCATCTTAATTAAAAGAAACTTTCTCACTTTATTCAACAAAAAGTAAATGACACAAGCAAATAAAGCAGAGGCTCTGTAATGTGAGCTGCAGTGTTCTCAGAAATAAAGTTTGTTGCTTTTATAGCCTACAAATTATGTACCTCGGGAGGATCTGGGAGACATCAAGCCTAAAAAATGAAATAAAATCCAGCCTTCATCAGCAAAGCCCAGCCCAACCTTTTGCTTCCTTTCAGTGCCTCTGGTTCCAGAGAAGGAAGGTTTGGCTACCCCCAAGGAAGGTGTTTAAGGGCAGGGTGAGGACTCAGAGCTCTGCATGATGTGTACAACAACCACCAAGAGCTGCTCACAGTTCAAATCAAGCCTTTATCTCAGCTTTCTGGTGCCAGAAAGGCTGTAAGTGTGGCTACCCATCCCAAAAAGGCACCAGGCAGATGGTCCAGCTGCAGAATTTGGGTTGGACGCTTCAGACCCATTTCCAAATGTCTGTTTGTGGGTTATTTCCACATCACAACAAATCTTACAACAAAGCAAACCAAATCTAAAGCCTTGTCTGTGCCTCAAGGGTGTAAAATGCCCCTGCATGCTGTGCGTGTGATCTGAAATGTAAAAGCTCACGCTGGACCCAGCACCCCGTGCTGATGCTCTGCTGTTTATAACCCAGCCAAAGCACAGCTGAATTCCTGCAGCCTGCATTCAGCAGTTTGCTCTGTAAAACTCTGATGGCAAAGATGTTTTTATCAGCTGTGTGATTCTTCAGATTGCAGGTGTGAGCTGGATCATCAGCAGAGACAATTTCTACAAGCAGCATTTCCTTTTTTCTAAAAGATGTGGCAGATTGCTGATGGTTTTCAAGTTCACTTGTGTTTGCCTTCTTTGACACACATGCACGAAGAAGATGCTTCTAGAAAACAAAAGAGAATCAAATGTGTTAGAGAGAGATAAACAGGGTTGGTGCTAACTGAAAAATCCTCAGCTGAGCCTGCAGGATTCTCCAGGTTCAGTCTGATAAAATATATGAAACATTTCCTTTTCAAGAACTCCTGCCTTAAATGCAAGAAGGGACCCTGTAGATTAAAAAATAAATTTCTGGATAATTCTTTAATCCAAGTGCTTTAATTATAAATGTGAAGTAGAATGAGAGACTGAGTCTGCTGAACCAGAAGGCCAAGAACACTTGCAGGTTGTGTACTGTGTTTCTCTTAAAAAAAAAAAAAACCAAAAACATAAAAGCTTGTTCTTTTCAGCCTTCTCTTCCTCAGGCAAAAAGAGCTAATTAATAAACTCCAACCTCTCACCATTGTGGCTCTGTGCTGTTAATGATGAGAAATCAGAAAAGACCCCAGCAGCCCCAGGGGAGAGGTGGTGGGCAAAAGGAAAGTTCTAGAAATGAAAGGGCTGTTGGGCAGCTGCTGTTTAAAGAGGGAAAACTGAGTGGTTCTGGGTGCTGCAGCTGAAGGGAGCAGCAGGGCTCTGCTGCCTCTGAGCACAAAGAACCAGGAGGGAAATACCAGCCTGGAACATGTTAGGAACTGAGGGAAAGGTCTTTGTTTGCTCTTTCAGCTGGTGATTTAAGCCTTGACTTTGAAAGCAGAGTCCAAAACAAGCCTACAGCAGAGGCTGCCCTCATTTTTCTTACTTATTTTCTTATTCCTGCTTATTTTCTTTATTATTCTTTTCTGGTTTAATGGTAATGCGTTGCAGCATTTTTGAGAGAAAGAAGTCATGAGTTATGAGATTTGAGCTACTCCAGTCTAGGCCTCAGATTTGGGCCTTGTGAGGCCTTCAAGCCTCTGACGCAGTTAGAAATTAAGAGTTTGTGGCGCAGATAGAAATTGTATTAAGGTGTGATGGGGACCACTGGGTTGTCTGGATGTGAATTAGTATAGGTTTATAGTGTAAGGTTCAGGCCACCTTAAGAAAAAGGTAAACAATGTTAGCTTACCAATCAGAGTGCCTTTGTTTTTGTAAACTATGTAGGTTATATAAACTACCATCTTATCTCGAATAAAGGGAGAACGTTTGATTAACCACATTGGTTCAGACCTGCATTTGTCTTGTCCAGTTTCCCATTTTCTGAGATTCCCTGGCTTTTGTAATGAGTTGATTTTGGATGGGGGAATGGATCTGCCTGCACAAACCTCCCTTCTAAAAATGTAAAGGTGAAGCTGGTGTTGAGCAAAACAGGAGGAGAGGGAGGGATAGATTCCATGGGGGCTGGGGGCTGCTCTGTCCCCCTCTCAGCTGGGAATGTCCCCAGTCAGCTTCCCCTGGGCTCCCAGGGCTGCTGAGAGCCTCTCAAAGGGCTCTGCTGATTCCCACCTGCCTTTCTAGATGGGAAAAAAACCCCACAGTGCTGAGGGATAACAGACTGCCCATCCCAGTGCTGGACACCTGGGCTTGGGCAGCCTGGTCCAGGTAAAACTGAGGGGTTTGGGAGAGTCACCTGGTTGTGTTCCCACTTTATTCACTAATGACCACTTTCATTTGATGCTCTCAGAGTTCTCTTCCAACCTCGAGGGTTCTGTGTTTCTCTGAATGCCACTTTTTGTTGCCATTGCTGGGCAAAGGTGCTTGAGTGCAACTTGAAGCCAAAACTGTGGAGGCCTAAACTCCTTTGACTTTGAGCCTTTAGGGTGAACAGGGAGGATCTTCAAACTCTTGTGGAGGAAAAACTTGGTATCATCTGGTTTTGTGAGCATAGAAAGTAAATTAGTGTTTAAAGAGTGTAAAATCAACCTCAAGTCATGCACAAAACTCCCATCCAACCTTAACCCCCACTCCAGCAATTTCTGGGGAAGCACAGTCTGGAGACATTGTTATTTTTATATTAATGATTTTTAGGGCTGTGTACCAGGTTCATTGACCTCCTGGTGCAGAGGTAGCACAGTTGAGCATCCAAACTGGCATTTTCATGCCACAAAATGAATTTATCAGGTTGAAAAATAACTCAGCTTCTCTTCTCACAGGACCTCCCAAGTTTCTAAGGCTGAGTTTTACTTAATAGTGAAATAAATTTAAATGAGAAGTGGTGGGACTGGCTTAAAAGCAGAAACTATAGCCTTGTGTCAGTATAAATTCTCTTCTCCAGGTGTGGTAAAGCTCTCTCCTTGATGCCTTTCTCTCTCAGACATCCCCTGATGGCTCAGCATCACTTTTTGCTCGTGGTGACTCATTTGGGAGGTATTTTTGTTGCCTGGCATTTGCATTTTCTGTCACCTGTTCCTTTATGTGTTCTGAACACATCCAACCCAATTCCCTCTGCAATGAGGAGAGACACAGTTTACAAAATATCTGTACAGTAGCTGCCATTAAAAGGCATTTTGCAAACCAGGGATTCAGGCCTGTTTAAACCCAAAATAAAGCAGCCACCTAAAAGAACTCAGCCCCACCTTGCAGTAGATTGAAGAGAAAATTTGGTGAAGTCCAGACTCAGCCTTGCACTGCAGTTTCTATGGATGTTTATGAATCATTAAAGACCCCCAAGATCATTGGATCCAACCTTTGAACATTTACATCGCTGGAAAATTGCCATTGTGGAGCAAAGCTTGCTTCAGTTAATCCAAGATCCAAACAAGTGCTATAAATCAGATTTCAATTACAACAACATAGACATGGGTTCAATCAATTAATAAAAACAGCAATTTTGATGCAGGCATTGTTTTCTCTGAAAACAGATTTTGGCAGTGAAAAGATTTCATTTGTCTCTTATATGAACCATCTGAAGCTCCTGGATTTTCAGGGTTTCCTTTGATGTCCTTTAAGATGATTTATCACAAGGTTTGCTTCCTTTTTTCCCCCCTGTCTTTCTCCTCTGTCCTTGGATATGTTATTTCCCATCCTTGATGGATCCTGGAAATATGTAGGAAAGAATACAGAAATGCAAATAACTGGAGAGTGTCAAGGTTGGCAAAATATATTCAAGAGAAGCCAGATATTTTGTCTGTCTCTGGGAATATTTATTTGCATTTTGTTCTTTGCAAGAAAGGCAGTTTTTGGTGTGTGATACTCCTATATGGACTCAGCACAGGAGAATCAACTTCTCAATTTCTTAGCTATTTTTCCAATTAATTTAATCTCTGTTCCTCAGTTAATCCACTGAGATTTCTTTCTAAACAATATTGATGTCTGGAAAAGTATTGGTTTCATTACTTGCTGTAATGGAATTACACACTGCTTTTTGTGCATTTAAAGTCAAGCTGTAAATTACAGAAATAACACTTGACATCTGCAGAGGTGTCTCAATTCTGCTAAAGCTTTTGGATCTTTAAAATGCATTTCTGTAGCCATTGGCCCTTACACTTACAGTAATTTGGGGGAAAAATACTATCATAAATCTCCAGTGCAGGCTTGTACTTCTGCAAAATTATTCTCATTCTTTTCAAGGAGTAATTCCACACTCCGGCTATTGGGTTAATCTCCATTCAATTCCCTGTAAATGGTTTTTCTCCCTGCACTGCAGATCCCACAGAGTCCATCAGCTCCAGGACCCAGTGGAGATTACCCAGTCCTTTGTTCTTCCAAACCTTCCTCAGAGAAGTCCCTTTTGATCTTTACAGCTTCACCCATAAATACTCCTATGATCCATAAATATTTCCATACGATCCTTCAAGGTTTCGGGGAGCTTTGGATGGGGCCAAGCACTGGTGAGGAATTCATTCCTTGCTGCCTCTGCTGTGCTAAGAAAAACTCTCTCCTTGACCTATGAGGTGGTGAAAATCCTCCCTTTGCCAGAATGGATCCCTTAAAATACAGCAAAATATGAATGTAGGAAACATCTACAAGAGCAGATAGTGACAGGGCAAGGGGAATGAGTTCAAATTGAAAGAGAGCAGAATTAAATTAGATATTAGGGAAAAAAAATCTTTACTGGGAGGGCGGTGAGGCACTGGAATGGCTTTTCCAGAGAAGCTGTGGCTGCCCCTGGATCCCTGGAAGTGTCCAAGGCCAGGCTGGACAGGGCTGGGAGCAGCCTGGGACAGAGGGAGGTGTCCCTGCCATGATATAGATATAGATATAGATATAGATATAGATATAGATATAGATATAGATATAGATATAGATATATATAGATATAGATATAGATATAGATATAGATATAGATATAGATGATATAGATATAGATATAGATGATATAGATATAGATATAGATATAGATATAGATATAGATGATATAGATATAGTAAAGATATAGCTATAGATATGTATATGTATATATATATGTATACATGTATATATATAAAAATTAATATTATATTATATTATACATTATCTATTATTATCTATTATTATCAATTACATTCTATATAATTAGCATAAACTTATTATATTCAGGAGTCATGCATCCATTACACCTTCTTAATGTGCATCAGTTCATTCATCAATATTTCATGTACAATTGACTGTAGAACTCACAGCAGAAACAAGAAATTCAGATTATGATCAGCATGTTTAATCCACACACCCAGAGAACACTTTTTTTTTTCAGCTGTGTGCTTTGCTCACTTATTTGTTGATTGGAGGGGGTTTTCTGAGGAGAGCATTTTTAACACATAACCAGAGATGTTTCTTTTTCTCCCTTATAAGATATTTAGCAGGGTTTGGCTGTGATTAAAATACCCCATTGGAAATGGGTTGTTAGGAACAAGAAGAGACACTTTTAATGCATATTTAAACAAACCAATTGTTTAATGCAATTAAACAAAACAAATAAAAAAAAAAAAAGGAAAAAAAAAAAAGGAGCAATATCCCAATGCATTTCATCATTAAATATGCATGAGGGTAAAAATGGTGGAAATTCAGTGTTTTTCTCTCAGTCAGCACACAGCAGTGGCCCATGAACTTCTGTACATCAGTTCCTCACTGGCAGCACTGAACAAATCATGCAGCAGGATTTTATTTACTCCAAACTACATAAAATGAAACAACTAATTTCCATTATAAAAGAGGATCCAAGACGTTAGGAAAGCCAGAATGTTTCAAATCACAGTGTTGAAGGAAAACAAAGCTCTTCATTTTCAGCCAAAAGCACACAGATTGTTTGATGTAGCTAATTACAATTTATTAATTTTCTTAATGTTTTTACACTGTTGTTTTCCACTAATGAGGGATCGAATGATCTGCCTTTGAAATAGAAAGATAAGAATTTGTATTTCTTATGCATTTCTACAAATCCCAACCTTGACAGCAAAGGCATTGTATTTCTTATGAAATAGCACCACTTTGGATTTTTTAGAAAATAACAATTACTCAGTTATCTTCAGAACTGAACCCATTAATCCATTTCCTCTTATCTCCTCTATTTCAGACTGTGCTGGTTGATTTCTAAATATTTTTGGGAGGTTAATCTGTCGCAAAAAGTTTAGGTGACAGACTTGTGTGAAAAATCCTCCCTGCTGCATGGGAAAAGATAAAAATAAAAAGGAATAAGAACAGAAGACCTAAGAAACTCTCCAGCTGTTGGGAGCAGCAGAGCCTTGACAAGTAGAGCAAATAGGATTTATTTCAGCAAAGTATTACGAGAGTATCGTGGAGCCAATGAAGGAGTTCCTTTTGCACCCTAAAGGGGCAAAAAATAAGTAGATTATGTACCTCTACCTTTGAAAGAAGAGGAAAAAAGTCCCTTTAGAGCCACCCTGTAGGCTTTACTTATTCAATACATTGATTTTTCTCAGCTTTTGTAATTGGACACAGAGCTCAGAGAGGAATCCAAGCAATGAAATCTGCAAAAACTGGGAGTGGTCTTTGAAACAGGAATAAGGAAGAGTTTTCACCCTTATTTTTGGGAGAAAAAGAATTTTGGGATATCATAAAGAACTCAACATTTTCAGCCATGCACAGAGCACTGGGGGTGAATCCTCATTTATATGGGAGTTACTGTGCTGTGCCTCCAGTTTTTTATTAGAAACATCTCTGGTAATTTTGTGTTCTCCTGTAACAGGTAAAAGTCTGACTGTGACTTTTTATTGATTTGTACTTCCCCGGCTGAACAAAACCACAGGGAGCTCAGGGGGGATGGCAAGGAAAAGCTGACAGTGGGGAGGTCACAGTGGCAAATCTCAGTGAAAGAGAAAATATTGAGAGAAATCATCGAGATCTTAGCAGGGGGTTGTGACTCAGGGATGGGATTGAAAGATTTTTTCCAGATTGGAAGAGAGGAAAAAACCCACAGGAATAGAAATTTGTCTTTTGGTAACTGTGCCATTGCAAGATTATTTAAATGTAATGTAAGAATGTTAATTAATAATATAAATAAGCATTGATTAATATTTGAAAACCTGTACTTGACATGCAATTAACACAAATTGCACAGGCAATTATATGGGGAGTCAAATTATTTAGCAATTTTAAAGCTATTTATCTTCTATGCTAGACTTCTCTCTGAATAATTAAGCCAAATTATGGTAGACTGTTTCATTTATATTAACTTAATATTTGCTTGCTAATATAGTAACAATTACAGTCAAGGTAGCTCCAGTCCCAAGTGAGTCAGGGCTAATGCTAAAATGGAATTCCATAGCTGCAGATTTTGGGGAGCTCAGCACATCCTGAGTGCAGCTTGGATGGAATCACACCAGCACTGAGCTCTGCAATGAGAATTTACTTACCCCCTCAGCTCTGGGCTCTTTCATTCTATAATGGCACCTCTGTTTTTGATGGGTTTTTTGGCTGTTCTGTTATTTTTTTCTTTGATCCTTGCTGGGGATTTCAGTCCCGGTTTGCACATCTCCTCCCGAGAGCTGCAGCCAAGTGGCTGCTCCTGCCTCTGGGGCCTCACCTCAGCTCAGGGGCCACAAATCAAAGTCACAGCTTGTGACACCAGGCGTGGGCAGCCACCTCTGCCAGCCCTGCCTGCAGCATCTGCAAATCCAGTCCCTCTGCCTGTGCCCAGCCTGAAAAACCTGTGTGTGAGGGGACATCTGTGCTGGAACTGAGACCTGCTGGTCTGGAGATGCTGGAACCAGGATCTGCTGGGTCTGGGAACACTGGAACCAGGATCTGGAGACACTGGAACCAGGATCTGCTGGTCTGGATATGTTGGAACCAGCATCTTCTGGCTCTGGAGACATTGGAACCAGCATATTCTGGGTCTGGAGATGCTGGAACCAGGATCTGCTGGGTCTGGAGATGTTGGAACTGGGATCTGCTGGGTCTGGTGACACTGGAACCAGGATCTGGAGACACTGGGACAGCTCAGAACAGAGCCACAGACTCTGGCTCACAGAGCCCTGAGCTGACCCTGCCTCAGTGTTGCCCATTGAACAGACACTTCAACACTGCAGATTCCAGACCCAGAGTCCTTGGAAAGTTTTGTGTCCCCACCTAAGTCCAGGATGGTTTTTCTGTGTGGTTACTCCACCAGTGCTCAAGAGTAAAGTCCAGCAAGTGCTCAAGAACTTTCTAGATAAAAATGTTTACTTCAGGGATATTGCTCTTTAATATTTAATGTTATTGTATTTAATATTCAATGTAATAATTGATATTAATCATCAAGGTAGCAAGGGGAAAAGCAGCTCAGGCAGAGCTGCTGGGTTCTAGACTTTTTGCTTTGCACTCTCTGAAACTCTTTTGTTACTCACTGATTCGCACTGAACTTCTTACACATGTAAAGCTCCAGGCAAACATAATTAAAGGAATTATCTCACATCACAAAAGGTTTAAGTTCCCACTGAAATTTCGAGGCAATTTAGCTGTATGCTTTTTTTCAAAACATTTCTAACACGAATCACTAAAGGAACATCAATGCTTGTCTCCTTTTAAGAACAGGGGAGAAAAAATTCTTTTAGAGGTAGGGAAAGATGTTTGGGATTTGCTTCAGTTAGCAGGTTTCAGGCTGCTTTTTGGATCTCATGCTCTGTTCTGTGGATTTGAGAAAGCTTTGGTTATTAAAAAGTTTTCACAAAAGATGATCAGGAAAAGTACACATGGATTCTGCACAGCACTCTGTGTCCGAGATCTTTCTAGGGGGGACCGTGCCTCCATGGAAAAGGTCTGAGGTTTAACAGTCTCCAGGGTGGCTGAAGATATCAGAATTAGATGATCTTTTCCAGCCTGTTTTTCCCATGACTCCAGAATTCTGTGTATATTTGTTTTCAGTGAAAGCTGCTTCTGGCACTTTTGTCTGGAAGGTTTTCTTTCATGTGTGCCATTAGCAGAGCTTCCTCTGAATTTTAAATCACTCCTAACATTTATCAGCTTCCTCATTAGAAATGTGCAATGGTTTTTGCTGTGGAGGAAAACTTTGTCATATCTTTATTCTGATTGTTTATTTCAGTTTCTCAGAGGGTTGTTCTGCAAAATTTCCATGTCCAGACACTGACCTCTAATTCATTTATTCATCCATACTTTTCACTGTAAATTGTGCTTCAGGTCACATCCTTCTTCCTCTCCCTCCTAAAACAAATGCAGTGGTCATTACACAATTTGGGAATATTGTACTAAATCAGCTCTTTTGGGAATATTGTGCTAAACCAATCTTCCTGCTGGTTCTTCTGCCTTCATCCTCCTTCCCTTGAATTACACCACGGAATCAGTGAGGGTGGGAAAGAGCCTGCACAGCCAGCATCAGCTTCACCTTTTCTAAGTAACACTTAAGTCCAATAAATAATTTCTGATTTGCAGCTTTTCCTGCCCCTCTCCGGGCTTATTTTCACTGCTGCAGTGTCAGAGGTCAGAAGGGTGGCTCGCCAGAGAACAGCACCAGGGACAAAATCCAGCCTTGGCTTTTCCAGCCCAGTGGTTTGGCTTGGGAAGGGCAACCTGAATTGATGGGTCTGTACTGTACCCTCACACAAACAGACCAAGAAAAGCTGCTGAGGGTTTATATTTATTAGAAATTTCTAATGGGGATCATTCTCTGATCATTTTTTAGTTCAAGAAACATTTGAGTAAGCCCAGATCCACTTTTAGCCATCCAAAAGCTTCATTTCCAGGGAAATTTGCTCCTCTTTGGGCCATTTTATGAATCACTGAATGTTATTTGCCTGCCCTTTTGTTTTGCAGCCCAAGCATTTTTGCCCATTTTTTCTTCAGTCCAGCTGCTACATTTGCAACACCACCAGACACAAATGACTAAATTAGAATTTAGACTCCAAATCTAAGCGAAAGAAGTCTCAGCTTTAATCCCCCCATCCCTGCAGTGGGAAAAGCACGAAGTGCTTTTAGCCAGAGCCTCTCTGCACACACAGAGCCCCTGTTTGCACCCCTCAGAGGCAGCAGTGCCACAGCTGATTTCTCACTGCAGAGCTCTGCTCTTCCCTCACCCTGTGCTGCTCTCAGGAGCGAGCAGCAATGTCACTGTAGGACACATGAAAGCACGACGTGAGCAAAGGTGAAAAAGAGAACGTTTATTTTTTGACTCCAGCATTTATACTTTTCCAAAGGTGACAGTGGATTGGAGAGTGAAAGTGCCACCTCTCCAATGACATTGGACAAACCACCAGTACATCACGTTTCTCCTCCTCTATGAGGGAATACAAAACAATAGATCGTTGACAGAAAGTTGTGTGAGAAAGTTCTCTAACAGAATGTCAACTCGAAAGGCTTTAGAAAATCTTAAGAATCAGGGCGATGGAGCAAGGACCAAGGGCACCTTCACAGCAAAGTCAGCCAGGCTGGTGCCATCTGTACCCCCATCCCCAGCCTCTGCTCGTGCAGGATTTTACACCAAAACAATGTAAAATATTGAAAACATCCCCACATGTCCTGCCGGCCGCACTCCTTCCAGACACAAGCCCAAGCTAAGCAGAGACTTGGATGAACAGCACTGAAGCTCAGCTATATTTAGGTCTCAGCATGTTCGTGTTTCTATTTGCTGCACAGCCCTGAGGAATTCTTCAGAGAGCTTTTTTGGCATTTCTGTTGCCAGGGAAACGCCTCATCGTGTGTGTATCCTGAATCCCCACCAAGCTCCAGCTCCTCTGGCAGACAGAGAAATCTGAATTGTGTTCAACGGGGCAGGGACACAACAAAGAAAGCTCCCTCCAGGTAGGCAGGTAAACACAAAGGGAGGGAGCTGTGCTTGTGGCATCTCTCCTGGGAACCCAGGTTATCCCACAGATCCGTGTTGACTGTGCTGGGACAGCCCCAATGTCACAGATCCCTGAGTGAGAATTTCAGATCTCCTGTCCTCCCTGTCCTGGGGCAGCACAACCACATCCCATGATCAATCATCCTTTACTTGAAAACCTTGAGAGAGTTAAAAAAAACCCTAAACTGGCCAGGAGTGAGAGGGGCAAGTTATTTTTTCCCCTCCCCAGAGGCTTTGCTGTATTAAGAAGTCACCATCCTGCCAAGTGACAGTCATGGGAAGTGACAACTCCTGGGAAGATTGAAGCATCTGCCTCAGCCACTCCGTGCCCCCTCTCTGCCGGCGTGACATGATCAGAGCAGAAGTTTGGACTGAATCTTTCACAGTCTGTTAGCCCAGGCAGGGATGGCTCATGGAGGATTTGTTTGGTTTTTTGGGTTTTTAAAAAATTTTTTGGGGAGGATTCCACACAGTCAGCTCAGGGACCAGGCAGGCAGAGCAGGGAGAGGAAGATGAAAGAATTCATATTTGCATTTTCAAATGTTTTCCTCACTCCTGAGCAAATGTAGGTCAGCTGCAGGATCCCTTTCCCACAGGGCTGATAGGAGAAGGTTTTTCTGGTGCTGCCTTTCCCTGGTTCACAATCTGTGCGGTTTTTCTGAAAGGAACATCCAGCTGCTTTAAGCTGTCAGTGAGAGCTCACAACGAGCTATGGGGTATCTCATTATTTCTTTCTGTATTTAGTCAGGTTTTCATCCTTTCTTTGCTCTCAGATTTCTCAGATTTCAGTCTTTGGGCAATCACAGAGTGCACACCCAAACTCACACAGAAACCTGTGAAATCGTGGAGATTTTTGCTGGCCTTTAGAATGCTGCTTTTTATTCATATTTTTTCCTATTCATAAGTGCAAATCTTGTAAATGGTCATTAATTTTGGTGAGAGTTTTCCTTCAGGGATACAGTGTCAGTGCACTTCTCTCCCTGAAGGAATAGTTGCTGGACAGCAGCTGAAGTTTTGGCCTTTTGAGAACTTTTTAAAGGGCATAAAACTAATTTCCCCAATCAAAGCCTGTGGTGATGTCCAACAGGAGAGCCCATGATGAAATATCCTTTATGCAGACAGAAACAATTTGTGTTTCCTAAGTTTGGCTTGAGGTCCCAGCTTGAAATGCTTCTTTCCACACCCAGGAGTCAATTCAATACATTGGTCAGGTTTGTGTTTAAAGGCAGAGACATTTTTGCAATACAGGGACAAAGATCAATGCAAAATTATTTAGGTAATTGGAAACTTGCAGAAGAATTCATTTAAATTTTCACCCACTGCAATGAAAGCCTGATTCGATTGCTGATGAATCCTTTGTGCTTCATCCTTTTAACAAAGAATATTTGAGCAGGTGTCTGCTGCTGAAGGTAATGAGAATCACACTTTTTAAGAGGATGAGGATTCACTCATTTATATACTGTTTTGTCCTTCAGTTATCTCAAACTGAAAAGTGAGCACTCCTTAAAAGTGTTAAAAGCAGAAAAATTAAACATTTATTCATTTTTGTGTCTGTACCTTTACAAACACAGCTTCCACACCTGAAGGAGAACAGGAAAAAAAAAAAAAAGAGTAAACTTGAAGTGCCAGAAAGCTTCATAATATTACTTAAGAAATATCCAACAATTAATTCACAGTTCAGGAAGGGGGAAAGGAAGGTGTTATGCGAGGAAACAGGGGGAACTTCCAGCATAGCACAAAGATTAATGTCTATAATGTCACCCATGTTTCACAGTGCCCAACAAAGCCATAAAGGATCATGCCAGGGTTATGGAACAGCTTCATTTGCAAGAAGGACCAAAAAGTGCTTGAGAACTCTGAGAATGCTGCCTCAGACACACGAGGGTGTGAAAACCAGAGTTTTCCATGTGGGATTGAGAAGGAAAAGGGCTAAACTGTATCTGGGATTCAGCAATGCTCAGATTGCAGCTCCCAAACCCCTTCCCAACCCCTTTCTTCCAGCCACGACCACGCTGGAAGGTGAAACTTGAGAGCATCAGTGCAGGGAACATCGTAGGTTGTCTTTGGTAACAGCATAATAGGGGAACAGCACAGAAATAAGTGGCAATAATTATACATTTCCTTCTTTTTTTTGTCTTTCAAAGGTCAGAGTTAAAGTCATAGAAAGTTTCACAAGGAGACAGAGAGAAGAATCACTTCTGTGACTTGAGAAAACATTAATTCTCTTTCTCTTCATGTGTGGTTTTATGTGTCTATGCATCTATTATAAATCACACAATTGAGCTTGGAATTAAAAAAAAAAAATCTTATTTCCACGAAGATCTGGCCGTGGTTTGGGGCAGTGAAATGCTGGATAAACAGCAATCCTGGCAGGGATTTTCCTTCATCTGTTCTTTCAGGTAATACAAAAATGAAATCATTTATTCCCAGGACGTGCAGGTTGTAGATTCCAGAGAAAAAGTGGTTTTATTTCAGCATGAAAGGGGTGGCAGGAGCAGTGGCAGAAGGAATCCTGTGACATGGACAAAAAGCAACATTTTACATCTGCGTGTCTTTATGCGGAGAAAAATCCCTGTGAGACAAAAGAAAACAAAACTGCTGCTGGTTTCTCTGAAAAATTTAGTCCCCAGACTCCATCAAGAGCCATTCTGTGGTGGGAGGATGAGGATTCTGGTGCAGCTGTGGCACTCCAGGTGTCCCCACTGCTGCTCTGCATGGCCACTGCACTTTTGTCCCTCTCAGCATTCACTTTTTAAGGAATTTCGAGTTTCCACCACTGATGCCTGCCTTGCAAGCAGAGCATGAACAGCCCTGCAGGGTTTTGCACTGTGCTACAAACAGGAGCCAGTTTCATCTAGGAAAGCTCCCTACATCCCACTAAGTAAAAATTAATGTCAATTAATTAAACAACAACAAAAAAAAGAGATTGAATATTTTTGTAGCTGTCCTGTACAATGATAGAAATACATAAATACCTAACCTGACACTGTGCTTCTCTTCTTTGTGTGCTATGAATGTGACATGTAGCAATTTAGCATTTAGCACAGCTTTTAATTTTAAAAATCCTGTTAAATAAACTTCTAAGGAAAATGTGATTATATGATAGGAGTTTTCAAAATTTTCTGACACCAGAGATATCAAAAAGACATTTCAACATCCAGTTTCAATTGTGAGTTGCTGTTAAAACCTATGATTTCAACAACAACAAAAAATCCTCTGAAGAAAGGGGTTTTGGGTTATTTCAAACATTCGTTTTTGAGAAGGGATTTTTCAAGCTTCTGAAGTAATACCACCATTAGAATTTTTAATACCACTAATATTTCTGAATTCTGCTACTCCTCAGGGTGACATTTTCTGCAGAAGCCACAAATGTGTGGTTTTAATGACAACACCAATCAATTAAAGACCAGAGCGAATCACATTGTCAGAGTCAGGAGATGTCCAAGTTTTAATTTGCATTCAGGATTTTCATTCAAACTTTCCAAAACTATTTGCAGAGCTTACATCTGTACATTGCCTAGCCCCAACTTTCTAACAAACCAAACAATATGAGGCATTTGAACTTGGGATTTTGGTTCTGTGCTGTTGAAGATTAAAAGACTTCAACAATGTCTTTGCTTGTTCTTTGTGCTAGGCCTGGGCAATAATTCAAACTTTGGGATCTGTACAGGACGATAACCTTTGGTCTCTGGAAACTCAAGCATAGGCTTGACAGTTTGTTGTTATTTATTATTATTTTAATCACTGGGAGGATTTCAGGAGGAGAGACTTCACTCATCTTCAAGACAAGCTCTTCTAATATAATTATAATTATAAAAATTACCAGGTTGCAGAAAACATCATTAATCTTATGTGGATAGCATTGTACTATTTTTTATTTTAATGTTGCAAACACAAATCTCAATTAAATGTGCCTGTTCATTAATTTTTTGACATGGATTGGTTCAAGGTCAGAGCGATCTGGCAGCAAATGAGATTGAAGCTGCCACAGGGAGCATCTCAAAGGAGCTAAAACCCAACAGCTCTTGGGGTCAGCACTGAGGAATTCAGGAAATCTGTGTGGAATTCAGAGAATCTGTGTGGAATTCAGGGAATCTGTGTGGAATTCAGGAAATCTGTGTGGAATTCAGGGAATCTGTGTGGAATTCAGCAAAGGGAGCAGGGAGTGAAGCTCCCCGTGGAGGATCTCTGAAGCCTTGAACTCCAGAGGTTTTTCTCTTTTGAATGCCTTGATGTGGAGTCTGCAATTCCAAATTGTGTCTGCCACCAGCGATGGCATTTTCCTGCCACTCATTCCCAATTTCAGGTATTTGTGGTGGGCTTTGAGGGGGAGGAAAGACTGCAGTGGTCTCCAAGTGGTCTCCAGTGCACAAATTGTGTTGATGCCAACTCATAACTAAAACTTGGGTCATCATAATATTTCACAAGTGGATCTAATAACCTTAAAAATTTTGCCTCTTAATTAAGTTTTCCTTTGAGATGTTCTGAAATTGGGCCAGTTTAGACTTCTACTGCAAAGATAATTCTTACTTTCCAGTGTAAAGAGGGTTTAAGTTTTTTTTCCACTTCCAGTGCTTGACATACCTAAAATACAACATGATCTTCCAGCTTAATGTTTTTTTGAGATGCTATACAGTCAGCTGTAGTCTGTAGTCTCATAGTCACTAAATCTAATTTTTATATCCATTTTCTGCCTTTTCCACTGAGCCTTGCTGTCCTCTCCTACCGAGGGTGGATGTGGAGTGGAAGAGAAATATCTGTTTTACCTCACTTTGCAGCTCTCTACTGATGGCAGCTGAGGTCCAGCAGGAGCCCTGTAAATCAGAATATTCCTCTGTGTGACACACTGCCAGGACACTCAGCATCCTCAGTGACTGGCAGGGAATTCAGGTAGAAAACAGCATTTTTGTCAGACTTGTCCACAGAAGCCTTTTCATTTTCCACTGTGCTGAAGCTCTCAGGAGGATGGATCCTGCTGGTTTCTGTCACTCAGCCAGGGACCAGCTCTGATGGCTGTGCTCTGATAATGTCACCCACCAAGAGGTGACAGCGGTCAAGAACACATCTGGATGAAGAGAAAAATGCTCTTCAACGTATTTTTTAGCATTTATTCCTTTCAAACTGAGGATTTTGAAGCTCTGAGATGTGTCAGTGAGGATTTTTTTTTCATTTTCTTAGAAGACTGAGAGCGTTGTGTGATTTGTGTGCATGTGTGAGGACAGAGAAGAGGGATCTGCCCTTGGGTGCCTGTGACTCGCTTTTATTTCTTTCCTTCAGCTTAAATTAGTGAGGAAATTCCACAACTGCAAACTGAACTGGGCTTTGAAGAGTCATTCATCAGACATAGCCCACCTTGACTCTGAATGGCCAATTTTACACGGGTTAAAGTAAAATGCTGCTTTTAACCAAGCCCTGGGTGTGCTCAGAGAGAAACTGAGGGAAGCACAGAACAGCAGCTGCAGGAGACACCAGAGGTGCAAAGTGCTCTGTGCTTCTTCTGAAGAGCTTTATGGGATTTGTAGTTTCTCCTACGTTAAATATGGGTCAAAGCTCCGTGGAAAATGCCAAACTCTGCTTGGGAGCAGCCTTGCTGTTTCCACTCCTTCTGAGTGCTGGGATGTTTCTGTCAGCTCAGAAAAACACATGCCAAGGCTTCAGTTTGTTCTGCTTCAGAATAAAGCTGGTTTTGCCCTTTATCTGCCATTCGAGTCTCACTTAATACACTGTTCATAATCACTGCTGATTCCTGAAGCTGCAGGTTGTGTTGTGACAGAGTGATGGCTGCTGTTTATTGAGCATTGAGAATTCCTGGAGTACTCTGGAAACAGAAGAGTGCAGAGCACACAGAGGTGCCCACAGATCTGCTCTAAAATGGAGTTTAAAAAGAAGAAAACTCATTAAATCAAGAGCTGCCACTCTGGAGCAAAGCACTTGCTTCAAGCAAGTCACCAACCCCACAGGGGTCAAGTGCTCTGCTGGATCAGAACTTCAGGAAGTTTCACAGCTGAATTTGTCCTGTGGAGGCTCTTGAGCAAAGAGGGGAAGAGATTTTTAGCAGGGGCTGCTTGGAGAGGGAAGATAAGGAGAGGGATGCAAAGGAAACAAGCTGGAGTCAGGCCGGTGTGGCAGCATCAGAGCAAGGAATTGAACTCTGGTGTGGAAACGGTCAAAGAGAGGAGAAATGAAACATTCCCAGGATGGCAGGGAGGGGGAAGCAGCATTTTGAACAAATTGGGCTGACAACACAAAGGGTGAATGGGAGGGGCAGCAGCGAAAGGAAAAAATCTTTAATTTTGCAAGAACAAGGTTGTCACATCCATTGGAGTCCTGGCAAAAAGACAAGTTGTGACATCTTCGATTAGTTTTAACCCAGCACAGACACAGTCAGCACTGAAGCCATATAAATATAAATTGCATCACCATATAAATAAGATCTATTTCTCTGAATTAAAAAAAATTATATGGGAGTGGAATTGATTACATGAAGAACCAGCTGCTCAGTAAAAAGAATAAAATAACAGACTGTATATATGGAATTAAAATAAATATTGCTGCTTTGTGCATCTGCTTATTCTAGAGTATCAACATCAGCTGAGAAGTTTGTGCTGCAAAATTCCCTTAACTGGCACAGACATTTAAGTGACTGCCCTCTCCCAGCCCCACATTTAGACCCTTTATTGGGAAAACTTCATCATTCTTGCCCAGGTTGCAGTTTAAATGGGCAGAGTGAATAATAATGAGCAGGAAAAGCTGCCAACAGAGTGTGCAGGAACTTTAATGCTGGGAAAAGAATAAGAAACATCACACAAGGAAGAAAATATGTGGATTTATACCTGCTCAACATGGCTGTGAGTGGTTCAAAGCATGCCTCCTGCTATTATTATTATTATTACAGTTGTTTATAATAATATTGTTGCTGTTATTGTTGTTGTCATTATTCTTGTATTGTGCTACTTGCTATAATTTCCTTGAAGAGAGGGGCACAAATGGGTCTTTTGGGTTGAGGGTTTGGGTGATTTGTTAAGGTTTTGGTTTTTTTTTTTCCAAAGTGGGAGCAAAATGAGTAATCCAAGTAGAGATGTCCTGAATTTACTATGTAAGATACAATAAAAGCTATGTTGCTGCTAAAAAGCCACCCAGAGATGGCTCTAAAGTAACATTTTGGAACATCTCATGAACACTCCCTGACTAACTGAAAGGCACTGATTCAGACTGAGAAGATTAAACAAATTTAGGAATCAGAGCCAAAGTGTCTCTGAAAAAGTTTGGGTTTTTTTTTTTCTTTTTCTTTTTTTTTTTTTTTCTTTTTTCCCCACAATGGAGCCACCAGCAGTGAAACCAGCTGAGTGTTGACAAGAAGGTGCCGTTCCCAAAACACCTTGGCCATGAAAATCTGGCTAAGGAGAGAAAATCTGGGAGGAGAGAATGCCACTATTTTTATCCTCAGAATGTTGTTTGCTTGATGAATGGAGGTTCAGCCATCAGCAGGAGGAAAAGCCAAGCTGAAAAATCCCATCCTCCTTGGTAACAACAGCTGATGGCCCCACTTGCTTCTTTTACTCCTGGTTTTCTGGTTTTTACCTGATTTTCACCTGGTTTTCACTCAGTTTTCACCCTGAAATGGGAGACATGGGTGCTTCAATGTGAGGTGAATTATGCTCTCCATTTCAAAGCTTTTCTAGCAGCATCCTGCTATTAAATTACAAGTTTAGAAGATCAGTTTGGCCAGTTTGAAATGGATCCTTCCACTTTGTTGACTACCAAAGTCTCTCAGATTTACACCCTGTTATTTCAGCACCTACCAAGGTTTTGTTCCCCTTGGCTGCTGAATCTCCCACCCCACTGGGCAGCAGCTCCTTTTCATCAGTGACCAAGAAATTAGATTTTCCACTTGTTTCCACATATTTCTCTCACCTTTTGCCAGCCCTAGAGTCTCACCTCATTTCAGAATAAAATTCTGAAATTAATAAAATTAATAACATTCACAGATTATTGGTGTTAGAGTGTTTCTAAGATATTTTCCTTTCACATCACAAAAATTACAGCAGGAAACAAAGGGAAACAACTCAAAAAGGGGCCCAGCAGCAGAGCTGGCAGGTCCAGCTCCCAAAGGAACTCATTTGGGCATCTCTGTGACTAAATGACACCTGAAAAATGCACCCCAACAGCCCTGTGCTTCTGCATGCACTGCACTGCACTGGTAATTAGTTTAGCATCAGTTTTTCTTCTGAGGGAGGGATGGTGGGTGGGAAACTGTGGGCAGAGCAATGTGCAGAAGGGAGAAACCAATCTTAAGATTTGAAAGAATAGAAAGAGAGAAGGAAGAAATAAAAAATGAGCCAGTAAAGAAAAAAAAAATAGTAATATTATAAAACTGCAACAAGGAAAATAATTATTGTTTATGGCAAGGAGATACCCTTTTTCTTTGAGATCTGTAAAAACTTACTCTATGGTAATTTTCTCCTTTTCCTTTATGTGAAATGTGGATAAAATGCAACTATCACTGGAAAATAAATGGTCTTAATGTCAATATTGATTACTGGGGAGCTCATCTGTACTCATCCCTTCAGGGGAGCTATCACATAAACTTGCTCTGCACAATTACTTCAGGTAAGAAGACGATGTGTGGGTAATGAAAACAAATGTCAGCCCCTTGCCACAGAGTTTCCAGCTGGAAGCACAAATTTCCAGCTGGACAAACCACTGTCAATGCCTTCAGGAGCTCCTTCAAGTGAAATGATGGATCAGGCAATTGACTGATCACAGCAGGCAGCTGTGAACAAAACCCAGAGCAGCTCCTTTTCTTGGGTCAGGTATGAAAAACGGGATTTTCTGGGCTGAGGATGAACTTTCTCTTCAGCCCCCAGGAGTTTTGGGGAGCACTCTGCTTCCTGGGGATGCTAAGCACATGCAGCCCACACTCTGCATCTCTCAGCATGGACCTGTTCATGGAAGAAATGGGATTTCCCCTGTGTTAAGTGTAAAGACAAGAATGTAACTGGATTTGAAGTGAAGCAGCAGCTCTGAGCAAATCAAAGATTGGCTCTACAAGGGTGAGGATGCTCAGCTGGTGCAGCCAGTGGGAGCAGGAAGGAGTTGATGATTCCTGTGCACTGTCCTGGAGGAGATTTGCAGCAAAGTGAACAGCTTGGCTCCAAATAAAACCCATTTACTCTGACAATACACAGCAACAGTGAGCTGAGGTTTTTTGATTTCCAATAATACATCAGGCCCTCGGCAGCAGTTTTTATTTTTTTAATTGGCAATTCAGTGCTGATGTGTGTGGGCTCAGGGCACGCACATAACAATGGCAATGGAAGTTGGAGGTTTTATTCTGTCCCTGCCACACCTGTGGGTGTTTTCAACAAAACCAGATGCAATTCTTTGTGGTGGAGCTTTCCCCAGGACAGCAGCTGGGGGTCAGCATCACACACAGAGCTAAAGGCTGTTTGTGGCTTTAACAAGTAGCAATCACTGCTATATTTTGGATATAACACCTGCATCCATCTATATATTCCATACTGGGAGAGTGGGGCATATATCACTAAACACTCATTTTGTTGAGCAGATAATAGGTGAGAACAAAAGTAACTTTAACAGAGCGGGAAATTAAACAGAGCAGGGTTTTTATTGTTCAAACCACTGAAATTGTTAATACATTGAAATGCCTAATGATTCATTGAACTCCCTGACTTGAAAGGCAGAAAGTCTAAAAGATTTAAAATACTGTTCTTTCTGAGGAGCAATTATTTGTGATTTAATCAGCTATGCATTTCGAAAAAAAATGTAGAAACTATTTTACGTAGGAGAGCAAAATGAGTCACTAAATGAACCCTCACCATGGAGGGGGGGAAAAAATTCATATTATCATCAAAGTAGTGAACGTGATTCAAAGAAATATGCGATGAGTCTTGACAGGGAATGTTTGAGAAAGTCACCTAAGTTCATTCTGCAGCCTTCAGCCAAAAGATTTAAGACTTGATGGGGATCTTGGAGTTTCTTGTGGGCAAGGAGCAAGCAGAGCAGAAAGGCACAACTCTGTCCTGGCTCTGGTTTGCTGCAGCCACCAACTACAACAAAACCAAACTGACAATTAAGACACGTAGCTGGAGGAGCAATCTGAACAAAAGAAATGTGCTTTATGGATGGGCAGACAAAAGAATGCATGAGGTTTCTGCAGAGGTTTTTTTTAGGCAAAATTTACCTGTACCACCAAAATGCATTTTTATGGCTGCTTTTCTAGCCAGAGATACCCAAACTCTGTGCTTATAAATGTACAGTGAATATTAAATTGTCAATAAAAACCCCTTCATCCATCAATTGTTAATGTGGAATCAAGGTTACACCCTTTAGATGCCTTTCTCCATGACTGGAAGCCTGGGAATTACTTCAGTACAAATAGTACTTGAATAATAATGTCTTTATTTGAATATGTAGGAGGCCTGAATGTCAGGTGCTCTTGTTTATAGCAGTTAAAACTTTTTTTAAAGGTTTGCAGCTCATTTTTCAGAATTGCCCAACAACAGTTTCAATTATGAGTTTATGGAATCCAACAACTATATTTCTAAATAATTTGAGCTTATGAGATAATTAAATATCTCATATTAAACCAGGTTTACAGCTGCATAAAGCAACATTTTTAAAACCTCCTTTACCAGCTAAATTAAATGTTATGATAAAACATTTTCATAGGAAAGGAATTTTGTTTTATTTCCTTCCTTGCCTGGAAGAAAATAAAATTTTAAGCACTAATGAATACTAAACAATCATCCAATATTCGTGGAATTTTTTTGGGGGTGAAATTTAACTGTGGTTTGTGTTTCAGATGCAGGTCCTACTTCCCTTGAAGGAGCTAGAAATGTGATTATACATTCACAGAGCACATGCAAGCCGCTGTCCCAGATCCACAGGCACTTGATTCATCTGTGTGCACAAATAGCAGGAGTTTGATAACAAGGGATTGGAGCTGGTAATTAGCATCGACAGCTCCCTAATTTGCACAGGAAGACAGCACACTTGTGTAAGCTGAGGAGGTGCCTTGTTGCATGCCTTGATCACAGCTGGAATTATTTGTGTCAGTGGGAATTCAGTGTATGTGAGGAAATACTGTCGATTTTTTAACACTCTGGAAAAGGAACTTTTCTTCAGTTCTCAGGATAAATCATATTTCCTCTCTCATAACGTTTCAGATAAAATTTGTTATGGTGTAATACACAAAATATCAGAGCAGTTCTGCCATTTCTCAGGGTGATCACAGCCCAAAGGAGCTGAGTTTGGGGAAGGAAGCCTTACAGGACATCCTGAATATCAAGCCCAAAAATTCTCCTTCATGAGGAATACCTGGGAAGAAACAACAATAAGAAGGTGATGTTTGGGAGTGTTTAACTTAAAAATTTGGCACCAAACGCTGTTCCAAAAATTCATCATCAAACGCTGTCCCCTGCTCTCTGCTCACCTTGAGATGCTCCAGGGACCAGGGGGGTTGTGGTGACACAGTGACATTTGCAGATGACAAAAGGGGACAATGACTTCTCTCCTCTCCTGGGGGCTTGGAGGACCTCCAGGCAAGGTGAGAAGTGCTCAGTGATGTTTTACCAGCCTCCCTGGGATCACTGTTTATTTCCCAAAATTCCTCGGAGAGCCTGGCACTGACGTTGGGACATGTGTTCCTACTTAAAAATGCCTAAAGTGGCACAAAGGAGCCGAGTTTCTGAGACTAAATCCATTGCCTAAAATATCTTTGTGTTTCAGCCCTTTTAAATTTCATGTACCATAAACCAGAAAATGTTTCTATTTAGTTAAAAGAGTTTTCTCCTCTATTTCTTCACTTCTCTGCTTTCTAAACAACAGACGTGAGCATGAACATCATCCTTTATAGAAAAAATACAGTGGGTCCTGACTCAAGAAATGATGATGTGTGGCTCCAGATCAGAAGGCTGAAGGATTGCTTTATTCAAACTATACTATATTACATTAATATGCTATTTAAAGAGAGACTATCTTATTCTACATACTTACTTCTTACTTACCTAACTAACTCAAACTCGTGACTCTGCTGAGAGTCCAACCCAGCTGAATCCATTGGTCACTGACCCCAAACAACTTCCCCAGAATCCAACCCAGCCATCCCTGCAGGTAAAAAATCTCCAACCACATCCCACATGGGCAAAACCGAGGAGCAGAGATAAAGATTGTTCTCTCTTCTCTCTGTGCTTCTCCTGAGAGACAGAATTACGTCCCTCTGTCCAGAGGATGTGAATTCACATCTCCCCCTGTTTCCTATAATAAAAAGAGAGGCTGCTTTTGCAATTCTTCTGCTGAGCTCTTGCAGGAGAGAGAACGAACACAGCTCAAGAGTTCCCTTAACAATTTGCTGGTTGCCAGGCAGAACCTCAATCAAGTGCTGATGTAGAATCATCAAGGAGATTCTTTACCTGTAGAACATCTACTTCTATCAAATCTCTAAAACAAGGCTCACAATAATCCTTCATCTCCAAAATATCACAAATATCAGGGAATTTGTTGGCTCCATAACCCTTTTCAGGGCCAGCCAAAAATTTTGAGCCAAAGCCAAATTTATTTGTCCTTCAGGCTAAGTCAGATCCAAGGGATTTTTTTTTTTTTAAGCATGGCCTAAGCAAAAACTACAATCTGCCTGCTGGACCTGTGAGTCCTCCCCATGATTGTTGTAGCTGAGATTGCTGTGCCTGATGCACGTCTTGAGTTTTCTATATTTGTTACAGAACAGTTCGGTGCATCCGCAGACAAGCTCACCCTGCAGGGCAGTGACTAAAGCTTTGAGTGTGGGGGTGAATCAGTTTGCTTCGTTTCTGATTGCTGAGGTGTGTTGCTTGGCTTATCTCTCAGTGCCTTTTGATAAAATTTTGATATAAGCTCTATCCTGGCTGTGCTATTTTCTGACATTAATGGCACTTTTGTCCATCAAAGTGTTCTCACCCACAACACTCTCATCTCCAGCTTTTCTCTCTTGGATTCTGCCACTTTGCCAAAAAATGCATCAGGGCTTACTTGTGATATGAAGAGGAGCCCAAGGTCCATTCTTCTCTCCATGGGCTGTTCTTGGATTATGTCCCAGAGAAGTGAGTCTGACTTCCAGAAAAGCACTTAACCTGTTAATAAATGCCTCAGTTACATTTACACATAACTGAGACTTTTATTAATAGATTAATTCCTGTCTACAGTCACTAAAAATATCAATTTAATGATGTGAAATAATGTTTCTATGATTTTTAATTATCAACATCATGTGCCTCTCACAGTTATATTGTGCTGCATCACTTCACCGGGACTCTGATCAGACTTTGTGGGAAAACATCAGAATATTTTTGTCTGGCTTGTCTTTGCCTGTTTCCCCTAGAAAATAATGTTACTACAACTTCAAACAGCCTCTCTTGTTAGACTTTCATGTGGATTAACCATTTAGTATTTCCTCATCTCATTAGAATTTAAGATGTAAGACGTTTTGTAAAAGTCTCCATCTTAGAAGATTTCCACCTCTGTTAATATGGTAATGCTATCAGAAGCAGTATTTTTATTACCCTAATTCCCAGGTTTTACAAGGAGAAAAGTAATAATGCAATTGAATTAATTCCATAATCATTTTCAGACTGGATAAAAACCACTGAAGGAAGCTGGGAGCTGACAGCCAATATCTGCATGCTCATAAGCATTAAGTGAACTATAAATACAGAGGGACTGAAACACCAAATGTGAATTTCCTTTTTTCAACTCCTTAGTCTATGAAAGGCTGTGACAACAATGCAGTGAGGGAGGTTTTGGTGTTTTCGCTGTAAACACTGACTCACCTGCTCAGTGCTCTGGATAAATAATCATTAGTGACAAATAAAAGTCTATTTCAGACACAACCCAGAGCAGTGGAAGTTATATAAAAGCATCAGATATTTTGTCCCTTTCCAGTGGCAAAAATACCACAGTTTCAGTTCATCTCAGTCATTCTCTGCCACTTGAGGCAAGTCCTCAGGAAAACAAATTTTGAGGGCGTTGCATCTCCTTCTCATGTCTTTTCCTTGGTTTCAGGGCTCACTGGGAGTCCCTGGTGGTTTCCCTTCCCTTCAATCTGTCAGTACAAGCTCCCAAGGTTCAAAACATTTTCCTGGGGTGTCCTTGGATCCAGGTGGCTGAGCAGAAACCACCAGCACTTTGTGAGGTTGAGCACTTTGATGTCTCCAGGAGTAGCAGGGATGGAGCTGCTTTTACCAGACCTGAGGATATTTAGCAGTGGAGCCCAGGTAGGGCAGGCAGGTTGTGAACATCAGTAAGTGTCCATTTAGACAATTAAAATATTGAAGCAGCCTCCTTGTTTGTCAGCTGTAGACAAAACTCATTAACGTCTCCATTAATTAGACCTTCCCCAACTTTTCCTTGCTCTTCCACAGCAGTGCAAATCCAGAACATCCATTACATTCTCCACAGAACAACAAAGTGTTTACCTTGTCCCTTTGCCAGCAGCAAAAGGACCGAAAAAAGCTTCTCCCAACCAGCTGAGTCTATCCACCCTTCATAATTGCTCAGCCTAATTAACACTCCAGTAAACCCCACACCTGCATTACCTGCACATCCCCACACACCCACACTGCTGCACTGGTGCTGTTCTCAAACCATCCAAGTGTTGCTGCTCTCCTGGGAGCTGAGCTTCCCATGAGGGATGCAGGAGATGCAGCCTCAAAACTCTGTGACACAACCTATTTTTAGAGCCTTTTTTAATTTTTTTTTTCCCCTGAGAAACTCGTTTTCTCATGGGAAATAAGTCCTTGGGGGGGAAGTCATTTCCACCTCATTTGTTAATCTAAAATCTCTTTTGCTTTTGGCTTCCTGCTATGGAGCACAGAACTGCTGCATCTCGTTAATTTTGCAGTCTCGCTAAATGACAGTGAGATTTATTTAGAAGGAAACCAAATTTAGTCCCATTAGACTGTGGCAACAGCTACATGAAAAAGACTAAAAAAACACACCCCCATTTTTTTTTTATAGGGCTTGGAAACCCTTGGTTCCTGAATCCACCAATTATCCATGGAAGTTAATCAAAGCACCCACCCTGGGCTGCAGTGGAATGTGTGGCTGCAGGGGAAGCCCCACAATGCCTGGCACTCCAAAACCAGGATGACATTCCCTAGGAAACTGAGATGTTACAGCCAAAAGACAGCAAAAGATCACAGAATTAGGGAAGGAGAGCTGCTGTTGAGATGAATCTCCAAACCCTGCTGCAATCCGATCTTGAGGCTGCTGCTGGAAGCTGTTAAGTCTAAAATTATGGATGTGTTCCTTGGGTTTGCTGTTGTTCCCTTCAATAAATTCAATAAATTCCCTGTTCCAAGGGACACTCGGGGATCATTACCCTGGTGCAACATAAATCTGTGTTGACTGGGCTGGGCTGGGCCTCTGTGAGTGCAGCCACTTCTGCCCTGGCTTAAAACAGGCTGGAGCTCTCAGACTGCCTTTGGGGCTGAGTGCCCCAGTGAGGCTGGGGATAAATCCAACACCATCTATTATGTGTTATCTCCAAAAAAAAATTAGTTTCAAGTAGCTCCAGCACAGCTCTCAAAGAGTTCAGCCTTGAAAGAGCTCAGTCCTGTCCATCTCCATGCAGAGGGAAACCAGGGGAGAAGTGGCAGCTTGGCACCATCTCTCTGCCCTGTGAGGAGAAAGAAAAGAGCCAAGGAATCCAGGGAGGCAAATGTTACCAAAGAAAAGACCATAATAATGGTGTTCCATTAAAAAAAAAATCCCTTTTCTCAGTCTTTCCTGGGAATTATACAATTCATACAATATCTATTATAGTCTATCCTTACATTTCAATTTATTAAATCCTATATTCTATTATATTCTATTCCTATAGGAACACTTCTATATAGGGGCATTATTAACTCACTGACTCTGTAAATTCTCAAGTTGGTTCAGGGTCCACATTTTGCCCAAGTGACTGAATAGGCATTGCTGGGATATAGTATCAGTATTTAAACAGTAGAATAGCCCAAGGCAGAGGTTAAAGAAAGGTCAGACTACTGTTAATTCAAGCTGGAGACAAAAATAATTCACAATGGGAATACTTTTACTTTTACTGTACTTTTACACAGAAGAATCCACAATTTCTTTCCAAAGATTGCTTTTTAACCCTCAGAATCCATGGAAATAATGGCCACAATAAAGTTCTGCCAAAGCGTGAGGGCCGAAGTCACTAAAAAGTCAAAAGAGGCAGGGGCTGGAGTGCCAGGACTGGTGTGTCTTGTCAGAAAAATCCCATTTAGAGCCTGAAATGAGGGGTTTTGTTACCTTTATCTTGGAATTTCAGCTGCCTGAAGGGAGGCAGGGAGGGAAGCTGAGCTGCATGACAAAAAATGAGCCCAGCAAGAGTTTGGGAAGGGAAATGAAGCAGCTCAGTGCCAGTTCCAGCAGCTGCTCCCAGCTGATTCCTGTCCCTGGGCACCTCTGATGTTCCTCCATCCTGGGTGAGCCACTGGAAATGGAAATAGATGGAAAATTATCAGCATTTCAGAATATTTTCTCCATGGAAACATTTATAAAAGGGCAGGCAGGGAGAGGGAGTTTTCATCTGCACTGCACGACACTCAGGGCTTTCCTTCTGGGTTAAAGCTCCAGAAAAGGCCTGTTAGAAAAGTTCAGCCACTGATAAAAAATACCCCAACCAACCAAAAAAAAAAAAACCTCCTCAGCTTCCTGAATATGAAAATAAAATCTGAAGAGTCCTACAGCTTAGGAACAAGAAGAAAAGGAAAAAGATGCCCCAAAATATTACCTTTCCTGGTGAGAAACTCATCTATTCTGAGCTTCTCACATCTGAGGAGTCCAGATATGTCTCTCTTTAAAGCACGAGGTTTCACACATCCTGCCTTACTTCCCTCCTATTTCATTTATAATTTAGGAAGTTGGAAAAAAATAAAATGGTAAAAAAGCCATTGTGAATTGAAAATTTGAACAGAAGAAATAAGTAGATTCAGGTCAATCTTTGGTTTTGATTTCAACACATTTTCATTTTCAAAACACTTTTTCTTATAAATAGCTTATATTTTGAAATGAAAGTTGCTTCAAAAAGTGAAAAAGTAATTTCCTAATTTAAGAAATCTTAAAAGATTTAAACCATTCCAAGTTCTATAGAAATTAAGACTGAAGAAATTTGTCAAAACTAATCCTTTCCTTTTGATGAATATAATTACCAATATGGATAAATGAACATTTTCTGCTGAAATACGTTTCAGAAAAATACCCAACCAGGTGTGATAGGCCTGGAAAAGATTGGCAATTATGTCTTACTGAATATATTTGATTGCATGGAGGTTGAATTTCCCTGTCAGTATCTCCAAAATTAACATCTAGAATTATTTGCATTGACAAACAGCTCAACTGAGCTATTAGGTCTCAGCAGTAAAAGTGGCCTTGTACAAGCCATTTAAATAACAAAAGATTTTTCTCCTTTCAGATTCTGTGAAGATGAAGTAAATATAAAATGAACAATATGTCTAATTCCTACAGTGGGAGATAAATACCATGACAAAAAAAAACAAACTTCTCATAAGTTATACACCTTTCACCTCCTTTTCTTTCCCTACAATAGTGTTTTTTCCATAATTCTATCTGGCATCATCACAGTTTTCCACTTTCCTGTTTCCTTTGCTGCTGGAAGATCTGAGCAGGCTCATAATTTATTGCTTTGCACCTCTCATGTGCTTGTCCTGCTGCCTGTAAATCCTTGCTGGGTGTTTTTTTCTTTAGCAAAACTGCATCTTACATGTTTCTCGCCTCTCCTGACAGATTCTTAGAATCATTCACTGGCTAACAACAGGTAACTAATATTGGATGTAGAATATTTTTAAAATTAGGTTATATCTGAAAAAGAGAAAAAAAGATCCTTTGTTTTTCTGCAGAATTAGGGGTCACATTGGTGTGGGGAGCAGTGTCCCCACATCCTCTGATTCTGATGATTTCATACATTTGGTGAATTCAACAGCATTTAGATCCACTTTCAGATATTACTCAACACAATAATTCCTCATTTCATTTTGTTCTGGTAATGCATAGAGCATAAATAATAAAAATTGCCCATTAAATCATCCAGAGCAATCTTGTGCAGCTAGCAGACATATGCAGCTTGATTTCCCTCCAACTTATCCTCCTCTTGAAAAGATGACTCTCAGTGATTTCAGTGGATTAATCCTGATTAGCACTCATTAACTTAACACTTCTTGTATTTAGTTTAATGTATTTAGCCACTTCAGAACACAATTGCTGTCAGTTTTCCCCACAGACAAAAAGGAGAGGGAAGATTCACATCTCCCCTTGGAGGTGGAGGTGTCTCTGTCCTTGGGGTGAGAAGAGCTCCAAACCTCCACTTCCATGAGCTGTATTGACAGGTTTCCATTCAGAGACTGAAACAGGAATTTACACATCCTGCTCACATGGAAAAGCCTCCATGGAGATGTTTAAATTTAGTAGTTTCAATTTTCTGCTGGATTTTGGCAAAATTCATGCTCCAGTCCCTCACTCTGCACACAGCGAGGGCAGGGTGGATCCTGTTTCCCCATGCACCCAAGGAGCTGCACACAGCTCTGCTGTCTCTGCACATCTCCAGCAGCTCCTGAGGTTCATTTGCTGTCTCTGCACATCTCCAGCAGCTCCTGAGGTTCATTAAATGATGGCAAAGCCGACGGAGCCGCGCTCAGACGTGAAGGAACTGACTGAGTTCAGCCCTGCACTTCGTTGTTCCCTCAGTCCTCTGCCCCAGGCTGCTTTGCAATCATTACTGCTGGACTAAATTTCAAACTGGATATTGTACCAACAAGAGATAAGGGGTATTGTGCAGAAAAACATGGAGCTAAATTTAGTGTGTGCTCATTTTACCAACAAAGGCACTGCAAAGCTTTCATTTCTTTTGTCTCAGCGTTTTCATGAACATGTAAAATGCAGATAAAATCATATTTGGTCCCAAAAAGGAGAAAGATGAGGCAGACCTGATGGAGCACAAAGCCATATCCGTGGGTGTTTTGCTTAAGGCTCTCAACAATATGATAACTTGCAGATAAGGATGACCATGAAGTACCACAAATCTGATGGAAAATCAGGCTGAGTAACAGAGAGAACTTCCAGGGATATCTCCCTGCCCCATCAGCCTTGGACCAATTCAGTCTCAGCTCTACACAATCCATTTTCAGGCCCTCTTAGAGGAGACACGAGGAAGTTTTTAAAGTCTGAATCCTGAGAACAGCAGTGTGGGTACCCTATTTATGGATATTTCCTCCAAGGCATGGGATGATCCCCATCAACCCCCATATCCCAGGAGCAGTTTTGGTCCCACCTGCTGCTGTCACTGGAAGGATGAGCTGCCCACTTTTTAAGAGCATATCACCCCCTATAAAGGAGAATTTATTGGTTGAATCATAAATGTGTCCCATGTCTTTTCCTCCTGCCATGCAGTACAGCTTTGTTTATTTTTTTCCTGATTTTTTTATGGCTTGACAAGCCCAGGACTGAAAGATTTTTGAGTTGTAGAGTGCAAGAATTTGTATCTATGATACTGCATGTGGAAAGATTAATGCCTTTTAATTTAACGTGGAGGAACAGCCCAGGTCTCCTGGGATTCAGGGTTCTGCAGCACTGGCATGGCAACTCTCATTTCTAACAATGATGCCTTAAAGCAATTCTGCTGCTTCCCTGTGTCATATTGAATGATAAAGTGATTTCAGACATTAAGCACAACTGCAAACAGTGTTAGCAGCACATTTTAATAGGGGTCAAGTGGTTTCATTTCAAGGTTCGCCCTGCATTAATTTATGTTAACTTTCTTATTTTAGTACAACTTGTAAAATTTCTGAGGCCGTGTAGTTCACAGCAGTGGGGATTACTGGGTAATCTGAGGCAGTTAAAAGAGCAGTAAAACTATTGGAATTCCTAGAAAAGAGGGAGCAAAATGTCAATTGCATTAACATGAAATAGTACCAAATACAAAAGACCTATTTAATGTATCAGTGTCTCTGATTATGTAAGAAATCCCCCTCTCCCCATTTCCTTCTTGTTCTCACCCCAGCATGCAATACACCCTCGAGAAATTCCAATTTTGGAATTTTGGAATTTCTGGAGTGTGAATTGCATGCTGGAGTGAGAACAAGAAGGAAATACTTTGAAGCAATAAACCACCACTCCTGTCTGTCCAAGAACTCTTTCTGCTGTGAGGGCCACAGTTGTATTTCATTCAGAGTGAGAATTCTGATTTCTGCTGTGGGCAGATCTTAGGGGATGAGGCACAAGGGAGTGTTTGCTCCTGCTCCATCATTTCCTCTGCTTTTCTCACCTCCTTATGAATTTCCTCTTCTCCATCCCCTGGAAAGGGGCAAACAAAACCTTGGCCCTGTTTTTCTGTTTTCTGGTTCTTCCAGTTAATCCTAACCAAGGATTCCTTATTCTGATCTTTCCTTATGCAACAGAGGCAAGTTGCTTGGAGCTGTTTTTATCCCAGGCTACTCCAGCTTTTGTGGCCACAGCTCCAAGTCATTATTCCTCAATTTTGTGTGAAAACGAAGCAAACTGCCTTCTCATCCCATTGCCCCAAAGAGAAATTACTTCCTGTGTGAGCAATATCTGCTTTTTTCAGGCCTTGGACAGCTTGCTTGTTTTCTTAGTGCAGAGATGTGCTGCACAGGATCCTTCTTCCTGCCGTGCCTAATTTCTGCCTCCAAGGGTGTTATTAAGGAGGAGGAGGAGAAAAGATGAGGTGTGCTTTCATCTCCTTCCCAAATGGTGCCAGTCCTCATCAGAAAGCACCAAACATTTCCAGGAGAATTTCTCCCCACACAGCTCCCCCCACATCTCTGATCAAAGGTCCTGGAATTAAATTGATTCTGTGAACATCCGTCTATTTGACGTGCAAATTGTGCACTTTAAAAAAAGAAAGAAAAGATTTTAAGCCTCACACTTGTCATCTCAGTATAACACTTCATTCTATCCCAATCCATTTGAAAGAACCTTGAATCTGACACCATGCATTTGAATTTACTTAAATATTCCATTCAATTGGTGTAGTAGCAGGCTAAGTTAATGACAGCACAATTAATGGAAAACACCTTACAGCTCCATTTCTCCAGAAATTAAGTGGTTTCCAATTTTTAACTACATTTAATTAAACCGCTGAACTTCTGCTCATTTATTTGTTCAAGAAAATTGCCTTGTGCATGGCAAGGAATACATTTTAAACTGTATTTTTAAAATACTTTTTATATTCTTGATACAACTCGCTCGTTCAAGCACTGGCATTTCCTACTAATTATGTTTAGGATCCAGCACAAATTATCCTACCTGAAACTTCAAAAAGCTGAAATGTCCAAGTGGAAAACCAGATACATTCCAAACCAATGGTCACTAAGTACAGGCAGATATTTATTTCCCTTCTGGCATCTCTAGTTCCAGAGAGTCACTTTGCCCCTGGGTCCCACCCCAAAAATGGGTGTTAAATTTTACTAGAAGCATTTTGCAGGATTTCAACTGGATAATAGTGCCCAAATAATGAGAAAAAGCTAGTTCCAGAAAACATGTCATTTAAAAGTTTTCTTTTAAATACAGCTCTTAATTTATTTGAGCGGTTTCAGACTGTTTTAAGAGGAAATTTAACTACATTAAAACTCCAATAAAAGATGCAAACACTGCAATAATCAACTCAGCATTGCAGAGGTACCTCTGAGACCAACCACAGCTGGTAACTTCATAAAGACAAATATCTTCATAAAGACAATTATCTGAGGCTAAAAGCATTTTAAATTTGAAGGCCACATTTTAAAAGTTTATATTCAGTTTGTAGGGATCTGGTTTTTGACCTTTATCTTAAAATTTTGAACAATCTCAGTACTTAAAGCACATATTACTCCAGAAAATAGCCTGGGATTGTTAATAATGGATGATGAATCCATAATGCTCATGGTGATTATCACAGTCAGATTCAATCTGTTCATTTTTATTTCTTCAAGTTTCTGCTTCACACAGCCAAGCTCAAGAGAAATTAAATGGGGAAAGTTTGTAGTCTGAGAACTGATTATCCTGAAGGAAAACCAGCAAAGCTGACACATGGAAGTGTTAAAACATTATAGGAATTACTTAATCATGGGATTAGAGTCTTTCAACTAAAGAAATCCTTGACTGGAAAAAAAAAAAAAGTGAAGGCTATCAAAAAACCTTCCAAAAACAAGAAAAAACCTTCCAGAAACCAGCAAGCAGAGCTCAATGACTGACAGCTAATTGACTTCTTGTTGCAAAGCTTTACTGCAAATATCCCCAGACAGGAGAGCTCTTAACCAGATCAAAATGTTGTGGCTGGATATTATTTTGTCAAGAAGTTATGAAATTTGGAGGAACTAAATTACATGGACTGCGCTGCCTTTATTTCATTATTGAAACTTGACAGCCTAAAAAAAAAAGAGAGATACTAAAAAATGCTGCATGTTGTGCACTGATGCAGTACAAAATACTTTACCATAGAGGACTTTATAATGTTGCAGAATTATTTCATGTTAACCATTTCTAATTCTCTGCAAATGACCTCTAATGTGACGTAGAAAAGCAGCCTGTTTATCCATAAATATGAAACTGCAAAAATGAGGCAGATCTCTACTGGAAAAACCAAAATATTGGGGTCCACATGGTTCAGAAGTTCAAGGAGCATCACTATGAGCTTGTAAAGTGAGACCAGTAATCAGATGGGAACAGTAACACTGATCCTCCCAATGCAAAGTGTTGAGAATTGTCAAATAATCATCAAATAATCATTAAATCACTACCTTCATGCAATGACTCCTCTGTGTGGCACCAACTTCCCACCCTGCTGGAACAGCACCTCAAAAGACCTAAATCCATCATCAGTGGATGTTATTCTTAAAAATAAGGTCCCTGGTTTTCAGGGAGTGTGGAGGCTGGAGTTTCCAGGAATCCTTTCCAGGGGGTGACCCAAACCCCAAACCAGCAGCAATTCCTTGGCTGGATTTGCAGCCCGCCCGGGTCTGTGGTGGGATCCCACACCTGATGCGTTACAAAAACCCGTGTGGGAGGATAAATGTGAATAACAGCGTGTACAGAGGCGCATTTCAGAAAGGCCCCGTGGAGTTTGTTCCCTGCTGCAGAACCCACCCCTGTGAGGCTGCTGGAGTGCTCAGATTGCTGCATTTCATCCCCTGCTGCTCAGTGAAAGCTGTTGGGTGAGAGCATGACAGGCACGTTTGCAATGCTGTTTAATCCATCTGAACAGGGATTTGGAGATGATGTCACGTTATGTGGAAATAGTCTTGTCTGTGTGTGCAAAACAGAGCAGCGGTTTTTGGGGATTCCTCCTGGATCTGCCCCACGTCTGCCTGACCCTGGCAGCAGGGAGCAAAGGCAGAGGGGCTGCCTGGCACTGCAGAGTCAGGAAACAAAGCTCTGGAGATGTGCAAAGTCCTATCTGCCACCAAATTCTACATCTGCTGGCAAAACTGCTTCAACTTCGCCTTCTAAATGTGCACAGAGACCTGCTTGTTGACAAAGAGAAAATGTAGAGCTAAAATTATCCATTAATTTCACGTAGTAAATACATTTGGGGAAAAAACTATTTTTTTTTCTGTGAAGCAAAGCAAATAAAGTTAATTTAATAATATTATCTGCTAATAATTCTGTGAGCTGGGCTGTTGCAGGGATGTGTTAATCACACACTGTTCATCATGGTAGAGAACACTTACACTTGTTCAAATCAAAGGGGGAGAGATCCTGCACTCGAATCAAGCAACATTTTAAAGATGAAATCCCTTCTTGGGGTATTTTGAATGCCTGGGTATGATTGTGATCAAGATCTGCTTTAATTGCAGCAACAGAATTCCTCCCAACCTTTGTCCTTTTTTTGGCACAGAGGAACTGAATTGTGCATAATGGCTCTGGACACATCGTGGGGTCACAGAGTTCACGTGTCACACCACGAACAGCTCAGCCTTGTGTGCTTTGTCTCCTGAGAGCCACCAGCCAGTGATCCAGGTGGGCAGCCTCTTGTGAGAATCCACCTAAAACCAGGTGTCTCTAAGGGTACTTTCAAATAATCCTTTGTAAGTATTTTACTTTTTTCTTTGAACTGCAAAAAGTGGCCTGTCTTGCATTCTATTTCTTATGTGCAAGTTACAGGAGATTTAGGACACACCAAGAAAATTTTTACATATGATGCTGTGCAAAGACAACTCTGATTTTTCCAAATTTTCCAAACATTTAGATAAATGTTATATTTAGAACAAAAGCTACCCAGGCAAAAGTCACTGACCCCTCAAAGCAAAGCATATTGTCAAAAATACTGCAGCATCCTTGCTAGCAAGGCAAGTGACCCAAGGCAAATTCTTTCCAGAGCCTGTGTACTCGGAGATTTTTGCTTATCAGGGCAGAAAGACAACCAGTGGTGGCTTTGAGCTACTGCTGACTGATTGAATCACAGTGATCTGCACTCTAACTGGAGTGGAACACTACAAACCAGGCTGCAAAAGCAGAGCAAAAATTGCTTTCATTCCCCTTTGTGTGGTTTTGTTGCTGTAGAGGAGGGAGGGAGCCCAGAGCCACTCGAGTTCCTGAGTTTACTACGTGGTTACAACGAGTAGGCACTACTGAGGATGTGTCCACTTGTGCAGTTCAGACAGCGACAATCCAAAGCAACATATTCCACTTTCAGGAGGCTTCAAACTGTTTTTATTTTAGCCTGCATGCTTTTTATACATTCTTACAAAGCTCAGAAGTTTACATTTTACTCACTGGTCACAAGAGACAAAGTGCTCATTGGAACAGTCAGCTGCAGGTTTCTCTTATTTATCCTTCTTCCTTTCTTGGTTTCTATATCAACGACCATGGTAGGAAATTCTTTCAGAGGTAAACATGGATCCTCTTATCAAGCTTCTCTCTGGCTCACAGAAGTCACTGTAAAACCTCTTCCACATCCTCTCTAGTCCATGAACCTCCTGTAGGTGCTTACAGAGTGTGGGTGAAAAAAATCTCTGATATTGGTAAAGACCAGGGCATTTCTTCAGGGATTTGAGAGACACTTCATCAGGCACTGCAGTGGCAGGAACAGGGGGAATGGCTTCAACTGGAAGAGGGGAAATGCAGGTTGGATATTGGGAAGAAATCCCTCCCTGTGAGGATGGGCAGGCCCTGGCACAGGTGCCCAAATCCCTTAGGAGCATCCAAGGCCAGGCTGGACAGGGCTTGGAGCACCCTGGGGTAGTGGAAGCTGTCCCCATGGCAAGGAGATGGAAGAAAATTATCTTTAATGTCCCTCCCAACCCAAACCAGTCAGTGATTCTATGATTTGTGTGATCCTTGAGGGTTTCTTCCTTCTGTAAAGCTGCTGGGCTAAAGTGCCAGAAAATAAGATTGTTGCCCTGATTCTTAAGTTTTTCTAATGCCTTCTGAGTTTACATTCTGTTGGAAAACTTTCCCACACAATTTCTGTAAATAACATATTGTTTTGCATTCCTTCATGGGGGTGGAGAAACTTGATGTACTAGTGCTTTGTCCAATGTCTTTGGAGAGGTGGCCCATTCACTCTCCAATCCACTGTCACTTTTGGAAAAGTATAAAAGTTGGAGTCAGAAAATAAACTTTCTCTTTTACCTTGCAAAATAGCAGGTGGCTCGTGTTGTGCTTTCTCATGTCCTGTAGCGACATAAGATCGATATTAAGAGCAATAAAACTCAATTTTCATGAGGCAGAGGTGCTCTGAGCAGAGCCAGGAACCTCCCAGTGCCAGGTCAGGCAGGGAACAGGAGGAAATCCCTGTCCCAGCCTGTCCAGGAGAGCAGCAGAAAGGAACGATGCCCATGGCGCTTCCCTGATCTAGATGGGAACTGGCACCAAGGAAGGGTTGAGGAGCAAGGAGAACTTATTAAAATAATGTGGTGGTCCAGGATAAAGCCTTCACTTCCCATCACAAAGGAAACCCTGAAGCCTGTGACCCCTCCAAAGGGAGTTTACTCAATACATATTTGCAGTAATTTTATGTGTTTTTTAGCAACTCTTTTAAGTCAATATTCCTGTCTATTTCTGGCCTTGTTTTTCATCATTTCGCTGACTTCTCCCTTTTATGTTGTTTATTTATTGACTGTTCTTGGGAATACAAAAAAAAAAAACAAATCCTGATAATTTTTTGTCATGCTGCACACCACTGTTTCCAGTGAATCAGGCATTTAGACTTTCCTGGTCATGTTTTCTGACAATTTTTGTGTCTTCAGACCTCTACAAAAAACTTCCTGTTGAGCTCCAGAAAGCCAAGAACAACATCTTTCTCTTCCCTAAACTGACTCCATGGCTCTCCCACCATGGTGCTACTACAGGGAAAAAAAAAAAAAAAAAGAAATAAAAATATATTCCAATCTTTACTGTGAAAGAATCAGGAGAGGCACAGACATTTTTATGTTGAACTGGCCTCTCTTGATTTTCTCATGCCCACCCAGGTGGGAATCCTGAATTTATCTTCTCTTCCATGCAAAAAATTGCCAACAAAATGAAATACAATCCCTGCCATGCAAAAAGGAACCTCTAAATACACCTTGAATTTTCCTGCAAAAACTGAGTGATCTTTCCAGAGGAACTGTAAGAATTTATTACTCATCAGATGCTTTAAAACTTCATGAGACTGGTTTTGTTCACATAAAGTCATTACTGCCTGCTGCCCCTGCTTTATATTTGGTTTATTTACACTGTAGTTACTAGAATGTTGGGTTTGGAGTATTTTTTGTGCATGAACACTTGGAATACAAGAAAGAAAACTCATGATTTATTTATGCCTCTGCGAGTATACAGATAATTAGGAAGTACAGTGCTCACTAAAATTAAATTATAGAACCTGACTAAACTACATCCCATCATTTGAAACAAATTAATTCATTCTCTGCCTGTCTTTGATTTTAATGTATTCAATTGCAATTTCTGTGTGTAAACCTTTCTCATGTTTTATACATTCTGCAAATTCTGATTTTTTTTTTTTTTTTTTTACATCAGCACCCATTGTGTAAAGGATTTCTGTGCTTCTTAGTTCTTCTGGAATAATTATGTTGTCTGCTAGAGAAATAAAGTGACAGCTTCAAATTTAAAGCTAAGAGAGTTTCTCAGATAATTTCTATGCTGTATTCTGAATTTATATATATATTTACCTGCTGAATATCCATATACACACCTGGCAACTCTTATCATCCCTTGCCAAAATGAGAATCTCAGCACATAACATAAAGTGGGAGATTTTTCTTGTACAAGGTCTGGTGGGCTTAAATATTCTGCAGAATTTCTTGAACCATTTTCTCCATCTTCTTTCTCTTCTGGCGTGGACCTGCCTTTGATTAAGGTGTGCTTATCTAAGTATTTGTCATTCTCATTCATTTGTTTTCCTTCTTTTGTTCATGGAGCAGGGAATTGAGTTTGATTCCAACAGCAAACTGAGCAGAGAGAATTTGGATTGAATTATTTGGCTCTCCTGACTGCTGAAATAAAATTAGCATTCCTCAAGGATGAATATTTAATTATAACACATATATTGATCCAGTCCAACAGAAAAACCTGATGTAAACTTTGATTAATGATCCAATGGAATTTGTGCTCTGACCATAAATTTAAGTGAAAGAAATTTATTTGAATGTCCTGTACCTATTTCACCTGAGGTTATGGAGATGCCAATACTTGTCTGCCTGCTCAGCTCTTCAGACCTGGGGTTTAAAAATCTTTTCCAATGAAGCTTTTGGGGTTCATTCCTGGAATTTTAAAAGGGAGACATGCCAGGAATAACAAGAAGTAATAAAAAGTAAAATAACAGCAATAACAAGTAATCACCTACTAATATTTATCGTCTCAGTACCTACTATCATTTTTCCTGTGAACTCAACCCCAAAGGAAGATTTATTGGCTCTTAACCACACAAAAAGCCCACCATATGGAGAGAGCATGAGGTTATATAACAGAGACAAACAAAGGTCTTTAAAAAGAGCTGATATTGTGCTCCAAAACTCCAATTGCTATAAATAACATCATGTCATTCATTTATTTAATCTGTTTCAGTGGTCTCCAGAAACTGCTTATTCACAGGATTTCCACTCATTATAAGGAAAGGGAAAAAGGAGAAAAGGGGGAAAGGGGGAAAAAAAACGGAAAAAATGAAGAAGGGAAAATGGGGGGGAAGGGTAAAAAAAGGAAAAAGGGGGAAAAAAGGGGGGGGAAAGGGGGGAAATGGAAAGGGGAGGGGAGGGGAGGGAAAGGGAAAGAGTGCTAAAAAGTTGATTTACAAACCCCTCAATTACCAGTTCAGTGTTACATTGCAAAGTCAGGACATGTAAATCAAAGTTGTTTGTCAGGAATACACAGGAACTATTTAAAATATAGTGGTACTATTTGAAATCCATTTTCGGATATGTTAATACTTTATTAGGAATGTAAATTTATATTAGGCTCTGCAAACTTTTTTTTTCCCCAGGTTATGCAAATTAATTTCAAGATATGTTAATTTGGTTCCTGACATAGATCAGTAGATCTTAAGTCTAATGATAAAACCAATTGTTTAAAAACTCCACAGTTACATGTAAAGCTCAATTCTACAACTCAAAGATTACATTATTGAAACTCTGGCCTTAGTTCAGATTTGTAAATCAATCCAGTTTAACCATGAGAATATAGCTGACACTGAGCTTTTCTGTATCACTTATAAATGTGGTTATTCTGAATATTTTGCTTCTACTGCCTCACCTCTTTGCTGGATACTTCTAAAACAGTTACGTCAAACCAATCTTTATATCACAAGGCTTAATAAAGTTCTTAATTCCCCTTTTCCTCCTTGGTAAGACCTGGCTGTAAAACACCACTTTTAATTCAATCCTGCTGCTCAAGCAGAGCTTTTCTGAAGGCGGCACTCACAGCTGGGAAACTAAAACCATAAAGCTTTTGCTGCCCTCAATATTTACCTTTGTACCTCTAAGAATTATCCCAGTTGGAAAAGTTAGTTCCTCCTCTGGACCCGCTGAACCTCAGGCTGAATTTAAGAGTTTCTTCTGTTTTCAGCACTGGGAGTGCTAAAATGCTGACAAAACATCTCCAGTCTCCTACTTCCCTTCAAAATAAATGCTTTAAAAGTTAGGGATTTGGGATTCTTCTTTTGTCTCCTTGTGTTTTTGGTGTGGTGAGGTCACAGGTTATATTTTCCTGGAGCCCTTTCTGTAATTTTCCAATCAAAGTTTAAAAAAAACCAAACAACAAATCACATCTTAGATAAGACATAAACTTAAGAAAAATGTGATGTGGCTCAGTCTCACATTCAAATCAGATGGAAGCAAAAATCAAGGACTGAAGGGTCACATTCATTTGATATTCCAAATATGTCATGACACACAGGGATTTTCCCCAAACCTTTTTTGCACCTCTCAGGACAGACAAATTGTCTGGCTACAAAACAAGGCTACATAGAAGGAAAACACTGATAACTTCCAGTTTATGATGGAAATATCTCAACAAAAGTGTTTTCTCTCAGCTTGATGTGTTGCCAACAAAAACCTGAAGCAAGAAATACCCCAAAATGAAAGGTAATTAAATCCTACTTTTCAACCTCTGGAAAATTTTGTGTTTTGGTTCTGACTTTGAGCTAACCTGGTTTTCCTTTCATTTGGGATTTTTTTTTTTTTCTCCAATCTCTGTGCTGCTTTCCTGAAAATGTTCGCCTTTTTGGTAATTACAGACACTTGTTCAGCTATTGAGTGGCAGGAAAAGTTCCTGGAACATCCCAAAGGGAGCAAGCAAGAGCCTCCAGGACTGCTCAGTTGTCACCACCCTCCAAGGAGCCACAAGTCACAACCCACAGCGAGAGAAGCACTTGTCAAAAAAAAATTTAAAAAAAAGGAAAAGAGGTTATTATTAATTCTGGATAGTCACTAAAGAGGCAATGATTTATTCATGTGAAGCTCTCCTGAGAATTCAATGTGCCCAAATGGCAAAGAGACTTGTCAAGCTCATTATCTGGGGGATAAAGGCTGCTGTCAGCTCTTTGTAGGAGCTCGGGCTGCTCTAAACCGCTTCCCTCATTTTCCTCACCTCCAGCTGAGCCTGAGCAAAGCCTGTAACCTTCCAGCTGATCGTATTCCCATTTCCTACAAATTTTTCTCCCATTTTCCCACCTCTCCTGGCCGATCTCACGGATCCAGCCTGGATGCTCCATCCCCACTGCCAGGCTGCAGCCACCACTCCCTTCTCCTCCTTTTTCTGGCTCTGCCCAAATAAAAAGCAGCACCAGAGCTGCTCACCTGGGCAGCCTCCACACCAAAGGAGCTGATCTTTCTCAGGATAAACTCCTTTAATTTTGTTGCTGGGTTGGGGAGGTGTCAATGTGATAGAACAGCCTCATTGGATGTCACTGGATTTGAGAATTTCATCCCTTCCTCCCACTTTCAGTTTTCCTCTTCCTCACAACAGGGGTTGGAACATTTTGATCTGAATTTTGTTGGATTCTGATCAGATCAGAATTTTGATCTGATGTTCATCGGATTTTTCTGTCTGACTTTTCCGATTCAGAGATGGGACAACTGAGAGGCATTTAAAAAACTTTTATTATATAGGGTCTATTAAAAACCCTATATAAACCTTCTATCAAACGTTAAAAATTCTCTACAAATTCATTTCCCACAATAGTAAACAAGGTTTTTGCTGCTCCTCCCCAGAGTGAGTGCCTGGGATATTGGGATGATTTATGGGACCAGGACGTGGCACTGGTGGTGGCTGCAAGGGAAAGAAGCAGCACCTGATCATTCAGGAGCAGAGAAAGGCTCTGATGACTCCCCAGAGCTAATTTGTTCAGTGTTAATTGTGGTTGATTGAATAATTATATCCTCCCAGGCAGGGGAGAGAGGGAGAACATCCCCTCTAAGGGTTTGGGGATGAAAACAGGACACAGTCACCAAGTGCTGCTCCCCAACACCAAAATGATGGAGCTTAAACTTAAAAAGATGGATGGAAATTTGCTCTAAGAACGTGTGTGCACAGCTGGGTTTGCACAGGGGGAAATGTCTGGGAACAATGTTCAGTTTTATCTGATTTTGCTAGAAATTCTCAGCATTTTGCTGATCCAACTTTGTGAGCAAAACCTGTGACAGAGCAGCAGCAGATGTCTGGCTGTGGACAGCAGGGCCTTTTGACTTGAGTTAGAAATCAATTAAAAATCATTTTCAAAGTAATACATTTGGATTAAGTTTCATTTTTTCACATTTGTTTGCCTTCATTGCACATTTAGCTCAAACCATCTCATTTTCACTTTCTCCTGCAGAAAATCCATTAGCTCAGATGAAAAAATTCATATGACAATCTCATAAAAAGCAGATACAATAGGAATCTAAATGATGCATCTCCATAATAAACTGCTAACAACATCAGAGAAAATGCTGAGAGAAAAGGGAGCCCTGAGGATGCAGGTGGAAAGGAAAATACTTGTTGCACGTGGATCATTTCAAGATGGGGAACAGGCTCTGCCCTCCTCACCATGCATTTTCTGGAGTGAAGTGCTCCCAGAGAAATATTAAAAGTGAAAAAAAAAAAAAGTTTCTGAAGACTGAAAAGCACTGGTTTAACTTGGTTTAAAATAAAGGGGCTGTGGGCTGCTTCTGCCCTAGAAGAAAATATCTTTCATGATTTAGACTCAAACAAAGTTTCTTGAACTCTAAATTTGAAACAGCACATTTAAAGGCAGGTGGGTGGAAGGCTGTGGAGGTGGGAAAGTGAAAAGACAAAGGGAAGAGAGCAGGGGAGAGCTCTTGGGAATCTGTTCATGGAGAGCTCTCAGAAATTTTTGAAGTTGAGGAGATATTATGTTAATGTAAGTTCTAATTGCTAGGCAATAAACAACACCCACCTGCTGACTAAATGTCAGGACCAAACTTATCACTAAATCTGCTTTGAAACAATGTCAGTCATAGTATCACAAACAGATTGAACCCTTCTTTTGCTGTTAAAATAAAAATAAGCTGGGATTTTTGATTACCGAAGTTAGACACCTCAGATATTAAAAAAAACCCAAAAAAACAAACAAACAAACAATCAAAACCCCAACCAATCTGGCAGTAGGTGGTGAGAGCTGCAGAGAGTTGTGATTGTGAGCCAATTATGAAATAAAACCCCCTAGAAATGCATCCACGTATGCCACACATTAATGGCAATATTTTGAGGGAATGGTTCTCTTATTCTTAGTAACATATCAGGCTGGAAAAGTTTCTAGGGATTTAAAGTGTCTTTTCTGCAAGCAGGATGGTCTCCACACACAAGGATGTGCTGCTAACTCACAGTTTAAGTGCAAAAGTGAAAAAAAAACCCTAAAAAACCCAAACAAAATCCACCACAAGTGAAAAACCAGCCAACAACTATGGGAAACCTCTTGATGAATTCAATCTTTTCCTTTCCTTGACAATGAGCCTCCAATGAGCAGCTTTACCCAAGTGCTCCATATTCTTCATGGACCCTAAGGTAGGAATTGGGAAATCCCAGCCCAGCAGCGAAGCAATTCTGAACAAGGAAAAGCAAGAAACAAGGCAAAGCAACCTCATTTTGAAATAAAAGAGATTTTTTTCAGATTCACTCTTTCATTGCATTAAGCTAAAAGAATTAGGAGTCTTCAGAGTTAACAAAATGCATTTTGAAATTCAGTGTTTGGTGATATCCAGCTTTCACCATTTTTTGGTTGTCAGGCCTCTGAACAGTGCAGCAGAAAAGGCTTCCTTTGCTCCAGATATCAGATCTGGGGCAGGAGGATGGAATGGGTCTGGAATCCTCTGCTTAGAGAATTCCAGAATGAATAAATGCATCTATATAAAATTAAAATTCCATTTAATTCTAATATTCAGCAAAATGCTGTGGAGTTTTGACTTTGTTCTTCAGCTGGGAGGGTAGTGCTTAATCCTAATGTTAGTTCTGAATGCTGAGCTTCTTTCTGTTCAAAAAACCACATTTTGTGCCTTTATTTAAGGAATCCTCTTTCTATGCTAATGCAATTCCTCTGAGAGAGGAGCAGGCAGGGGGAACACAAGTTATTTAAAACAGGCTATTCAATATTTTCCTAAAAAAAAAAAAAAAAAAAAAAAGATTCTCAAGTTATTTAAAGGCCATGGGACTTACATACCCAAGAACAACAAAACCCAGAGAATCTGAATCAAAACACGTCACGGAGCTTCTCCTCTACTTTCACTGAATGCAAATGAGAACATGAATTAACACAAACATCACATGGCCAGGAAATAACAACTTCAGCCTGCAAGAGCCACCAGTGCTGTTGTGCAGCTGAGTCACACCTGAACGGAGGAGAAATGGAATTATGATTGAGCAGACAGGATTAGAAGCTCATGGTGACAAAAGCTGGTCCAGCAGTGACAAAGCCAGCTTTGGATTTGGGAAAATAAATTCAGCTCTCTCCTCTACTCCAGCCCTCCTGCACAGCCTTGGGAAAGACACAGGGCTGTTAGAAGGATAAATACATAATAAACTCAGAGGTACTCTGATCCCACTGCAGAGGGAACAAGAAAAGTGCATAAATTCTTGGAAAGGAGCTTGGAAAGCACTTCTGCATTTATTTCTCAATGTGGACAACATTTCACAGCAAGGATACATCTACACAGGTTTACTCAGATGAATTTGGGAGTGGATTAAGTGAAACCTGTGTGCAGGATGACAGGATCCTTGTGGGAAGCTAATGTGAAGCAGTTACTTTGCTTTAAATTCATGTTCTACCTTGCTGTGCAATAGCTTTCCTGTGTAGATAAACACCAGAAAAAAAAAAAGAAATTGGCAATATCTGTTAAGTTATTATTGTAATAACCGTTTGCCATTATCCATCATCGAATTGAAAGTTACCTTTAAAGGCTTTTATCCTATTAGGATAAACAAAATGGAATCAGGGAGTAAAAAATTCACCACAAAAGGGAATCAATTGACAGAGGAAGGGGAAATTAAAACATGGTATTTGAGAAGGATCAGGGAAATGTCCACTTCTGTCTGATTTTGGGCAGTGAAGTGTAGTTATCACACTTCCCAAAGGACATTTAAATATCACCTTGCAGAAGGGTGGAGAGAAGCAGACAGTCAAAGAAAGCAGGTGCTAAACTGAGATCTGGAACCTTCTGAGCCACCAATTTAACACAGAAAAAAACTCAAGGAAAATAATCCAGCTGCAGCAGGAACATTTGAAAAGCAATGACAATTATGTGTTCCCCAATCAGCAGAAGGTAAAAGTACAACAGTGAAGCTCTAAGTTAGTAAAGGTTATTGGAAACAGCCTGGTTATTCCCTCCAATTGCAGTCCCAGCTGAAGTTATTTTTCTGTTTAGAAATGATCCTTGGTTTGTTATGAGACATTTCTCATGTTTATAGATCTCTCCCTAGAAGCTGAAGAGTTTGCATCTCTGTGGAAAATTAATATAACCTTGGAGTCTTATAGAAAAATGTCTTTATATTACACCCATTAGAGATGAATTCACACATTTAAAACCAGAAAGTGCCTAAACATGCAGACAGAGGTTTACCAATTGCTCCCTCTGATTTCCATCACCAGGTATTTATCAGCAGTGCTGGGTGCATCATTGCCTCTAGAAATTCATCCCAGCCACTTGGGGCTGCTTTTTAAGACATAGAATTCTAGTCTAAAAATAATTCTCACCCAAAGAATTTGCTGCTTTCCTCAGCTAAAATCCTGGCTGAAAAGAAATTATTTTAGGAAATAAGGAAAAAAACAGGCAACAAGAAAATGAGATTACGTAGTCCCATGCCTAAACTTTCGATCTCTTTGTATGGCCAGGGGGACCCAGTCCCAGGGATAATGAATTAGGGGGGACTAATACAGAAAAAGAAAATACCCACGCTGAAATAAGCGGGAGTTTAGTTCTGTCTCCTGGCTGGTAAGATAAGCATGTATTCTATTTGCCATCTGTTGGAGGTTGGGCGGTTTTTGTATCTCTTCCAAGAACAATGTCTCCCTCCAGGGAGATATCTTCTGTTAATGGGCCATTAATGACTCCCTGCATGACTGGGAAAGTTCCATCATCCCATTGTGAGATGCTCCACCCAGAGGGAGGAGCCAAGCATTCCTACCTGCATAACATCAGCACTTTTTGGGACAGCAGGGCAGCCCCTTCGCTAGATGCCCAAAGGAGCAGCTTCTTCTCTGCTGGATTTCCAGAGGAAGACCAGGCCCATCTACTCCATCACCAGACCTTCAGAGAAAACTCCACCCTTCTAGAGATCACCACTTCAGCATCATTTCATCTGCCACTGCAGGAGGAGCAGCCACCATTTCACTGGACTATTCCCAACACCCTGACTCCTCAGGGTGTCAGGTTTCTGACTCTATCACTAGTTTTGTTTGTACTAATTACATTTTCTTTAATTTAGGGTTTTTTTCCCTAGTAAAGAACTGTTATTCCCATTCCCATTCCCATATCTTTGCCCGAGAGCCTTTTAATTTTGAAATTGTGGTAATTCAGAGGGAGGGGGTTTACCTTTTCCATTTTACAGGAGGCTTTTTCCTTCCTTCACAGACTCCTGTCTTTTCAAACCAAGACATACTGGAAGATAGAATTTAGGTGAAGCAGAGTATCCTTGCAGCAGGTCAGCTCATCCACTGCTCAAAATGCCTCTGCTGAGGCACGGAGAGCAGCTTCCCCTCATTCCCAAGGGAGCAGGATGGAAGGTTCTGTCTGATCACACCAAGATTAGGAACTACCTTCCCTTCCTCTTTGCTCCCTGAGTTAACAAAACCAGTTAAGGTTTCAATCAAACCCAAACACTTCGGGACAGCTTCTGAGGACTGGCATTTTTTTCACCATTTAAGAAATAATGCAGCAGGGGAGGTCCTTTCAGTGCCCTCAGGCACAGAGTAGTTCCCTCTCAGATACTTCATGCACCAGATATTCAGCATAAGGACACCAAAGTAAATCTGTGTTTTCAAATGTGCTTTTCTTTGCGTGGGCAAAACTCACAGCAACTCCATCAAAGTCCAAACCAGCACTCAGAAAATCAAAGCTGGCTGAAGGAGGAATTTGGCCATTCCTCCTCTGATTTTAGCAATCCTTTCCAAGAGCAGCAGTTGCACAGAGGGAACCTGCTGGCTCCATGATGTGTGTGTTTCCACTGGATGTGCATAAACATTTAGAGACGCTTCCTGACTGCTTTGTGCTGCTGCAAATTGGAGCTGTGCAAGAGTCCTAGTCCCAAAAACAGCTTAATGAGCTCCTGAAATAAGCTCCTAAGTGGAGTCAAGCAATATTGATCTACAGGGCTTTCAGCTCGCTGTTCACTAACACGTATTGGCATCAGTTCTGAGGGCTGGAAAGGATAAAATACTTTGAAATTAAGCAAATAAGTGTTAAGCAGAAGCCAATTATTCTTTATGGCTCTACAAAACAGCCTGTTGTAAAAAGGTGTCCTAGGGTGACTGTTATGGTGTTTGTATCTCCAATCGTGTGTTCTGTTTACGTTTGATATTATGTTCTGTGCTTTCAGAACTGACTCTGAAAGTGAAGGTTTGTTTTGCTGTGTTATCATCTGGTTCACCTCCCCCCATGTCTGCTGGAAAGCTAGAAAAGGCTAGGGCTGGCTGGCTGGCTTTGCTTTGCTTGCTTGCTTGCTTGGCTTGCTTGCTTTGCCTGCTTTCTTGCTTTCTTGCTTTGCTTCCTAGTTAGGTTAAGCAGTCCAATTCTTTCCCTGGACTGTTTTTTTTCTTCCCTTTCCTCTTTCTGAATATCATTCAACCTGCTCTGGACTGGGATCTGGGAAACACCAAGGAACACCAGGAGCCTGCATTTGGAGATCTGCAGCAGCCATCCCCAGCGTCCAGACCCGGGCGACCACTCCCAGGAAAGACCTTCTGGATTTGTTCATCTCTTCAGAGGGGTGAAAGAGTCTTGTTGTCATCTTGTGTTAATTGTTTTGGTGTTGGGGAGTGCTTTGTTGTTGAATAAACAGGTTCTTTTCCATTTCTCTCTCAGAGGGATTTTTTTTCCCTGAACCAGGTGGGTGGAGAGGGGCCGTGGGGGTTTATTTCCTGGGTTTTCCCCAAATTTGCCCTAAACTAGGACAAATATTTTGGCGCCCAACGTGGGGCTCGAGAGAGTGGAAAAAACCCTGTTGTAATCATATTTTTGTTCCAATTATTTTGTGTGGGTATGGAGCAGTTACTGGTTATGTTGTTTGAATTAATATTGTCTCTTGGGGTGAAGGCCTGCATGTGTCTCTGGTCCCTAGGGGTTTTTCAGATCTTAATCCCCCTGTGGTCCCTAGGTTTATTTTTTTATCCAGGAATAGCTCCGGTATTGTCCCTAATACGTAGGTTTTGCAGTAGAAGGGCACTGACCAGAATATCCATTGTGCTGTGCTTGGGTGTAATAGCTTCCAGAGGGTTTATAAAGGTGCTGAGGTCTGTTCCTGGAATGTATGGTTCATGGTTATGGTTGTACAGCCAGTTTGTTAGAGGGGAAGTAGGGGATGAGGCTTTTCAGCCTTTGCTTTCCTTCTTCTCCTCTGAATTTGTTACCTCCCTATTAGAGAATGTTCAGTTTCCCCTGACTGTTAAGGAGACCATCTTCCTGGTGTTTAATCTAGTAAGCTTTCTCTATACAGTCTGCAGTCTCTCTAGAATGAGGGCTGAGATTTCTAGAGGGGCTGATGAGACCTCTGACCCAGGAGTAGACCCAGGTGTGAGAAATCCTGAGTGGTGTGGGAAATGGGAGGAGATGGGCCAAATTTTAAAGGAATTTTCTGACCCTATAGCCTGGGACTTTCCTAGTGAACAAATTCAGAATCCGGCTGAGGTGGCGAAGTACTTGAAAGAGAAGTGCTATGATAACTCTAAGGAGAAAAAGATCATTGCAGTGAGCTGGGCCCTGGCATATGCTTATCGCACCCTGCTAGATACTGTAGGGCAGCAGACAGAGGAAGGGGGGCAGGGAGATAAATCAGCAGCTATCCCAGTCACTCAGGCTGCAGCAAACACCCCCGGCTCAAAGCCAGCAGCTAAACCAGACTCAGCAGCCAAGCCTCAACCTATGGCTGTTGCTACTAGCACAAGAAGTGGGAAGCGCACAGAAAAGACCAATCGACCAGTGGATGATGACGATGATGATGATAATGCAGGAGAGGGACCCTCAATGCCTGCTGACATAAAATCAGAAGTCAAAGCAACTGGTACAAGATCAGAGGCCAATACTGAGTCCTTTTCCTTAAAGGACCTTCGTGGCCTGAGGAAGGATTATACCCGACGACCTGATGAGTCTGTAATTAGTTGGTTGGTCCGTCTTTGGGATGCTGCAGGCGAGGCTACAATTCTGGATGGTACTGAGGCAAGACATTTGGGATCCCTGTCACATGATCCTGTTATTGATCAAGGAATGATGAGGGGGGCTAACCCTCACAGCCTCTGGGCACGAGTTCTGGAAAGTGTAGCACAAAGATACCTGTGTGCAGATGATCTTTATATGCAGCAAACCCAGTGGAAGACTATAGAACAAGGGATCCAACGTCTGAGAGAAATGGCAGTGGCAGAGATTATCTTCTCAGATGAAATAACAACTAGGAATCCAGACTTGGTACCATGTACATCTGTGATGTGGCGAAAACTTGTACGGCTTGGGCCACATGACTACGCTTCTGCCTTAGCAATAATGAAGCAAGATGAGAGGGATGAGACCGTGCTCGAAATGGCAAGGAAACTCCGAGCATATGCAGATGCTGTACATGGCCCAACCCATGCCAGAATTGCAGCAGTGGAAACACGTCTGCAGAAATTAGAAGATAAGATAGAGGAGAATCATAAGAGACTCAGGGAGGAGATAAAGGAGGACCTTCTCCAAATCTCAGCAGTACAGATCAGAGGTTCTGGTATCCAACGTAGACGTTCCTCAGATGGTGAGAGAAGGTACACACCACGAACTGAGCTGTGGTTCTTCCTGCGCGATTGCGGAGAAAACATGAGGAAATGGGATGGAAAACCTACTGGTGCTCTGGCACAACGGGTGCGTGAATTGAAGGAAGGTAAGATTCAGAGAGGAAGTGCCACCAAAAGGCGAGCAGCTCCAGTTGCCCGTAGCCAAACTGCCAGGCATGATGATGATGATGACATGTCTGATCCCCTTGAAGGAACCTCTAAGACATACGCCCAAGGCAAGAAGGATAACCAGGCTTAGAGGGGCCCTGCCTCTAGCCAGGTAGAGGCGAGGGAAAACCGTGTTTTCTGGACTGTGTGGATTCGCTGGCCTGGCACATCGGACCCACAAAGATATAAGGCTTTGGTTGATACTGGTGCACAATGCACGTTAATTCCATCGAGACACGTAGGGGCAGAATCTGTCTCTATTGCCGGTGTGACAGGTGGATCTCAGGACTTTACTGTGGTGGAAGCTGATGTAAGTCTGACAGGAAATGAGTGGAAGAAACACCCTATTGTGACTGGCCCAGAGGCCCCATGTATTTTGGGCATAGATTACCTTCGAAGGGGATATTTTAAAGACCCAAAGGGACTCAGGTGGGCATTTGGGATAGCAGCTGTAGCGACAGAGGGCATCCAGCAACTGAACACCTTGCCTGGACTGTCTGAGAATCCAACTACAGTAGGACTTTTGAAGGGAGAAGAACAAAAGGTACCAGTTGCCACTTCAACAGTGCATCGTCGACAGTACAGAACAACTCGAGATGCTGTGGTTCCCATCCATAAGATGATCCGAGAGCTGGAGAGCCAAGGGGTGGTCAGCAAAACCCACTCACCCTTCAACAGCCCCATTTGGCCTGTGCGTAAATCTGAAGGAGAATGGAGATTGACTGTGGACTACCGTGCATTGAATGAAGTGACTCCACCACTGAGCGCTGCTGTGCCAGATATGCTGGAACTCCAGTACGAGCTGGAGTCCAAGGCAGCAAAGTGGTACGCCACTATTGATATTGCCAATGCATTTTTCTCCATTCCTCTGGCAGCAGAATGCAGGCCTCAGTTTGCCTTTACCTGGAGGGGAGTGCAGTACACCTGGAACCGACTGCCCCAGGGGTGGAAGCACAGCCCCACCATCTGCCATGGACTGATCCACACTGCACTAGAAAAGGGTGAGGCTCCAGAACATCTACAATATATTGATGATATCATTGTGTGGGGGAACACAGCAGCAGAAGTGTTTGAGAAAGGAGAGAAAATCATCCGAATCCTCCTGGAAGCTGGTTTCGCCATCAAGAAGAGTAAAGTGAAGGGACCTGCTCGAGAGATCCAGTTCTTGGGAGTGAAGTGGCAAGATGGACGGCGTCAGATTCCTACAGATGTCATCAACAAGATCACAGCCATGTCTCCACCAACCAACAAGAAAGAGACACAAGCTTTCTTAGGCGCCATTGGTTTTTGGAGAATGCACATTCCTGAGTACAGTCAGATCGTGAGTCCCCTCTACCTGGTCACCCGCAAGAAGAATGATTTCTATTGGGGCCCTGAGCAGCAGCAAGCTTTCACCCAGATAAAGCAGGAAATTGCTCATGCAGTAGCTCTTGGCCCAGTCAGGACAGGACCAGATGTGAAGAACGTGCTCTACTCTGCAGCCGGGAACCATGGTCTGTCCTGGAGCCTTTGGCAGAAGGTGCCTGATGAGACTCGGGGCCGACCACTGGGATTTTGGAGTCGGAGCTACAGAGGGTCTGAAGCCAACTACACCCCAACAGAGAAGGAAATCTTGGCCGCCTACGAGGGAGTCCAGGCCGCCTCAGAGGTGATTGGCACAGAAGCACAACTCCTCCTGGCACCCCGACTACCGGTGCTGGGGTGGATGTTCAGAGGAAAGGTTCCCTCCACCCACCATGCCACCAATGCTACATGGAGCAAGTGGATTGCTCTCATCACGCAGCGTGCCCATATTGGTAAGCTGAATCGCCCTGGGATTTTGGAAGTAATTACAAATTGGCCCGAGGGTGAAAGTTTTGGTGTCGCAGATGAAGAAGAAGAACCAGTGACACGGGCTGAAGAAGCTCCACCATATAACCAACTGCCAGCAGAGGAAACACGCTATGCTCTCTTCACTGATGGTTCCTGTCGCATCGTAGGGATGAATCGGAAGTGGAAAGCAGCTGTATGGAGTCCCACACGACGGGTTGCAGAGGCCACTGAAGGAGAAGGTGGATCAAGCCAGTTTGCTGAACTCAAAGCCGTTCAACTGGCCCTAGACATTGCAGAAAGGGAGAAGTGGCCAAAGCTCTACCTCTACACTGATTCATGGATGGTAGCCAATGCTCTGTGGGGGTGGCTAGAGAGGTGGAAAGAAGCTAACTGGCAGCGTAGAGGAAAACCAATTTGGGCTGCTGAAGAGTGGAAAGATATCGCTACCCGGGTAGAGAAGCTACCTGTGAAGGTTCGCCATGTAGATGCCCATGTCCCCAGAAGTAGAGCTAATGAAGAGCAGCAAAACAATCAGCACGTAGATCAGGCTGCAAAGATAGGAGTGTCAAAGATAGACCTCGACTGGGAACACAAGGGGGAGTTGTTCCTAGCACGATGGGCCCATGATGCCTCAGGCCATCAGGGTAGAGATGCCACTTATAAGTGGGCACGAGACCGAGGGGTGGATTTAACCATGGACAGTATTTCTCAGGTTATCCATGACTGTGAGACATGCGCTACCATCAAACAGGCCAAGCGGGTGAAGCCCCTGTGGTATGGTGGGCGGTGGTCCAAGTACAAGTATGGGGAGGCCTGGCAGATTGACTACATCACACTGCCCCAGACACGCCAAGGCAAGCGCTACGTGCTCACAATGGTAGAAGCCACCACTGGATGGTTGGAAACCTACCCTGTGTCTCATGCTACAGCCCGTAACACCATCCTGGGCCTTGAAAAGCAGGTCCTTTGGAGGCATGGTACCCCTGAGAGGATTGAGTCAGACAATGGGACTCATTTCAAGAACAGCCTTATCAACACCTGGGCTAGGGAACATGGCATTGAGTGGGTGTACCACATCCCCTACCATGCACCAGCTGCAGGCAAAGTGGAGAGGTACAATGGACTGTTAAAAACCACCTTAAAAGCATTGGGTGGGGGATCTTTCAAAAATTGGGAGCAACATTTAGCAAAGGCCACCTGGTTAGTTAACAGCCGAGGTTCCACCAATCGAGCAGGTCCTGCCCAGTCTAAGCCCCTGAATATAGTAGACGGAGATAAAGTCCCAGTGGCACATGTCAGAGGTTTGTTAGGGAAATCAGTGTGGATCAATCCTGCCTCGAGTACAGACAAACCCATTCGTGGGATTGTCTTTGCTCAGGGACCAGGTTGTACATGGTGGATAATGCAGAGAGATGGAACAACACGATGTGTACCTCAGGGAGATCTGATTGTGGGGTGAAACTATTGTGCAAATATCACTGTTTGCTGAATGTTACTGCCAATGTCTGTGCATGAAACACACAGACATGAGAAAGAAGGAAATGAGTGAGTGAAAGATACAAGTTTTAACTTGATGGAGTTTTTACATGATGTTGAAGATATGGAGATAAGGGGTGGAATGTCCTAGGGTGACTGTTATGGTGTTTGTATCTCCAATCGTGTGTTCTGTTTACGTTTGATATTATGTTCTGTGCTTTCAGAACTGACTCTGAAAGTGAAGGTTTGTTTTGCTGTGTTATCATCTGGTTCACCTCCCCCCATGTCTGCTGGAAAGCTAGAAAAGGCTAGGGCTGGCTGGCTGGCTTTGCTTTGCTTGCTTGCTTGCTTGGCTTGCTTGCTTTGCCTGCTTTCTTGCTTTCTTGCTTTGCTTCCTAGTTAGGTTAAGCAGTCCAATTCTTTCCCTGGACTGTTTTTTTTCTTCCCTTTCCTCTTTCTGAATATCATTCAACCTGCTCTGGACTGGGATCTGGGAAACACCAAGGAACACCAGGAGCCTGCATTTGGAGATCTGCAGCAGCCATCCCCAGCGTCCAGACCCGGGCGACCACTCCCAGGAAAGACCTTCTGGATTTGTTCATCTCTTCAGAGGGGTGAAAGAGTCTTGTTGTCATCTTGTGTTAATTGTTTTGGTGTTGGGGAGTGCTTTGTTGTTGAATAAACAGGTTCTTTTCCATTTCTCTCTCAGAGGGATTTTTTTTCCCTGAACCAGGTGGGTGGAGAGGGGCCGTGGGGGTTTATTTCCTGGGTTTTCCCCAAATTTGCCCTAAACTAGGACAAAAGGGAAGTTTTCTTTTTCTGTGTTCTCTTCAGAGTTCCATTGACTGAACTTAGTACCCCATGCTCTCACCCTATTCAAACAGAAAGCGAATTCATTTGTTTAAATCTGTCAGAAACAAATTAAAGGGTGTTAGATAATCTAAATATTAAATCATTGCATTGTAGTTTTACAGGGAAATCCTGAAAAAACCATGTCAGGGAAAATCTTAGGATTATTTCCAAAACCTTAAAACACTCCAGGGAAATAACTTTCACCCTGGAGTGTGTCAGTGTTTCACTATCTGCATTTTTTTGTGAAATTCATGGTCTTGACATCTTCTTAGGAAAGGAAGTCTGTGAAATGCAAATGCAAAGCCATTTCTTCACCTGATTCAGATACTGATGATCCATGTTCAAGCCACAATTTTTATTCACTTGATCCTACGGTTTATCTTTGTGTATACATCTGAAAATACCTTGTTCACAAGAGACGCTCCTCTAAAACTTTGCCTCTGATGCTTTTCTGGGTTAGATGGATCCTAAATGGGATTCCATAGTTCTGAGAAATGTGTGTTGTGTGAGAAATGCAGATAAAGATGTAATCACAGCACAGTCTATGAGGTACCTTGTGATGGTTGAGTAGAAATGACATCTTCTATTATCTCATGTGACATAGCCAAGCTACCCAGGAATTCTCCAGTGCAAGCATGTGATAGCTCAGCATAATTCCTGCTGTCAAAGAATCCCAATGCATCAGATTCCAGCTAGAACAAGCAAGTATTCCAAATAAACATAAAATAGACATTTTGCACCTGTGGTTTAGTCCTCAGCTGTGAACATCTGCAATATCTCCTACCCAGGGAGTTGTGCTGAAGGCAGAGGAGGGGACAACTTTGTGTACCAGCTTCAGACAACTCAGGACCATTTCCTCACATTTTCCTTCCTAGAGAAAAGTTGAAAACCTCAAGTTATTCCAACAAAGCTGGTCATGTGCACTGCAGGGAGCTCCCTGCTGGGATTAAAGTTAATTCTGTCCAAATATCAGCTTTTTCTACTGATCATGGGCAACTGCAAGTGGCTCTTAGCAGGTTCTCGTGAGGGGCCTGGGGAAGGAGGAGAGTCTGGCTTCTAGGGGCTGGGCTGGGAAACAAATATCAACAGCAGGCAAGGAGCACAGGCAGGCCTAGATGAGCTTCAGTAGGGAGTGTAGCATTTTTAGTTTCCTTTAACAAGATTTGGGAATCCAGGGTGTATCTGTGAGCAAACAGGCAGAGGAGAGAAGGAAATCATCCACGAGGACACAGCCAGGAAGCTCAGAGGAGAAGTTGGGGTTATGGTTTGATGGAGGAGTTTTCTAATGTCTGGTTTTGCCCAACTGGAATGACCTCTGCACATCACCTGCTCTCCCCAAAGCAAATAATTTCTTCCATTTCCATCCTGAGTTTATGACAGTCTTTTGTTTTAGCTGAGGCTTTAAAATCATGCTATCTAGACAGACACAGACACATCTTGCAAGCTTAGGCTTGGCTTTTCTTTGCAAGAGTGCAAAAATGCCCTGTACAATGTCATGCCTGATTTATCTAAGAATATCCCAGCCCAGTGCTCCATCTTTATGGATGTAGCACTTCCTCCTCCACCCAGTTAGAATGTATTCATCATTCCTGCTTCTTGTTCAGTGCTTTTCCCTGGTGCATCATTGCTGGGGAAATGTCATTAGTGAGAGCATTGTTCAATGTAAGTCAGAGGCAAAAGAAATAGAGAGACAACTGCAGCCTCTACAAATCAGCCTCAGGGAAGTCTTTGGGGGGAAACTGATATTGCTGAGTAGTTTAGAAAGCTAATGTTGTCATTCAGAGTAAGATTTAAAACTACAGATGAAATATGAAAAACAGAAAGAGGGAGAGCTGATGGAGGCAGCTGGGGAAATCTTAAATGGGGAGAAGGCAAATAAATTTTATTTGCCTGACTGTCAGTGTAGCTCAGCATTAATAACTTTGCCTCTCCCTTTCACCTTCCCTCCAAGGTTAAGGAAACCTATAATAATTCAGAAGTACAGACATGATTATTCTTGCTCAGAAATACACTCCACATATGGGACATTATGAAAATCTGCCCATTATATTAAACCAACTAAATCTCTCCAAATTCTTGTTGGAGGGAATGTGTCATAAAAACCAAAGGGATGCCTGTCTGTGTCACCTTATAAACAGAATAGGCTTCCATAAATCCTGGAAATTTCCATAAAGCCTGGAGATATCACTGCCAACATCAATTGTGAAAAATTTCTCCTCTGTGTGTTCCACAAACAAATCTCCAAGGGCTTTGTTCCACTTGTTCTGCTAATGATTTCCATTTCTTTACCAAATCCAGAACAGAATTCAGGCAAATTGCGGGGGATTAAAACAGCAAACTGCTGGAGGCTTCATCTCTCTTCACAGAGACCAAGGTGGTGAGCAGCAACAGAGCAAACGAACACAGGAAAAGCTCCAAGGAATCTTGGGTGGTTTTAATAACCAGATATTTCAATGTCAACATGGAATGGGCAGACTGCTACAGGAGTAGCTCATTCTTTTGGTGTTCCAGTTGGTTAATTCCCAGTTCAATTCCTTCAGGACATGTTTGAAGCTCTGAAGCATCGAGGAGTGTGTAGAGTCAGAAATCTCAGTGCTGTTTTTTCAGTGCTGACAGGAGCACAGATTAAAACCCACTAAATTAGACTCTAAAAAATTAATGTCCCAGTTGTTCCCTCTCAGATACTTCATGTATCAGACATTCAGCATAAGGACACAGAAGTGAATCTGTGTCTTCAAATGTGCTTTTCCCAGGTGATTTTCCCCTATACCTCCCTGCAGGGAAGCACCCATGGGTTTTGTTTGCCTTGACATGGTTTGGGGCAACAAGAATCCGACTCTGATTTTATACAGTGTTGGTTCTAATATCAGTGAAAACCAAAGACAAAATTTCCTATAAACTGCCTTGTAGTGTATCTCAGGACTGCCTTTAAATCATGTCCAAAAAATCAATGCTCAAAGAATTGTGTGTGAAACATTTTTGTCTTCTCAATAATGCACAGTGACCATTCCTGTGGGAAATGCTGAGGAAACCCTCACATTGAGAAGAAATTAGAGGGAACAGATGTTCCAAGATCAAACAGAATGAGGTAAAGTTTGTTTGCAGCAGAAAGATAAATCCAGGTTGCCACTTGCACCCCTGTGAATATCCCAAATATTCCCAGCTCTCCCAAAACCCTCCCAGACCTCAGCCACACCAAAAACATCCCCTGACCCTGCCTGGGGTTCACCCCCAATGCCCTGGAATTCTGTCCAGACAAAAATGTGCATCAGCATAAGAGAGCTTTGATAAAATAGCCACCCTGGATATTGGAGATTTTGGTGGCAACAAGAGGATAGAAATGCCCAAAGATAAGTGGGCACTGGGTGTGCTTTTAAGAACAAAACATCTGATTTCATCATCCCTGGGATGCAGAGGATGAGTGGGATGTGAGCCTGGTTTGTATTCACCCAGCTCGCTGTAGGACCAGTCATGAATGCTTTTATTGTGCCCAGGAATAGAAAAGGGGTTTGCTGCTGTTTGTGTTTTACATTTATCAGTTGATAAATGAATTGAGCTTGGCAGGAATTCTGATTTGCATGTTTCAAGTAAGGTACAAGGCTGGCTGAGCTGTGGTGACTGGGTGTGCATTTAATGACAAATGATGCAAATAGCAATATTTTGCATTTTCCTTTCAGTTTCACCCAGAGCTCTTAAAGCACCTTCTAACTTCATATTCATAACACCCAATTTATGTACACCCTTCCTGAATTACTGAGGAATGGCACCTCAGCCAGATCCTGCAAGCCAGATCTCTGTACTACACAAAATTATGTTTTCTATGTACAAACTAAATACACAGGGACTCTAATCTACATTTAGATTTAACATTTATAACAAAGCATTACTACAGGCTACATATGTTAATTCTGCAGTGTCTGCAACACAGAATTTGCATTGGAAATGAGCTTTCTAGTATGGATAATATGTGGGTTTCAGGCTCCATCTGATTTTTCAAGTCACTGAGACAGTGACTCCATTAACCAAAGATAGCAGTTGCACTATTTGGCCTCACCTTTATTACGGTCACACTATTTCTTTTCATGAAAAAACAAAAAAAAATTTATAAGGCCCATAACTATTATCAGGCAGGAGGTAGAGCAGAGCAGTTATTGAAGCACTCCCAACTCCATTACACCTGCTCTTTTTTGGAACAGAGCACTCGTGGAAAAGTTCTAAATTCAGTTGACCTATTTTTTGGGTATTTCACATGGGTTTGTCTGCCTGGAATTCAACAGTGCTATTCCTGATTTATAGTAGTACTGGAAGCCAGTTGATTTTGAGATCAGGCTAAACCAAAGTAGAAAATCACATTCAGTCAACTCAGCATCTCCCATATTTTTTGGAATGAAATAAATATATTTTTATATCGTTCAGTCGATCTAAGTGCAGCGCATTATTCAGATGTAGACAGCAACCTTAACAATAAAAATGATCTTACAGATTTGTATTTTATATGCTAAGAAGATTTCACATTATGAGTTTTAGAAATATTCATGGCTGATGTCAACACTTGCTAAATTTAACAGGCTGTGAAAGAACTGGGCTGAGCCATAAGGGCAAAGTAAGGATAATTCTACAGCCAGTGTGGGATCATATAAAACTAATTTATAGACTCTGCAGAAACTCTGCCAGCTCCTTGAGGCACATTGAAACACCTCTCCTTAAGCAAACTGCCAGAATTCCTCTGAGCAAACAAAGATTTATATCAGATGTAAGAGACTGGGAGTTGGATGCAAATCAGAGCAACTGAGGAAGGTATCAGCGAGGCCTGACACAACATCCTTGTGAGATACCTACAGGAGGGACCATAAAATAATGGAAAAATCAGAGAAAAATAGGTCTGAAAGGATGCAAAGAGTTCATCTTGCTGCACCAGCCTGGCAAGTCCCATGTTTACAGTAGATGTATTTATATTTTATATTTAGATATAAATACATCAAATTTGTTTATTATGTAAATAGACAATATTCGTAATTTTGGAGATAAAATGCAAACATACAAGTCAGTATCAATATTTATACTGTGAAATGTAGAAATCTCCTTTACATATATATTCAAAACACCTGTCTCTCAAGAAATCCTCTCATCCTTCGCTTTGAACGCTTATATAATATGAAACCATCACCTTCTTTCCTGAAATATAAACTCAGTACTTCAACTGAAGAAGTTGAGGAATAGGAATCACAGAATTATGGGATGGTTTGGGTGCTTAAAGAGCACCTAGTCAGTCCTTGGACATGCCTCTCCTGCTTTATTATATTAATAAATAATAATATTATTATAATTAATAATAATATTATTTAAATCATGTTAATTTCTTTGGCTATAGCTCTCAGTGATGGCTATTTATTTTTTAGGTGTTTTTTTGGGATTTTTTTTTTTTGTACAAAAGGCAATAGGATTTTCTCCCAGGACACTTGGGAGCAAGTATTTACGAGAGTAATGTACTTAATTACTCTGGATTAGCAGAGTAATCCACGTGCTGCTGGAAAGGGCGTAATTATCGACGGCTAAAATGCCCATTAGCAAGTTCCAGCGGTCGATGGATGTGGAAGGAGGCTGCTGATGGCACGGTGGGCTCAGAGCCGGGGGAGCAGCAAAGCCCAGCAGGGAGAGGGGCTGGTGGCACTGCCAGGGTGCCCAGCCTGGTTTTAGCTGAATTCAGCTTTTTTCAGCTGCATCACTGAGCTACTCCAGCCCTGCACTTATGGAGAATGGCCGAGGGACAGCAAACTGCAGCTGTCTTCTGTCTGCATATGGTTTCTACCATTTCCTACTTTGTTTTTTGGTGTGGCTTCACTGGCCATGATGTCAAATAATATTTGCTTCTTTCCTTTTCTGCCTGATCTGAAGGGCTTTGCTCACTGGTGCTGCAGGTTAAGGCAGCAGAGGGTGAGTGCTGCAGGGAAATGTCTGAGCCTTGGGTAAAACCCTGCAGAGCTCATCATTCCTCCAGGAACCACATTTGGGATTTGTCCCCACTGAAAAATGGCATGAGCTATAGGGTTCCTGTGAAAACTACAGCAAAATGAACGCCAGGAAAATGTAAACAGAATCCTTTAAACATTTTCCTTTAAACTGAATCCATTAGGATCTGCAGCTCCAGCTTGTATTTTATAGATACCAACATGGGGCTTGCACTGACCCTTTTAGTATCCAGCCAGCACGAAACTGCCTTCTTCGTGCCCTGTGTGAAAACAGGAAAGCAGTGATTCCAAAATAAAGGTTATTGATACAGCCCAAGAAGAATAAAATTATCACTGATAATCCTGTTCTGCTAAGGAAAGAAAAATTTTTCATATTTTGTGGCAATATAGTTCTTGACCCTTGGTGTGCTTCTAAAAGGAAACAACAGCTGGTGTATAATTGGAAGTAGGTTTTTGAATATTTCAAACCCTGTAATTCTTTCTCAGGGAATTTATTTGTATTAATGCTTTTACCTTTCTGTTTAAATATTAGGAGCAATGCCCCACTTAAAAGTACCAAGTACATGCCTGGGTCCCAAGCAGAAAAGAAGAAAATGAACTGTTTTACTTGAATAGCTGTTAGAAAGAAATACACAGAGAAAATCTCATTTTCTTCATTTTCCACTCACCTAACTCACCTAACTAAACAGGCAAACTCTGACATATAATTTTATTTAAAAAAAAAAGTAAGAAATGCATTCTACATTTATTAATTCTAATGAAAATTCATATCAGTGTTTCTTCTTGATGTTCCTTACTGATCCTATATCATTGCAACATAACAAATATAAATTCTTCAGACGCCTGTGCAGATCTTGAGCAGTATGAATAAAGGAAGAGAATGAATAAACCTCCAGGAAAAGAAAAAAAAATCGAGGTACAGTTCCCATTAGACCCATTAATTTCTGCAGAGCTTTTAAACCAACATAAATTCAAAGCAATATACTGATGTCAGGGTAGAAGTATTTGTTCTGAGATAAATATCACAAAATATCAGGTAAATCTGCTAACTATGACTGATTTATTTTGGGGGGGTTGTGTTAATTCCAGATTAAATCTCTGATTTACAGCGCTGCTGAGAGCTCCAGTTCCTTCCTACTGGTAATGGCAGCTGGATAACCTGCTCCAGGGCTGGGATGCTGAGATGGAAAAGGCACAAAGCAACCTGAACAAATACACTCATCCACTCCTGGGATATGGGAATTGCTGCAATGAGCTCCCACCCAGGCTGAACAAACCCCTGGCAGTGCTGGGCTTGGGGCTGGCACAGGATTTCCCAGATAAGAGAGGCAGCCCCTGCTCCCCCAGCTTTGCCCACTCCATGAAAAAGGATCCCTGCCCTGCAGGGAGCATCCCAAGCTCTGGAGCACCCCAGAGCCCGGGAGGAGGAGAATCCCAGGTGAGGAGGAGAGATAAAAGCAGAGAGGGATTTGCATCCATGTGCCCATCCATCACAGACCCGGAATGTTCACATATCCCAGCACAGAAAGGCACAAACACAGATTTATTATGCTCCTTTCTCCCTCCTGTCTGTGCTCCACGCATCTGCAGGGCAGGCTGCAGGCTGCTTTTCTCCTTGTAAATACATGTACTGGGCCAAATATGCCCCTTCTGTAAATACAGCAGCTGACTGAGATTCATTTGGCTCATTGTACCTTAAAACCAAGAAAAAATAGAGAAAACACACTTTGAGGTCCTGTTCTCTTGGGAACAAATAAAATAAAATTATGGTTATATGGACCACTGCAGAGAAGAAACCTTCTCAGATTCTCTTCCACTTTCTTTTCCTTTCTTTTTTTGTTTGTTGTGGACACTCACTATTTCCAGAAGGAAACATTTGTACCTCCCTGATATCCCATTGATTTATTATGGGAAAATTTGGCTTCATGGGCAGAAGTGTATGAGCAGGTGAAATTGCACCCACAGATTAAAAGAAAATGACCTGTTGTTGTTGCCATATTGTGGATTCAGCACAAACAACAATGTGCCTTCATAATTCCATCCATTTTCTCCAGTAATTCCAAGTGGATGCAAGCTTTTCTCTGAGTCAGAAGTGATTTTAGGAAAGGGATACAGGAGCAGATGCGGGGGAGCAGCAGAAACCTTTTTTAGTGGGGGAAAAAAAAACCAAAAAACAAGTCTTTCAAGAAATTCCAGAGGAACATTTGATGTTTGATGAATACACCATGCAGCAGGTCATGGTGGTCTCAGAAGGGACAATTCTAGGGATAAATAATTGCCAATTTTATCTTCTTTTGTACATCTCAGAGTGACTTTATTCACTCAGCAGCTTCTCCCTGATATTCCTTTAAGATCTCAGTGTGTTTCCTTTTCAGCTGGGACCCCTGTGTAGTTCTTGGGGCTGGCAAAAGTGTCGCCTGATACCAAAGAACCCTTTCTCTGCTAGGGTTTGTTGGAGAAAACAGCTTTTTCCACAGCTTAACACCTCCCCAGAATGACAGAGGGAGGGCAGTAGCATTAGGATAATTAATTATCTGATAACTAATCTCCCATCCCACCTTTCCAGGCAGCCCAGCAAACGCTGTTCAAAGTCCTCAATTAAAATAACTTGAGTTGGTCATAAAAATGTGATGTTCCTTTCCATTAAGAGTGTCTTGAACACTACAAAAAGAGGGGCTGAGACTTTTATGATGGTGAGGGTACAACATATGGTCCCGTAGTAGACTTTAAACTGGCCTAAATTGTGCCTCAGGTGCAAAAGGGCCACACTTTACATTTTAGACTGTTTTTTCCCCCTCCATTTTTTCTTTAAAATATGCCACTTGCTTTTAGTGGTGATATTTATTGTTGCCACTACAGCATTAAGCAGCAGAGCAGCCACTGGGGTGAGATTTCACTGAGCAGCTAAGGCAAGAAAAACTGCAAAAAAAAGCTTTTTGTGAGGAGTTGTGCATGAGTGCTCAGCTCCTCCTGCTGCAGGTACCTGTGAAAATGGAGGATTGTCTGAACCTCCCAGCATTTTCTTTGACAAATGCCTCCCAAAGCAGAGAGTTCATTGGTTTGAATTTCAGGATATGCAAAGCTAACTTCCAGCTCTGTGTTCAGAGTGAGTTAGCTGATATCATTTAATTTCATCTCCATCTGCCTCCTGAACAGATTTGGCGTGTGTTCCCGAGTCCCCATCTGTGTCTGTGGGCTGGGTCAAATGATTGTACTCACAGACGTCATCTGGGATCCTTCTGCTTTGGGGCATTCACGAAAACCAGCAATTCGTTGGCAAATGGCTCTTTAGTCATTCTGGCCTCTTCCCACACTGTGCTCTCAGCCCCAAGAATCCTCCTGAACCTTCGTGCCCAGCTGGGCTGGAGCTGCTTCTGCTACTGAGGGTGTAAGGCCAAATCTCAGAATGAAGGAACTCAGCCCCAGCAGGGCCCGAGTGGCCAAAAAATGTATTTACAACTCTGGATCTGATGGAAAACAGTCAGTTCGAGAGTCTGAGAGTCCAAGAATTTGTACAGAGTGGAAAGCAGATTACTGCCAGCACAGGTTGTGGGTGCCTGCTAGTGAGGGCTTCCAAATTCCCAAGGAATGCCAGTGGGTTTAAAGGATGCTGTGGAGTAGGGCAAACTGGAAGAAAAACTTTGGGATTAGGAAGAATCCAGCTGCTGGAATGTGCAGTTACAGTGCAAATAGCAGTGATCTCCTAAAATGTGATGCTGCAGGTTCAAAAGGTTTGGCTGGGACCTCACAAATTGCCACTGAAGGATTCTCACAGCCCTGATGACACTGGGATCTTCCTGGGATCTCCAAGTCTCTGAGATTATTTTAATTAAAGAAACTTTTCTTTCTTCATGGAAAAGTGAGCACTGCAGAGAATTCTTGTCTTCGAGGCCTGTAGCATAAATTAACTAGAAAACAAAAAGCTGCTGAGAAGTTTTCTGCTGCCAAAGCTTTCAGCCTTGCATCCCTTTTGTCTGTTATGGTAACTGCTGAGCAGAAGATTTTTCATCCTCAGAATGAGCATGGTCACCCTAATCTTGGACAAAAAAAAACACCAAAAATTTCACTTTACCTTGATGAAATGACAAGAAACAAAGACAAGATGATAAATATTTCCCTCCACTCATAATAATCAAAGTTTAATAGCTTTGGAAGAAAACTTTGCACCTTCCTCATCAACCCCTTACCCAGAGCAATGCCTTTTTTTGCAGCATTACCTTGGTGTTTTTTCTGTCTCTCTCCTGCCAAGTGGCACAAGCCAAGGCAGGGCTGCAGCAGGGATTAACCCCAGCGCTGCCACTCCTTGAGAACTCTCCTGCTTTGACCCAACAGCTCAACAAAAAAAGTCCAGCCAGAAGTTCTGCATCCACAGGCAGTGACCCATCCCCTGGCTTCCTCCTGCATGGCAGAACCGAAGTTTAGCATGCTCAGTGTGAAAAATGAATATTTTATGATTGGCTTTTCGCAAGTGTTACAATGAATATTATATGTGTAATGTTAGAAAGTTATGCTGTATTAATTCTCTTACGTCGTGTGTTAAATGCAGTTTTAGGTTACAACATAATGTTAAATAGAGACTCTGTATGTGGGGGAATTTTTTTTTAGGATGAGATACTCACTTCAAGGAACACCTAAATCTTCCAAAGGAGAGGAATTTATGGCTTCTTATCAGAAGAAGCTAATTTCTTCAGGCCTTGCTCAGACTCAAAGACTCCAGGGGATTAAAGGAAACAGTTGACACACAACAGACAGGGTTTCTTGTTTAGAATAGGATGTATGCATAACCATAAAGGATGTATGAATATGCAACAAATGTATTGTTTTAAGGGTGATTCCTTTGTTCACAAATCATGCTTCTCGTGACTTAGTGTCCGAGAGCATCCTGACATCCGGAATTCTTTGTTTTTAATTGTCTTGTAATTGTCCTAACTCTAAACTTTATTCCTCTAATTGTATTATTAGTTTTATAACCATTTTTTATTATTAAACGTTTAACATTTTAAAAACCAAGTGATTGGCATTTTTCACATCAGCAATGCAGAGCCCAGCTGCAGATGCTGCTGCAGCATCCTTTCCCTGCTGGGCAGTGGATGCTCCGGAGCTCCTGGGCTTGCCTGGCAGCGCTGATTTCCTCCCTGCATCCCTCCACACACAGAAATATCTCCTCCTAACAACCCCTGAAAAGGTTTTTTTTGGTACTCATGCACGGTGCTGGCTCTGGGAGAGCTTGCACTGCAGGCTCCAAAGCAGTTTCCCCTCTCTTCACCTCCCTCTTTCCCCCTCGTTTTCCCTGACACTTTTTTCGGAACACTGACTTTCCAGCTCCAGGCAAAACAGCCGCTGCTATTTTTCTCTCGATTATCAAGGATCACCTCAAGTGAAACTTTAAGGCATTTGAAGAACAAGAGCATTTATCTGTGTTATTTATACAAACCTCCTCAATTAACCCCTGGATTTCTGTTTGGATTAAAAACCAGATTGCCAAGAGGGTGAGTGTGCCCTCATCTCATTCCCACATCCTCCCTCAGATTCGTAGCAAAAAGATTTTGCTTAGTCATATTTGAATTACATGGTGGGGATTACTACAAAAAATGGTTCTTTTCAGGAGGGATAAGGCACTCTTTGATTATTGAATACTGAGTTAGAATAACAACACATTTCAATTCATAAATGCCTGAAGTACAACTAAAAATATATAAATAGTCTGTAATTACCAACTTCATGGGTGTGCTTTCCTAAACACTTCTGAAAAAAGTGAGACCTTATAGTGTGAAATCTTAATTCTTGTAAAGCGCAGCATCCTGGGCCTCTACAGATGTAAAATCTGCCCTAACAAGTTTTAGTGTGCTGCTCCTTTTACTTCCTGATGTTCTGAAACAGCCCCTGCAATCCCATGGGACTCCAAGCTGCTTCTTAAAAACCTTGTAATAAGCAAAGCACATTTCACATTTTTCTCTCAACAAGTACCAGGTCAGTTTAAATTATTACAATCTCAGCATCAAACTCGCCTGTCAAGATGTTCTTTCAATACAACCCAAATATTCCAACACACCAAGGATCATTTCTTCTTCTATAACCAGATAGATTGTTAAGGAGAAAAAATACAATTGTAGATAAATATAACAATTTTTGGTTAATTATACAAATATTTATAACTAAAAATTAAAAATAATTAAACTGTTAATAATAAAAGAATAGTTCTTCTACAGACCCACAGAATCATTTAGGTTGGAAAAGACACCCAGGGACATCAAGTCCAACCTTTGGACATGGAATATCCAAGCCCTGCACTCTGAGGGGTTCAAGAGCCACTCACCAGTAAAACCAAGCATTGAGATGAAGTGAGATTAAAACACTTCTGCTCTGTTCTGTTGTGGCCAAACAGATTCGATTTGGCTGATCCACTCCTGTAAACACTACAGACCTGATGGGGCCTGTGAAACCACTCCATCTTCCACTAGCACAATGAGGATAAATTAGGGCAAATTACAACAGCATTAAACAACAGAATCACACCAGACTTCACAGTAATATCTTCTGGAATTTTTTTTTTTTTTTTTTTTAATTTGGGGATTGAATTAAATGAGATCCTCTCTACATGTGCTTATCAGAACAGGCCAAATTCATTTCATGCAGCAAAATTCAGTGAGCAATTTTGGTCCAGTCACTTCAGAACCTCCTGCACAGTGCTACAACATAAAGATGTCATTTAAACTGAGGCAGAAAATTAATTAGAGCCACCCTAACAATTTTGCATCTTTAATTCGGATGGGAGTTCTTTGCAGAACATCTGCGCTCCCCTCCCAGCTAATTGCAAGCACAGAGGGAAAAGCCACAAGCACGATGTTTGATGCCTCCTCCCAAAGACCTATTTACACTCACTGATGCAAACACAGCTTGCTGCAAAACTTGCCAGCACTCTGGGCTCCTTGCACCATCCAATTTCTGCTTCCTGGCCAGTGGAAAAACTGGGATTGAAACTGCCACTCAAGGAGCTGTTAAAGCCCTGGATGCCTCCTCGAGTAAATTGGATTGTTGTGACACAAACTGACAAACTGGTTAAGGCTCGTGCCCTTCCCTGAGCTCAAGAATTACACGTTTGAAAAGGCCTGGCTGTGTGAGGGATGGCTGGAACGTCTGTCTCAATTTTCCCAACCTCTCAGTGGTTTTGAAGCCTGCAATAATCCTTTTGATATTAGGGAGAGTTCAGTTCTGTGTTGGGCTGCTGCTCTGCCCTGTTCCAGGTGGTCAGGAAGGATCAGCTCCAATGGAGCCTTGAGACCTGCTGAGGGCTCAGGATGTGCTGCCTGCTGTAGGGGCATGCAGGAATTATTTTACCTCAAATCCTCTGCCTCAGAGTAAATGTCAGCAAGGCAGGGTTTTTTTTACTATTCTGTGTGGGTTTAAACTAGTCTGTATAGTGCACTAGACCTTGAACAGTCTTCTAAGACATGAAAAAGTAAATATTTCTTACTTTTGGATAAAAAGGGAGAGGGGCACATAAGTGCAGTGTTCTTTGCAAGCTTTGGAGTGCCTTCTCACAGAGAAGACAAAACCATATTGGTGAACTTTTAACTTTAGTGGTGTGAATGAGCTACCAAATGTGCATGGCAGTGATGTTACCTCTCACATCCCAGCAGGAAATGATGCCAAGGAAGGGGGAAAAGCTGATTTTCAGTGAGTTCAAGGAAGGGACAGACCTGCAGACCTCATCCAGGTGCCCAGAGCTGTTGCCTGGCCTCTCTTTATCTTTAAGCTGCTCCCCCTGAGCTCCTCTGCCTCTGCCTGGCGTTTCTAGGCAAGGTTTATCCATCTCTGTAAAAAGGGCCATCACCTTTTTACTCACTGGCAGGTTTTTTCTGATCCTTCTGCAAAAAAATTACACAACCAAACATCTGAGGAGTTCTTAAAAGCACAGTTTTATGTGGAGAAAAAACGAAAATATTTGCCAGGAGGCAAATCAGGCAAAACAAAGGAATGATCTCTTCAACACCACAACCTGCAAAAGTCTGTGTTTAATTCTGTCAGTGTGTTGGACCTGCAGAAAAGGCAGGGATTTGAGTTCCTCTGAGGGTTTCCCTTGAAGGGCAGCCTGATGGATAGAGCCCTTCTCCTCTGATAACCCCATTAAAAACCAAGGTGGTCAGTGCTGAGCACACATCAGGATTTCAGTCATTGTTACGGGAGCTGTGAAATTAAATCTGAGCCCAGACAGCCTCATATTACAGGCTGGAGTGATAATAAAGATTATCTGCAATAATGTTTTGTAATAATACAACCTTATTAAAAACTACCTCATAAATAAAGCACAAAATACAGGGAAGTCAGGTTTATTTGTATTTATTTATGCCTGGAGCTAAATGCCTGTGAAATGCCAGTAGCCCATTTACCTGCAGCAATCTGTGTCCATAGATCCTGCAGGGTCGTGGAATTGGGGTAAAAAGTGGGATTTTGAGGCTGCACATCCCTGGAAAGGACAGATCTGGCTGAGCTCAGTTCTTCCAGCTCTGGGATAAGGTGACTTCAGCCTGTGGGGAATGGGAATGTTAATCCTGGGAGCAATCTCTCAATATTAATAATGCTGCATTTGTCAGCACCCTGCCTCTTGTTTTCATTTTGCTGTTATCCCCCAGCCTCGTGCCATCCATCAACACAAACTGCCTCGGGGGAAAACAGAGGAACAGCAGTGAGAAATTACTCTCAAAATTAAGCAGAAAATGGAAAAAAATAAGTATGTTTGAAAAGAAAAGATTTTAACTTTCCTTTGCAATAATTAGAATTTGTTCTTGCAGTGCCATGTTCCTCCACAGTTACTTCTCTGACCTTCCATCAGAGTGTGGGTGAGAAGGAGGATTATGAAAATGAGATGAGCTTAATTAAAACTGCTTAATTTATCTCTTTTTTTTTTTTTTAAGAGCAAAACAGCTACCCTGATTGAAAAATTTAAATATCTAGCAGGCTGTTTTCCTATTCTATTAAACAGAGATATAGTTCTAGAAATCTTAATTTTAAATATACTTCTAGAAAATTTTTTATTTTATTAGCTTTTATTTTAAAGCCTTTGCATTCTTTTTGTGAATTTTTGTGGTCACCCAAAACAGAAAGGAAAAAACAATCCAAACTGTGAAACAGAAATCATTATTAATAAAACAACTTCACTGAGAACTGAGATTTTTTGGGTTGCACACATAATAAAGGAAAGTTGCAGAAATAACATGTCCTAAAACCAAGTAAATTTTCCCTTCTGGAGTGTCCCATCCAGTGGGGTTTAAAGAGAAATGTATTTCATTGAAGTAGAGCTGTTTTAGTGGAGAGTGTCAGTGTAGATCCAGAATGATTCTGCTAAATCATGAGCATTACTTGAATGTCACCACTGACGTGAGATGAGGGTGAAGGTGATGATTAATGCCACAACTAAATTAAAATATTTATCATTGTAATTTGGTATTATTAGCAAATCTGAAGAAAAATAAACTGTACCAAAAATACTCAGTTACATTTGTGTTCATCAATGCTAATGGGGTTTGTTTTTTTATTTGCTTGTATGGGAATTCATCAGCAACCAGAACCAGCTATCACCAACAATCACCAATTTTCCTGTAGCTCATCTGGCAAATGTCACTTAATCAAAAAGAAGCAAAGAAATTAAAATCTTAGTGTCACTCGGTGTGACAAAAATCACAATGTAAAAATTGCATTTGTGGCAGAACCAGGTGTCTGTTGGTGTTCACAGAGGATTCAGTGCCAGGTAATCCCAGAAAAACCAGGGGATTGTTTCCATGAACATTTCTCATGTGAGCAACAGCTTGGGAGCATTCAGTGCTGCATGTGAAATAAACCCCTGCCTAAAAGTGACTTTGCTGCCACCCTGATTACTATTTCTATGTGTATGGTATTGTATTGCTGCTTCTTTTTTTTTTTTTTCATTTTAATTATACTTGATTAGCAAAACTGCAGCACAGCAGGAAACAGGCAGGAGCAGATTTGCTGAACCCTTGCACACTCCTGCTCATGATTGCAAAGCTCTGAAAAGATTTGAAGGTCACACTCTTCCTCTAATAACCATTTCTTTTCTCAGATGGTAAAAAATTTTGGAAGGTGCAGCACTGTTGGTTGGAGATTTATTATGAAACAAGCTTTGAGGTGAAATTTACTTCCATCAATGACTTAATTAGAATTGCTGGGAGTGTTATAGATGTATCTGTTTGGGGGTTGTGTTTTTAAAACCTCCTGCAGCTCTCAACAGCAGCTCAGGCTGCTGCTCAAAATTAATCACCCAAGGTGCTCTGCAGCCTTTAACCCTGGCCTCAGGACAATATATTCCTTAAATTAGGGATCCTGAAGGAGAGAAATCCAGAGGATGGGAAAAAGGAGCCCCAGCACAGTTGTTGGAGCTGGGTTATGTGCAGTGACAAATATCCATGTTTAGGGATTTACACACCAGGAAAATTTATACACCATATTTATATCCCTGTTTACAGATATTTAGGCTCCTCTGCCTGAAGACCTTAATCAACTCCATCCCCCTCTGCCAACCTTTTATTCAAGTGGACAGTGAATCAATCCCAGGTAATTAAGTGGTACTTTGGGAGAAAAACTCACAGATTTTTTTGCCTTAAATCAGCACAATTATGGCATGGAGCTGAGGGGAGACCTGATACCCCAAATTTCCAGAGTATTTGCAGACAAAGGCAGACCTGATACCCCAAATTTCCGGAGTATCTTCAGACAAAGGCAGACCTGATACCCCAAATTTCCAGAGTATTTGCAGACAAAGGCAGACCTGATACCCCAAATTTCCAGAGCTCAGGACTAAAATAGTCTTGTCTGTCTGCATCAGTCTGCGTGGTCAGTGGCCGCTCCACGCCCACAGATCCAGAGGATGCTTTTTGCCTCCTGCAGTCGTGGCTGTGTGTGGGAGTTGTGATGTATTTTCCTGCATTCACTTTGGGTTTTTAATTTCAGTCTCCTTTCATTACTCTCCCCTCAATCTTTCAGACCAAATAGGATTCCAATTAAGGATGAACTGTCACTGACAAATCACTGCCTTTTGTTTCCAGCAATGCCTCTCTTTGTAAGCTTCACTTTGCAAAAGCAACTAAATCAATGGAAAGTAAAAATATATATTTAACCTTTTTTCTTTTTTTGTTGTGGGAGATTTTGAAAAAGAAATAATTTATTGCTTCTTAGTGGAAACTTCATTCTCTCTCTTATAACTCCATATCTGGAAGACACTTCTCCCAGCCTGACTACTTTCTGCCTTCCTAAAAAAGATTTGAGATCCCAGGGGTTCAGCTTGAGTGGCACTGTGTTATAAGGATGAGCTCCCTTGACCAAAGTAAAAGACGTAACAACAGTGCCAGGAAAGTGATATCTATATTGAAATGAAAATATATATATATAAAATTGTAACAAAAGCAGAAATGCTGCCACCAAAGACCATAGAAATGAAGGCCATCATCACAGTTGACTTTTCAGTTCCTGAAGCATTTTCCTGTGATGGGCCCCCAAGGATATCCATTATCCATAATACTTTTTCTTATACCTTCTTGAGAAATGTAGGCTGTGTCAAGAGAAAAATAAGGTCCAGGAGAAAAACTAATTCCCTAAATCATGTGAAAAGCTAGAAGCTGGAGAGGAAACAATTCAATGCCATTAACTTTTATCACACCCTAAGTTGAACAAAACAATCCTTCGAAATTATAAATAATGCTCAACCTGCTTCACTGTATTTTCCAGCACTAATAAATACAGTAGCATTGGAGGAAATAAATAAGATCACCTTCTTCCTAATCCTGAGAGCAGCATAATATTAAGCCTTCAGGGAAAATGAATTCTGAAAAGTAAACTACTCATTAAAAACTTTAGGGGTGGAAAAAAAAAGCGGGGTGGGGGGGGAATTTTAAAAAGAAAGGAGCAATAAATTGTGTCCATATGTATTGCTTGGAAATAAAATGCCAACAATAATCTGGAGTGAGACTGTTGACAATTTATCTTTTGCAATCTAACCAGTAGCTATGAAAAATTCTCCGTGGTACTGACAGGGCCAGGCCAGCGGGCACCAAAGAGGAGCTGCCAACAGCCCACATTGGCAGCTTCATCTTAGTGCCTGTTAAAATTGTGATATCCTGCTGCACCCCATGCTGGGATATTGGAGCTTCTTCCATGCCTTTTTCTAGGAAATAAATGGGTTTTTGTAGCTCATATTGACTTGTGGGAGTGCTTGTGGAGACCCTGAAGTCTCTTGGATGTGCTCCTAATTTTGCACTGTTCAAGTGTTAAAGTGTCACTGACCCAGAAACAGATTAATTCAATAAAGATATTCATTCAATAAATATACTAAATATATTAAAGAGGAGAGGAGAGAGGAGAGGAGAGAGGAGAGGAGAGGAGAGAGGAGAGGAGAGGAGAGGAGAGGAGAGGAGAGGAGAGGAGAGGAGAGGAGAGGAGAGGAGAGGAGAGGAGAGGAGAGGAGAGGAGAGGAGAGGAGAGGAGAGGAGAGGAGAGGAGAGGAGAGGAGAGGAGAGGAGAGGAGAGGAGAGGAGAGGAGAGGAGAGGAGAGGAGAGGAGAGGAGAGGAGAGGAGAGGAGAGGAGAGGAGAGGAGAGGAGAGGAGAGGAGAGGAGAGGAGAGGAGAGGAGAGGAGAGGAGAGGAGAGGAGAGGAGAGGAGAGGAGAGGAGAGGAGAGGAGAGGAGAGGAGAGGAGAGGAGAGGAGAGGAGAGGAGAGGAGAGGAGAGGAGAGGAGAGGAGAGGAGAGGAGAGGAGAGGAGAGGAGAGGAGAGGAGAGGAGAGGAGAGGAGAGGAGAGGAGAGGAGAGGAGAGGAGAGGAGAGGAGAGGAGAGAGGAGAGGAGAGGAGAGGAGACACATGACGTTCCGCTCTGAGTTTAAAATGTTGATGGCTCAAAGTCAGAGATCTGAGAAAAATAAAAGAGATTTATTCCTGCAGTATGTGCAGCACTTTTGTGTTCTTTAAACTTAATGTATCAAAATTGAGCCTTCCCATCAAAGATGGCTATTCCCTAAGATATCCCAGAGCAGGTATTCATGAGACAATGCTGTGCTGATTTGAGCTGAAAGCTTGCCAAATAAAACCTGTTCTTACACACAGGAGATAATCTGCAAGAAGGGAGCCTGCAGGAGGTGCTAAAGAAATTCGTATCTGTGCATTTGGTGGTGTATTATTCTTCTCTGGACACTGGCACAGTGATTTACGGCATTCTTTTGTCACAGAGGGATGAAATCTCTGACAGCAGCGCAGACTGAACTGAATTGTCATCTCCTTACAACACTTAACTGTAGTACAGCTACTTAAACATTGACAAATACATGGAGAATCAGTGTGCATGACTGCACTCTAGAGCAGCTAAAAGTCTGAGCTGAGTGCACTGGCTTTGATACAGATAAAGACATAAAACCAACCCAAATATATAGTAAAATAACTCTTTAAATACTTTAGATTTAAATACCTCATGTCACTTTACCTAGAAAATAAATACATTGCATCAATTTGTCCTACAGATAATTTTAATGAATTCATCTTAACTTGTAAATATTCAGAAGAAACACTTAGCTGTAGTGATGTGTTTACTTGTTTATGAATTTTTAAATTTGTTGAAACAATCAGAACTAGCCACTCAGTGAGGGGCAACAAAAATTCATCAACTTCCCACAGCTCTACAGCTCCTGTTGCCTGAGCTGTGTTATTCTTCTAAATAAATGTATCTCATAAAGTCCAATGTGTTAGCATAGGCTTAAAGTAGTTGCAGTTAGCAAACATATTTATTGGTTTGTTGTTATTTTTTTGGTAAATTCACCCTAGGAGGAGAAAAGGTCAGATTTAATAGAGAATTATTCCCTATAAAGGTTTAAGACAGATCTTAAACAATGTTCTGCACCAAAGGTATTTTTTGTGTGCAAAATTAGAGAGTTAAGAGACTTTGAAATCTCTCATTCACCTCTTAGTCACCTCTCCTGAGATGTGTACTGAATAACAATGAAATAAAAGTCATTGTGCTCCGTATTTTTTTTAGCCACTGACTTGAGCTTGCAAGATCTGTGTAATAACAGCAGAAATATTCACAGCTGACTAACTGACAAGGGGCTATTTATGGAGCAACCTCTGAAGGTTTTCATACCTTCAAAGTTCAAGGTAAAAGGCCCAAAGTTCCTTGTGTGTTTCTGTCTTTGGGGGTCTCCAACCCCAAAGCAGATCCTACTCTTGCACTGGGGATTTTGTTTTCCCATTCTTGCAGGAGCCTTGCTAAAGGAAGAGTTTGGGAGGCAAATGAAGTTTGGTTTCTGATGGGGCTTGTGGGAAATGGATTTATAGAAAATTCTTACAGTTTGAAAGAAGGTTTATATAGTCTGTATTTGTATGTAAACTTTAAGGTAAGAAATGTTGACTTAGAAATGTTATGGAATAGGATAGACATTGTTGAGAGAGAAATTGAATTAGAAATAAGTTTTAAAGGATGGTTTTCTTAAATAAGACTAGATACAGTGGAAAAATAGAATTATGAAAGCTGTATGGTAGTAGGATTTATGAGGGGTAGTTTCAGAAGATTGTTTTGAGATATTTCTATTATGGTGTAATAAAAAGCTGATAGGTTATAGTGATAGGTTTTAGTTTCCCACAGACAGAAGGCAGGGTTAGATGGGATATTAGGAACAAAAATGTTTCCTGTGAGGGTGGCAGGCCCTGGCACAGGTGCCCAGAGCAGCTGTGGCTGCCCCTGGATCCCTGGCAGTGCCCAAGGCCAGGCTGGACAGGGTTTGGAGCAGCCTGGAATAGGGGAAGGTGTCCCTGCCCATGGCAGGGGATGGTTTAAGGTCCCTTCCAAGCCGAACCATTCAGTGACTCTATGTTATGGGAAAGTTTTAGACAAACCATTTTCCTTTGTGACTTGCACGGGCCCTGGGACAGAGCAGTGATGTTTTGACATCTTTTCAGTGTTCTAAAAATAACAGTTCTAAGAGCTGGTGTTGGTTGGTCCAGTCCCACAGAACTTCCTCCTGCACAAAGAAACCACCCACCTACATCTCACAGAGCCCCAAGAGTGTCCAGACAACACCCCCAGTCACTGGTGCTTGAAGGAAGTTTGTTCTCTAGAAATAAACCCCCTTCCCTTTTTTTCGCTTCTCAAAGAGCTGCAGCTGAACTGAATGCAAAGCTTCTCCTCCTCTTTGCTGCTGCAAGGTGTGAGCAGCCGAAAACGGTGCAGGTTCTATATTTAGAGCCAGGCATCTTCCAGGGACTGGCTGTCAAGGAGCTGCAAGCATCTGCCTCTTCCCATTCTTCCCTTCCCTTCTGTGTCTGTCTGCAAGAGGGCACTGGGCATGTTTACCACTCCAGACTGCTCAGCCTTTCCACATGAATGGCAGCAGGAGGTTTCACAGCTTACAAAAATGTGAAACCTCAAGCCCAGGAGATGCTCAGGGTGGGGGTGAGGACCTGCTGGCACTGAGGCAGCTCAGGCAGTGGGAAGCTATGAGGCTTCACAGCTTTCACAGAACTTCTTCAACAGGCTGAAATACCCTGAGGTGTCCGTGAACAACCTCATTTCCAGCAGGAATTTCTCAGTCTCCTGCCATTATGGAATTCCCTCTCTTGGCTGCAGAGAATCACCGCAGTATTGGGGTAAAAATGCAGGATATAATGTAAATAGCATGGAGCTGATGTTCCACTCCTTGAAATGTCACTGCTGATCACAGCTCACCACAGAACCGTGCAATCACAGCAGCACTGTTAGTCATCTCTTGCTCCTTTTTCTTCCTGTGTGTTTTGCAAAAGGTGGATTTTCTTTCTCTTCTCTTCCAAAAACCACTCAGGCCTGCAGTGTTTGATGTTTGAACCCAGATGGGCTCAGAATGAGTGAATAAGAACTTGGTCTTCCAATCAGTTTTTGATGACTAAATGCACTGCTGTAAATCCCAAGTCCTCCTTGCCATACACTCTTCCATTAAAAAAAAAAAAAAAAAAAAAAAAAAAAAAAAAAAAAAAGAACGCAAGTTTTATTGTATTATGACCTCATACTGAGAGTTTTTGCACAACAACCATAAATCATCTTTCCTGGTAATTTCAGCTTTGCACAAGGGCTTCTGATTCATCTAAGGCATAGTTTTACAAAATTACTCTCACAAGACTAGGAACCCTCTGTATCCTTGGCTACATTATCCCAATGCTTTATTATTTTAAAATATTGTTGAAAACACCCAACTGTTGATTCTTCTCCTGTTAGATTAAAGTGCTATTTACTGTAAGATTTATTCTTTCCAACAGGCTGTACACTTCTCTGCTCACTTTCATGTATTTCCCTGGATAACTGAGGAAATTACACCCTCAGTCTCTTACACTTCCCTGTCTCTTTATTTCCCACAGCTCTGCATATTCCCTCCAAGCCCCCTTCTGTACATTTTCCTGTTTTCAGCCCCAAACCCAGATTGCAAAGCTCCACACAGCTCCACAAACCTGTGCTGTCTCATCCTCTGCACCATCTCACATTTTGCCGGTGTTCTTAGTGCTGTGCAAATTTAAAAATAGCTTCTGAGCCAGAGACATCCTTACTGAAATTCCAGCTTACAGTAAAAGCACATTAGAAGTACAATTGTTTTGTATTGTTTTGTTTGAAATGTTGCTCATAAAATACATAGGAAAATGTCTTTTACGAGCTGAACTCTTCTGTCCAACAGACAAAAGCATCCCTTACTGTGCTTGGGTAACGCTCCCTGTGACTGTTCCTGGAAGGATTTGACCTTTGAATTTCCTCACACATTCCCACCAAAGGCTTTTGCAAGGCTGCAGCCTTTCAGGAGAAGGTCAAGAGAAGCCTCTCTGTGTAATGAGTCAGTGGCCTTAATCCGCAGAAAACATTCCTTGTGAGGTAATGATTTTACTCTGTATTTTACCCAGATAATTGCTCAGACCACTTTTCATTTTCATTGATAACATTTTTCATTTTCAGGTTTTGTTACTCTTGACTCTTTCAGTCTCAAAACTTTCTCTGACTCGATGATGACTTTAGAAATGTGAATTTCCAGTTCAGGGAACCAGGGAAAAATCTCCTTGTGTGAAAAGACTCTGATCTATCACTGTTTTAATCCTAAATGGTGAGGTTTAGAATTTATATAGGAAAAGACTCGGGAAAATAATTTGGTGTTATCAAGAACTGGTAATCAGGGGGCCTTGGGAAAATGCTGCCAAATCAGTGATAGAGGAGTTGCTGTGCAGGGCATCTTCCACAAGATAAGTGACCCTGGGGAACTGCTCCTCCAACTTCTGTGAAAAGCGCCTGGAGATAAGGATTATTTAGAGACCTGAGACCTGGAGATCATCCAAAGTTCAATTCAATTTAAAAATCTTACAACTCAGCGAATGTCCCCCGTGCAGACAAATGAGTGTCATTATCTGTGCTAATCCTGCCATCCTTTGGCTCTTCCTTTCCTCGGGATGTCTCCTGCCACCACATTCCCTCAGTATAATAACTGATGGATGCATCTCTGTGACTTTGATAGGCTTTAAAAGAGATTGAACTCTGCTCTGGGAAAAATGCAACTCTTGCTGTAGCCCTGAAATCTCACATTCCATCACAAACATATACTTAGAAAAATAATTACATTATTATTGATGACTACATTATATTGTAGTCCATTTCACCAGAAGAAGAGTTCTTTCCCCCACTTCTCCATTTTATAGGATCACAGGATGGTTTGGGTTGGAAGTTTTTAGTTTTCAGGCCAACTGCAGAATCTGTTGCAGCTGAAGAATTTCCCAACTTAATGACAGTAAGTGATCAGATTGCAGCATAATGCTATCAACACATTTATCCAAGCTGATTTTGTCAGCTTTTAATAAAATTATGGTGCATATTTGAAAAATGGTAACTAATCAAACAATTCTGACATTATTTGGGGTAAAGTTATATTAAGATGTGTTGTTTCTACAAGGTCTCTGATGCATGCAAAACAAAACCAGCTGTTGGATGCACCTCTCCTCACCCTTAATTCTCAAGGTCCTCATGTCCTCAGGCTCTGAATGTGTTACAACACAGGACTACATCATCATAAACCAAAAATGTTCCAACCAGCTCCTTTAAAAATTAAAAGAATGAAAGAAATAGGAAATTATCACTCAGAATCCTTGCAACTTCCTACCCAGAAGCAGCTATGCAAAAAGAACAATGACAGATGATCCTTTAAAGTCATTTCTGGTCTGTTTGAAGACATAAGTCTGGAGTTTTCCAAAAGATTACTGTTTTCCTGAGTTTCCCAAGCTGAAACATCCCAAAGCAAATTAGGAAAAGTTGCAAAAGCAGGTTCCATCAGACTGTCACTCCACTAAAATCATGTCAGTTCATACCAAGGGAGGTTCTCCAGCACAATATTTTACTTTTTGTTGGCATTATTTGGAGCATTTGTAACCTCAAAGAATAAAATCTGCTCTGGTCCTGCAGGATTGAAATGCCTTGGAATAACCTGTATATTTTAGTGAGTGACTACTTTCAGTGCATTCATGACCTGGGTCTCTCATAAAAGGTTGAAAGGTGTTTTATTGCTGTCTTGATGTTGTAAAGCTGCTTGTAACCTTGGGGCTTCTTACAATGTGTTGTAAAAGATACTTTGCAGTCACCAGAGTGCTTAAAAAGGGTTTGCTGGCTGTAAACATCAGCCTGGGTGTTTTCATGGTTGGATTTTTTCATTTGATTGCTCATTATAGTCCTGGGCATTCAGAGAGATTCACCTGGACTTTCCTTAACCAGATTCCAGGTAGTTCAGTGTGTTATACCCAATGATACAGATAAATATTAAATTTTATTTGGCAAAATTTACTTTTGTGCTTTTCCAGCTTTGTTCTGAGATACAATAAATGTGACGGCCTGCAGGCATTTTATTTGCTGCTGTTGTTGTTACTGTCATTGTTATTTATTATTATTATTATTATATTATTGTGGTGTTTTAATTTGCTGGATTATCTTTTATCATGTATTATTTCTTCTAGCATTGCTCATTTTCTGTATAATGCTCAATATTCACACCACTAACAAGCACAATTACATATTCCAGCCTCGCCATGCCCAGAGCTCTAGAAAAAATTGATTAATTTAATCAAAAGAATAAAAATAACCCCTCGTCCAATGTGAAAATGAGCAAAATACAGATCATAGGGTGGAAAACAACAAAAGATTTAATTAAACCTTGACAAGACTTTGGAAGCAATTTTCAACTCTTTCAGGTGTTTTTTTAAAGCGAAGGTTTTGGCTGCTGCTTCAAGTAGAAGAAAATATTTCTCTTTTTTCCCTTTATGTGTATGTAAAGCAGGAGCTGGGATAGTCCCACGGTGCAGATATTTTCTTGCAGCCTTTCAGGCAGCTGAGCAAAGCAGCTCCCAGCAAATCTGTCTGGTAAAAACTGTCCCTCTCTATCAGTCACTTCAGATTTTCTTTCTAGACAAAGCAGCAGCAGCAGCCACAAGTTAAGTTTAGCTATAAGGACCAGGCACAGAGCAGATGGGTATAAGTTTCTACTCAAAGAGAGGTTTTGTCTGGTTGTTACACTTAATAAATATCTCCTGATTTTCACATTGTGCTCCTCACCTCAGTCCTACCCCACGAAAGCGCTGCTGGGCTTTTCACTTCCCAAAGCTGCCCCTGGCATGGTGCTGCTCATGCAGCAGTGGTTTTGGAGATCTCAATAATATCTGAAACCAAAAGTACCCCAAGAGAAGAGGAACCCTATTTTCCACCCCCACTTTTGTTGCTGAGCTCCCTGAGAACTGAAATGCTTGTGCTGTTCTGCACCTTTGCCTCTGCCCCCTGGTACTGTCGTGTCCCCCAGTGGAAACAATGCCATCAATTACTCCCTGCTGATTCCATAAAGTGACCTGGCTACAGCCCAGCAAAGCAGATGGCATAAATGATTACAGGCTAATGCCTCCAGGGAGCCCCAGTGAAGAAAGAGCCTCAGAAAAGAACTCAAAAGAAGAAAAATTGCTGCACTCAGGGTCTGTAAGAGTTTCCTCAGCCGATAGGACTGGATGAGTAGTGACAGAAATTACATGTCTCAAAGAGAAACATATTAAATGCCACTGTAAAACACCTTGCACACAAATTTATTCCTCCCCCAGGTGTAGAGCTGAAGTCCTTGAAGCATTTTTTGGGGAGCAGCAGTGTCCCCATGGAGGAGGGTGCTGGTCAAACAGAGCAGCAGGAGCCACATCCCACCTCAGCAGGGAGACGCTGGAGTTTAGCTGCCCAAGGAAAGCCACTGAGACTGTTTCACCTTGCAGAATCTTTGGGTTTGCAGGCTCCTTTCCCACCTGCCCCAAGATATTTCCATTTGACTGGTATTTCCATTTATTTCCGTTTGACTGGAGTTCACAGTCTGGAGTTAGGACCATATCCATGCTGCAAGTGGGAATCTCACTGTTGCTCCTTTTTGACCTGATGGAAGCAGCTACCTTTGGAACAGATGAAGGGGCAGCATGTGCCTGCTGACACCACAAGTGGCATTTTACCATCCTAACAGACAACAAGGGGCTGGAGGGTCTGTAGGCACCCAAAGTGGGTCAGAACTTCGGTCCTGTGTCTCACTCAGAAATCAGGAAACACGAGCACTGAGCTGCTGTGACCTCTTAAGTGATTACAATCATAATCCATTGTGTGCCTGTCTGCAACAGATCCATTTCTGCAAGCAGTTGAGTTTAATTGGGCCACAGCTGGTGTTGGCTGAGTACATGGGAAGCAGGGGGGTGAGGGGAAGGGCTTTATTGAGTCCACAGCTCTCAGTAAACTGAGGTTTCACTCTTTGATGGCATCTGCCTTGTTTTGTTTAGTTCCTGAGCACTTACACAGGGCTGCCAGCCTGCAGAGCAGGACTCACAGCATGGGGCTGACCACACACACCTCCACAGAAATCTGGGAGAAGTCACCTCTTCCTACCACATGGATGGGTGCTGCCAGATCAACTGTGTGGCACTTTTGCCCAAATTCTTCTACAGGGCCCTCCCCAGCTTTGAGCATCAGGTCTGGAGCTGCCTCCTGCTCCTTCCCTGGCCACCAGCCCCGCCAGGCTGTGCCTGTTCAGCTGGTGAAAAACAAACCACCTGCTGTCCTGGGGCTGGAGGAGAAGGGATGGCATGTCCATAGCTCTGTGGTTAACCCCAGAGCCATCCTCCTGCCTTCAGCATCTTCTGCCTCCACATCTGGACAGGGAAGGCTCCACCCAGACACACAAGATTGTCTGCAACCTCCAGCCACGGACCTGAACAAAGCACAGTGGCAGAGCCTGAGGTTTTCTGAGCTGTTTATTCAAGGGCTGTGGTGATGACCTCAAAGATCTTGCTGGGGTTTTATTGATTTTTTTTTTTTAATGCTCTCTGCCAGGTGCAGTTTGGTGTGGGGTGTTAACTGAGAAATACTGTCCACCCTGAAGCTCAACCCCCAGCAAAGGCAAGAATACTGAACAGGATACAAGTCAGGCTGAAATTTTTAACTGCCTCCCCCTCCTTTCTTCTTTTTCTGGTGACGTGTTTATTCCCTCCCATCAACAGAAGCCAAAGTTTATCTTTGGCCCTTTCCTCCCCTGGAACTCACATAGTGTTGCACAGAGCATGGCCCATCCCACAGAGCACTGTGATGAACTCCAGTCTTCATGATGCTACTCTGAATTTGATTTATTGATATATTTTGGCCATGCTTAGCCCTCAGATCAATCAGTCCAAAGCTCTGAGGCTCCCCTCTGCAGCAATTCACTTGGTGGTGATTCCCCCAGCCTTTCGTGGCTGATTTGCTGAGAAAGACCCTGCAGGTGGCAATTGCAGACTCTCCAAGTGGCAAATCCTTTGCTGTGCTGATTTTCAGCCATGGGCAGTGCCCACAGCCATGGTGACAGCAGAGCTGACATCTCTCTGGAGCTCAGGAACGATCCTCCAGTGAATGTCAGCAAGCCAAGGGTGTGGGAAATAATTGCCTGCTAAGGTGGGTAATAGTCACAGCTTATCTGATGGTTCATTTGTCAGACACTTCAAATTCATCTGCTGAGGTAATGAACCCCAGAGCAAGGCTTTCACCTTTGGGATTGCTTATTTACAGATGGATGTCATCAGGACTGCTCCTGGAGGTGCCGTTGGTGTTGCCCCTTAACAGGGGCTCAGAGAAGATGGGGTTAAAATCCAAATATTCCTTTGTGCTCCCTGAGAGAGCTGGGTGGCCAATATAGAACCAGCCAACGCACGAAGTCACTCTGAACTGCTCCTTCCCTTTTGCTCTGCTCACAGCCCTCCTACGAAAATCTCAAATAAGATTAATTACTCTCCTGTGAAGATATTCCCTTTCAAACCTGCTGGTGAGTGATTCTCTCTCCACTTGAGTACACCTTCCCCTCTCTGCCTCATTTGTCACTTTGACTTAATGCTTCCCTGAAAGGCTCCAGACCCACTCCCCACAGGAGCTCTTCCATCCCCACCAAACCTCCTGAGTACCCTCACGCTGGTGAAAAACCTCTCATGAACTGGGGGCTGCAGATTCTTTGTCCTGGACCTTCTCCACAGCAGTTGTCATCTCATTTTGTTATGGAGCGCCAAAAATCCCAGATTTGGCCCCAAGAGGTGAAGAGCAGCACACACAACCTCTCACTCAGGCCAAGCCTGGGGCCACAGCTCTCTGCTCTTTTTCAAATGCAGTCGTTTTAATCCCTCTATTTCTTTTATTTCTGCAGCAAAACAAGTACTTCAACTTCTCTGGGCACTCTGTGCCAGGGCCTCACCACCCTCACATGGAAGGATTTCTCCCCAATATCCAATCTGAACCTAATCTCTGTCAGCTGGAGCCATCCTCCCTTGTCCTGTCACTTCAAACCCTTGGAAAAAGTCTTTTCCATCTTTCTTGTGGCTCCTTCAAGCACTGGAAGACCAGAATTAAGTGACCCCCAAAGCTTCCTCTTCTCCAGGCTGACAATCCCAGTTCTCTCAGCCTTTCCCATAGGAAAGGAAATGTTAGGAACCGTTTGAAGAGGTGCAAAGATGGAAAGAGGAGAATGTCCCAGTGCAAAGATGGAAAGAGGAGAATGTCCCAGTCTGACCCCAGGAGAGGCCGGGGAGCTGCTGCCAAACTGAGGAGTTGAGTGAATCCTCTGAATTGAGGGCAGCAAACTGGGGCTGGGCTTGGTGAGGAGCCCAGAAATCAGCTGTGTGAGAGCCTCAGAATGAACTGTCATCACCCAGTTGGCTCTATTTTAGGTAAGAGAGCAAGGGAAATAATCTGAACTATTCATAGTTTCAGTGAGCATCTCTTGCAGTTACCATTTTAATTTTTTTTTTCCCAGTGAAAAAATCTTTTTTCCCCAGTGAAAGTCTTTTCTAGTGCTAAGATGCTGTAGAAAATAGAGACAATTTTGAGTTTACACCAGGTATAAATTCTCTGATTTCCAGCACTAAAATGTCACTGCAAGCATTTCATCTGCTGCTATAAATGTGTGATCCATCATTGAGGAAATAAGCACAGTTCAAGGGAGTAGTTACATTATTAAAACATGGAAGTGCTGTTGTGCCACAAACAACCACTGATGTGTATAAAGGAGACATTTTACTGCCATGATCTGTGTTCAAGGCTCCTGAAATAAATTAGATTTGCAGCATGTCATAATAGCAGTGGTTTGTAATACAGCACAGCTCTGTGTGTGTATTCTCATTTTCATAAGTGTCAGTGGTGTATGCAAAGGGAAAAATTATTTGTTAACACTGATGAATATTTATTAGCAAATTCTCAATGAATATTTCACAGCAGAAGAGTTGCTCCTATTCTTATTAATTAGGAAAAAGAATAATGCTGCCCTCTGAATGTTTTTGACGTGCTGAGATGAGAAAGTCAAAGAAGTGGGTGGAATTCTGCCCTTGCAAACGGAGACGGTGGATGGGAAAAGTGAGTCCCACTGGGCCAAAAAATCACTTAAATGATGTCATATCCCACCCAATAATACTGAGTCAGATAAAAGGCCAAGCCCAGAACTCTCAGGAGGCAGTGGGAGCAAAGGGAAAGGAGGGAAACTCAGATTAATCTTGCATTCAGTGGGTGTAACAAGAGGTGGGAGTAAAGAACTGACTCCCACTGTGTCTTTCACCTTAATTTGTACTTTCCTGGTACTTTCTTTTTTATGTGCTCCAGGAGGTCATTTTATAGAGTAACTAAAATTAAAAATCCGTGTTCTCCTGTAATTAAATTACACAGTGGCTGCAGATATTTATCTCTCTTCTACACATGAAAATTAGTAGCTTTTACTAAATGTAACATGTTACATCGTTTCAAATTGTGCAGAGATGAAAATCAATCTGGATAATTTGAAGAAAATTCAAGCAATTACACACTTAACAGGAAATTAAAGTGCAGGATTTCTGTTTCTCATTTTGCTTTCACTTAGGGCAGGCTTCCCAAGGTCCAGCAGAGTCTCCCACTTGCAGGAGGAAATGCCTTGGAGGCAAAAGGGAACCCTTCTTCCTGTGACAGTTCAGCCAGTTTAACCTCATCAAGAAAGTCTCTGTGCTAATTGTTCCTAGCAACTTATGAAGAAGAGAAATGGAAGCAGAAATTAGAGCTCTCTAGGTCCTCTTAGTCATCTTCATGTTTTTTGGGTTTTTTTTTTTTCTGTTGTTCCAGTGAATTCTGGAGCCCTCTTGAATATTCAAAATCATTCAATAGCAATGGGTAACACACCACATAATTTTAATTAAGCTTGGTGTGCACTGACCTTGGAATTGGATCAGAAGGCCTATTTACTGACAATGTTGTAGCTAAATTCAACAATTGATTTTCACCAGTTGTTCTGGAAATGCCAATGAGCCGCTCCATGTAATTTCAGTTGGTCACCGGAGACAGTGGGGCCCTTCAGAAAGCTATAAATGTGCTTAAGTGTAAAAAGATGGCCAAATGTTTCTCTCTAACTAGCACAGGGGAAGAGAAACGCTGGTATCTTGATGTTGCATGCAGAGAATGTCAGTAAAAAACCTCTTTTTAGTGCCTATCATTCGGACCATCAAATCCTTCCACAAGAATTAGTAGCAATGTGGCACTCACAGAACTTTTATTTCCAATTACTTCCAATTTACTGTTGGGAAATTGAGGTACCGACTGAATAAATAACTTGTCAAGATCAAATGGAAACACCAGCACATTGCAGAAATATTGAAGGGCTTTTAGTTTTTCTCTTTAACACATGAGACTTCAGCTTTTATCACCAAATATTCCCTCTGCCATAGTAAATGCAGGTTAAGGCCACTGATATCTATGAGAGCCGTCAATTTAAATCTTGAGCAAACAAGATCACAGTCAGCTTTAATCTTGTGGTTCTTTTATGTAATACAGGATATATTCCTGCAGCTTGCTATCTTTTTCTTATCTCAGCTGGGATATTATAAAACACAGCAAATATTATTCCCTTTTCAAATGACATTAGTTGTGTTGACTGAGGGATTTTATCTTACTCCTGATATATGTTTTCAGGAGGAAATGCTGCTTTCAGGAAGGACAGAGTAGAAGTGATTTCTCTGCCTTTGCCTCCCCAGAGTTTCCTGCAGTTTTGTGTTTACACTCCCTGGGATGGTGCTGCAGTTGTGTCAGAACCAGGACAATTGCATAATCCAACAAATTGAACATAAACCATCCCTCAGTGACAGCTGCCCAGTAATAAGGAGGTTTCCCTCAGAAGCCAGGAGAATAATCTAACCTTTATTACCCATGGCAGTAAGAAAAAGTATGGCCCAGCTCTGCAAATTTGGGACACCAAAATAGGAGGAGAAATTTCAAGCATTTCCCCAAAATAAAAATTCCTGCTAATGCAAGTGCAGAGAGTGCAGTCCTGCTGACTCATTCTTAGTGAGGTTTTTATTTTCAGTTAAAAAATAACTTTAATGCTCAGTAGAGATTGACCTGTGTGAACCATGTTAAAAATTTCTTAAGTGCAGTGGAAGACAGGAATGCAGAGTGAAAAACAATATTTCTTTTCTTAAAGTGGGATCTTCTGTGGATTGTATTGACTTTTAAGCCTCACAACTTTATGACCTCCAAGACACAATTTCCTCCAGCCAGTGTTTGTTTCCAAGGATATATTTGAAAAGAGAAGTTCCACTACAATTAATGCTATCTCTGTGCACCTCAGTTTTAGTAAAAGATGAGGTTTTACAGACACAGTTCAGTCCAGTGGATTTATAAAAATATTGGCCCTATTTGAACAATTTAACTGCTTCCATTACACTTCCCCTGCTCGTGGAGATAAAACTGAGGGTCACTGCTAAAGTCATAAACATTCCTTAGAAAATGAGTAGATTATTTAGTTGTTGCAAATATAAGCGGTGGCACCTGTTTTCATAAATCTTGATCCAAATTTGCACATACAAGCAGGATTTGGCATCCAGGCACACTCAGGTTTCATGGCTTATCAAATCCCTGAATGGGCCCGATACAGAGCTCACATTTTCTGTTAATTCACAGCACAAAAATTCAATCTTCTGAGTCCTTCATGTGCTGCAGTTCACCAGACAGACAGTAACCTTTAACAAAGTAAGCATATATTTTGGTTAATTAAAAAGCCAGGGTCTTTCACCTTGTATTTTAGCATTTCTCTACTCTATCATCTTTATTATTATGAGGTTAATTTAAAAGATTAGGTGAAGGTTCTGAAGGAAACAAGCACAGTATCTGAAGAAGATCAGAAGATAATTTTTTAAAGCGTGTCTGTTTATTCAATATTTCATCTGACCTTCAAGGCTTCTTGAGATCTTTGGAAACACAGTCTTCCTTTTATGTGTCTGTGTTAATGCCAGGGATGCTCTCTGAATCCAGCACACCTGCAGGTGTTTAATAGCAGGCTGCTCTCCAGACCTGCCTTGCTCAGCTATAATACCCCTCAAAATCTGGAATTAAATCATTACAACTGCGTGATCACCCTAATTAGGCAATTTCAGTGCTGTTACTTGAAGACTGCCAGCATTAAAAATGAAAGCTTTTTAACTGAAGTGGACCATAAAAATATCAAGCTATGAAGTTTTTAGTGGCATGGAGAAGTGCATTGCACACCCCAGTGTCTGAGGACTTCTTCTTGGAAGACCCTTGATTTTCGTGTCATTTCTTAATGCCCCCTTCATTTTGCCTCTTCTAAATGGCAATGGAATTTCAGAAACCATACTCAAAAACTTCAGAAACCATATTCAAAATTTGCCTTTTTGTATTTTAAAATGCACGTGGAAGTAACAAACTGGATTTGATGTCTATTCACCACATATTTATTTTAATTGCATTTTACACACATGTGTGTGTAAGGTATGCATAAATGTTTACTTTCATACCTGAACTTGGGCACAGGCAGTTCCACCCTCCTGACACACCTTGCTGGGAAGGCTTTTGAAGCTTCTCTGAGTCAGGATGTATTGCTTGTGCACAGCACTGGGATAATGGGAGTGTGTGACATCTCCAGGAAAAGTTTTTCCCACAGGACTATTCTGAGCAAGAACAAAAAACCCCAAGTCCTTCTCTGCCCACCTGAGTGCTCTGTGTTCAGGCCAACATCTTGTTTTGGGACCACTTCTCCCTTCATTTTACCCCCAAAGGTCTTAGCATTAGAGCCCTCTTGAAGAGTGATTCTGTTACACAAGAATCCGTCAGCGCAGGGTGTTTATTTTCAGCGTTTTCTCACTTTGGCATTAATTTAATGCCAGTTTTAGTGAACTGAAATACCCCCCGCCCATGTTTCCCTCGTGCAGAGCATCTCAGTGTGCAGCTTTTGGTGTTTATGGCAGGATTCACTGGAGTAATCCTTCAGGAAAACAAATGCCAGAGACCAATGCAAACAGGCTGAGTGCTTGTAGGGCTTGTGGGGAGGCAGGAATCACCTGCCACTGAGGCTGAAGCCTCAACACTCCGTGCAGATGACACTTCCACCCCCAGATCTTCAATTCCTTTCCTCTGAAGAGAGAATGTTGTTTTCTTGATTTGAAATTGCCGTTGTTATTTACATATGCAGGCAAAGACAAGACACTGGGTGTGAAGTGAAGGTTTGGCAGTGCTGCTGTGGACATCTCTTGAGATGAATTTGCCCATCCTGGCTCTGCTGGGATCAGCTGTCCCACCCACCATGTTCTGGAGCTGCCTCTCCCTCCTTCCCCCCAGCACAGAACGTGCTCTCACTCAGCATCCTCTCACCAAGCTTCCCCTCAGAGCCTCCATGCACTTGAAAAAGCCACTGAATATTGGAGTTTTCCCCCTGGGCTGCTCCTCAACCTTCTCCCTTTGATTTCTCTGCAGTACCACGCTTGGTTTTAATACAAATTTGTTTTGCACATCTCCTCTGGACCCATTTTCAGCAGTTTCCAAGATGGGAATCAGCCTCGTGCCCCATTCTGTGCATGCCCCAGAGCAAAGCTGAGCTGGCTCAGTGTGGGCACCCCAAACGGATGGATCCTTTCCAGCCTGGAGCCAGGAGACATTGTGAGGATGTATTGATCCCATGGCTGGAAATCTGCTGATTTCTCCATGGAAAAGACCAGGAGGAGCAGCACTGCTGCTGCCCTGCTTCCCCCTGCACAGGCAAAACTGGAGGATGGAGGGGAAGAAGGACAAACGGGTGCTGTCCTCACTTCACAGCACCCCTGCAGGCTTTTAGCTGTTTTTATCTGCTAATTAATTGCAAAGTGCATCTGTTTCACAGCTCTGTCCTCTGCTTTTCTGTGCTATCTGTGTTGAAAACTCTGCAGAGCATTACCTCTTTCCCTGGGCTTGGCTAATGAATAATGGTTGTCAGGAGAAAGTCTGGAAAATGAGACACTTAAAACAAAGTTTCTTCTGCTCTTAAATTTGCTCTGTCAGCGTCTCCAGATCTGAAAGCTTTGAAAGATATCAACCCATTTTTTGGATCATTAGGCACTTTCAAAACAAAGCAATTACATTTTCACCAGAAGAGTGTTTTGGAGATTCCCACCTCTTACATTATTTCACTTGCCTTGGCCCAGTGCTAGGCTGATGGGACTATTCTGTAGGGGTGGAATTTTCTGCAAAAAAAGCAGCTTTGAAATGTATTTCAAACCATTTTCCATTGTGTATTATCAGTTTGTCACACAATGGAGAAATCAGTACCTTCATCAGGAGCTGCATTTCACAAGCTCTCAATTCTATAATCTTTTCTTTTGAAACAGGAGGTCTGTTCAAACTCAGATGTCACTCCATGTCACATGGAAAAATCCCTATCTGTAAATCATAAGCTCCCTGGGAGCCAAAAAAAAGGAATTTAGACCAAATATTTCCACAAGTAGGAAAGTCAAACTGCTATAAAATAATCTGGCATTCCCAAACAGGCATTAATTAAACCACAAAAGGGAGAGTGAAAAGAAATTGCATTTAATTATGCCTTGCATTGAAGTAATCCACTTTATCTTGAAGAAAGTGACCAGTTTACAATCTCCACATCATCTTCAATATTCCTCCCATGTTCAGCTGAGTCTAATAAATGTGTCACTTGTTTAAGCAGCAGAGCAACAGATTTTGTGCAGGGCTTCTTGATATCCTGTCTGGGTAAAATGGGGCAAAGCGCCCTTTGCACTTCATTTTGGCATTTTGTTCTTAAGAGAGAAGCAACATGGGCATGAAGGGAAAAGGCAAAAGGAGAGACATTGCAAAGCTTAACACTGATTATTTATTTGAGGGGAGGTCAGAGTCTGAGTTGAAGTGGAAAAGCGTGGAGAACTTTCCAGGCAAGACAATTTCTAGCTGCAGTAGGCACAAATGTGACCATCAATTATGAGAACTGAGGAATGGAAGAGGACAGAGAACTTTACACTTTCCCTGGCCTCCCAATTTACTGCTGATCTTTATTCTCAGCAGATTTCTGAGAAAATCACTCTCCCTGTGCCATGGAGATGAGCTGAGTCTCCAAACATTAACTGCACCAAACACTTAACAACCATTATTGTGGAACTTTCAGATGTTTAAATCAAAGTCTGCTCAAACCTAATCAAGAAAAATCTCATCCCAAAAGAGTGAACTGAAATGAGCCAAGCAGCGGCGAGAGAAGCAATTTTCCAGCACTTGGAAGAGTCTGATACTGCTTTTTTTAGCTGCATTTGAAAAGATTTTATCCTCAGTGATATTTTGTTTACTTCCCTCCTGCACAAATCATGCAGGCATTTCATTGTCTGTTTGGATGCACTTCTTCAGCAAGTTGTCAGACAAGTGTGGGTGCAAAATGATGGCCCAGGAGAGAGGCTACGCCTGGAAATGTCAAAGCCAGCCACGCAAGGAGATGGTTTCAGTTGGCATTTCCTTCATTAGAATCTCCATTCGTGGAGATTTCCAAGACCCAAATGTTAAGTAAAGATCTGGTTAAGGGGCACTGGGGGTCTATCGTGAGCAGCTGAGTTTCTCCCAGCTGAGGTGTTTGTTATCCCTGTGGTGATTCCAGTGATCCCCTGACTTGTGTGTCCAACCAGCTCAGGAACACAACGTGCTCTAAAGAGAGGCTTAAACCCTAAGAGAGTTTTAAACCCCTTTAAAGAGGGGTTTAACTGCAGAACAGACCCCATGTGGAGCTGCAGTTTGGGAAGCAGCTCCTTCCCTTGGGCTCCATTTGGGGGAACATCCCCCCACTGATTTCTCCAGTGGCTGCCAAATGTTTGATTTCACACTCTGTGGTGCCTCCAGCGTGGCCAATGTGCTGCAGGGAGGGAAACAACAAGAGAACTGGGGTAAAAATTCCCATCTCTTCTCATTCTCACTCTTTTTTATACACAGTCCCATGGTTTGAATTGGTTTTGTCCAGTCCTCAGTCTGAATTTAGGACACGAGTGAGCAAAAGTGAATTTAAGTCACATTTATTCCTCCTTGATCCCAGCCTGGCTTTAGGCCAGGCCAGTCATCTCCAAGTAGCTATTTTTAGGCTCTGCACCAGCTCATGTCTTGAAGCAGTTGACATGATATGACAAACATTTTTAAGATCTCTCAATAGAAAGTTATGCAGCTGCTTTGCTAAGAAAGAAAAACAAACCCAACAGCCAAAAAAAAAAGACTTTCAGAAAGTAATTTGCACAGGATCACTAAAGGGATTTGTGAAGTGGAGCTGGCTGCTGAAGGAATATGGATTTTTCTATTCTGAATTGCTTGTTTCCTGTGCACAAGCAAGTTGTGGTTAGAAACTGGAACATAAATGATAATGTTAGTCTGTTAATGAAAAAATAAGCAATAATATCTTTAAATTATTAAGCTCTATTTATTATTTGTATATTATGCCATATTAATTATATTCTATTATATAATTTATAAAATGTTATAGAATACATGTATTCTTTTAAAATTCTTTTGAATTTAGGAGAAAATGTCTTTTAAATTCTTACATTTGAAGACTTTTACAGTTTGAAAGCCTTAAATTCATATTTTAAATTCACAGCCACTAAAATTAATAATAATTTTAAAATTAATTTAAAATTAAGAATAATTTTAGTAATAGTCTAATTTTAGTGCTAAAGATAATAATAATTACAGTCTAATTTATAATTAGTATATAATTTATATTCTAGTCTAATAATCTAATTTTAATATATTAAATAATCTATTTTAGCACTAAATAATAATAATAATCTATTTTTATAATATAAAAACCAGCACTATTTATTAGATAAATAATCTAATTTTAGCACTAAAAATCAGTTTCTGGTTATACCCAGTGCTGATGAGATGAAGATCCCTTGCAGCTCTTGCAGGAATCTTCCTTCAGTTCAACAAAACCTGTGTGTGTGATAGACACCATCCTGATGGTTTCTCAGAACCCATCAGGACCCTGTGCAGCAGCAGCCAAGGCAGCAGCATCCTGCAGCCCTATAAAGCTGATCGTGCTCATGTCCTTGAGAAGTGTGGACTCACAGTCTCCATTATGCCTCAGGTTTTAGCTTTTCTATTTTTCTATTTTTCACTCTGTGCTGATTTAGTATGTGGGTCTGAGCTTCATATGAGGGGATGCTGAGCGCTCTGCACAGAGCAGGGAGACAAAACAATTCCTTCTCCAGCTGGGCACCAAGGACAAATGATCCAAATCTCAGACCAAGAGCACAAACAACGTGGGCTGAAGAGAGAAAAACAAGCAGGATGGGACTGCCTGGGCTAAAGCTGGAACTGGATAATTAACTCCAATATGCAAATGGAGCAGAACTGATCAAAGTGAGAGACCCTGTGAGCAGTCAGGGATTTTGTGACCATTTTGGTTCACCTTGGGTGTAGCCTTGGCTGGACTCTTGTGCTGCCCAAGGTGGATCCACTGAGGCCTTTTAATAAATCCCTGTTTTATTCTTTAACTCCATCTAGTCTCTGTTCTAGCTCAGCCTTCACAAGGAATCATCTGCACCTCAAGAAAAAAGTAGTGGAAGCAGACGGGTGAAAAAGGGCAGCTAAAATGACCAAGGGAAAAAAAGTTGTTTTCAAGAGACTGAAGAAAAATATCTTCAGTTTGGAGAGAAGGGATGTAAATAAAGTAAATACAGAGCTGCAGAGCCGAATCAAAGTAACTGCACAGCAATGGACAAATGGAACTGGCTGCACCAGGCACTTAAAGCATTCACAGGATGACAAAGGGATAAGATTAATTCCTGCAGAGCTGGTGTTTGTTTGGATAGTTGGACAAGCAGGTAGAGACATCCTAAATGCAGCAACTGGGGGAGCCAGGGATGGAGGGGGAATGGCCCAGAAGATGTGACCATTTTCTGTGTTCTTCCTAAATAGCAGCTCCTGCTGTCTCTGATGGATAGAGAGCACTGGGATGTTTATGGATCCAGTGGGACATTTCCTACACTTTCTTACACTATTGCTCATATTTTGAAATGGGATGTTCAGAGCGCTATAGACACCAAAAATTTGAAATCATTAAATGACTCTCTACACTTTTAAATCCTTCAGATAAATAATGGTACCAGAAGGAAAGTGTTTCACTTAATGATTTGTTTATTCTTTCATCACTCATGTACATCTGGCCAGTATTGTGACAGCTTTCAGTTCTATATTGCTGTTTCCATCTTACTCCTGATTGATTTATTCATCTTTGCCAGTATATAAAGAATGAATTTGCAAAGCTGCTCATTTTTTCCAGTTTGTCAGGTGTCAGTCCAGCACTAACAATCTGATTCAAAGCACACTGCAGTCAATTGACATTTCACCCTCATTAATACTGCTTAGGAGAGAAGCTGAAAATTTGAATTGCTGCTCTCAGCTTCTCTGTTAACCCATAGACAGCATTAAGAGAGATTCTTCTCTTCCAAACTCCACACTCCAATCTTTCCTAGGATTTTGTTGTTGCTGCTGGTTAATCTGAACAAAAAATCACCGTTTTACCAGCAAAGTGATGCCTTCTACCTGGGGTCCAGTGCTTGAAGTGCCAAGTCAGGGTCTCTGAGCAGCTTTTGGATGAGCAGCTGCCTTCTCCTCACCCACCAAACCCCATCAGGAGACTGAGCCTTCCAGGGGGGAAAGAGTGCTGTGAGCTGCTGCCAGTTTTCCCCTGCCCTGGGCCACCTCTGGCTGCTGTGTGAGCTGGGCACATCCCCCAGCTGGTCAGTGGGACCCCACAGCTCCCAGCTCAGAGCCCCACCACCAATTACCCGCTCACTTCCACTACCAACAACAGGGATATTTCCTCATTTCCAATTTTCTGCCTTGTCCTGCAGCAGTGCAGACACTCAGTCTCAAACAGCAGCAGGGTTCTGCCCTGCAAACCATGGGCAGCTCTTTTGGTGGGCAAGAATAAACAACAGCATTTCCCTCATAGCTTCACATGGAGATCCATCAAGATCTTCTCTTCCCCCAGAACTCTCATCCTGATTTTTGATGCGTCACAGTCCCTCTCACAACTTCTTCAGAGCTGCTCTCTGTTCATCGACCCTTCAGCCTGGTTTTCTATAACCATAAAAAACTGTGAGTTTTTCTAGGGATTTTGTTCAAATGGATTTTCTAACCAGTCAAAATTCCTCCTTGCAGATGTGTGTATCTCCATTAATTTATATTGAGATTCCTACAGTTCAATATTTACTACTGGTTATGAGCTGGTGCAATGGATTTATATCATTTAAGTCCAGTAAGTTTTGCAGAAAATTTGCCTGAAGCCCGGTGTTGGTAGCCCTAATTTTCAGAGATAAGAACAGGAGAACCATTGGATTTTCTGTCCCAGAGGAGATAAAAACCTGAAGCTCTGGAGGCTTTGTGTTTTAGAGCCCAAAGAGTGAATGAGAACTGCTGCCAGCTCTGCATTGTCACAGTTCTCTCTGAAAGGAAATTGTCCTAAAGCAAGTCCTGATTCCAGGTGAGGACAGGATGGGCTGTGCCACACAACCAAGCAGATTTGGCTGCATCCATATGTGGTCTTGAATTCATGAGGGTATTTGAAGAATCTGGAATGGGTCGTTGTTATTTCTACTTTTCACACATTTCAGTCACATTTGTTCCCATGACAAGAAGTTTTTTTGAGAAATGATGTGGCAGATGTAGCCTGTCTGAGATTTGATGGCTCTTGAACAGAAATGTAGTCAGGAATCTGCAGACAGGATTGCACTGAGGAGCTGCCTCTGAAAACTGTCCTCAGTCTGTAATGAATTCACACCCAGAGTCCTCAGATTGATGTGAATTAATGCTCTCTAAACGAGGCTGTTTTGAGATAAATCACAGCCCATCTGGCTGGCAAGGCAATCCAGGGGGCTGTGAGGTGCAGATGAGGTCCCATCACACCCTGGAGAAGAAAGGTCAGAGCCAGTGGCCCCTGAGCAGCCTCCCAGCTCGGGACAGGTCACTGCCAGAGCCACTGCCTGAGCTGTGCTGGCCCACAGATCCCAGCACAGGAACAGCCTGGTGGATAACTTGGGCACAGAAAGAGGGAGATGCTTTTTGGGATTCCCATATTCAGCAGACAGCCCATCCTGGCTTTCTCACTTTCCCACTTCTCCTCCTTGTCCATTCTTTTTTTCTGACACCATCAGATTCTTCTGAAGGAACATGGCTATCATCAAACTGAAAAGCACTTAGTAAGAACATTCTTTAGCTCCAAAGTGCATTTTTTTTCTATCCACTGTGCAGATCCTCCAGTCTGTCCTTTCAGTTCCTGGCCCAAAGTACTGTGGAGTGTGTGGAGCTGGAGAACGCCAGAGCCCAAACCTCTCACTGCCACCAACAGCTCTTGGAAACATTTTGCATCCATTCAGATCAGTGCAAAATCTGGTTAAAGCCACACCACAAAATAAAGAATGACTGGGGAAAAAAAAAAGAAATTAAAACACCAAACCAAACCCAAACAGATGAATCTAAATCCAGAAATATGGAAACAGATTCTTACTCCAGGCTTTATTACCAGGCTGCTGTGCACAGTGCACTCTTTGGAAAGGCAGGAGCCAGCAGCAAGATACTCAGTGAACTCTCCCATTCACCACAGACATGGGTGATTTTTTCCAATTTTATATTTCTATCATTTTTGCAATGTGCATCTGCACAGCAAGGGCCCTCTCTTTCCAGATGGCATCTTGCCTGCTTCACTCTGGCTTCCATCTGGAAGAATTGTTTTGCATCTGCCTCCAAAACTGGAGCCAGCTCTGTTCCAGTTATCAGTCAGTAGCATGAAAGAGGGATGTAGTTCATGCTCTCTTAGCTGAGGGCCAGTGTGATCCTCCAGCTTTCAGAAGGATTAACTTTAGAGATAAAATCTCTGCTATCTCCCTTCCCCAACAGAGCTGCTTGGAGCAAACCCCCTGGCCTAACTCTGGTGATGCTCCTGGAGCAGAGCTGGGTGGAACCAGTGCAAGAAAAATGCATTAAATGGATCAGTGAATGACATTAAGGATTGCCCTGCTGGAGTTTAATTCCAGACACCTGAAGCTAAATCCTGACAGAGTGAGGGTGGAAGCAATAAAAAATATTGTAAAGCATCTCTACATCAAAGGATTGCCCTCACCAAAGATTAAAAGGAGAAGCTGAATCAAAACAAGTCCTCCAGTCAGAGGAGAGTGACAGACATCTGGCTCTTAGGGTGGGGAGAGTCACCAACAATCCTGCTAAACTAGCTGTCAAACCTGCCTAAAATCAGATTATAGGAATCCTAGCTCAAGACGTGTCTTGCTTACTATTCAAAGAAGGTTAAAGTTGTTAAAACTGATCTTCTAGACATTAGAGCCTTTCTGTGTGACAGTGCTGGGTTTGACAGATGTCACCGACACATCACCCCAAGTACCCATTTTAGCTGAAGCATTACAAGTTTCCAGCACAAGTGTTCCACTCTCTGCTAACAAGTTACAGAGTTGGTTTTCCCATGGGATATGTGAGAGTGGCTGTGTTAACCTTGTCCTTGGAATGCCACGGGGAAAAGTCTCTCTTTGCAGGCTTTTCCTTGGAGCCCCCCTCCTCTGACATGGATGATGGCAGAGACAGAGGAAATCTTCTTGCTGACACGTGTGGGCCCACTGTCAGCTAAACACACTGGTTGTGTTCAGCGTAAGGATAAACTTTGACTAATTAAGGCTTATAAACTATCAAGCCACAGATGGTACCAGTTTTAATGTCTCCTTGCGTGAGTCTGCAGATGTCTGGGAGAACGGGAGCCAAACCCCACCAGCAAAATTCCATTAACAATCATCAGGTCTTTTGAAAAGGTTGGGGTTTATCATAAATTTCTGGTGTCCCCATGAATTTAAAAGCATGTGTGTCCTGTAACTTTTTGGTTTTGGCATTTCCTTTTCTACATGTTTATTCTTTCTGAGTAATCCCATCGCAAAACTTCTGTATTAAGACGCAGCTTGGAAGTCCAACAGACATTATTTCTTTGCTTTCCATTCATTTTTGAAGTTATTTTTGGTATCAGCATCTTACCTGATGACACAATTTATTTTCCCTGCAATACAGAGTTTGCCTTTAGCATTTAGGAAAAATATGTGCACTGGATTAACCCTCAGGAACCAATAAATGAGAAACTGGGATAATTTTGGCCAGGCTGAAAATGCAAATGAGCAGCAAAACCACGGATGGTTACCAAAAAAAGGCAGGGGAGGAAACCTGCAAATTCACCTTAATAAAATCTGTAAAGGAGAGTTACAAAATATGCATCTGTCCATAGTGTGATATTTATATCTACCCACTCATTGACAGGGGATGGCTCAGTGATATCTGTGCATTGGATTCCTGCCTCTGGTAGATAGAAAGCATGGAACTGAGATATTGATAGGACTTATCTCCTCCAGGCAGCTGGAATAGAATAAAAAAAAAAGGTAGGATTTTCAGTTCTGTGCATGTCTGTACAGAAAACAGCCACATTTGAAATGACAGCATGATTGTATTTTAATGGGACAAATTCAGGATTAACCAGCACTGAACAGGTGTCAACCCCCAAGTGCTCTACACTTGTCACAGCCTCTGAGCATTAATAGGAACTGAGTTTGTTCCAGGGCTGTGGGAATCTGCTCCATCCAAGCTGTCAGTCCTCAGCAAGCTTCACCCAGTAAAACCAGTGCAGTTACTCAGCAGCTGAGTTATTCACTGTCTTGGTTTGAACAGACAGGTGCCTGGTTAAGGAAGGCAGGAGCCTCCCTTGAAATGGAAAATGTTAACCCCCTCCCTCTGAATTATTATGATTTTGAAAGTAAAAGGCTCTCAGGCAAAAATATGGGAGCAGGAATAATAGTTCTTTACTAGAAAAACTAAAAAAAAAAAAAAAAACAAAAAAAAAAAAAAAAAACAAAACCAAAAAACAAATGCAATAGTACAAACAAAAAAATATACTGACAGTGCCAGAACATGCCCCATGCCCTGACCCCCTGCAGGTCAGGGTTGTGGCTGCAGCCCTCCTGCAGTGCCAGCTGTGCTTCTGCTGGAGCAGGGATCCTGGACAAGGGGGGAGTTTTCCTCTGAAGGTCCAGGGGTGGTGGAGCTGGGCCTGGGCTCCTCTGGGAATGCAGTGCGAGAAGGCTGCTGTGGTGTTCCAAGCCTCAGATTATATCCAGGTAGGAATGCTTGGCTCCTCCCCCTGGGCAGAGCTTCTCACAATAGGATTATGTAAATTTTTTTTTTAATTTTATCATGATGTATTTTATGCAGAGACACTCAATGGCCCATGAACAGAAGATATCTCCTGGAGGGAGGATTGGTTGTGGAAGAGATAAAGAAAACTGCCCAATGAACAGGAGACAACTGTCCCACCTTTAACAGATGGGAATAGAATACACACCCCCATTGCCAACCTAAGACATCCACACCTGTGGACAAGAGGGAATTCATGGACACACACTCTGTCCCTGCACTCACACCACCCAACCTGTCCTGCTCTGCAGCTTGGACAGATCAGTCTGGGCTGCTCTTTTCTTCCTGCACCCTGTGCTGCCACAGAGTCCAGAGCCTTGACCTAAACCAAAGGCAAAATGTGTGCCCAAAAACTCAGCCCTGTATTCTTTGGCTTCCTTTGGTCCATCCAGGCAGGAGGCAGGACAGAAATCACAATCCCACAGTGTGGTTTCTGTGGTGCAGGGGTGCAGGGCTGTGCTCTAATCATTTGTACAATACATGGGGTGCAGGGACATTTGCAAGAGTCCTCATGAAGAAGAGAGGACCTGGAGAGCAGCTGGTGTGGTTGGCTGGATGCTGTGAGGAGACCAGTGAAAGATTTGTATTAAAAATTCTCTCAGAATCGGGGTTTTAATGTCACTCACTCGACTTCTCTCCAATGATTCCATGCACTGAAAACATGGGGCCCTTCAGCTTCAGGGAATCTTATATCACACCCTATGTTTTTTTCATTCAGAATGAATAAAATATAACATCTATTAATAACAGAACAACTCCAGCTTGTTTTCTTCCAAAACTTTTAGAGCATCAGTAATAGAGTAATAGCAGTGGCTGGTGATCAGCCTGCTCCACCCACACCCTTAAATAATGGAACAATGATTTTGGTACAGGGTTTTAAAGCTGGAATTGCCAGTAGAGATAATTCCTCATCACGTGCCGTGGTTGGGAAAGTGCAGCTTTGCATTTTCCTCTGCAGCCCCAGTCCTGGAGCCCAGCAGTCAGGAAGATGCTGCATTCACTCTTCTCTTGATGCAGGGAAATGTTTGTGACAGTGGTCACTGCAGCAGCTCAGCAATCAGATCTAAGAGGACATGAAGGAATGCTTGAAGCATGTCACAGCTTATTTTTAACTCACTGCCCTGCCCTAGTTAGTCATTATTTTTTATGCAAAGTACTTTGAATTCCACGCAAATAAATGAAGGAAGGAAAACACGGCCCCAATTCAGCACCAGGACCAGCAGGCTCAGCCTCTGCAGAGGGGGATGCTCCAAGCACAGGGAGCCTCCCAGAGCCAGGTAAAGGCTACCCCAGTCAACGGAGCACATTCACTGAAGGCAAGAAATGGGGCTGGACACAAAGCACCTGCTTAGTATTTTTGGAGAGATATAAAGAAGCTGAAGAGTTTTCAGGCAGTGGTAAAGAATAGGCCCAATTTCTGTAGATCCAGAAATCAGCACCATGCTGGTTGTACTGAAAGAAAATATCCACACAGGAATGGATCTGGGGCCAAAATGGCAGGGAAACGAAAGTGTGGGAATGAGAAGTCACAGAACCAAGGGATTAATATGGATTATCTGAATCATGGGGGGGGATTCTGGGGGTGTTACCACCAAGCACAGTCTTCCTTAAGCAGAGATGACCAAACCCAGGGCTGTTAAAAAGATGGCAATACCCAGGTTAGACTCCAGAAGGACTTTTCCTCTCTCAGTACACAATATTATTTGCTTAATGGGAGGCTGGGGTTTCCCTGCAGCCAGGATTTCCCATTGCTTTTTCTCTGAGTTGAACAGGGGGATGTTTGCAAACAGCTGCTCCACTGTCCCCAGGCTCAAATTCTCATTGCAGGGAGGCTTCAGGACAGCTCTGCTCTTCTTCTGGAATTCCCCCATCCACATTGCAACTTCTCCACTGTGATCAGACATGTCTTATCTTGATGCACTGAGTGGCACCTGGTGTCCTGAAGAGAAACTGGCGACCTGAAGGAACCTAAATTTTCCATTACAAAAATAAAATTCATTAAAAACAACCCAAAAAATCAAATTATAAATTAGACAGTATTTTATTTAACTTTATTAAAATTGTTGATCTTTCTTGTCTTCCTTATATTGGAATGTTTTTTTTCAACTGCAAATTTTTCATTTCAAAGTGTCATAGGGACCCCTGGATCCTGTGACATGTTGAATCCCTCATTACTGAAATCCCATTCAGGTTTGGTGGCTCCAATATAGCAAAATCCAAAATAATATTTTTGTAAATAGGACCTTGCACTATTATTATACCACCACATATTTCTGTAACTATGTCTTCCTCCTCTCCCTCTTATTTATTGTATTTTATATATATTTTTAAAATATTCTAAAGCTATTGAAACATTCTCAGAGATCTAATTCCCTGTGATGAGTGAACAGTGATTCTGGAGATGTTTTTAACACAGGGGAGTCTGGCCATTTATGGGCTTTTTAAATTGATCACTGCTCTGTTCTCCCTTCGATTATTTAGGCAGAAAAGCCTCTCTGGATTTTCCTTTCCATTATTTAAACTTTCACTGCACGAATCACACTTCCTGTGCTTTCCCCAGTTTGTGAATCCATACATATTCATACATACACTGAGAAATGAGTTGGATTCACTCATCCCATTTATCTCCACGGAGCTCTCAGGTCTTTAATTAAAGGATTTCCTTCCAGCCTGCACAATGTACAATGCAAATATCTTTATGCCCGAGCCTAGCGAGCCATTCCTTTCTCATTAAAATGGCAAAGCTCTGGGCTCAGGAAGGCAGTGGAAGCTTAAGGAACTGGAAAAGACCTACTACAAGGGAGCAAGGGAAGGAGCATTAGCAGAGCATCAAAACTACTCAGTCATTAAATAGTTGTTCACTGCTCACAAGTGAAAGGTCCTGTGGGGTCAGGAACAGGCTGCATCCCCCACAGCTGCATCACCAACCCACTGAAATTCAAGCTGTCCTTGGGAAAATATCGATTGAACATTTCCAGCATCAGCTGAGAGCGTTCACGCACAGCCAGAGAGGGATTTTTGTACACCAGGCTCTGCTCAGGCTCCCCAGACCAAGCAAAGTGGATAATGTGAAAAATGCATATTTTATGATTGGCTGTTCGCAAATGTTACAATGAATATTATATGTGTAATGATAGAAAGTTATGCTGTATTAATTCTCATAAGTAGTGTGTTAAATGTAGTTTTAGGTTACAACATAATGTTAAAATAGAAACTCTGTGATATAGGATTTGTTACAAGCTCAAGCAGGAAGATGAGATAATCAAGAAATTCTTCACACAGAGATGGCAGCGAAGGGGGCCCATAAAAAGTTACAACCTCCTTATCAGAAAAGACAAACATTTTTACACCTTCTCTCCATCTTTGTGGAACCAACAGGATTAAGGAGAAGAAGTTGACAAAAACCAGAAAAGTTCTTAATTTGCAAGGAATTTATGCATCATGTATGAATATATGAATATGCAACAGGCTGTTGCTTTTAAGGTTATTCCTTTGTTCACAAGGGATGCTTTTCGTGACTTAGTGTCCAAGAGCATTCGGACGTCTGTAATTCCTTGTTTTTTATTGTCTTGTAATTGTCCTAACTCTCAATTTTATTACTCTAATTGTATCACTATTTTTATAACCATTTTATTATTATTAAACATTTAACATTTTTAAAAACCAAGTGATTGGCGTTTTTCACAGATAACATCCCCTTTTCTCCATGCTGGGAACCATCTGGAGAACAATCCCACCATCAGGGCACTGGAACCACAAAATCCTTGAGTCCAGTGCAGCTGGGAGCAGGACCAGGGCTGTGTCCTCCTCAGCCTCAGCTGCTTGTGACCTTCCTTGCAGTGATGCACCCTCTCTGCCCAGCAACTCAAAGAACAGAAATATACAGAAAGATGATTAAAACCCTAAAATCCAGCCCTCACCCTCTTGATCAAGGTGTGTGACCACCACAGGAATGATCTGCTCCCCATCAGGCTGAGGAGGATGATTTATTTCGTGTCACTACAACCAGGAAAAGCCACCAAGGATGTAAAAAAGAGAGGAAAGAAAACTCTGACTGTCATGTTTAACTGTCCAGCTTGACTAGGATGGCTTTAACAGAATATTTTAGTGCCCCCACATTCCCAGAAAATCAGTGCATTGGAGCAATCACCTTGGAGTTATCACCTTGGGAAATCTTCGTGCTCTCCTGTATAAACTCAGTATGATCTTTAGTATTTATAGAAAGATAATGGCCTGTGAGGTTACTGGTGTGTGAAAATCTGCTACCTAATGCAAGTCTACTTTAAACTCACCACAGATGGAAACTGAGGGAGAGATTTAATTTTTTTATATATACACCCTGCTAGCTTCTTTATGTTCAATCTTTTTAATATATTTGAAAAGTTTGAAACTGAGCTGACACTACAAAAGGTTTCGGGAAAAAAAAACAGCTAATATGCCAGTTTTAAAATGAAACAAATATTTGAATTTGTTCTCTTTTTTTAGAAAATATATATTTTATACTGAAAATACAGCTATCTTTGTAAGTGAATAATGCATACTAAAGTTAGAAAAGAGAGATCCAAATGAAGGGAAAAAATAATGCCAAACCAAAAATGTCAGTTTGCCAGCTCCCAGAATGTTTATTCAAATTATCCACATGGGTAATTTAATTCTCCACTAGTCACCCACAAAAGAGAGAGTTGCTGATGACAAGCTCTGAGTTTAATCCAATGCACTGTAATCCACTCCTTCCTGGGTTTCTTGCTCCTGATTTATACCTCACCACAACAAAGACCAGCACAGTTCTGCAGCATAAATCAACCAAGATGAAGGCACTGTTAAAAATCTCCCCACAATCTCACACCACAAAAGCAAAACCCTAAAAATGAATTATCTTGGTCTTGCTACGTTCATGGTTTTTGTGGTTTGATGTCTTGGTGAAGAAGTCACAGGCTTAAAAGCTGAAAAGACCATCAATTCCACAGATTATTTTTCCCGTCTTGCATTCAAGCTCATTTGCTCCATTCCCAACCTCATTCCCAAAAAAAAGAAGCAATTCCAAGCTGCCCAACTTCTCCATTCCTCCTTCCCTCAGGGTTCTCAATGCAATCACCACAGTCCAGGAAGCCAAAGCACCACGACACAAACTTTGCTTCAAGTCCAAGATTTCTCCAGGACAAGTCTTGGTTTTAGTCCTCCAAACCTTTAATTCCCCCAGTCCCCAGAGCCACCAGTGGGACTGAAGCACCTCAGCAGCATTTGGGCAGAAACCCAAATGTGTTCTTCATGCCCTTGTTGCCCACATTGCTTTTTCACAGCTCACATTCCCACAGTGCTGGCAGGTTCCTGCACTGCCTTTGCCTCTGAATTCACTGATAATTCAACATATCAGTGCTTTGGGCTATTCTTTGTCCAGATGAGCCCCTACTGAAGTAAGCACCTGAAATGGAAGACGTGGCAGGATTTGAGCACATTGCACTGAAGGATTATTCCTCTTCTACATCCAGTAAAAGAGGGGAAGCTGATTGTTACCCACAAATGACACAACAAACTCTTTGTAATTAATCTGTCTCTAATTTTGTCATCTCCTACTAAACTATCTGATGACATACCAGTATAAAAATCAGTCTTAGATATAATAAATTAATGCAATCTCAAAACATCTGGACACGGACATTTCTAGTGATTCATGACTCTCAGCATGTACAAATTCAGCAAATCGCTAGATTATATTTTAAACAGTTCTGACAAAAGGTGATTAAAAGTCTGCTTTCACATAAATTCTCCAGTGGAAATATGTGCTTGCTATGGAGATGCTCATTTAGTAAAACCAGAAAAAAGCAAGAAATTTTTCAGTTGGGAAAAACAAAAACAAAGAACAAAACAAAAGAAAAAAATGCCAAACACAAAAAAAAAATCACAAACAAAGCAGAATTGTAGTGAGCAACTCATAAATGTTCACTTCTCAGCCATGAAAATCAGATCTGTGCATGGCTTCTGGGAGGGGGATGAGCTTTTCCTGAAGATCACAAGTGCTGTATTCATAATTACTGATAAACTGACTGATTAATTAAGTACTAGAGAGACATATGAATTTATCTAGTGCCTGATCCAACTCTCATTTACGACTCCCATTAGTAACATTAATGCGAATTGCAATAGGTATCTCATCCATTTCACTCTCTCCACCCATTATGCTTCAGGGAGAGCTGATTGAATGCTGCAAAGAGAGTGAGTGCATCTTGGCAAATATTAATTTGCACTTTGAAATGAATTTACTCTGACTGCTCTAGTTTGCCAGCTGGAATACTCATCAGTAACAGGGAATTTTAAGCAGAGATTGGACATCATTCAACAAAAGTAAAATTAGGATGGTATGATATTCCCCAGGAAAGCTTTTCTGCATATTTATAAATCCATTTAAATGAGAAAAATACACTCTGTGAGTACAATGTGCAGTAAGAAGAGCAGTGTTTTACCACCTGATATCGTACGTCAGTTAAGGATCATTACAGGGTGTCACAAACCCAACCTGCTGCCAGAAATCATTCAATTAATGTAGGCAAAGACAAAAAAAAACCAAAAAAACAAACAAAAAAAAAAAAACCACTGAGATAATCTTCTCACTCATAGTTCACAGCAGAAAAAAAAAAAGGACAAAATTCACTAAAAGACCTTTCCATTTCAAAGTCCCTTACGTAACTTGAAAACCCCAGAGAAGCCCCCAGTAATGAGCATGATGTGGAAAAAAAAGCTGCAGATCAGCAGTCATTGGAGAAAGGCTGGAATAAATAAAGATGTATTCTATTCCTCCGTGGCTCACTGAAAAACCAGGAATAAACTTCTAAGAGGAAATTCCTTCTGTATTCAAATGTTGAAGAAGTGTGGGGAAAACACATCAGCCTGCACAGCTCTGTTTTATCTCAGGGTCCCTGCTGCAGCCCATAGTCAAACGCCAGGCTTAGTCCACTCCACCCCTTTGTTTCATTCTTCTGAGCCCATGTAAATAGCTTCACCTTTCATTATTCAAGAATGAAACAGATCCTCAGTTGACTGGAAGCAGCCTTAATCTTATTTCAGTATTTCTCTAAGCCAGGAGCAAAAATTAGGCATAATTTGGGACACTCTGTTCATACCCCAGTTTGCGTGTGTGTGCACAGCAGGGTGCCTTAAGGATAAAACAATACATTTCAGGGATGATAAAAGGATGGGGTTTTCATCTTCATTTTTGGAAACCTGAGAGGGACCTGGTAAGTCTGGCACATCTCTGCTGCTCTGCCTGCAGGCACTCACAGCCTGGCTCTGCCTTGATCTTTTTGCTCTGTCGTGCAACTCTTTTTTTCTTTTCAGCCAGAAGTATGTGAATCAAGTGCTAAACCCTGCTGAGATCTCTTGTATCTCCTCTAAGTACTCCTTGCTGCAGTGATGTCAGCTGAGGTGAGACAGGCAGAGGACTTCACAGGATCAGAGCTGTGACATGGACAGATAAAAAAGGGACATCAGTTGATTTTCTTCTTCCTGCCCTACAGTACCCAGCGCCTTTTCTCTTAAAATACAGTGAAATAAGCACTTTAAAATAACATTTCAGCAAATTTTCCAGCTCAAACCTCAGCTGGGTGGCAGAAAATGGTTTGGGTTGGAAGGGATCTTAAAGATCACCTTGTTCCAGCCCTTCACCACGGGCAGGGACACTTTCCACTATCCCAGCTTGCTCCAAGCCCTGTCCAACCTGGCCTTGGACACTGTCAGGGATGGAGAATCCACAGCTGCTCTGGGCACCCTGTGCCAGGGCCTCAGCACCTTTACAGAAACCAGTCTGGCACAACCCAGTGACCAGTAATGAACTGGTGAGCTGGCAAACACAGGGAATGGTAGAGCTGTCAGCTACAAGGACAACACTCTGCAGAACAGAAAGCAAAAGTGCTCAGAAAACAAACAGCTCAACTTACTGACACCCGAATCACGAGCAGAACATGAAAAAAAAAGAGAATATAAAGCCCAGTTTTTGGTATTTAAAGACTCAGAGCACTGCACATTTAAATGCTTTTTATACAGGGAAGCTGGCAAATAGCTCAATGTTTCTTTCAAAGTCTTCTATTTTCTGCTTCTTAAATTTTGGACACCTCCAGACTCAGGAGAGCAGAGATGGAATTTACATGAAAATTAAAGAGCGTTTTACATGTTCAATCTGTGTCACTTGTTAAACGTTACCTTCATGAGGGTGGAGGATGTTGGATTGACAGCTCTGGAGATTGGCATCTCTATTTATAGCCGAGGAGCAGGGAAAACAGAGGCAGGAGGAGGGCAGGCACATGCCCAAATGTCCTCTGTTTCCCTCCCTCCCCTGCCTCATCCCTGCCTTGCCTGGGGAGCAGCAGATTTTGGATGTCTGTGGGAGTCCAGAGCATCCCTCTGGCTGCCCTGGGACCCTGGCAGGGGTCAGGAACCGCCCTGGACAGAGCCCCCAGAGACACTGGCTGTGATCTCTGTCCGTGGAAAAGAGTTTTCAATCTTACAGGATGAATTACCAGCTCTGAGTGTTTGATATGAGTAATAATTAAGTGTGGCACGGGTGCAAAAGTAAAATTTTAAGATTCTAGATAGGGGGTCCAAAGGGGACAAGATGGAGGAAATTGGGTGTGTCTTGTCCTTTTCCTCCTTCTTCATGCCCTCCATGTTTCACTGTGGTGTTGGCATTTTTCTGTTGGTTCAGGCTGGGGACACACTGTCCAACGTAGGTGACAGATATTGGCACATTATTGTAAATCCAGCACAGGTAGTTTCTGGTATTTAATGTTTGTACCATCCCACTGAGGGCAGAGCCCCACACGCTGCCCTGCAGGACAGAGCTGCGGCAGGGCAGCAGAACATGTTAGAGATAAACAGAATAAACACCCTTGAAACCAGCACAGACGAATTATGACTTCTTATTTGGCAACGGGGCAGAAAGACAGAGACTTTGTACAGTCTTGGGATCATTTAAATATCACAGATTCCGACAGATGTCCTGCTCTCCCTGCAGAGATGCCCATGGAGAAGGGGATGCGCAGCCCCTGGTCAGACTCTCACTTGTGTGTTTGGTGCTCCCAGCCCCAGGAGGATCACGGAGCACCTCTCCTGTGAGGAGAAGTTGGGAAAATTGGGATTGTTCAGCCTGGAGCAGCTTTGGGCTGACCTAAATGTGGCCTTGCAATGCCTGAAGGAGCCACAAGAAAGATGGAGAGACGCTTTACAAGGGTCTGGAGGGACGGGACAAGGGGTGGCTTCACACTGACAGAGAGCAGATTTAGACTGGATATTAGCAGGAAAGATAATTAATGATATACAGGAATTATTGTGGGGCATGGGTGGTGTTCAGCACCAAGAGCAAAAAGTTTGTCAGAAGTTCACCTGAAGCCAGGGATCAAGGGGAAATGGTAAAATTTGAAAAAACTTCTCAAGCCTGACCCAGCAGAGCCTGCAGTGGTTCCATCTCCACAGCCACATTTTTGGGAAGGAAACCTTGCCTGCTTTCAAGACTGTGAGCGGTTGATTTGATTGTCAGCTGTGTTTGAATATCTTAACATCTCATTTCAGAGAGGCTCTTGCTTTATTTTTAAACTCTTTTTAAATTCCAAGAGCAGACAATAACACCTCGATTATGAAACAAAGCCATCCTTTCTTTTTATTTACAAATTGTATCATGGAATGGTTTGGGTTGGAAGGGATCTTAAAGATCATCATGATCCACCCCCTGCTATGGACAGGGACAACTTCCACTATGCCAGGTTCATCCAAGCCCTATCCAGCCTGGTCTGGGACACTTCCAGAGATGGGGAATTCACATCTTCTCTGGGAAATCTGTGCCAGTGTCTTGTGGTGACGAATTTCTTCCTAATATAGAATATAGAATTAAAAAGTCACTTCACCAGCAGAGATAAATGGTTTACTAAAGCAACTGAAGCAAGGTAATAAACTGAAAAGGCCTGGGGCAGTGACTGACATAAATTAGTTAAAGACCAGACAGGGGTCATTAGATCAGAGATTATTCATGCAAGAGATCTGAAGGATCTTGAAAAAGAGTTAATGACAATGTCACTAAAAATGCTGAAAATGGAAACTGTACAAGAGCTGGAACTTTCTTTTGAAGGGAAGGACTAATTGCAGGAATTTTTATAATAGAGTTTGAATGTTGTACAAAAGTGTTGATTGAAAATATAGTAAGAGATAAAATAATAAAACTACCAGAAAAAGAAAAGGAGTCACAAATGAAACACAACAGCTATTTATTGGAGAATTTAGTTAGTTTAGTTTAGTTAGAATTTAGAATTTAGCTGCTTATTTAGTCCAGGGAAGTTACCTGGCTAATGAATGAAAGGAAAAAAAATTGTGATAAGGTAATCTCGAAAAACATCCACCAAAAAATGTTATTAATAAAACAGAGTATTTTGAGATGCAAGGTGACAACACCATCCTGGTAGAAAACCTGGTGAAGAACCCAGTTCTTCAGCACAGAAGTGAAAAGAATTTATCTCAGCAAACCTGGAATCAGTCTCGAAGGAAGGCAGAAAGCCAAGACTGGTAATTCACATCTCCCACAAAATGGTGATGTTAGCTGAAGCACCTTGTAAACCTGCAGGGTAAATTTAAACTTGGAAAAAGATAAGTGAGTGGCCACTGGTTTTGCAAACCTCCAGATGTCACCAGGGATCAGCCACAGCACTGTGAGATCTGTGCATGCCTCTATCCAAAGAACTGGCCCAGCCTTTGGTCACAAGCAGGCTCACTGAACCCACATTTCAAAATGTATTTTCCACAGTGCTTTGTCCTGTTCCAACACCTGTGGGAAAGCTCTGGTGGTTTCTTTCGGATTTACTGTTGGGCATTTTTAGAGCATCCTGTTTCAGAGAGGAGGACAAGGCAAACTCTGCCACGTGGAAATCTTTCCATCTGGCCATTCCAGCAGCACTTGCACAAGGCTGTGGAGGGACAGGAGGAGAAGAGGGAAGGGGAAATCTCCCAACAAACCCAATGCCAGCCATATCCCCACATTAGGAGGGAGGGGAGCTCCTCCCCAGCCTTGCAGCTCAGGTGCTGCCTCAGTGCGAGCCCGGCTGCCAAGGCAGGTGGCTTCCCAAGCAGGCAGGATAAATAAAAGGTGATCTGTCAGACTGAGCTTTCGCTGCACAGGGTTTGGAAGGAAGGCTTTTAGCGCTGTGCTGGAGGCAGCAGTGACTGTAGCACTTGGTGAGTAAGAAGTGTAACGTTAGCGTGAAAAGCGGAGCCAAAGAGGGGAAGAGGAAAGAGAAAGCGAGTGAGTCAGAAAAGTGATTGCGGGGGCGTATCAATATTTATAGCAAAAATCCCCAGGCTCCAACTGACTCTATCTAGTGGCACAAAATAGAATTTTTTCATTATTTTTTTTAGTACTAATCAGGAAATCTGTTTGACAACAATAAGGACCTGTTGATTGAAACTTTGTGCTCTCCACGGCTACACCAAGCTCTGAAGATTATTTCCTGAAACCTTTTTATTTCAAAATAGGAAATGTTTTTCTAATGGCTTACTAAAGGTCAAATCCCTTCACTTTTTTACAGCCTAGCATGACTGCTTGTAGTGGGTTTTACCTCTTTGCTATCCTGCAATTAAGGCAAAAGAAATCATGAAATTAGGCAGATGAATGTGTCATTTGTCTTCCATACTCCAAAAGTTCTTTGAATTTCAGAGTTGAAACAATTTGAGGTTGGTAATCTGTTGCTAAGCAATTGAAGCCATCAAAGTTTAAATCTTGAATTATTATCCTTTATTGGAATAGGATTATTATCCTGGAAATAGGATAGAAATTATTATCCTGGAAATAGGATGCAAGTGAATGGATCAAAATGTGAGCTGATATGTTCTAGTTCCAGCTCCCAGGGGCTTCTCCTAAGTATCACCATGATCCACGTTGCACATTTTGCAAAGAGCCAAATTTTCTTCATGTTGCGCTCTCCTTTTCCAAAAAGCATTTTCCAAAGAGTCTTTTGAGGGCATTGAAGCAACTTGAATTTATGAAATATATAAATGTACCATCGAGCATGTTAAATGCTGATAGCAGCACTTGGCTCATAGGCTGGAGAAACCAGGACAGATTCTCACATCCAACCATTATCTTGTCCCACAAATGAATGGGTTTTTTTTCCTTGCAACCACTAATGATACACTATGCTCTGGTTGTGTTCAGAGCCATGCTTTGTTTCCTAAATACTTTTATTTCTGTTTATTACCCACAGACATTTAATCACCCCTGGCTTAACTTTCAAAGCACATTATCATCACTCGTTCATGTAATTGCTTGTTTCAGACTGGGTTTTCTGCAGGAAATTGTCCTCAGGCAGTCTGATAAGTTTGGACAGCCACTGATGGAAGCCAGTTTGGGAGTTATTGATTGCTGATATTTTCATGCTGTGCATATTTTTATTTCAGGTTGGTAGGGATGTGGGGTTCTGTGCCCTCTCATGTGCTCTGGAAAGATTTATACAAATAAAAATATTATTGGAAGAAACAAAGCATATTAACACACTGCATGTCATGTTTCTGGGTTGAGCCAGCTGCTTAGTGGCTTTTAAAATACAGCTCTTGGTTGTAGAAATACTCCTGGAAAATAGAATCAGAGTGGATTTTGGTTTCCTTTTAATGCTTTCAACAATTTCAAACAGATATGCAAGAACATTTGATGTCACATATAAAAAATGCACAGCATCAAAGAATATTAATCTGCACAGTAATGGCAGTTCCTAAGGAAATAATCTGATGGAAATTAAACCTCTGCTAGATACATTTTCTATCTGTTCACCAACAGCAAGGGACACAGAACTCCTCTTCCTATAGGAACTTTCTCTTTTAGAGTTAAGAGAAATATTCAGTCATTTTGGCATCATCCTTCTCCTCCTTTCTGTTTATTCAAAAATAATAATTCAAAAATGCATGAAGACCGCAAACGTTTTGGAACTGCAGAAGATGACACAAGCAGAGGTTCATAATTAGTCTCTTCTCAACACAGACCAAAGGGATTTATGTTTATTGATTATGTGAAAAACATAAAGAATTGAGCAACAACTGAACTGACAAAACACTCTGTGAACAAAAGCTGTAGGTCATGGAGTTAAATCAATGGACATTTGAATATTGAACTGTGGGAAGTTCTGGAGGCAAAACCAACCAACCAAACACTCTGAAGGCTGCATCTTTTCAACAAGAGACTTTTCTCCCCTATCCAGGAAAGTGTGCTGGGCGAGCAGCATTTCCTTCCAGCACAATCAGCAGGTGAAGGCCAAGATCAGCATCTTTAGGAGGGTTTTCAGGATGCTGCTGTTTCTCTTTCCCTTCTGTGGCAGCTTCTCCCTGGCTCCCTGACAGGTTTTAGCCTTTCCACCCTGACCCACAGACACTCCCCAGTGGCTCGTGGCTGTTAAATTGTCCTGGTCCTTCTCAAATGGAGCAGACCCAGCCCAGTTGTAAATTCTGTGAGGAGTGGCTGAGGGAGTTGGGGTTGTTTAGCCTGGAAAAGAGGAAATCTGGGGGGACCTTGTGGCTCTGCACAACTCCTGACAGGAGGGGACAGCCAGGGGGACATCCAGGATGAGAGGGAACAGCCTCAGGCTGTGCCAGGGCAGGCTCAGGGTGGGCACCAGCAGGAATTTCCCCATGGAAAGGTGCTCAGGCACTGGAACTGCCCAGGGAGGTTTGGATCCCCATCCCTGGAGTATCCCAGGAAGGGCTGGAGGTGCCACTCGGTGCTCTGGTATCACTGACAAGGCTCTTGGACTCAGTGATCTTAAAGGTTTTTTCCATCCTAAATGGTTCTACAATTCTGTGAACTAATGGTGAGAGTCACCCAAAAGCAGATTCAGTGAAATGTATTTTTAAAGAAATTGACAGCTCAGTGTGGAAGTATTGCTGGGCTGGTTCCAGCTGATCAGATGGATGGATGGACAGCCATGCTGCCTGTCAGAATGACGAGGCTCCATCTCATCACCATCCCTGCGTAGGTACAGCCTGACTACCTACTCACAGCAAGAATATTTCTCAACAGGACCCTTATTTTTAAAAAAAATTAATTAAAATTTTGATTTTTTTCTGTGGAGGCTTTCTCATACATGCCTATAATAATAGTATATATAATACATGTGCTCTGATAGTTCATTTTCTTCTACTTTTGATAAGATAGGTTTACTAAAATCGGAAAATTTAAATATTTATACTGTAGGCTTTTTGATTAGCATATTTTGAAGCTAATCATAATAGGGCTCAGCTCATTTAGTGGATGTCAGTAAAATGAATAATGAATTCAGTGACAGGGGTGAAGAAGAAAGAATGAAAAAGAAGTAATTTATACTTGTGAGAAGGATAATGTCTGTTACATGGGGACAGACCTGCAGAAAGTTAAGTAGGAGACAGCTCCTACTCCCTTTCCAATTCGAGGAACAATTTTTCAGAGAATGCACTTTTGGAGCATGAAATATTTTAATCTAAAGTTTAAAACTTCCACTAAACTGGCTTTCAAAGTTTCCCTTAAGTTTAATGGGAAAGGATTCAGATTTTTTTAACATATGGTACAAAGCTGATCACAGGGAGAATTTAAATCCTGGTCTGAAAGTACCAGGGGCTGCAGCTCTCAGGACCTCAAACACCAGCCTTGTGCAAGTCCAATAGAGCAGATTAATACAATTGTTCTGTTATCATCTATACATATATATTATAAATATATGTAATCCTGGACTTTAGGAGATCTTGTTTGTTTATTCTGTGCAGCCACAAAGGTCAGAGGATGATTAGAAAGCCAAAACTGATATATGTGCACGACTGAAAGTACTGAACTCTGACAGAAATGTCTGGCATCATGCAATTTGTCACAAAATGATGAGAACAAGCAAAACAGAAGTAAACTAAACAGCAGAGAAGGATTTATTTAGTTTCATCTTAGACGACTGTGACACATAACATTTTGTCTCAGCCAGTCAGCCCTGACAAAGAGCATCTCCAGAGCATCATCCACCCAGGCTCTTGGAGAGGTCACTGTTCCGTGAGGGGACTGGTGCTTGGTATTGCTTTTTGTTTGCTATCAACCACTTCCTTGATTTTTTTTTTTCCCTAAATTTGCCAAATTTATGGGAACATGAAAGGTGAAACTATGGAATGATAATTGCCCAACCCATCAGATCAAGACCATATTGTACAAGATCTGCCACTCAATACTGAAGCAATTCAAAGAAAAAAACTCTTCACTTACATCAACTGAAAGCACTCACAAGTCTGAGAGGCAAATTCATTGGTTTGGCTAAAAAAAGCCAGAGACAAATTTCAAAACTAAAAAAAAAAAATTGGTCCTGACATTTGTCTAATGAACAGTCTAGGGGCTTTTTAATATGAAAAACATTGCATTTAGAAATTAACTTAAATACGTTTTAAGGAAGGAATAATCCCTAAATGAAACAAAATCATGAATGCACTGTAAAAAGGTCAAATGGGAGGCAGTTTTACAATCCAAACTTAATTCCCCCGGTTTTGATTCCATCCAAATCGTATTTGTAACGTAATTAATGAATGAATTTAGCCAGGCTGATGAGCTGGCGCCGTGACAAGCTCCATTGAGAAAGTCACTTCATTCCTTTGGGTGAGTTCAGCATCAGGAGCAAACTGCAGCCCTGGTCCTGCCAAAGTGATGCCTGAGCAAGGACAGATTCTTGAAGTGGTGTTATAAATATTCCATGTTTTTCGTGAGCCTCAGCAAACCAAAAATTATCTTCAAAGAACTCGCTTACATGTATTCACATATTTTAAAAACCCTAAGATTTTCTTTCAAAGAAATATTATTGGTGTTTCTGCATGTCTGCAGATAGTGAAAAGAAGTGATTTGCAGGAAATTGCATTTTCAAAGGGGAGCAAAGAGGCAGAGGACAGGATGAGAGGACTGGAGAAGTGATATACATTCTAAGAATTCCTATTATGAAGCTCTTGAGAAATACTTGTCTAGCCCAACACAAAATGACATCAAACTAAATTTCTTCAAGGGCTGATTGTGAAAGATGGTGAGAGAGTTAAAACTCCACTGAGATAAACCAGAGGATCTTTATTCTCTATCCTCTCCACCACACGTTGTCAATGAAGGGAAAGGGCAAGCAGAGCAGCTAAAATCATCCTGAAATGCTGTGGTTTGTACTCACACCTCCAAAGGTGATTTATCTGATGGGCATCTCAGTTAAAGCAGTAGAAACAAAAATTCTTCCAAAATATGAGAGCGTCAGTTGGAGAAATTCCAGGACAAAGTCAGAGGAGAAGGATATGAAATCAAAGTACAGATCTAGCTGTAGATCTGTACTTTGATTTTAATAAAGAAATAACAATTTAAAAAAAATATTATAAGATTATCCTGTCTGTATCTTTGGGGTGGGGGGCACTTCTCAGAACTGTGGCCAAACAAAACCTGGCTTTTCCTGATGCTCATCCAGCCTGGCCTTGGACAGCTCCAGGGATGGGGCAGCCACAGCTTCTCCGGGCACCCTGTGCCAGGGCCTGACCAGCCTCACAGGGAACAACTTCTTCTGTACATTCAACCTACATTTTCTCCTCCTGCAGTGGGAAGCCCTTGTCCTGTCACTCCAGTTCCTGAAGAATTGTCCCTCTCCTGCTTCCTTGCAGACCCTTCGGGTCTCCACACAATCTCTCCAACTTCCTCAGCCTGTCCCCATAGAGGAGGGGCTCCAATCCTCTTATCACCTCCATGGGCTCCTCTGGACTTACTCCAACAGCTGCACTTGCTTCTCATGCTGGGGCACCACCCCTGTGCTCAGGATTCCAGGTGGGTCTTAAAAGAGCAGAATAGAGGGGGAGAATCACCTCCTTCCAAGGATCCATCCTCCAAACCAAGCTGGGGCACTGCTTCTCCTCCAGCCCCTTCTCCTTTATTCTCCTTTATTCTCCTTTATTCTCCTTTATTCTCCTTTATTCTCCTTTATTCTCCTTTATTCTCCTTTATTCTCCTTTATTCTCCTTTATTCTCCTTTATTCTCGTTCTCCTTTAATCTCCTCTATTTCTGACGACAGCAAAAGCAGACTGGGGTGCTCAGAATTTTTCCCGGTCGAAAATTTCAAGTTTTTCCCAGCAGCTCTACGATTTTGCCTCGTGTCTGACAAAGAGTGGAACAGGAACACAGCACTTGAGCAATACCCACAGGGTAATCAATCACTGTGGGAGGAGATTGAAAACAATCTGGCTTCCCACAGGACGTTCAAAGCCACCAGCACCATTTTATGCACCACCAGCACATGTTTTATGCATCTGTTATTCTGTAGTGGGAAGCCATTCAACAGATGGTTTCATTTTCACTTACATTAGGTATATAAAGTTGGGAGCTTGTTTGTACCAAGTGATAATCAAATTTGAGCTATAAAAATAAGTGTATTGATGCCACCCAAATTCTCAGTACATGTTTGCTACTACTTTAATGAGAGGTGAGGTTTCAGCTATTCAATATCCATGTTGATAGGGTTATAGAAGGATTCACCCTCCAACCAAGACTGGGTCAATTCTGTTCCTGCAGCACCTTCTGCTTTAGCTCTGATAAAATCAAAAGCAGACTGGGATGCTCAGGATCTTTCCCCATCCAACATTTCAAATTTTTCCAGAAGCTTGCAATTTTCCAAGCTTATTCAGCAGGATCAGTTAGAACCCAAGTGGTGCAGTGACAGGATGTGAGGATAAGTGGCCAAATTATATCTTAATTGTGTTTAGTGATTTCTTGAAAAACAGATTTTCATATTATCTGAAAGCTGAACAGACAGGACTTCCAGACAGAGTCTACATGGATTTAAAACCAGTTTACAACTCAGGGAGTGCATAAGTGTTTGAAAACCACTGGGTCATGAGCAATGAAAGGCACAAAGTTGAGAGGCTTTTCCAAACTTGCAGTTATGATCAACAATGAAAACTGAACATTCTTGATATTCCTATAAGCCCCAAACTCCTTTGAAATTCTTGTCAAAAAAATTCACATTCTCAATGACTATACCTTAAGTGAATGTTTTGTGAAACTATTCCCCACTGCCAGCAGCTTCCCACCTTCCAACATCCCTTTGATCAGGTAACAAAACACATGGAGAATTTTCTGACCCCCTGATGACTGATCAGGCTTTGTGCCTTTCCATCATGCTCGCTTCTTCCCAAAATAAAGAATCCATATATAAATTCCAAGAAAACTATGATAAAAAAAAAAAAAAAGAAGTTAGCTTATGTTAACATTTTAAGCAATGTTATGCACATAATAGCTGAAATGACAGAGCTGAGCTGAAGCAGTTTCTGAATGCAGATGTTTCAAAAGCAAATGTAAAAAGTGGATTTGTGGTGGCCTTGGGGGAAAAAGTGAAATATTTCAGACAGTGATGGTGTAGCATTTTTCTAACATTGTTTTTGCTTACTTTTTCTTTTTTTTTTTTTTTCCATTTTCAAGTTTCACTCAAGATAAAAATTTCTATAGCCCAAGGGAACAGATAGATAGGCACTAATGAAAAAAAGAAAAAGCTGAGCAGGTTCAGGCATATGGCATTAAAGGGACCTCCCACCCCCTCCCAACATTTCACCCCCTAGACTTTACTGGGTCAAGAATTCTCTCTTTTGAGCAAACCATTCCCATGATTTGTTGGGTTCGAGGTGGTTTTGGTTTCTTTCTTGCAGCATTGCCTGAAACGTTCAGTTCTGCTGGAAAAATGTTGGTGTTCTTCTGTGACATTTCCTGGGCTGCTTGCCTGGAAGGCTCTGCTCAATCTCACACTCTGCCCGTGGGGAGGGAAGGGAAGGGAGCTGACAAGCCCTGGGGAGGGAGAAGAGCTGGCAGCAGGCATGGGCCAGGGGGAGGAAGGCTGGGGTGTGAGGAGGAGGAGGAGGAGGGTCTGCCATCAGCCTTCCAGCCTCCCCCAAAACAAAGACTTCCATGAAAATCTAAGCCTTAGGCTGGAGTGTCAAAGGAAAAGATACAGAAGAAGAAACCAATTTTGGTTTCCTCCAAACAGCCAGAGACTCGCTCAGAGCTGCTGGTGCAGAAGGCATTTTTACCTGGAACAATTTTCCATGAGGCTTCTTTTCCCCTCCTCCAACCAAAACCCATCACACCAATGCCTTCTTTGCTCCCCCCGCTTTTCACAGCTCTGTTTCCTCACTTGCCCTTTGTATTCTAATCTCATATTGAAGCATCTTCCCTCTCTCTTGCCCGCTGGCAAAGCACAGGTTATTTTTATATCTCCCAAAGGTGCAAAGCCTTGAAAATCACAGACCAAGGCCTCATTTCTCCTGCCTTGTTATCTTCTCTAACCAGAGCTAAGCACCTCCAGGGGAAAAGCCTCCAGCCCCTGCAGCCTGGCCAGAGCTGTTTCCTGGTTTTATCCCAAATTATTGCTCACAGACCCTCTGTAAGCACCTTCTGCCACCTGGTGCTTCCATATCCCTGACAGCACATTTCTGTGCTGCCAGATCACCCAGCCATGCAACACACTCTGGATGAAATAGGGACATCCAAATGCTTTGGACAAGGTGTTAAGTTTCCCAAAGGCCCTCCTCCCCCCGCCAAAAAAAAGAAAAAAAATCACATTTTCCCAGTTCTGTAGCTGTGTGCTTGCTCTGCATCTCTTTTTAACAGGGCAGATTTTAAAAACAGCATTTCTGATGCACATTTTTTTTTTCCCTTACCAAGAACACTGTCACCAAGGCACGGGCTATAGATTGCCTTTTTCCTGGCTATGAACTGACTAACACCTTTCAGGACCAACACATTTCTAATCTGTGTTTTCTCATTAGTTTCTGTGCCCATCTCTTCCAGCCATATGTGCAGAGAAAAAAGTTGCACTTGGAGGAACCATGCATTTGGAAAAGAAGGATGTTGTTGCTGTTGTTGTTGTCCCCTCCTTGGCCCAGGATTTGAGGGTTCCTTGCTGCCCTGGCTGCAGACAGAGTGGGGATGGCAGAGCCAAGGAGGGGACAGGAGACTGTTCTGCAGGGGACAGGGTGGCAGGACCAAGCATGACAGCATGGCAGCATCCCCAGCTAGAGGAGATGAAGCCTCCCAGTGCTTTGACAAGAACTGAGGGAGTCCAGAGGTCACAGGCAGGGTCTGCACAGTCCAGGGCCCAGAGAAGTGATGGGGAACTGCAAATCAAACCATGAGGTCAAAACCTGTTGGATGGAATTCCTGATTCCCATCCTGCACCCCACTTGTGGGGCCTCACCACGAGCCCTCACACCAGGGTGGCTCCCAGGAGCTGCCTTGGCCCAGCCAGCTGGTTCCTCTGCAGCAGAAACATTTCATTCTTGAAACGTTTTTTGGCTGCACTTTGCCTTAAAAATAAAACACACAAAATCAATCTGTGTAGCAATATTGAAATCTGACAGCATCACTCTGCACAGGGCAGGCTGGTTACTAACACAAGCACTCACAGCAGTGATCCCACCTTTCCCTAGAAGCATTGATTACAGGTGAGATAAAAGAGTGAGTTTGCTCCCCTAATTCATACTGGCCACACATTATTTCTGCAAAGAAATGGGTGCACTCAGTGTCTGTGCAAATACATCTTCTGGGGAGCTGCAAGTGGTGATTATGAGGTCCCCTGTGTCAGCTCATGTCAGGTGACAGATGTGGAGCAAGGCTCTTTCTGGGCAAGGAAATCATTAGCAGGCTTCAGAGACACAGTGATGTAAATCAGGGGTGAATCAGCCTTGCAATATAAATCCAAAGAATGGCCAGACATGGCAGTTTAAAACAAGACAGTGGCAATTCCCAAATATCTGGGCAGCTCTCTGCAGTCAAGATGCCTTTGGGCACACCAGAGCCATGGACAGCAATGAAAGTCCATTGGCTCAGTCCTGGGGTACTGCTGGGGAATGCCCCCAAACACTCCCCATGAATTGCTCACAGGATGGCCATGGGTGACTCCTCTCCTACAGACCTGTCATTTACTGCAAACCACCCATCCCAGCAAGTCTGCTGACATATTACATTCTGGCTTCATTTGTGTCTTGACTTGCTTAGGAGAACTCTCTGAGAAATGGCATCCTCCAAGACTGTATGGGGAGAGCTCTGCAGGCAGCAGAGTGCATGTCATTTATTTCATGGAAAAAATAAAATATACATCAAAGCATCTTCGTGGAAGTTGTTAGGATGCAGCTCAGCTTTAATTTGTAAGATGGTGGCATTTCTACACTGTCACTTCGGTGTCATCACTCACTATTGGCAGCTGTGAATATTTGATTACAACCTCACACATGCACGCTGCCTACAACAGGCTCTGACTCCTTTGAATCCCACAGCTCAGGCAGGATCCTGCTGGATCTGCCACAGATCCCAGACCTCTATAGAAAATTCGTGGAGCTGCAGTTTAGGGAGGGTAAACTCTGTGCTGTTGCTCACTGCTTAAATTAGTGACAGTAATGTACTTTATCTTAGTGGCAGGCGGTGTTAGGCTTCTTTATGTGAGCAAAACAGAAAAGCAAAGATCTGGCTCTCGTTGCTGAGTAAAAATCCAGCAATTAAATTCAGGAAAATAAAAAAGATCCAACAATTGCTATGAAGAATTTCTCCCGTTCTGTTGAATATTTGCATGAGCAATTATCTGCCTTCTGCCTAAAATTCTCCTTCAAAGGTAATAGATACAGCATATTTTCTCCCTTCTTGCCCCAAGCTGGTCTGCAGTGAATGAGGTGCATTGTAAAAATACTGTTATTTCAGCCCAGGAGGGGCTGCAGGGAGCTGGTGGATAAAAGGATGATTTTTTTAGACAGTTTCTTAGAAAACTGCATGGAAAACTACAATAAAAAAGTATATTAGGATGCAATTTGTCCTCAAGATGTTCTGAGATTAAAAAAAAAAAAAAAAACAAAACATTTTGTGATACTGGTTGTTCAGTTAAAGAGGACAAAATTGCACTCAGTATATTCAGGAATCACTGCGTATTTTAGAAATAAATCAACCCTGACAGGGCTGTTCTTTGTCCAGATTTTAATGATCTATGTCACGAAAAGCCGTGTTCTTTGTCTGAGCTGAGTCCTCCTCAACAAATACTTCAATCAGCCTTGGAATACAACTCGAGGAGGGATGGATGCTGCTGAGCAGAGCAGTCAGAGGCAGCTCCCTGGGTTTATTAACACGATTACAGCAAGTCCTGAGCATTAATTTAATGGGAGAAGCAGAGGTCAGAGATGCGGGGCTGCCACAGAGCTCCTGGAGAGGGGATGATTCCCTGGGATGCCTCCATCTGACAAGGGGAATTTCCAGGGAAAATGTCCTGCCAAAGTGGCCCTGTGAGCAGGCTGAGCACAGCAGGAGAGCTCCCTCGTGGAAAAGGGAAATACAGATGGTTCAAATCTCCCTGGCAGGGAAGGGATGGGGGGAAGCTGTGTGTGCACAGCACAGCTCTGGGGTAGCAAAGCAAAGGTCTGGCTGATAAAGCTTAATGGATGTGGGCAGCATAAGCAAAGGAGCTGAACTGAGAAGATGCTGTTGTTCAGAAAGGGAGTGAAAAAAAAAAAACCAAACTGTCATTAACAAGCCTTCAGGATACCTCTAAAATAGCCCACTTTTTATATTTGATGTATGAATAACCTAGGTGTTATCCAACGTGATAAAACCTACCTTAATCTTATGCTACTCTGAAACTGCAAGATTTTGCTTCTTTCACTGTTCATTTTGGCTCTTTTCCTTTTATTTTTCAATACATATTCAACTTCTGGAGGTTTTTACTTTTGCTTGATATAGCTTTGAATCTGTGCTCTGGGCAAAAAGCCACGCTGACACACAAACAGGTTAAAAAATGTCCTGTGAAAGCATTGCTTGGAAAATATCACCTTCCAACTGAAAATCTCACAAAACCAGCCCTGCTTTCTATTTTCAGGGCATTCAAAAAGGCTCATATTTCAGGTATTTTACATTTTCCTGTATGCATTCCACGTGCTTTGCATGACATACTTTAAAAAACAGTCCCAAGCCTTTCTGCTTTTGAGAAAAGACCTTCATTTTGTAAGACAAAAGGTTCTGTAATTCTCTCTTCTATTTCAGGAGAATATTCACACTAAATAAGAATTCGTGCTTCTATAATCAAATCATTTATCTTTAATTTTTCTGTGGGAGGAGATCCTCATCCAGACTCAAAGCCTGAAATCTCATAAGAAATTCCAAAGGGATAAGGGTAGATTACATAGGAAATTATGTTTTTTTATGGTTGTTTTGCTTGTGTAAGAGGAAAACCACATATTGCTGAGACCACCCTGAGTCCATCTAGCTGTGTTTGATGTTTCCTTATCAAAGGGGGGAAGGAGCAGATGTGGAATGAGCAGAACCAAGGGGTTCAGGCTCAGAGCCCAAAAGAGAGCATCTCTTGCTGCTGGTAGCCTGGGGTGGGACATCAACCTCCCAGCCCTGGGATCACCTAATTCAGAACCTAATTCTCTCTCCAGTCCCAGCTCACCAGCATCACTTTGCCTGGTAGCTTTTAATATTTGAAAAAAACCCAGCAGGAGTTATGCAATGTAGCATATTTGAGGCACTTAAAAAGAGATAAAGGGGTGGGGAGGGGGGGAGGAAGAAGGAAAAGGAAAGGAAACCTTTACTTTAAAAGGAACCTTAAATCTTTATTTTACTTTGACATGAGGAGAAATTCTGCAAGTGGTTTGGGTTGAAGGATTTGCTGCAAGTGTTAACAAAGCATCTCAGGGGTTGCACAGCCCCAGTTCTGCTTGCACCTAACACCTCTGGAGAAAGGCAAGGGCAAGCTGCTGCCTTCAGAGGTGAGGCTGGACCTCCCCATGCTGTGACCAGCAAGCACAGAGCCCTGGGACCACATGGGGGCTGAGACAGAGGTTTTTGTTTCATTTCAAACCTTTGCAGAGCTCTCCCTACCCAGCCTCACAGTTTGGGGGCCTGGCACTGCCAGGGACAGAGGCACATTCCCTGAGCACTGGCTGTGTGTCACCTTGTCCCCTTCAAACTGCAGGGGGCACTTCTAAACCTCCGTGGGGAGCCACATCTGCCTGCTTTAGCCTGGAGCTCTCTTTTTCACCCCATCCAGAGAGGTGTGGCTGAATCAGGCTTAATTTTTTTTGTCGTTGTTAGCAGACCTTACCTTTTCAGACAGCTAATTCTTTATCACCAGCTGTGTCATCTACTTCATCATGTGCTTCCTGGCTGGATAAACTACTAATGTTTGATGCTAGACATGTATCTTATTACTTCAGTAGCTAGAATTATTGCAAAGTAATTATTTTGGTGGCAAACAGGACTTGTGTTGCTGTGCCCAGGTGTGTGCCTGTGGTTTGTGTTCAACTCCTGTGAGCCATTCCCTGTGCCTTTGGTTTTGGTTATTCATGCTCATGGAATCATCAGGGTTGGAAAAGACTTCCAGGATCATCAAGTCCAACCTTCAACCCAATTCCACCATGGCCATTGAACCATAACCCAAAGAGCCACATCTGCTCCCTTTTTGAGCATTTTCAGGGACACATGGAGCAGAGGGCAGCGAGAGCTCACCACGCTCAGCTCCAAACCTTTATTTTCCCAAAGCAGCCTCCTCTATTCCAGTCTTTCCTGGAGGATGGGCACAACAGCTCCTGCACACCAACCCACCCCCAGGCTCCTCTGTGCAGGTGCCAGGGCCAGGCAGCACCTGCCCATTGCTGAGGTGCTGCCCCGGCTGCATCATCAGAGGCAGCTGCTCCCACTGAACATCCCCCGTGCCAAATCCGGGAGAGCCACAAAGTAAATCAGCTCCAAAACAACACCAAAAGATCCAGAGCAGAGCACGGATCAAGTAATAAGACACAAGAATGCTCTTTTCTATATTTACACAATAGTCTAAATATTGTTGTAGGGCCAAAGCAGCACAAGTTCCATCCGGATGAGGATTTTATCCCAGCCCTCCTAACGAGAGCACAGCAGAGGCTGGAAAAGCCAGAACTCTGCCCTCAGCCCTGTGTCTGCAGCTCCCCTTGGTGAGCAGCCCCAGGCTGAGCTCCCCCCATGCTCTGCACAGCTCACACGGCTGCTGCTCTTCTCCCTGCTGCAAATTTTCCAGTTCCTCTCTGCGATGAGCATCCTCAAATGTCTCCTCGCCTGACTCATTGCTGCCTGGAGAGGATGGCTGAAGCTCTGAGCTCACTTTCTACCTCTTGGGCTTGTGGCTGAGCCTGTGACTCACACATCACCCCCTTGGACTTCTTTGGGTCCAGGCCATTTTCTAATTTCTCTCAAGATTCACTGCTCATGACCCTTTCTGGAAAATGTAGTAGCTTTTTTTGTCTTGATCCACTTCTCTCTTCCTGCTGAATTCCTTCACTGCATGTTGCTATTTCCTGCATTTTCAGCTGTCTGAGCCCTTTGTATTTTTGTCTACACACACAAAACAAAACCTCTCCTCTGTTATTAGAATCACAGAATGGTTTGGGTTTTAAAGGAGCTGAAAACTCATCTCATTCCACACTCTGCCATGGGCAGGGACACCTCCCACTATCCCAGGTTGCTCCAAGCCCTGTCCAACCTGGCCTTGGGCGCTTCCAGGGATGCAGGGGCAGCCACGGCTGCTCTGAGCGACCTGTGCCAGGGCCTCCCCACCCTCACAGGATGAATTATTTTTTTATATCTAACCTAAATTTCCCCTTTTTCAGTCACTACAGTTTCTAATGATGAGTCCCTCTCCAGCTTCCTTTCCTGTCTTTTACTCTGATTTCCAGGACTTCACTGCAAAGATCAAATTGGTCCAGAGACAAATTGTTGTTTTAGTTGAGGTTTTTTTTCCAGCAGACATCCTAGTTAGATTTTCAAGCTCTTGGTCCTGTCTGAAGACAGCCATCCATCAGGTGTGCACCAGCTGAAGAAAAGGCTTCAGAAGAGTATTTTGGAGAGAAATGAAGCCTGTAGCCCCACCTGAGCTCCTTAAATCCAAGTCAGAACAGAGATTCTGGACTTTTCTGTGATGCAATCCTCCCTTCTGTGGTAATTTGAGCTCTCAGTCAGTGCACTGAGCCCCCAGGACAGATCACAGCATGAGGGAAGGGCAGAAGCACATTACAGAAAATAGGATGCTAAATTTGAAATTTGTTTTATTGCTTGTGCCCAGCCACAAGCTGCTCTCCTTTTTCTTTAGATGTTTCCCTTAGTCTACATATGTTGAAATTTATATTTCAAATCTGAAAACAGCCATTTCTTGGAGATAGACAAGCAATTGATTCCAATCAGAGAATTTGTTTTTCTTCATTTGTTTTAAAACCCCTGAAGAATTATCTATTTCTATCTGAATAATGGATAGAATAGAGTAAGGTGAAATCTAGTTCAAGCTAAATTCAGAGGTGCAGACACATCTTGTTAGGCAAGTTCAGGGGGCAAGGGCATACAAAAACAAGAAAAGTGTCAGTCACAAGAAAAGTGACTGAACGAGAAAAGAAGAAAACAAGAAAATTGAAAATACAGGTTGAAATTCTGAATACAGCACTGCCCATGTAGCCTTTTTGCATTAACTGAGAGCAACCCTTCCTGAGCCTTCCCTGGGCCAGGGCAGGAACAGGAGAAGAGGAACCACAGCAGCTCCTGCACACCAGGAGCAAAACCAGTCTCTAAGCTGGGACCTTCTCCTCATCCCCACCCACAAGCTGTAGCAATGATGTTAAAATAGTAAATTAATTTAAAAACACACTATGGAAGGGAAGACAACGCTGTCTGCACAGGCAGCTGGGCAATGGAGCAAGCTGGCAGCAGAACTTGCCTTTGTCAGAAAAAGAGGTGAGGAGTGACAGGAGATGTGGCAGAAAGCTCAAGAGCCTCAGCAAAAAGGTTCTCTTCTGCAATTTCTTGATATTCACAGACAGATTTAAATATCACTCATTCCACAGCGTTTCAACACAAGGTGCCAGTTTGGAGTGCACTGCTGTTAAGTGACAAATTTTATCTAATGCACCGTGACGGTACAAAACCCTGGTGAAAAATGGGCAGGCACTGTGCACTTATAAATTCTGATTTTGGAGCTATTCTTTCAAGGGGATATTTGCTTTTCATGTTCATTTCTTCCTTCACTGGAGCCTGACATTCAGCTGAAGTTATCTCCTCTCATTTAGGGAGCAATGTATCAGAGCACAGCTAAAACTCACATCAGCTTTATTATTGCCTAACAGAGAAAACAGTGGTTAAATAACAGCAGAATGAAGAGGAGGAAAACAATTACAATATTAGTGTCTGCCTCACAGATGGGGGAGCTACTAAATAACCACGAGTCCATTACAGGGGATTTCTCAGATGCTAAGAAGGTTAAATGGTTGAATGACTTATCCAAAAGTGATTGCTTTTCTGATCCCAGGTCCCTCATGCTATGGCAACATTACCTTATTGCTTTCAAAATCACTCATGTGGCTTTTTTAAATCATGATTTGACTCTTCTGGAAGGTACCATCCCAACCATCTGGAGCCTGTCAGCTCTGCCCAAGGCATTTAAAGCTCCCAGCACAGGCAGGACAGCAAGGCACAAACAACCCCAGGACTGTGCCTGCTGCTGGAGGGACCAGGGAGAGGGCCAAGGTTTTGTGCTTCACCCAAGTGACACAGAAAAGGACATTCCACAGCTGTCACAGCCTTGCCACAGCACAGGGTGGGACACAGAAATTCACCCCAGCTGATGGGAAATGCTCCTACAGAGTCCTCTCCCTTCTCTTCCTTTGAGCTGTAGCTTTTCCATCAGCCTGGATGGGTTTTTGTCTCCCTCCCCAAGCTTTCCATGAGCTTTAGGATGAAATAAGCAAGTCAGCACTAGCCTAGAGAAGAAAATCATGTCTGAGTTGATCAAATAGTTTTGTGAGGTTATCCTGCACCTGTGGCAGTGGAGTAGATCTTCCAGTCTTTCTTTTCTGTAGAAATCTTCAAACACTGCAGAAATTGGTCAGGAAGAAAGTAAAATACATCAGTAAAACAGAAGAAATGTTTTTAGGATCTAGAGACAAAAAAACTCAGTGTTCTCAGGCACATGGTGGAATTTATTGGGTTGTCCTGTGCAGGGCTAAGATTTGGGCTCAATCCTTGTGGGTCCCTTCCAACTCAGCTTATTCTGTGATTTATGATTCTGTGCACTGACATGCCAGCTCCTCCTGAGATTCTCCAGGAAATGAAAATTAATCCATTTTTAGATTCTTTCAGACAAGCTCAGATCCTCAATCTAAGCACGTCCTGTCTTTCTCCATTCCATCAGCTCCATCAAAAGCCCTGGATACTTGAAATGGAAATGAATCGTGTAAAGGAGCTCTGCATTTGGAAATAAAAATCTTTCTTTGATCCTGCAAGATGTCACACTCGCTGCCTGAGCATGTCAGCAAAACCAAATTATGAAGCTGCTGTGGTTTTGCCTCTCAATTCCTGTGACACAGGAATTGTAAGGGATTCTGCTTTTTTAGGCTCAAATATTAGCAATTTAATTGCTTTCTTTAAGCTTAGGTTTGGAAAGTTGATGGGACCATTAGGAAAACAGGGTCATGTAAGTGGGTTTCTTCCAGTCAGTTAAGGGGGGGAAAAAAGTAACTATGATGTCTATAGACATAAAAAAGTACTTAAACAGTTCTTTACCCCTCTCCACACTCACTTTAGTACCTCAAAAAGGCCATGTCTAATTGGAGCACAGAGCCAGAATGCAGCTTGCTTCTATTTCAGAACACTTTGTACAGTACTCATCATCAGAACTCCTATTCAGGGAGACTCATAACATACAGGGCAGATTTTGTGTCTTAATATCACAGATTATTTTAAATGTACAGCATTCTGCACGACCGTGCAATCCTGCAAAGCTGCTGCCAGCAATTCCTGCTTCAAATTCCTGCTTCAGTTCTTGCCTGTGTGAGGCTAAAGCCAGACAGCAGAAACTGATGGTGAACACGAGCTGGATATGCTGTGAGTGAGGCAGAATTGGTGTGAATTCCAGCAGAGCAGGCTGACAGCCCTGTGGGGATCATTTTCCCCCACAATTCTGCCCAAGGAAACCTTCTGGAGTCAGGTCTGGGCATCACAAGTGGGAGCAGCAGCTCCCCAGCATTGGTCTGTGCTGTCAGCAGCACGTTGTGAGTGGGACACGACTCCTTTTTTTTTTGCAAATTCACCAAATCCCTCATGTCTCTTTCCCATCTTTTTGCCTTCATGTGAGTTGAACCTCCAGCTGTTCATTTTCCTTTTTATTTCTGTTGCTTAAGTCCTCTCAAGCTGTGCCAGCTTTAATAGGAAAGACTTCTGCTGATCTCCTTTCATGGATGACAGAGCTGGAATCACCTTGGGCACACAATTGTTCATTAAACACACACATGGAAACAAGTGATCAGCAATATCTTCCCTTTTTCACATTCTGCTGTATCCTTTTATTAAAGAGCTAAAAAGCACAAATGAAACTTCTCCCTCTTTGTTCTCGTTTAATAATAAATCCTTAATATTGGAGACCTTGTCTTAGGTGAAGCTCAAAACTTCAGTGGAGGTAAGCCTGGAAGGAGAAGGAGCACATTTGGTGGAGTGAAGAGGTTTTTTGTGGGGTGCCCACACAGTCCCAAGCACACAGGAGGTGAGGTAGTTTTAGGGACACCTAAATTCCTGAAGTTCAGGTGTATTTTTCCCTGACGGAACAGCAAAATCCAACAGAAGGCACCTCTAGGCCCAGGCACCTGCAGAACTGTCTGCCCTCGCCCCAAAACACAGCAACCCCTGAGCTCCCCCTCAGAACAGCCCCAAATGTTCATGTGGGAGACACAACTTTCCTTTTCTCCTGTTCTCTTACGCTGCACTGATTTCACTGCTGTGACTGACACTTTGAAAGTTTGTAGGTCTGCCTGAGGCACAGATCCAGCATAGAAAAATCTCTCTGCAAAGGCTGAGGCTCAGCAAAAGAGATAAGTGACTGAAAAAAGAGTCTTCTGAGGGAGAGATCAGACGGGCTTAAGGTGGTCTGGGCCTCACCCCAACCACATTGTGCTAATCAGTAAGGGGATTCTGTGATCTCCTAAATCTAATGCAAATCCCAGGGAGTAAATTATATTACTGTGGGTTTACTCAGCAGTCAGAGATCAACATTTGTCCCCGAGTGACTCCAGCATTTCTTCCCTGTGTGTGCAGTCCCTTCCCTGCTAATGCATCCCCTCAGGAGGGAATGTTTCTTCTCCTAAGCAGGAAAAAGGGGAAGAAGTCAATTGCATTTTGCTTGATGGGAGAATTTCAAATGTGCTATTTCCCTAAGACAGAAGCTCCTGTCTCAAACAAACATAGATATGTGACTATGCCCACACATGAAAACACAATAAACTCAGACTGTGAAAATGGGAGATTCCTCGGCGCTCAAGAAGCTTCATTCCTCTGCACTTCTCTCCTGAAACACCTTATGCATTAATCCAGAGAGAGACCAGTTGTCCAGATCCTCATAACCATGCACCCTGCCTCCTGTATGCTCTAGGATGCACCAGGAATTAAATAGCTGCTCATCTGGCACGTCTCTTTCCCTAAACTCCTGATTAGAAGGTGCTCCAGGGCAGAGCAGGGATTGCCTGAGCTCATTTCTGATCCAGCTCCAGATGACACAGTCAAGTTAACCAGATGTTCTCCTCACCCATCCCACAGAGCAGAGCTGCTGCCAGCCCTCACCACAGGCTGGAGTTTGGAATTGTCCATTTGAATGTCACTGTGCAGTGGCACAGCTCCCTCCTCCTGCTCCTGGCTGAGGAGAGCAAAAAGCACAATAAACTGAATACTTTCACTGCTTATATTTTGCTTATCTCCTTGTTGTCCAGCAAACATCCTCATTTGATGTGACTCTGTTTCAGGTGAGTCATTAATTCCTTGGCTCATGACTGACCTTTCTAGGTGTGACCAGGAAATCAATCAGAAAATCTCTCACCTTCATAGCTATTGCTGAAAGGAATCACAGATGTCCCAAATCAAATATGTTTGTTTCCACCTCACAGCGAGTTCTGCATTGGTGGGGAGGAAGTTTGGGATTTTTTGGAGGGTGGTTTTCAGTATTGAAACTCCTCTGCCCAGTTCAGAATGAAGATTTCTGAAGCCTGCACATTTAATCACAAGTCTTTTCTCCAATTAAGGAGAAATTCTCAGCATGACCACAATGAAAGAAAATAAAATAATGTTTCTCAATATTAACTCCAAGCTTGGTGCCCATGTCTAGACACACAAATTTTCCTGCAGTGGTAAACATTGGTTTTGATTAGAAAATTGTTCTTAGTCCAGTTTTAACCTCACAAGACAGAATTATTACTTTGCAGCTGAGATCTGAGAAAGCTCAGAAGCTGTCCAGTTAGAAGTAATATTTTTCACTTTTAATGAAAAAATATCTTCTGTATTTTTCTCCATCATGCTTGGAAGAAAACGTTGTTTTACTGCAGGGCTCTGACTGCAGCTCTGCATCACATGGGAGTCCAATGGCAGAGAACAGCACTCAGAGCATTAAAAATGCATTCTCCACGTATCAAACCAAAAGAAGTGTGCCTCTTGGCAGCATTGCTGGCCTAATTTTGGCTGCAGAATGAATAAAATCCAGGCTTCCACTGAAATCCCAGCATGTAGCTGCAGGCAGGGAGATACCAAGGAGGGAGTTTGGGCAGTTTTTGGGGCAGGGTCTGTGGGTGCCCTCACCATCAGGGCTCTGTGCTGAGGGATGCAGGATTGCTGAGCATCCTAAGGCAGCTGTAGAGGGATTGGACCAGCAACATTCATCTCCTGAAATCACCACACTCCTTTAAATATCTCTGCCCAGCCGTGATGCACCCGGGCAGCCTCGTTCATCCCTCAGCAGCTCCCAGCAGTGGTTTCCTGCCAGGGATGGGAGCAGCTCCTGGAGCTCCTGATGGGAGGGAGCACGGGGAGGTTGATCTGGCAGCACCCACACTTCACCCTCACACAGCAGCTGGGTGGGAATGGCTCCATCTCCTCAAAAGGGAGCATTCAGGACTAGCTGACCCTACCCCAAGAATCCGCCAGTTGAAGCAGCAATTCTTTTTTTTTTTCCTTTTTTTTTATGAGAGAAGCTGATTTCAGAGAGGAACAGAGGAGGCAGAAGCTGTTTGGGGTGCCAACATATCACAGATTGGTTTGGGTTCTAAAGGACTTCAAAGCTCATCTCTAAGGGATCTCAAAGCCATCTGCAGGGACACTTTCCACTATCCCAGATTGCTCCCAGCCCTGTCCAACCTGGCCTTGGACACCTCCAGGGATCCAGGGGCAGCCACAGCTCCTCTGGGCAACCTGTGCCAGGGCCTCCCCACCCTCACAGGCAAGACTTTTTTCCTAACATCTGATCTAAAAGTCCTCTCTTTTAGTTTAAAACGATTCCCCCATCATCATTAGTCCCTGTAAGAAGCAAGGGGCACAGCATGACAGCTATAATGAGGGTAAGTTGGGGAGTGTCATGATGATCCTCAGACCAAACTGAACTCAGGGTCTCCCAACCCCTCAAATCCAGACCTTGTGTGACAACAGCAGCTCCTCCAAGACTGACAAATGATAACGACTCTCTGAAAGCAACACTTAAACCTCCTTGTGGATGTTCCTCCCATCTCAGCTTCCCCCTGAGACAGATGTGATAGATGGGAACAAGCTGGAATTAAAGTATGAAATGGCATCACCCACCCGAGTCCCGCTCCTCCGTGACAGCCGAGCTCCTCCCAGGGTGCTGGCTGGAAAAACAACCACAGAAATCACTGAAGCACTGAAGTCTTGGCCCTGTGGATATCCCCTGACCTGTCTGTGGTGACCCTGAGGCCCATTTATTCGTGTCTCTTCCTATTTGGCTTTTCCATGGGCTCTCTATACCAGCAACAACCTGAGCTGTGCCCACACATCGGTGCAGGCTTTGACCCACAAATGCCTAAGAGGGAAATTAAAAAATTAAACCCTGAGAAACTACTCTGCAGCATTACATGCCATCCTTTTATTTTCCTTAAGGAACTACAATACAAGGAGCATTTTTGATTAATTCAGCTGTTGAAACAATTACAGTCTGTTTAGTGCCCTTGAGTTATGGATGCAACTAAACATGGACTCGCTGCTAAAAAAAGCAGCAGTGTTACAAGACAATACAAATTAAATTAGTCCTTTGTAATAAAACAAGATATTCAGTCCAAGCAAGGGAAATCCTCACTTCAGAAGGCAGAAACAGCTTCTCAGAGAGGAAGGTCCTCCTTCCTAATATTACCTTTCTCTTCCGCTCAGTGACTCCAGGTTTCCCTGGGCAGTGTTTCTGGAGCATTGTTTTTGCTCACCCTAACAAGTGAGCTGGCCTTCATTACCTACAGGTATTTGTAGTTCAAAAATATTACATGAGACACAGAGGAAATTAGCATTCAGGAATGATTTTTTGTCAGTTGTGAGCAATGAAAAGCAATAAAATAAAATCACATTATAAAATGTAATAGAATCAAAAATTTAAATAATAAGCTAAAACAGCAGTGAAGCTCTTTCATTTTAGGGAAAAGTGTTTTTTCTCCTCAGACACTCCGCGCTTCCCCTCCAGCTGAACTGTAAACCCCAGAGGCTTTTACTGGTGACTCTTTCCTACGTTTAACATTGAGCACAGGCAGCAAATGGATGTGGAGAGGAGTCACCAGTCATTTTGAAAAGGGAAGTGAAGGAAATATTGAACAATCCACTGATTGCAGCCTGTGGTGTGCAAAGTGTTTCCTTCATGGAGTGGGAATGGATGGGCACTGCCATGGGGGAGATCCTGCTGGGGCTCCTCACTCACGCTCAGCACAATTTTGTGATGTTTTCCCTGCCTTACATCCCATCAGCGGGGTGGGAATCCAGCCCTTCACTGATGGGTTCTTTTCCTGGGTGTCAGGATTGATAACTTTATATTCTCTTTGCTTTTATAATGCAGCTGGGTCATTACTTCAACAACATGTCAGAATTGAGGGTGTTTGCACAGCAGAGCTGGATAAATACTGCAAAATAAAAACAATTTCTGCGAGTGGTTTTTGAGCTGGGAAGGGCAGGAAGCACTGGAGAGCAGCATTCCAGGGGTTAAGTTTACCAAGGGGTATGAGCTCATCGATTTTTTGGCCTTTTTTTGAGAATGCCTCAGTGAATTCACTCAGGGGACTCTCCCTGTCCCAGCCCAAAATGTGCAGCATTCCCCTGAGGATGTGGCTGGGGGGATCCCAAAAAGCAGGATAATGGGGTGCTGCAGGGGTGAGTGAGTGCCAGGGGTGCCCCACGGGTCAGAGCGTGCCTGCCTGGCTACAAACATGCTGCTAAAATCACCTTCAAATCACATTCCCACCATTTATTTTATCTCAATAAGTAAAGGATAAAGAGGCTGAAGGAGTGAACATGCATTAGAGACAAGGAAGGGAAAAGGAGGAATCTGCTCCTGTTAAAAAGCAGCAAGACAGTCACAAAGGGCAGGCATTCCTGTGATGTAGCCTGGGTACAAAAATGGCACTTACAGAGGTAAAAGTCCACAGAGACTCCCAGCAAAAGGCCAATTAATCACACTTATTATAATGAAAGTTACCTTCACATTGTCATTTAATCAATTTTTTAAAATATAATCAATATTTTACAAGGGGAACTAAACAGCACAACTGAAATGACTAAATGTCTAAATGCGACTGCCTATACTCTTTGCTAGAAAGGCTTTTACTCATGCCACACCTCATCCCAAAGCTCCCTATCACCGTATTTTATCCTCTCAAGCAAGTAAGAAATATGACTGGAAATTTCTGCATTAAACTGTTCTAATGAGAAATTGTTCCTTTTTTTTTTTTTTAAAGATTGTCATACATGCATAAAATGCATTGAAAATGTTCTACTTTATAAGGATCATAATGATATTTAACTTTTTTTCTGAAATTTTAACTATTATAATCTTTCTCACTTCAATACACTGCTGTTCTTTAAGCCATAATCTTGCTTTTTGCAAAAATTAACTCAAACTGTTTGCAAACAAATCCAGAAAAACATGACGATGGATCAGGTTTTGGACTTACAAAAAAGATACCAACAGAAAATGCTTTTTTTTTCCCTCAAAAATAATTTCCCACTGCTCAAAACCAGCTGTTTCCAGGGGGTTCCTTTCACTGTTGTCCCACATCCCAAGAGACCTGGTGGGATCCAGGGTTCCAGGAGATGTCAGGAGGTGTCAGGAGCTGCTGGAGCAGAATCTGTTCAGCTGAGAACACAAATCCACATCAAATTCTGATCCAGCACAGACAAGCAAAGAGAAGGAAACTGGATGGTCCCACATACAATTCTGAAATCATTACAGGAATTGCCACAAAAGCTTAGTAAACAAGAAAGTGGAAAAGTATATAACAGTATCATTAAATCTTTTTTTATTATTATTTAAAGCACTTTTAGGATGCAATTTTAAAGTGTATTTTCACAACTTTTTAAAACATTTCATCTCTCTGGCATGGAAGAACTGTCAGTCCTGACAGGTTTGTCCTTTTAATGCAGGTGATGCAGGCCTGGTTCATCTCCTGCTTCTGTAACAAAGAAATTTCATTTAACTTCACCATTTGTCCCTTCCTCATGCTCCATGAATCCTTTAATTGAGGGTGATGGATGAACACACACATGAAAATAGATTATTGGTACTGACACAGAGAGGCATCCAAATCATTAAGAACTTGGCACCATTGAGAACTCCTTTATTAACAGAGAAATAAAATGGAAGCAGGGGGAAATGCCTGGTGTCTGAATCCAGAATTCCCTCTGAAATTAAGAGAAATTTTGCAATGGTAGCAAAGGTCAGGGAAATGTTTGAGTCCTTTGCTTGCTTCAGTGGAAGGACAATCTGAGAAGCAAATATTTCCCTCATTCACTTCTTTCAAGATCCCAACAACATTCTCTTGTCTTAGGAAAATGTGAAATTAATAGGAATTCTATTACCTGAAAATCGAGGGATGGGAGCAGGAAAATGTTTTTACCAAACCAATTGTTTAATGCAAGCCATATTAACTTGTTTCATTTTATTTTAGTGTTTAAGTTGCTTGTCAGTATATTCAAACCAGAGATCTGAGTTATAAAATCTCACAGTGAAAACTCTATAGTCAAGTACATCAAAAATAAAATCATTTTGAAAAATTAAAAAATTATTTATACAAACAACACTTTTTCTGATTACCTGGTTTGGGTTGGGTTTTTGTTTTCATTATTTGAAATATCCCACAAACTCTTTTATTCCTGTTGGGTGGGAACTATTCAAACAGAAAAAATGCAACTGGTTTGGAGGCTGTGCCACACACAGCCCTGAGCAAAAACCTCATTCTCTGCTGAGCTGTTCCTGCGTGATGCAGGGACTGGGAGCTGGTTTGGTCCCTGGGTCTGACTCTTCCCTCATCCCTCCCTGGATGCCCAGGATTGTGGCAGGGCACGTGGGCACAGGCTTTGCCTAGTGCCACCACCCCAGCCCCGCTGCCCTGCAGCCAACCCTGCAGCCCCTTTCCCTTTTGTGCCTCTTCAACCCCAAACCATCCAAGTCAGCAGGTCCAGAGGGTGATAATGAACCAGACCCGGGGTATTCCTTTGATCCCATTTCCATCCACCCCACACAGAGAGACAAGAACTGAAGCCAGGCCACTGGCACAAATCACATTATTTTGGTGGGTCCAAGTGTGTGGCTGCAGCTCTCCATGGTGGGTACCAGGATTTGCACCTCCTGCCATCCTTCACCAGGCACTGAGGACCAGGACCTTCCCTCTTGAAAAAGGGAGGAACAGCCTGGCATGACCAAAAGGGAAATGCAACTGGAATAGAAAAGCAATGGTCACCAGCACAGCAGGGCCAGCAGCTTTCTCCTGTGTCATTGCCCAGAACTTTTTCCTAGAAATCAAATTAAACAAAGCATGGCAGAAACTTGCTGTTTGATTCTTACCGTGATTGTAACAACAACCAACATGATAACAGCTGTTAGATAACCATTATACACTCGATTTACACGTTCAGCCCCAAAATCACCTCTGTAGAAAGACGCTGGCAGTGGTGGCTGGGCAGGGCCAGCACAGGGCTCAGCAGATCCCTTGGGAAAGGCTGGTGCCACAATGCAACCCCAACTCTGAGACCTGGGGTGTGGCAGGAGCACCAGATTCTCTCTCAAAGATAGGATTGTCACCTGAAACAAGATTGGAGCCCAACACTTGGTTCACAGACCAGTGTAAGAACACTTTGGATTTGTGTTTCCACCTTTTAAAAGCTATGAAATAAATACTACAGTGTTCCTTGTCTAAGTCACATTTGTTGTGTGGCCACATAGGCCACGTGTTCATCTCTAGGAGCACAGTCTGCTGTCATTACACTAGAAACCAAAACAATTACTGGAATAATCTGCCTTTCAAGATACTCATCATAGGAGGTTTTTGAGATTTCAATCAGATTTTGTTGCTTCTGAAAGCTATTGATTTGAAAAAAAAAACCAGGATTGTCTCCCAGTTACTGTGTCATGATATCTCTACCTCAGCAGAAGCATTTCTTCATTCATCCTCTATCTTTTGCATGTTTTGTTAAGTTAGAAACTCAAATCAGCACAAAATTCTTGATGAGAGAAGAAATATATTCAGATTTAATCTGGTGATTGCAGCTCATTTGTTGCCAACAGCTCCTTCATCAAGGCCATCAGGTGAATTATTAACCTCTTCCATCCACAAACAGAAAAATACCTTCAGTCACGAGGAAACAAAAAGACAAAAAAAAAGGTTCCTTGGTTTCTCTGGGTAAACTTGCATTCATGTCCTGTCATGGGAAAGGGACACAGTGAGCACTCTGTGGAGGAAAACACTGTGGAGGGGAGCAAGGCAGGGAGAAAAGTGTGAGCAAGGCAGGGAGAAAAGTGTGAGCAGGGCAGGGAGAAAAGCATGAGCAGAGCAGGGAGAAGATTGCCTGATTTCCCCAAAGTAGATGTGGGGACTTTCCTGGTGGGAGCAGTGACATCCCAGTGTCCTGGCACTTCACTGCTCCTCTGTGGCTCTGCCTCTTGCAGCACGTGGTGAGAAAAGACTTTCCTGGGGAGGTGTTCCACCAAAGTGGCCAAAGTTGTCTCAGGGGAGAGACTCTCAGAAATGAGCTCCAGAGCAGCAGCTGCCTGCCAGGGTGGAACACCCAGCAATCCTCCCAGGCTGGAACACCCAGCAATCCTCCCAGGCTGGAACACCCAGCAATCCTCCCAGGCTGGAACACCCAGCAATCCTCCAGGCCACTCACAGGCTACTCCAGCCAAACCTCATCAGTCAAACCTCATCAAACTCTCTGCTCTCAGCTCCACAGAGCCCAGCGAGGGCCTGGCACTCCTCCATCCCCTGGGGTGCCCCCTGACATTGCTGTGACCAGTAGTTCCAGCAGACCACTGGTTTTGAGCAGCTGGGGAGCAGGCACAGAGCAGGTAATGAATGCAGCTTCTGAGCAATTAATTCAGCACATAAATAGAGAAGCAGTTTGCAGTGCCTGCTGCTGTCCCTGCTAGCCAGCCCTGACACTGCTGTCCAGGCTCTGCAACAGGTAAGGGAGGCATTTCTGGGAGCAGGATGTGGGGAGGGGACTCTTGGTTGTGCTGGGGGGAAGGAGTTTAATTTGGACTTTCTTCCAAGCAAAGGGTAATTGGGGCAAATAAAGCCAAAAAAGGTAACAGAAAGGCTCTGGTAGTAATGGGAGAAAAGGCAGAGAGGACAGGTAGAGGCACTTGCTGGGAAGGCTGGAAAACAAAGGGTAAATGGGGTGTGTTGGTAAATTAGGATCAAGGCAAATCCATGTTATTTTAAAATGTATGGAAGGAGAAGGAGCCAGAAGCAAAAATTAGTTAAATCAAATGAGAGATAAAACAATAAAATAAAGTCATCCAAGTGTCTCCCCAGTCTCTCACACCTAGGGGACACTCCCAGCAGCGACAGCAGCAGCACTTCACCAAACTCCACAGAGCCCCCTGAAACTCAGATCCTTCTGCAAGGAGGGAGGTTCTGTGACAGCTCCTGGTCAAGCAGAGCAAACATTTATTACAGAACACATATCATCCCCTATGACCTCATGCAAAAACAGCACGTTGCTTTACATGATCTCCTTAAATCATATCTTGTATTTTGCTTTTGTATCAGACTGCTGGGAGTTTTGAGAATAAGTAAGAAATCACAGAACCTCCTCTTTGGTCTGTGTACTTTTAAAGAAATTAAGTCTTTCCTAAAAGGTACCCCCAAAAAATCAGGCATTAGGAAATTTTCTCAAAGGAGCCCAGACAGGCTGGAGGCAGCCAGGATGCCCTGCTTGCCTCAGACCTGCTGCTTCACTGACCCCCAGGAGCAGCCAGGGAGGGGGACCTGGACATTGCCACAGCTCCTGCACCAGCTCCAGTCCCAGGTTCTGGACTGGTCATGCTGGTGTTGCTTGAGGCAGAAGTGACCATGTAGATTTGTTTCTTCATTTCAAAATGAATCTGCTGACAGAGGCAAAAGCAAAGGGCTGGCAGGGGCAGAGGGATCCTCAGCTGCACCCATCACCTCCTCACTGCTGAAATGGCTCATTTTGCTGCAAAAAAACAGACACCAGCAGTGGGGCTGTATCAGGCTTTGAGAAGTACTCCACAGCTTGGGAGGGAAAAAAAGAAAAAAGAAATTGAAGAACAGCAATAAAAACATGTTATAAACCAAATTCACTATGCTGTTACACCAAGGTAAAAAATAATCTTTTAAATAAAAGTCACCAGTAGGTCAAGCTTTACACATTTAAAGCAGACTGGCTGTTTCCAAATTGCTTTTACTGCTTTCAAATCCTATTTAGAGCAAGGGCTCAGTGGTCTCTAGTAAGGAGGTTTTCTTCTGATTTTAACAGAAATTCCCATCTGCCTCATGGGTGTGATCCCAAATAAGGGCAAATGGGAAAATAAAGGAACCATTCTTCCCTTTAACACAATTATTACAACTGCCAAAAACCAGCATGTATTTAATAAATGCAATGTAGATTGCTTTATTTGGCCTTCTGTTCACAAAATAATTTTATTATATGTATGAAAGCAGCATACAGGCAATAAAATTATGAAAACATTCACAATACATAAATACACAGACCTGATGCAGGATGTATATAGTTTGTTAGACTTTAAAATTTTTTTTCCTCTCAGTTCTCTTTTTCTGACAACACATTTGTTTTGATATATGTTACGAAAAAGTTGCTCCAAAGGGTATTTTCTCCCATTTAGAAAAGAAATTGATTCCTTTGAATGCTGCTGAATAGTAACACCCAATGTTCCTATTGCTAATGCTCACTGATTGCTCTTGGCATTACAGAGGGAAAGCAGCAGGGAAGGACAGTGGAAAAGTAGCAGGATTTTTTAATTAAACATTGGCAACTTTTTTGGAGTTCACAGGAGGATTTCGAGATGGAGGCTGCAGTTCCACCCGTATTTAGAAATGCTTTAATCCAAAATGGTAATGAGGCCACTATTCCTTACGGATTGGAGTATTGACATGGCAATCACTAAACTGTAATGTCCTCCCGGGGCAAAGCACCAGGGACCTCAGGTTTTAAATCTGACTGTGACAGAGGAGCAGACAGACAGCAGGGTCCAGGTGGTCCTGCAGGATAACAAAATTTTGGCATCCTTCCTACCATTATAACCCAGTGTGTTTGTTCAGAAAAGATATCCAAGACTTGAAATAAGAAAAGTCTGAGAAAGCTGTTTATCTTACATAAATACAAAACACTATATACTAAGAATTGTTATCTAAGAAGCTTTCCTTCCCAAACTGGATTCTTCTTAAGGTTGTAGTCATATTTAAGGTATTTACAGATCCACAAACTTCACATTCTAGCAAAGTCTCTGTAACATGAAACTTTTTAAAAATAAATAGCAGCAATTTCTTTTATTTCTGTAAGGGAAGAGAATTCTCAACTCAGTCAACTCTGGTCCTATCTTTTGAAAGAAATCCCACTTAAAAATAAAAAAAGCCCACAAGCAAACCAACTCCACACAGCATCAGTTCTCTTGATTCCTTAATTTCTTGCTGAGTTCCTTAACATTCCTCCATTCCCCTCACCAGCTCTCCAGACTATCAGAGCTTGTAATAAAGTGCTGACTGGTTGACTGGTCAAAATGCAGTTATGACACTCCAAAAATATCCCATTATTTAAACATCTTAAATAACATAAATAAAGCTAGATCTGTTTGTAACATATGAAAAATATCAATTTAAAACAATAAATAAATAAAACCAGTATCAACATATTACCTCCCAAAGCTTTAAAAATAACCGTTCTCATTATAAGGCTCAATTATTTGTCAGAAATAATTTTAAGAAGGCATCTACCTACCTTTACAATCCCTCAGTCATTAATTAGGACCTGTTAACACCCACTATCACAAGACAAAGCAATCTTTTAACTTCTAGTAAACATTAATGTTTAAATACTCAACATTTATCTTTTGCCTCACTTTTAGCTAGAAACTGATTTCTCTGTACAGAGAAGAAGCAACATTTTCTTTGTAACTGCACTGTATCTAAATTTGTATTTTCCTCAGTGTGAACAGTACAGTTTAACATCCTTTTTTATAACCAATTTCCAGTATCTTTTTCTGTTTATTTAAACGTTTGAAATGTTAAATTTGCTCTGAATGCCAGGAAAATTAATTCTGGGCTTGGTGTAAATGTGCATTTTTCTCCCTTAGAGCTTAGGTTCTTACCAAAAAAATCTTGTATATCTTTTTTTTTCCCAAAAAGATTATTACAATATACACCATTAGGTCTTGCTGAGTAAACCTTACTGTTCAGGTTTTATGCTGCCCATTCTGTGTAATGGGATTGATCTTTTCCAAAGAAACATCAGCTTCATAATCCAAGATACCCGACAGTGCTGGGGACATTTTCTCCAAGGTCTTTGACATTTCGCCCTCCTCGTCTTCCTTTTTTAGAGGTTCTTCTTCCGGGCAGATAATGGAGTGTGGAATCAGATAAACCAGATTAGACTCTTTGGGGCTGGACCCTTTGGGCTCATGTTGGCTGGAAAAAACCACGGCCCCGTTGTTGTTAATGCTGACAGTCTCGATGGCATGGCCAGACATGGGGCAGAGCCTGTAGCAGCCCAGCAAGGTGGAGAAAGCCTTGCGGAAATCGGCGTTGAAGGCATAAATGATGGGGTTGAGGGAAGAATTGGCCCATCCAAACCATATAAAAACATCAAAGATGGTGGAATTAATGCAGAAAGCCTCTGCTCCCTTGGATGGCTGAGTGGGCTCGCAGAAGGGAATCATGCAGTTCAACACAAAAAATGGCAACCAGCAGCAAACAAACACCCCCATGATCACCGAGAGGGTCTTTAACACCTTTGTTTCCCTCTTGAAGGACATTTTGAAGTTGCTCTCTGGCTGCTGGCAGTCCATGCTGCTCCTGTTGCCACCTGGGTTGTGGCAGTTCTTGGCATGCACTGCTGCTCTCTCCAGAGCCGAGATGCGCCGGATTTGCTTCTGAGCAATCCGGTATATCCTGGTGTAGGTGACTATCATGATGGCCACGGGGATGTAGAAGCTAATTAGAGAAGAGGAGATAGCATACATCCTGTTTAGGCTAGAATCACAGTTGTCCGTGCTTACACCTTCTAAGGTGGCATTGAAGTCCAAAAAGCTTGTGGTTGTAGCCTTGTGCCAGTTCAGCTGCACTGGGATGAAGGAGATCAACACGGACAAAGTCCACGCCACGCTGATCATGATGAAGGCTGCCTTGGGGGTCATTTTCCTCTCGTACCTAAACGGGCTGGAGATGGCCCAGTATCTGTCCACACTAATGACACAGAGGTTTAAGATGGAGGCTGTTGAGCACATAATATCAAAGGCCACCCAGATGTTGCAAAATGAACCAAAAGGCCAGAAACCGGCGATCTCAGCCACAGCTTTCCAAGGCATGACCAAAACTGCCACTAAGAGATCTGACACAGCCAAGGAGATGACAAAGAAGTTGGTCACCTTGGACCTGAGGTGGCGAAAGCGAATGACAGCTGCGCAGACCAGCGTGTTTCCCAGCAGCGTGGAGAGGATCAGGAGAGAGAGGAAGCAGCCCGTGAGGATCCGAAATGAAGAGGAGTCCCTTTCCACCAGCAACCCTTCCCCGTCCATAGTGGTCTCGTTCCAAGTCATAGTTTCTCCTGAGGGAAAATCATATCATGATTTTCATGACGACATCAACTCCTCTCCTTGCAGAGATCAGAGAGATCAGACGGCCATTAATTACTCATCACCAAACCTAGCAAAGGTCTTTTGCTACAGTCCCTTCACCCCCAGACAGACCTCACCCTCTTTGAATCATCCTGAACAACATCCTGAAAGCTCTGTGAGCAGGATCTGAAAATGCACAAACACAGTCCACCCTACAAACAGGGGGTTTTAGCAATCCCTTCAGAAACACACTGCACCACCCCAGCATGGAGTAGCCTAACTCAGACAGCTCACCTGTAAATGTTCTGCTGCCGTCCTCTGCAAGCACACCCCACACACAGCAAAGCAATCACTTTTCCATGCTTGCATCTATTCCCACTTAAATAGACTATTGATCGAGTGCTTCCAGTGTCCACTGCACCAGCCCTTCATATTTACTGAAGCGTATCAGACAAGATGCCTTTTCTCTAGTTCCCAAAATGTCTCACTAATGAAACACTCCATCCTTCCTACCGAGGTACATTCCTGTTACAAAATGCACCAGTTCTCTCTCTGTTTCTCGGCAGTATCAGAAAGCAAATCTTCACTTTGTTTCAAACTGTTTTACATTTTCAAGACAAAATAAATAAACATACAGTAGGTGTGTTTTAAAGGTTTTCAGCAAGTAGCTCCGGTTATTTAGTTTGACTTAAACAAGAAATGCTGGCTCCTACCTTTCACCTCTGATTCCCTGTTTGCTCTGGGATGCAGGGCCGTCTCTCCTCCTGTTTTAGTTTTGGAATTGCATAGCAAATCTTATATATAAAACCAACACAGGAACACTGCATTGCATCGTGCATGTGGGCTTTTTTTCCCTGAAAGTGCAAATTGGCAGGGGAGAAGAAAGAGTGGACCACCAGGAGTTAGTTTTCAAGGGAGCAGCAGGTCGGACCGTGCGTGACGGACCCTGCTGGTGTGCGCCCAGCTCCCTCCATCCCACGGCCCCTGCTGATCACTCTGCAAACTTTGTTGGCCGGATCAGTCCCAGTCGCACTTTGTACATCCCGTTGAGGCAGCACATCAGGGCAAATCATCCCAGGCAAAAGGCACGGTATTCCCAACACTGGCAAGAGCCGATTACCAGTTTTTCCCTCGGTCGTTTGCCGGATGAAGAGAAAGGCGAGATGAGAAGGACCCGAGTGACCTTCCCTCGGCCACCACGCCGGCGATGGGTTCCTCTTCCAGCAGGAACAAGTGGCTTTAACACTCCGCTGCCAAGTTATAGCTCTCCATAACTACTCCGGAATAATCCCACCTCCTGCTCAGCGGGGCTGCGCTCCAGGGATCGGGTCCAGCTCTTACCATGCTTTTTCCCTCTCGGAAAGGCGCAGGCGGAGGCAGCTCCTCACACTCTCCCGCTGCCCGCCCCGGGCCGCGCATCTCTCGGCTTCCTTCTGCCCGGGGCAGGGCTCGGCAGCATCGCCCCTCCAGGAACGCTCTGTCTGCCTGGCGACTCCTTCCTAAAGGATTAAGACAAGGGAATGACAGGCATGGAGGCACGCAGCGGGCAAAAAGCCACCCCCCTTCGCCTCCTCTAACATCTTCGGTAGGGCGCCGCTTCTTCTGGGCAGCTTTTCCTGCCTTCCTGGGGAATAAGGTCCCGGGCAGCCGGGGCGAGAGGCGGAGCGGGGCTCCGGGAGCGGCTCTCGTGGAGTTTAGCGCGGCCGGGATTACTTTGCCCGAGCTGCGGGACGCGCTCGGTGCGCGGCTGCGGACCGTGAGTACCGGCCCCGCGCCTCCGCGATGGGCGATGCTCGGGAGGGGCCACCGGGAGAGCGGGGACAGCCCGGAGCACGCTCGGGAGCCGCTCCCGGCACGGCGGGGCAGCGGCCGGGGCTGGGGGCTCGGCCGGGGCAGCGCTCCGTGCGCCGCCCCCGCCTGGCGCAGCCCCCGGCTCCCGGCGCAGCCGCGGCCGCCGGGCTCCCTCTCCTGGGCACGGACGGGGGCAGCGTCCCACACCGCGGACACCGCGGCCGGCATCGTCACCCTGCGGGCAGGCAGCGGGGAAAAGCCACGGACAGGCTCCGCGTCCGCGCCGGATCGTGCGGGCAGGGCACGGAGGGGAATGAACGCTGCGGAGCCGCCGGAGCCCCGAGCGGGGCACCCCCGAGGGCAGGGAAAGCCCGTCCGAGAAGAGCCCGCAGCTCCCTCCAAAACCTCTTGGCAAACTCCCCCTCCCCGCTGGGTAGCGAGCACCAAAACCGGAGCGGTTGTTACTCAAATCATTCTTTCTACTAAAGGGTCTTTGCTTGCTTACCTTAGCTGCAACAGGCAGGGAAAGATGAACATGCTGATTTGCAACCTTTGCACAGGAATCTTACCCCCAAAAAAAAATCAGAAAATAAATATAAAATATATCACAGGGAGGTTTAAAAACCTCCTAGAACATATACTCTTAATAAGTTGTCAACATAAATTCTGTGGGGTCCAGCTCTTGTGTAGTTGCTTCTGAGTCATCGATTTCTCATAATGTCACTTAAAGCAGGGACAGTGCTAAGCTAACCTTGACTAGTTAACTGAAACACTTTCCTTTCCCCTTCTCTTTCTTTTTTTATAAATTTTAACTGCTTCTCACCAAGTTCTCATCCCGCCCTCCCCTGCTTATTATCCTGTCCTTTAATCATCATTCATCCCCAGAGGAGGGTGAAAATAGACAAGAAAATGAATCTTGTGCTGTTTAGTAATCGAGATCTCTAATGAAACTCACTGTGCATTTTCTTTTTCTATTTTCAAGATCTTGTTTCTACTGTCCTGTTCTTAAAGCTCTACACAGGTGAGGTTTAATGCATCATAAAGTATTTGCTGCAAAGGTAGCATGTTCCTGTTTTTCCATAGAAGCCCTGGGCTGAGAGGATCATTGCCTGCAGAAGAAGCCACTGAGCACACTTGATTTTATTTGCAATAACTTCTAGAGGGTCTCCTAAAATTACTTTTGACCACAGCTATCCTGGATTATTCCAGGAGAACTCACAACTTGCAGTCGCCCAAAAAGCAAAATTTTGGAGGCATATTGGAGAGAAATACTGAGGTAGACATTGCTGAGGAGAGAAAAGTCTGCTCGCAAGCATCTGCTTATCAGCTTATCCAGTGAACTCTTCTTTTCAGTTCCTTTTTACCAGGGAGTGGCTTTTCCTGGGGGAGAGGCTGGGTTCAGCATTGGAAGAACCTAATGTTGCTGATATGAGTGAGGGTTTCACTTGAATTTGACATTAAAGCTTTTTGGATCACTACTTACAGCAGCATGTAAGGCTCTCACAGCCCTTACTTTTTGGCAATTCAAGCACCAGTTTCCGAAGCCAGAGCCTCTCTCCTGTCTCTCCCCCAAGTTGGTGTGACCAGTCCAGGGATGAATGTGAGGTCTGGCTCAGCCCTGACTGCAAAGCCCCTTCAGCAGTTTCAAACACCAGCAGTTCATCCAGGGCACCCTGCTGTACTCATTTGTCACTTCTGCTAATTTATGAGCTTTTAAAACTTCCATGACTTAACAGTCATACCCAGGTGAGGAACAAAAGCAAAATCCACTAAACCCATATTATTATTTAGGTAAATTTAATGCTTGGATTAGGCAGCAGATTGCCACAACTCTGGGAGCCAGTTACACAAGTGCTGGGTTGTTTTTCCTTTTGCTGCTCTCTGACCAAGCTGCCCCCAGCCAGTGTGAGCAGAATCAGCTCTGGGCTTGCCTGAAACTGTCAGCCACAGGATGATGGTGCAGGTGTTTCCTGGAGATTCAGAAAAAAGCACAAAGCTTGTTAAATTCTCCCTGGGTACCCACATAAAACAGCTGCTTAACTTTATTTAATGGTTTTCAGTCACTACCAATTGCTGCTGTAATCAAAGCAATGGCCAACAAAGGAAAGATTTTGTGTCTCTATTCCCAGCTGCTCCTCCCAGGAGATGCTGGTTGGAGAATGCCCTACTTAGTCCATATGAAGACTTAAAAATACAAATACTGAGTATCACGTTGATCCAAATCATCTTAATTCAAGCAGAAATTAGCTACTGGAAGACAAAGTCCAAGCTGAACAAACCCCAGATCTTGCATTCAGAGATGAACATACTTTAACCTAAATAGTGCACACACTAGACCTGGAGAAAGCTTAACTGAATTTACAAAATATATTGTAGTATGTGGATACAAATTGTACTCACATTACCCTCAGGAGGACTGTTCATGTCTGCAAGCATGGGATTTACTAAACATGAAACCAGCAGAGGCATATTCTCAGAAATGTCTAAAAGAGCTGTCAGATTTGTAAATAACTGGTTATACTAATAAGCTGAGATAAATTTAGCCTTGATGTAACCTTCTTGAAAAAGTCAAGGGTTCCTAGAAATCAAATAGCTCTGAAGCCTTTTAAAGATCAGTGAAGCACATTGTTTAAATTGATACAGTGTTTTTCATTCCATGAGGAAAATCACAGAGCAAAGTGTGGCAGCAGAAAAAAAACACTGCTAACATCTCCAAGGATCTCAAGCTCACTCTTGAATGATAAAGATCCATCAGCAGGGAGAATGGATCAGTGAGAGAAATGATTTCTAGTCCCCAAAGGCAAACAATGAGAGGCTTAAATATTCAGTATTTGAGTGTGGGGACTGGTTTTTGACTGTAGATAATAGTCACTGCAGCTGGCCCTCAGTGCCTGGCAGATTCAGCAGGGCTGATCTCAAAAAGCACATCAGTGCTCAAAAAGCACATCAGTGCTCAAAAAGCACATCAGCACATGTTGACTTGTGAACTGTTTTTCCAGTGGCAGCCACGGAGCATCCCTTGGCATCAGGTCACTGGTGGAGCATGTGAGGAAATTTGAACACTGGCAGGGAAAAGGAAAATCAAAAAAGCCCAGAGAGAAGCATCATGTATGAAAGTCTGAATTTAAATGACTCATTTGAGGGGGCTCATTCAGGCTGGGCACAGAGGGTAGTGCAGGAGGGTATAAATTGCAAGGGTTTGCTGTGCAGTGCCACTGCTGCCCGGGACCTGGAGCTCATGCCCTGGCTGCAGGATGCTCAGAAAGCAGGACCAGGCACTGCTGCTCCCCTGGCATCTCCCCTCTCAGGCACTGGTGCATCAGCACAGCCTCACTCCCAGCCAGGAGAGCCCAACCCAGCCCTGGGCCACAGCGGATGGAACCTGCAGAAAGGATTTCTGCTCCGCTGGAGATCAGGGAGCCGCCTCTCAAAAGGCAGCCTCATGTCACCCACAGGCTTTAGGAGTGAACACCATCCTCTGGTTGTTCCATCTTCCCCTCCCAGCCCCCTCCTTCTCAGAGCCTGTTCAAGCTCTGCTCCCCTTTCACTCCCTCCCTCCCCAGTGCTTCCTCTCTCATCTCCCTGGAGCAGGTTTCAGCTGGAACCCCCCCAGATTTTACAACAAAATGGCTCTTTCTGGAGAGGTGAGGAAGATAGGAAAGAAAGAGAAGTACCAAACCTGCTGCCAGGGATCCAAGCAGAAGCTGTCACCTGCACAGTCCCCAGCCCAGGAGCTGTGGGTAATTTAAACTCAGTGTGATACTGCCAATAACTCTTAGTTAATCTGCAGAGCTTATGCAGTGACTTTTTATGGGGTTTTTCCAGTTCCACCCACTCACTCCCACAGGATAAGAGAAAGAAAATTTTCCCACAAGGAATACTTGGAGTGACCTTCTCTTGCAGCTCAGCCTTCTCTGCCAATCCAAAGGCCATTTACTGGATCTTAAATCACCCTGGAAATCACTCAAGCAGAGAAATCTAAAATTTCCCTCCTTTTCTTTCTGGGATTTCCATCTGCCAGAGATACGGGGCAGGAGAGGGATTACTGCCCTGCCAACACTTCCCTCCAGAATGGGTAGAGAGCCAAACTGCAGAGGATGATGAGAATAAATTATAGCTGAGAGAAGAGATCTAAGGAAAGGAAAATGCATCCTCCAACTGCCTCATCCCTGCAGCACAGCAGAACAGTGCCAGGAAATCTACAACAAACTAACAAGGCTCTTTCCTTAAAACCCAATCTATACCAACAAATGTGGAATACCTCAAAATTTCTGATCATTTCATTGACAAGTGCAGAGACTGGATGTTCCCCTGAATTTTATATTCTAGTCCATGTATATAAAAACCTTAGCTGATTGCTAAGGGCCTACTATATGAAATGGCTCATAAAGTAGTAAGTCAGCACAAAAATACAGAGTGGGCCATTGCCTCCCAATTTAGGCTTTATTTGCATATGCATATTTTTACTACTGTACAGCTTTAATTCTTTCACTCCACACTGGACATTTTAGACCCTCAGGGGAAAAAAAAAAAAAAAAAAACCCACAAAACCTGAATATGTGAATCAAAAGAGAAGTCATGGAGAAAATGACAGCATTTTTCATGTTAAAGCTGGCTTTGACATATTAATTAGCATCTCAGAGATGAAATAAAGCCAGCAATACCAAATGATTCATTAGAATGAAATTAATCTGAGGAATAATTAACTCTGAGGGGATGGAGAAAAAGAATACAAATAGATATATTAGCAGCAAAACTCTTCACCAATGAGTGTGACAGTGATTTCTAGCAGCAGTGGATGAGACTGCAGATAATACAATTTTCTCAGCAGATGGCTTGGTAGGTGGCACTCTCCCTCCTAAGCTGCTCTTACAGATTTACTCCTGAGCTGCGTGCCAGCATCAAATAGATCCTTACCCATATTCCAGCCCAGCCCCTGACTGATGGATGGAGAAGAAATGTTTAGCAGAACTGTTTAATAGCAGATTTGTTGGTTTTCTGGTGCAGGACATAAGATGAAGAAGTGTGTGCTTGGTACCCATCAATTAGGCAATGGCTTGCCCTACATTTGGTTATTAAATCCACATTATTACACATCCAGCATGGTCAGGCTCCACAGCCCTGCCACTGGCAGGCTACAAATCCTTGAATTAAAGATGACTAAACTAATACTTACCAAAAAATTAGAAGCATCACTTCTCGCTCCGAGTGAAGGCTGCCAGCAGAATTTCAGAGCTGCACCACAGGGAGCCACAGGAGCCCAGCCAGGGATTTCTGCAAGGGGAGCAGCCCCACAGGGCCCACGGAGCACAGCAGGTCCAGCTACAGCAAACAGAGTCAGTCCAGCAAGGACCAGACCACTCCAAATGTGCCAGTCGTGCAGCTCTGCTGCCTCAGGCAGCATTTTCCCATCTGCAGCTCCCCACACAACCCTGCTGTTGTTGCGATGTTGCAGTTCTGCCTTCAGGTTCTGGGATTAAACTCTTCTCCAAGGCTGCTTGTCAAAGTCAAATCACATAGTCTGGGCTTGACAGCAGTCAGAAACATCCCACCAAGTTCAATAAAACATTGGAACAATATTCCAAGCAAGAATCTGTACCAAGGTCTAAGCCTTGGGCTGCTTCACTCCTCCTGATGTAACTTTCATGCACACCTTTGAAAAACCCTGTGATCCAACTGCCCCAAACTATGCTGCTGTCCCAAATCCACTCTCACCCTTGTTCAGCTGGATCTGTTATCCTCTCCCAGCCTCTCTGCCTGGCCCACCACATCAGCAGAACTCTTTCTTCCCCATGACATGAGTAACTTCTCCCTCTTTGCATCCTGCTTTGATGTCCTTGGCTTTTCCCTGCCCTGTTGCTGGGACAGTCTCTAACGGGCTGTACTTTCCCAGGCTGGAAATGTTCCCTGAGCTTCATTATCCACTTGTCAACATCAGTCCCAAGGTCAGGGGCCTTCCAAGGCAGACATTTCTTCCTGCTCCCTTCCCACAAAGCTCATCAGGGCTCAGCTCCTCCAAGACAGGCATCCAGAGTCTCTTCTCAGTCCATCAAACCAGCCCTCTCCATTTGGAGAGGCTAAAAGTAGGGATGTTTTCCAGGTACAAGTTCCATGTCAGTAGAAAGTTCCCTGGTGCTTTCCAGTAATTGTGTACTATTTATGGGAATTCCCTTCTGCTTTCCAAAATTTCCCTCCTGCTCTTTAGAAATTTCCCACAGCTTTCTAAGAGCTGTGCATTTCCTTCTAGGATTTCTCCACTGCCTTATAGCAGTTCCTCCTCACTTCATACAAAATTCCCTCCAGCTTCCTGGGAATTTGCAGGCAATTTTTTCAGAAGTCATATTTTGCTTTCCTGGGGTTCTCCCACGGCTTTCTAATAATTCCATTTTCCTTTCTAAGGATTTCCCATAATTTTTCCACGAGTTGCCTGTAATTTTCTAGGACTTTCCTGTGTTTTTCTAGACATTTTCCATACCTCTCCAGGAATTTTCTGCTGCTATGAATCTCTCACTTCCCTCTAGGCACTTCTGTCTCCGTTCAGGTGTATCCACCAGGTTGTTGCACGGTGTCAAGGGTTTTTCCATGCTGGTCGTGCTGTTGCGTGATGTGATGTGCCCAGTTGTCCTCTGGTGTCTTCTTTTGTCATATATGACAGATTTTGTCATTGTTGTGCTGACACACTTTGTTCTCATATTTTTACTATTTTATAAAGCCACGGGAAAGGCTCAGGAGGTGAAAGTAAAAGGATTAATCAATATCTGGTCCCTAGATGCTGATGAAAAAAATTGTCAGGTCTGTTAGAAGGAGCTGTGAGAGCTGGCATGGATCTTTTATGGCAGCAATGATCCCACAAGAGACATTTATAGAATAGCCACATCATAGAGGAAATGGTTTCCTAATCCCCTTGAAAGGCTGATTTATCCTTTTAAACACAGCTTTATGTCCCTTCTAAATGCAGATTGGCTTTTAATCTTCATTCCCTTCCATTCTTATCCAATATAACTGTGCATCTAGAGAAAGAGGAAAATTGAGTATGCATTAATTTAGCTTGGCACAGTAGAGCATGAGTAACCTAGAACTGAGTTCAAATATTGCAGATGGAGCCAAAGCATTTAAGTGATTTTGTAAGTAACACTCTATCAGCTTATATAAGAGATTCATTACAATTTATATTGCCAAAAATGGTGTGTTACTTGCCTGTTTGATCAAATTTCCCAAGCTAATAGTTTATTCCTTATCAGCTGAGACTAGAAAAACATGGTGGTGGTTTTTGATACTGAGTACTGGCACAGACTCGCAGAAATCGCTGGCTCATTTACAAAAACAATCCTTGAACTCCCTCAGAGTGTACCAATGTCCCAGTCTGAAGTTTGGATCTTCTAAATAAAATTAATGTATATTACGTCAGGAAACCACAGGAAATGCTGGATAAACGTGGTTCACCTTGCCCAGCATTCTGCTCCTGATAGCAAAACCCAGCACAGAACCTTCCCAGGCACCTCCCATCAAGTGGTAACAAATCATTCCCAGAAATGTTGCTGATTTCTTCTGGCAAACCCCTGATAACAGCCAGCTTGGTGCCAAGGCCAGCTCCTGACATCATATTCCAGAGACAGCTGCTGAAAACACCCCAGATCCTTGCATGTGCCTTTGGGGACATCATCACATCATTCCTGATTGCTCTACAATTACTTTTTTCATGGAGCAGAAAAGTCTTGACATCAAGCACGTTTCCCTTCACTCTGACTGCACTCTTTTCGACCCAGGGTTTGAAATTTCTGGTCCTGCAGTGCCACTTACAGGACATTTCTGTTCACAAAAGCATGCACAGCAGTTCTTCATTACTCATTTGATTCTCAGGGCTGATTTGAAATGGAGAAAAACATAAAATACACCAATGTTCACTTAGGAATACAGAAAAGCAAATGCAATAAAGCTTATTTCTTAGATGAGGCAGTAATTGTGGAGGAACAGAAATCCTCTTTTTCTGGTCAGTGTAGGGAAGAATTTGCTCTGTAATAGTCTGGGAATTCTTCCAGGTGGAAACATGCAGATGGTCAAATTCATCCCTAGTTCCACAAATGTACATGGGAGTTTGCAGGATTTATTAATATATCTCTTAGGAAACAAGGCAACTGCAAGGAATGCTTCAGAAGGAGCTGGGGTGGGGTTTATTTGATTAATCCAGACACACATTTTAATAGAGACAAAAACATTTTAGCGTGAAAATTAGTGCAGATGAAAAAAGACATAGAGTCAGAGGGCAGATATGCTTTGTGATTACACGTATTCACCCATTTGCCTTTCAGTTTGTAGCTCATGAGTAACTGGTGGTGATTGCTCTGAGCCATCTCAAGCCTTCTCAGGATTCATGGCAAAATATCAGATTTGTTACTCAGCAATGGGAGAAATTACTCGTCCAGTGAAAGAGGAGTTATGTAGCTGCTCAAAACCATCTGCACTGAGCACAGAGCAAACTATTAACTCATGCAGCTTTGCATGTAGTGACTCAGAGAAAGAATTTGGGTATTCGCATGGCCACATTAAATACTCTGCAAGCAGAATATCAATTGTGATGCAAAGAAAAGTCCACATGTGTTTTTAAATCAGATTAACAAGTTGGTATCTTGGGCATACAAGGAAATTACAGGCAGAACACATCAGTTCTCAGAACACTAAACAACTCCACTTATACCCAACAACAACTAATTTATTTCTCTGCACAACATCCAGCTGTTTCCATTTCCTGAACAAGGTGTTTTTCCTGCTCAGTCATTGCTATGTATTTTAGCAACAAGTGTTATGGCCAGATACCACCACAGCTGGATCTGTCAGTGGTCACGGAGACTGGGATCTGACTGACAAGATTAAAAAGAATTAGACATTAGCAGGGAAATATATAAATTGTGCACAAATTTCATTGTGCAGTGCAAGGATATCGATGACGGTTTTTATTCTTTAATGATGGACTCTCGCTTGGTATATCTGCAGCTGCAATTGACATATTTATATCTCTAAGATCTAAGTTGTGTAAGCACAGGGGAAATAGAACAGGAGACATCTGAGATTAGATTTGGCTGTGTCAGAATGAAGGTTGACTCTTAATTTTTTATTAAAAATCATTAACTGAGTTGGCTTTCAGTTAAAAACCGAAAACAAACTCCAGCCTACACAATTCTATTTTATGAAATGTGTATATATACATATATATAATTTCATAGAAGTTGAGTATTAACAGCAAAGCTTTCATCAGTAAGTGCAACTCCACAAACACTTGATACCTGGGTAATGGCTTTTTGATATAAAATTCCGTGGCAATTTATTGTCCCTCATCGCCAGGTTTGGGGGCATTAGCGTGGCTTGGGTTTCTGATAATAACCCTGAAACAACAATCCCAATGCAGTGCAGCCTGGAGGAGACTGACGGCAGACCTCACCATGGTCCCCGTACGGGCCATTTGGGGCCATACTTAGGGGTTGGACTCAATGATTCCCTTAAACTCGCATTAGTCCGTGATTCTGTCATTTTGTGGGCTGCAGCTTCCTCAGGAGGGGCAGCACCGATCTCTGCCCTCTGTGACCACTGATAGGACTCGAGAGAATCGCTGGAGCTGTGTCAGGGGAGAAAATCAGGAAGGAAATTCACTCAGAGGGTGGCTGGGTTCCACGGGAAGCCCAAGAGAGCTCACAAGGAGCGTTTCTTTGGCAAACACTCCCGGCACAGGGTGGGATTCTGGTGCTGTGGGGGGCCAGCAGTGGGAGCCTGACCATCCCAGCGGGTCCCCCCAGCACAGGATATTCCATCAGATAATGAACGGCAGAAACCATGCGAGAAACGCCAGGCAGCCCCAGGCCGAGCGGGCTGAGGGAGGCGCGGGCGGCCCCGGGCGCTGCCCGCACGGCCCTGCCCGGCCCGGCCCGGCCCCGCCGGGGCGGAGCGAGGCGGAGCGGGGCGGCCCCGCCGGCTCCCGGCCCCTTGCCCGCCGCGCCGCGCCGAGCCGAGCCGAGCCGAGCCGAGCCGGGCCGAGCCGAGCCGAGCCGAGCCGAGCCGAGCCGAGCCGGGCCGAGCCGGGCCGGGCGTTTCCGGGCAGCGGGGCCAGCGGCCGGGTGAGTACCGGGGCCGGGGCCGGGCAGTCCCCGCGGGGATGGGCGGAGGAGGAGCCGCTGGCGCTCGCAAGTGCTGAGCTGTGCTGGCCAGGCAGGGACCCAGCTCCATCTGCCACCTCAGTCCCCTCCACAGGGACACAGCCCCCCGCGTTGCTCTGTGCCCTTCACAGGGGAACAGCCCTCCATGTGGCCTCGGCCCCTCTGCAGGAGCCCAGCGCCATTTGTCACCTCTGCTGCCCTTGCAGAGGCCCTGATCTGTTTGTGAGCTCTCCTCCCTTCTCAGGGGTCCAGCCCCATCTGCTTCCTCCATCCCCTCCATAGGGACCCACCCTCATCTGCCTCCTCCATCCCCTCCATAGGGACCCACCCTCATCTGCCTCCTCCATCCCCTCCATAGGGACCCAGCCCCATCTGCCTCCTCCATCCCCTCCATAGGGACCAGCCCCATCTGCCTCCTCCATCCCCTCCACAGGGACCCAGCCCCATCTGCCTCCTCCATCCCCTCCATAGGGACCCACCCTCATCTGCCTCTCCCAGGCCCTCCACAGGGGACCAGCCCTGCAAGTCATCTCGTCTCCCCTGCAGCCCCCCTGATCTCTTTTGTCGCCCTGTCCCCTCCCCTGGGGTCCAGCCCCATGTGTCAGCCCATCCCCTCCCTAGAGGCCTTGCCCTGTGTGTCACCCCTGTCACCTCCCCAGGGTTCCAGCCCCATGTGCCACCCTGTCCCTGTGAAAGCTGGCACTGTGGGGCTGTCACATCCCCTTCTCCCTGCACACATAACAGCTCCCTGCTTCCCCACCCGCTCCCAAAACCTGCCCTGACCACTGGCTGTCCCCTGAGCAGCGCTGTCTGTGTCACAGGGATTGTGTGACAGCAGCACAGATTCCAGGCCTGCAAGAGACAAGCCTCCCTGCTGCTGGATCATCATTTCCAGGGGAGGAACACACCAAATAACTCCAAGGTCAGACACCTGATAGTCAGAGACAGAATTTTAAATATGAGTATTAATAGTTTTTTTTTAATTTATTGAATTATAAATAATCCATTGTTATTATACTGGTGGGTGGGGTGAAGAATGGCTTTGTACCAATGTGTGATTAAAATATCACCTGGATGGAAGAAGATATATAAAAAAGTGAAAAAGTACAGAAGAGAGCAGTGAACACACCTGGGGTAGAGCCAAAGCTACTGCAGTTTATTGGTGGGGGTTAAAACACAAGGAGCAGAAACAAGCTTGCAGCAATCAGGACTGAAATTAGAGGTTGCACTAACCTTGGTTAGCAAAGGAGGTTTATTTTCCTGAATGTGGAGATGAGGCGAACACGTGCAGTGGGAGAGGAGGTGGCAAAGCAAAGCTGACAGAGCTGAGCTGGCTGCAGGGACCTCTAACATCTGGAGCTGGCTGTAATGCAGAATGATGAAATCTCTGGTCAAGTTACACACCAAAGATGGCTCCTGTTTTGAGGAGAGAGCCCCAGCAGCAGGCTCATCTCACCCAGACTGCTGCTTTTGTTGCTAGGCTACAAGTGGGATGTACATTTATAAGCAAAAAAAAAAAAAAGAAGAATCAAGCATCTTGTAGTGCTGCCATGCTTTGCCTTCTCCAGCATTCCATGTAGGATTGCAGTAGGAAAAATCATAGTGCAGACAAAGATTTTTTTTTTTTGTCCTCTGGTGATTTAAATAAGCATTTTACTGGTGGAAGGTGCTTTGAGAAGGAAGAACTTGGCAAGTGTCTTTAACATTTGGTGTAAGTACATTGCATCAGACTCCCAGTCATCAGCTGTGCTACTTATTTCAAACTGTGGCAGCAGATGTACTGCAGAGAGAGGAATACCACTGCTTACAGACCCTGATCTCACATGTACTCTTTTGCCACCACACAAAAGTGCCTTTTTCCCCAGAAAGTCTATTAGTTCATCCCACTTGAACTAATTAACTGCCATGACTGACATCCCCGGAGAAGGCCTTGTGTTCCTTTCTTTGCCAGAGCAATTAAAACATGGATTTGCCTTTCCACTGCTGCTTTGCCAATGTTTTGTAGTTTTAAAGTAGAACAGGTCACTTTTTCCTAATCAGAGGGAGGTTTATTTCCTGTGTTTTCTCCTAAGCCGACACAGCAGCCCTTTGGGTGGACACTGTGGAAAACTGGGCATTGGAAAAGAAAAATTTCGAGTTTGTTCAGACAAAGGAGCCCCAAAAAAGGAACAATGTGTTACTTGAGGAATAAAGAGACCTAGCAGGACTCTGGAGTGTTTCTCTATCAAAGTGGCATGGGAAATGTTTCAAAAGAACTCAGCTCTGCAAAAATAAGCAGCTGTGGGCACTTTGATTTACAAAGAGAAGGGAGAAGCTGTTCTCCCCATTTTCTAGCAGCAGGTACTTTTCTCAACCTCAAGGTTTTCCAGGCTGCATCTCATTTCCCAGGACAAGGCACCAACAGCTGGACATCAGGTTGTTAAGGGACTGCTTTAAAGAATGGATATGTAGGGGCCTAAGTGTGTCAAATCTTATTTTTGTCTCTCCCAGTGCACATGAAGTATCAGCAGCACCTGGCTCTAACTTTTGAACTATTCTTATCTAAAGAATCCTAAAGGATTCTGTAAAGAAAGAGGTTCTGCTGTTATCTTCTATTTTTACTGGGTTTTCAGGGAAAAGCCTCACTCTTGTTCTTTGAAAAAAGAATTCTTACTTGCCTCTAGAAGATTTTGTGAATCATTATCTGATCACCTTTACCTCACCAGAACTTATGGGTCTAAGTCCTGGTAAAGGACGCCACAAAGTGACACCTTTCAGCATTTGTGCAGGCTGGCTGGAATTCTGTTTTAAGCTGGATTACCCAGCTCATCCCATGCTTTGTAGCAGGAGGTTGGGAGTTGGTCACCAACAAGTCAAATGTCACAGTGAGCATTATCACAATTATATCTGCTCTGCTTTTGGATGTGGAATTCTCTTTAGACTTCTCCCTCGCTTCACACTTACATCATCATGAAATTTCCTTTTCTGTCACTCTAGTCCCAGTTTCAGCTGGTACTGTAAAGAAACTGATGAAAAGTCTTAATTTTGGAGTGGAGTTTTTCAAGGCTCGGGTTAAAATACAAGGTGTCAGTAACATAAGAAAATATAAATTGTTCCAAGGAAGGTGGCAAAGCTTCATTTCATCATTTGTGCACTGTTGCATGAGTTTAAGTTGCCCAGAATTTGCCAGATCATTTGCCCATCTGGATTATTCAGTTATGTAACACAGTTTAAAATAAGTGATCAAATATCTGGGTTGTTCAAAACTGAGTGAAATAAATAGTCCTTGCTATTCTTCTCACTGTTGCTTTGGTTTGAAAAGTGGTTGCATGACCTTCAAATGTGATGTTTAAAAGATGAACTTTGTAAAGGAACAGCAGAGTTGAACTCCTGACAACTCCTGAATCTGCATTTTGTATAATTGTTGCAAATACTGCTGTTAACCTTTAAACAAGGTTTAAAGTCTTCTGCTGTTGCCAGTTCTGTGGAAAATCTCAATGTAGCCTTTGTACCAAAATTGTTGTGCAGGTTTTGTATATAATTATTATGTTAAGGCAAGCCACTCTCACTTATTCTGAAGCCCTTTATTCCCCCCAGTTAATATTAGTATTAAACTTTAGAGCATGAACTGGCAGATGATTCCATCTGATCAGAGAGGGCAAGAAATTTGCCATGGGCAAGGGACATCTTCCACTAAACCAGGCCCTGTCTAACCTGGCCTTGGACACTTCCAGGGAGTAGGCACAGCTTCTCTGGGCACCCTGGGTGCCTCACCAGCCTCAGGGAAGGATGTTTTCCTGATATCCAATCTAACCCTACTCTATTTCAGTTTGAAGCCATTCCCCCTTGACCTGTTGCTCCAGACCCTTGTAAAAAGTCTCTCTTCATCTTTCCTGTGAGCTCCTTTCAGATGCTGGAAGGCCACAATAAGGCTGAACATTCCCAATTCTCTCAGCTTTTCCACACTGGAGGAAAACACAGCCATGTGTTGAGGAAATCTTTATGAACTCACCATCAGTTATGACTCTGAAAACATGGTATATAGCAGCAGCCACAGAGGGTTAATCAAAACTCTGTGTGAGTGCTGGGGAGACAAAGAGTGCCAAAAAATGTCCCTGGTCATGGGAATGCCAGCCCTGGGATTGTTCAGGGGGCCGGGGCTTGCCCAGCACAGCTGATGCTCAGCCAGACAATCCTGCAGCACAAGGCAGGATTTAGCTGCTCTTCTCCACGGGCGGTTTGGATACGCTGCTCTAGTTTGGAAACTGAAAGGGTTTAGTGATATGAATGTGCCAGAGAGCATAGTCCAGCCTTCAGTGCTGATTTAATTTGCTGGGGAAAACAGCTGCAGGGTTTCCAGGTACAAGTGGTTCTACTAAATACCTTCCTAATTGTTTTGTTATGTGAAATAGTGAAAATATGGATGATTTTCTCCGTTACTGCATGTTTTCCATGGGTTGTTAATTGTATGACTGCTTTATGATGTCATTCTTTATCCTTTCCAGTACTGCTGATCCTCCTGTGTGAACATAACCTCAAAGTGACATTTCAGTATGGATTATTACAACAACTGATGTGTTTGTAAAATTCATTTTGTTTCCCAAATCCTCTGTTCATTGCTTTGTTTGTGGAGATTTTGCTGCTTCCGCATTAAAAGTAAAGGTGCTGTTGATTGAAATTTTTTCCTATTTCAGTATTAGTTGGTATTTTCTGCGTAGCAGCAGGTGGGAACAATAAACTCAGGTATTTACATATATGGGCACCTTAATTAATTAATTAATGGTTAGGTATTTTACCTTCATTGGTTGATTGTAACAAAGCAAGCAGTTTTATCTTTGTCTTTATTGTGCTTTTACTTTCCAGTTCCCTTGCAAACTTTCTGCTTATCTCAAGGTTCAGCTTGATTTATTTAAATTTTATTTAATCCTAATGTCCTTTATTTTTCTTGTACCCAATTCAATTATGGAAAATGAGAACTTAAATCTTGGGCACGCTTAGTACAGATGGAAAATTAGATCACTGAAAGTAATGGAGTTCCACCCTTGACAAAGCATTGCAGTTAAAATAATAATTAAATCTTAAGTAGTTTTATTACAGTACTTTTATTATTAAGTATTTGAATGGATTATGCAAACAGCAGCTCCCCTCTGAAATTGTATCTGAAAATTAAGGTGACAAGTAGGTAAAAATAGTGTTGCAGCAACTTAAATTGAGGGTGTTGCCCGTCTTTCTTACAGTTTAAATAAAAAATGAAACAAAAAAAATCCATCTTATTTATGATGGTGACTATGGCTGTTAGACAATATATTGATTAAACCTTTTTTGTGCAGTTGACACTTTTACTTTATAGTTGGACATTTTGTTTTATAAGGGGATCCCTTTGAAGTATATCAGGACTTTATTAGCTTATGTTTTTGCTTTATGGGATTTATTTCCCTTTTCAGCATTTACTAATGGGGTCTGATGAGTCATGAGTAGCATCACGCAGTTTCTTTAAAACAAGAAAAGAGGCTTTTGTTGTAAAAGTATTTTGCTGGAAAGCTTCTAAGTTTTCGAGACAGAAATTCCCTGGTTCTCTCAGGCACTGTTGTAACAGGTCTGTGATTCAGAGTCCCATGACTGGCAAACTCAGCCACCTTTTTTACTTCACTGCAAGTTCTACCTGTCTCCAAATCATATTATTCTCCACTTTTTTACTTTTTTTTTTTTTTTTTTTTTTTTTTTTTACACTCCCTTGTGTGTGTGACATCTGCTCTTTCTCTGTGGGCATTGATGGTCTGTCTGGCTTCTTTTAAGTTCTTTAGAACAGCATTGTTCTTATTTATCTGCTAAAAGGGCAAGTCAGCCACATCACTGAGAGAAGGAAATGGGTTTGTGTACTTAAATAGCTGTCACTAAAATATAAACACCTTTTTACAGGAGATTTAACCCTTTTGCAGGGTGGGCAGTTGTCCTACCCCCCATTCTATGCAGGATTGAATGTTCTCCATTAAGATTAGTAATAGTGAAGTCCATGTTCTCTGTTCCCATCTTTCTAAACAGTCACAGACATTTCAAGCATGACTTTTTGTTGCAGATGTTTTCCATTTTCCTGCTAGGTTGCTTTTTGCTGCTGCAGCAGCACTAAGCCTGCTTTGTAGATTTACAAGGAGAAAGAGAGACCAAACCTGTGCTGACCTGTCTCTGGTAGCTGAGGCTGGCTAGGATGGGTAACAGCAGGAGGAAAGGCATGGAAACATCTGGGAAAGTTCCAGGGCTCAGGCACTGCCCAGGGCAGAGTTCTGCCTCCTGTGCAGGGGCAGTTCCTGGCTCAGTCCCTGCCCATTCCTCTGGTGGCACTGCTGGGCACCAGGGCAGAACCTGGCCCTGCTCTGACCTTTCTGCACCCAGGGACACCCAGGAACACCCAGGGCTGAGGGCTCCTCTCCAGGCTGAGCAGCCCCAGCTCCCTCAGCCTTTCCTGGGCACGGAGGAGCTCCAGGCCCTTCCTCAGCTCCACAGCCTCTGCTGGCCCCAGGAGCTCCAGGTCTCCTTGTCCTGAGGATCCAGAGCTGGAGACAACACCCCAGAGGTGCCTCAAAGGGTTGAGCAGAGAGGCAGGATCACTCCCTGATCTGCTGAAAATGCTCTTCCTGATTCTCCCCAGGATCCTGCTGGCATTCTTGGTCACCAGGACACTGCTGGTCATGGAGAGCTCATTGGCCAGCAGGAGTCCAGAGCTGCTCTCCACAGGTCACCCCAGCTGTGCAGCTGCAGGGGTTTATTTCCCTCCAGAACAATCTTTTTGCTGCATTCGCTTCCTGCCAAGGTGGTAAATTCCATCAGCTCACCTGGGTCAAGGAACATCAGAGCAGACACAGAGTAGATCAAGTGAGGAGGGAATAAAGACAGGATGTGAACGTGTTTGATCTCCTGTGTTCTGTACATTCACCTTTAATGATTGCTTCAGAGTGAAACAATCCTGAATTGTTTCAGGATGGATGAATTGAACCATGAATTGAACTGGCATGAGATGAACCATCTGCAGTGAAGGCAGATCCTTAATGTTTGGATTCCTTATTACCGAGGAACTTGGGTTTGTGAACAGAGGTGTCAGAAGTAAATAAAGGGAATTCCCAGAGAACCCAGTCATGTATATTCTATCAGGATAAAAAGAAAGAATTATCCAGAATGAAAATAAAGAAAAAAGCTTCCATGGATGCACTGCTTTATTCAGCATGCATTAGACAGCTCTAACCAGATTATGATAAGCTATCCTAAAACAGCTTTAATCTTTCTTAATGAAACAGATAATTTAATTAGAAAATCATTTACACTTGAGCTTTCCTGAAAATTAGGGAAGCAGTCACAGAACAAGTTACCAGCCCTAATGTCCTGATTTTTATCTTTATTTTAGTGGAAAAGAGGGTTTAAATAAATGACTGCACTTGCTTTCATAGGGCTTTGCAAAACCAGCAGTTCCCATTTTAGACCAGAAGATGGACTATTAATTCACAACACAGCACTGTTCACAGGAGGGTGTTTTTAATGGCAAAGTACAAAGAAAAGGAAAAGAAACCTAAGGAGAATCTCCTGTTGAGATGCTGTGCATGAGAAATCTGTTCTCCAAATCTGTCCTGAGTCTTTTTTCATTTCCATGATCTGTGTGCATCCTGCAGCGTGCCTGGTTGAGAGATGTACACGTGAAAATAATCCTGCTAATGAACAGTGCTGTACAATAATGAACTTAACAGTGAGGGAAATGTGAGGGGGAAAAGGGGGAAAGATTGTTTTCCCGTACTGTACCAGATGTATTAGTGTTCTGGTATCATAGAAGCGCAGAATTATTTGGGTTGGGAGGGGCCTTAAAGATCATCTAAAATTGGATCTTTATTTATAAATATATACAAATGGGTTTTTATAGATCCAATTTCTTTCTGCCATTTGAAACAAGCATTATTTGGAGGAGGATTTATTTTTTCTACTGGTTGTTGAGTATGTTGCAGAAATTTCTTATAAGAAAGTTAAAATCCATATACTTGTGCTATGGAGGGACTGTCCTTTTTTCATTAGATGTTCAAGTAAACTTAGTCATCCTGAAGTAATTTTTACTTTTCTGAGCTTTATGCCCCATAAATGCACAACTCTTCAGTGTCCTTCACTGTAGTTTTGTAACTATCTTTGAAGTATCATTAGGAGATCTGGTCATGTGTTCATAATGTAGCAATTGTGGCATTACATAATATCAAAACATGGATTTAGAGAAACAATATTTATTAAAATAAATTGGTGGGATTGTGTTCCTAATTTTTGGGTTGTTTTGCTGTGCCAGAGAAGTTAACTGGATTTTATTAAATATTCCGTCTGTCACTGCACTTTATAGGACTTCAGGCATCTCTTGAAATAGTTGATTTCTCATTCCCTTCAGTACATTATTTTCAACAAACAGTAATTCATCACTGAAGTAAAGCACTTTTGGATTAATATATTATTGTTTAGCATGTCTGTTCATTAATAAACTTTTATGCTTCCTTTGCATCTGCCTCATCCTCAGGTATTTGTACAAATGTAATATATAATGTATAAACATTTTGGGGCACTGGACACAGAAGCATTTCTGCAGACTTACCCCTTTAAACCCCTGTTCTGCAAATTCTTTGGTGTTTATTCTCTCGGTTTTTTACTCTAAATATGGCCACTTTTCATCTTGCAGGTTCTAGATACATGAGGAAATGAGTGGGATTTTGAATTGCAAATGTTGATGTTTTCTTGGCAGAGCTTTTGAAGATGGCACCAGATATCCCATTAAATATTAATATCAAGGAGCCCCGATGGGATCAAAGCACTTTTGTTGGACGAGCCAATCACTTCTTCACTGTAACAGACCCCAGGAATATTTTGTTATCTGATGCCAAACTGGAAAATGCAAGAAAGATCGTGCATGATTACAGGTATGGCATTGACTACTTCTACCACTGGCCCCAAAAAGTCCAAGTCAATGATAAGTACATGGTGATATATCTGAAAGGAAATACTTAAAACACTGTATTCATTGCAACACTTCTTATTCCCATTTCAGAGCTTGAAACCCTTTTATTTTTAATCAAATTTTCTAATGGATGGTGAAGCTATGCCCTTCGTAAGGGTTCTGAAATACAGAAGAGTCTAATTCTGAAAGTAGTTAATATGACAGCAAAGCTTAGAACTTCCTCTTATGTGTATCATTTGGAGCAGTTGGTTTCTTAAATACTCTCAAAGTGAATTTTCATCGTTTCACACTAATGACATCAGAGATTTTGGCTCCACATTTTAGCTCTAAAACCTAGTCCAGCTTTGAGTAAATAGACTCAGCCAACATAACCATTGCTAGGAGTTTAAATTCTTTTTATTTCACCAATCCATTTAAAAGCTGAAGAATCTCTACAAGCTATCTGAGAGTCTCCATTAACTTAGGGTGAACATCCCCAAATCCACTGATGCCACATTTCTCACGGGCATTTGCAGCATTTTATAGCAATTGTGCTTCTTGCTGTTATCTTACCTCTTAACCTGTCCCAAGACAAGGTATCGTGGCACCTGGCTTGACAGAAGATGAGTTGTGGAGAGCAAAATACATCTATGATTCAGCCTTTCACCCAGACACTGGGGAGAAGATGGTCCTGATCGGCCGAATGTCCGCCCAGGTGCCCATGAACATGACTATCGTAGGCTGTATGATGACCTTTTACAGGTGAGAAGTGGCAGTAAAACACATCAAACATTTGCCTGCTAACTAGAGAAGTGAAAATCAATGTTATTTTCAAAAGATGTATTGTAAATATTTTTAAATGTGAAATCTTGCTTCCTTTTCCTCTTCTCTCTCCTCGTTCCCTCACGTTGATTAATGGTTCTTTCTAGAAGTAGTTTTGAGATAAGCCCTTAGCCCTTCTCCTTCACCATCCCACTTTCCCTCAAACTGGGAAATGTTCCAAAATCCCATCTGTGTGGAGGACAAAGAGAAGGAGATCCCTGGGAATTTCCAGCCTTACTGGCATGCAGGATGTTCTGTCTGCCCCGTGAGTACTCGGAATGCTTCAATCCATTTGGTATGGTTGATTTTAATTACTGTTGTACATGGCCACTGGCTGTGGAGTTTCTGCAGCTCCCCTGTGATCCCTGCATTTTCTCAGTGGTTCTGGAATCTCCAGGACAGTGAAGCCCACTGAAGCAGAGTCAGTGCTCTCTTAGCAGCCTCAATGTTAGAAACACTTTTTGACACAGGATGCAGGAACTGATGGGAGCTCAAAGGAAACAGCAGCAGCCTTTTGGATGCTGCGATTGTACAAACTCCTGACACACACCCCAGCTTTGGATGGTGTTTATAAAACTTGTGTGGGCTTTAAATTGCAGTCAAGAGTATGAATCAAACCCCCAGGACAGGTGTCCATTCCCAAGCACTGCCTCCTGTTAACTGCTTGGTCTGTTATTATCTGTAACACTTAGAGAAGCTCTCTACCTTTTCTTTGCATTGTTATTCAGGTTCAAAACTAGGTGTTTTTTAAATTCTTCTTCTAAAATAACTCTGATTATAAAGTATCAGTATCTCACTGACTGTATTGTTTCATTCAAATAAGCAAGGACTTCTGCATGGTTACTGCTTGCAGTGGCTTTTCTTGATTTGTCATCATTTTCTTGTGCTCTTAATTCAACTGTGAGTTTAATGATAATAATTACAATTGTTTCTCTTTTCAAGAACAACACCAGCAGTGCTTTTCTGGCAGTGGGTCAACCAGTCCTTCAATGCTATAGTAAATTACACGAACAGGAGCGGGGATGCCCCAATCTCTGTCAGGTCAGGCACTGAACCTCATAATTCTGATGAATAGAAGTTGCTGTCTGGTGTATTTGAACATGGGTGGGCATTAAAGTTTGAGGTGAGATGAAAGTTTTTTCATCTCCTCTAATTATTAATTTGATATGCACAGATGAGAAGTCTGAGAAGGGCAGAGCTGAGAACTCCATCTCTGCCATTAAAGACAAGCCTCAGCACCTTGATCAAGAGCACTTAACAGTGCAGGATTTAACAGAAGTCTGTGTTTCAGGGCTCAGTCAACCATTTGCAAGTTTTCCTCATCAGTTTCGTGTCCTACTAGGAAATTTCTAAGCTGATGTTTTGTGGGGGCCTTCAGTTGTGTCACCCTGCCACCATGTCAGTGCCAGCACACACTACACTGAGGGTTCATTTACAGAAAGGGAATCCTTCAATTGGTCTGTGCTTGTTTCTACTGGATGTCTAAAAAAGAGATTAAATAGATATTGAAAGCAAGAAATCTCAAACTGAAAGAGGGGAAATTTAGGTTAGAAAAATATAAAAAATCTTCCCTGTGGGGGTGATGAGGCCCTGGCACAGTTACCCAGAGAAGCTGTGGCTGCCCCATCCCTGTAAGTGTCCAAGGCCAGGCTGGATGGGGCTTGGAGCAACCTGGGATAGTGGAAGGTGTCCCTACCATGGCGGAATGGAATAACTTTATGCTTCCTCCCATACCATTCTATAGTTCTATGAATAGAAAACTGGAATTGCAGTACTTGACTTTCTGGTTTTGGGGTTGACTTGCTTCAAGGTGTCTGGGAGCAAACTGTGGATCCCAGCATATAGAGACACCTCCTAGCTGGGAAGTATGTAAAGTGTGGTTTGGGGCAGGTTGGGTTGGATTTGAGTGTTTGCAGCATAGCTGGTCTGTGTGTATGGGGTTTGGTATGGTTGATTTTAATTACTATTATAGACATGGCCTTGGAAATCCAAACTGATTTTACTAGGTTAAGTAATTAGGAAATTAAATAAGGAAATAACCTTTCAAGGTGTTCATTCAGGTACATGAGAAAATGCTGAACAGGCAGCAATGCACAACCAGCAGAACCTGATTCAGTATTACAATGTGGCTTGAATATAATTTTTACTGCTAGTGAAATCAAAGTGTTTAATTCAGTGTTCCATTTAGATCTTCCATCCCCACCTTATTGCAGTAGCACAAGAAAGCCTATTTAATTTCTGGGGGGGATAACTATGTGTGTAAAATGTAATTGTTTTCCAAAGTGACACTAGTGTAGCTGTGCATGTGCTGACATATTCATTTCTGTTTTAGGCAGCTGGGAACAGCCTATGTTTCTGCCACCACAGGTGCTGTCGCTACAGCCTTAGGACTTAATTCACTAGCAAAGGTATTGCTGGTATTTTTTTCTGTTCTTCCCAAACTGTGATGTCCTGTGAGAATCTCACAGCTCATTTCTCCTCTGGTGCATCTGTGTCATGCACAGCTCCCACTGTGGAGTTGTTATGATTGCTCCTTTCTTTAGATCCCAACTATTTTTTCCCCATGAGGATGGGTTTATCCATATCTGTCAAACAGCCCATGTTTGGTTCATGTAGACTCTATCTAATAAGGTGCCTTTTTCCCAGTTTCTTTTTCACTTTTCAAGGCATCTAAGAAGCAGTTAAAAATTAATTGGACTTGTAATTACACTTCCCTGTAATGCTACTAAATTCAGAATGGTTTTGCCACTCTCCTGCCAGTGCTCGCTCTGGAGAGAAGCATTTATGACTTATTTCTTGTTTGAAGCTTGTTTTACCTCTGCCCCACCAGTGAGTTTTCACTGAATTTTAATGTAAAGGAAATAAGTCTGGTCTGTCATTAGCAGATGAAGCATTTCAATAAAGACAATATTATGTACATTTTTATTTTCCTTTTTTCTCCCCTCTCTGTTTTCCAGCGCGTCTCGCCTCTTATAGGGAGGTTTGTTCCTTTTGCTGCTGTTGCTTCTGCCAACTGCATCAATATTCCACTAATGAGACAAAGGTAGGAAAAAGAACAAAGATTACTCATGCTGGAGGAAAAGATGTTGTTCAGTTGGTAGATCAGCAAGTTACTAAATAAAGCACATTTTGTATCTTTAGCTGGTTTCAGTACCTTGCAGGAACTTCATGCATGAGGTTTTGACTGGCTGTTTGTAACAAGTATAAAATAGAACATAATCATTGTCTTCAGATAAATATCCAAAGAGTTCTTCAGTCTTGGATCACAGAAACCAGTTACTGTTTCCTTCAGAACTTTGCTCACATGGACCTTTGAATACCAGCTACACTTTGGAAAAACACAGTAATTTCAAAAATGATGCTTGAAATCCCACCTGCAGAACTTAGTCATAGAAGTCAGGCTCTGCAGTTATGTTTAATCATTGAGGTGGCAAAAAGATGCAGTTTGCCAGAAACAAACTTTTTTTCTGTGTTATGATTTGACTAGGAATAAAAACAGTAGTAGGGAAAAGCAAATTAAAATCATCCTATCATGAACACAAGGTTATGGGCAGAAAAGGGAATATTTAGACTTCACAATGGAAGTTGATCTGTGGTAGTATTTTATCTTTTGTAAAATCTAAGGAGAAGAATAAAGGCAGTCCTGAGGATATTTGCTGTTCCCTGTGCTTCTCCCAGTGTGAGTTTAACACCTCACCCTGCACTTGAGCAAAAGATCTAATAGAGAATAATGCAATTACAGAAACATAGTTTGGTTTGTGCCTCCTTTTATACTTTCAAGTATATTCTTCATGGTTGAAATGACAGCTCAGACTAGAATGCCAGGGGGAAGATTTCACAGAGCCTTCTGTTTCAACTCAGTGAAAATAATCTTCCTGTGTTCCATGAGCTGTCAGATAGGACAGGCTCCACTTCCAGAGCAGTCCAGAAAATTCCACTTTTCTGAATTAATGTGTAAAGGGACTCTCCCTTCTGTGGAACACAGACAAAGCACATCTCCTTTCTTCCCCCTTGGAATGCTGTGACCAGAGTCAAGCAGCAGATTGCTGTTACAAATATTCAGTTGGTAACTTCTCAGCATATTTTTCTTTGATCTTTCTCTACCTTTTAAAATTTTTTTGTGTGTGTGTGCCAAGGAGCGTTACAAACAGACTCACTTAAAAAATAAAATAAACCACATAATTCTTACACTTGACAATTTTAAGGGACAAAGATAAGGTGACGAAAAATGGTGAAAAAATAACTTCACATCCATCACTGCTTTATTTTTTTATCCCTTATTCTACAGGGAACTCCAGTATGGAATTCCTGTCACGGATGAGGATGGAAAAAGACTGGGTGATTCAGCCAAAGCAGCTCAGCAGGCAATTGCCCAGGTGGTGATATCCAGGATTCTGATGGCTTCTCCTGGCATGGGTAAGGATAAGTCCTGTGCAGTCCTGATTATCAGTTCCTGCTGTGAGAGGGAGATTGAGTTCTGTCCTAGTGATTTTCCTCAGGGTTCAGATTACCTTACAGTTCCCCAGGCAGTGTTTGCCTTTCTGTTGAGAACTTCCCCAGGGAAATGTGGAAACACCCTCAATGTGTTTCACTGAACTGCAGCAGGGAAGCTCCAGGGATGTTGTGCAGAAAAGATGCAGAGAGCAAAGGAATGGGAGCAAATTCCACTTACTTGGAGTTGGTTTAGGTGCTCTGCCAGTGCCAAATGACTGAGCTCAGGTTATTACATGTGAAATTGCAGATTTTGCTTATTGGGAGAATTCACCTTTGTAAATACCAATCCAACTGGCAATGTGAAATGGAAACTCAGTGAATGACAAAAGGCTGTGAAAATTGTATTATGGTATTCCTTCAGCTAAACAGAAAATGAAAACAAAGTGCCTTTCTCTCCAAGGTTAATGCCTTTTTTTTTTTTCTTATTTGCAGCAATTCCTCCATTCATAATGAACACCCTGGAAAAGAAAGCCTTTCTAAAGGTTAGTCTTAGATAATCTATCTCTATGTATTTCATATCCTAAGTTAATATTTTAATGAATTTTAAATACTTCCCGAATCTTCATATCTGCCTCCCAAACACTGTGGGAGGACAACCCTGTAGAACTTGCTTTACAGCTGTCTCTCTCCTTCTGCCTTTCTTAAAGACTTTGTTACAGTGCAAGGTAACATCGAGAAAATATAAACATTCTTGTTACTTTTATAATTGTTCTTAGAATGCACATTTCCTCCTGTGAAATAAACCGTTTTTGTACTCAATCTTGGAATACAGTTTAATGGGGAAAAAAGGAACATTTTAATAATGCTGGTTTTCTCAAGATAGCAATAAGGAGGCTTTTGTTACCTGCTGTAGTAGCAATCTGAGTTTGCAAACATAAATTATAGTAAAAATCTCTCCTGAAAATGATCCTTTAAAATTTACTGGGTGTAAAGTGCAGGGTAGGCATAGAATGGGCATTCTTTATCAAAGATTACTTATTTCCTGTATTATTTTTATGCTAATGTAGTGTGAAGTCAAACCCCTGGTATTGGTAAATCTATTACCTACATCAACATTCTGCACTGTGTGTGCGTGAGAGAGTAAAGAACAATAATGGAATTAGTTACAGGGTTGTCTAATGCAAGGGAAATAATATTCAGGTGAGGAACCCTGTAATTCTTTACCAGTAAAGGGAGTTTCATCCTCACTGCTGATATCACTGATTTAATTACTTGGTAGCTTCAGGCAAGGCCTCTGCTTGTGAGACCCATCCAAGAAGCTTAAAAAAAATCTGTCTCCTTCTGGTTAGAAAAAATAGGGAAAAAAATCATCTGGCATCTCCAGACCCTGCCTTGGAAAAGTTTGTGTGGGGACAAGGAGGATAAGCAGGGGAAGATTTTGTTTAGAATGGTTGTTTGTCTAAGATAAAGCATTCTAAAGTGTTTAAATTTTATCTCTGGCTGTTTCTGCCCTTCCTGTCTCTTGTGCAGGGTGAGATTACCCAGTTACACACCCCATTTGAAAGTGTTTTTGTATTTATAAGGCAATAACAGATTGCCAGGTAATCTGCCTGGGGCAGTTGTGGCTGCCCCATCCCTGGAAGTGTCCAAGGCCAGGTAGGAAAGGGTTTGGAACAACTTGGGACAGTGAAGGGGTTGGAACTGGATGATCTTTAAAGTCCCTTCCAACCCAAACCATTCTGTGATTGTCTTCCAGTCTAAAAATTTCTTTTTCCCTAAACTGCTTTGCTTCCCTCCCACTTGTTAAAAGAAAACACTTTTGCTCACAGTGTGAAAACAGGAAATGTGGCATATGAGTTTCAGGGTAAAAATCAAGTGTGTGCTGCTTTTATCTCCTGTAAGAAGTGAGCCTGTAGGTCATCCAAACACACCACAACTTGTGATGCTGTGATGTTCCTGAGAATGTATTGCCTGGAAAGTTAATCCTTGTTAAAAAAAAAATTTAGGGAAAAAATATTTTGTGTGTCTTTGATATGTGAGACATGTCACAAAGCCATTGCCTCAGCTGACAAATACATGACATTTGGGAATAAATTGCAGCAATCCTCAGGGTCTGGAGACAAATACCTGTTGTTTTTGTGTGGTGTAATCAACATAAGGGTGTTGTGGATTTTTCAGATCAGCCAAAATGAGCGATTTCTGCAGTGACTACTCAGTGGTCTCTGGTACCATCCTGTCCTCTCCCTCAGCCTCAGAGACTGAATCCAGGTGAAACACTGCTCTGCAAGTAGCCAGTGGTAACACCTGGTAGAGATTAGTATTAAACCCATTAAGGAATGAGCTGCATTTTTAACAAGCAGCTTCTGCATGTCCTCATGGGGTTTGAGAAGCACCATCCCATGCCAGCACTGCACCACCATCCCCACACTGCTTTACTAACTCACTACCCTTGGCCTCTGCTTCACCACCACTCTTGGAAATAATTCCTGACTGCTTGCCAAAGCCTCTTGAGCAACACACAAGGGCAAAAAATAGAGAAATGGTTGTGAAATTATAAAAAAAATTAGAAAGCTGGTCAGCAGTAAGACAGAGAGAAGGAAATGTTCCTGGGATGTTGGTCTCAGAGCAGCCTGTCATCCTTGATATTTAGGATAAGATGTAGGTCATGTAGCCCAACTCATCCCCCACATTCCCAGAGGGTTTTGCACCAAGACATTGGTGTGAATTAACAACATTCCCAGAAGTTATTGCTAGAAGATGCCTCAAGAATGTTCTTGGAACACAAGCACGTATTTACTGCTTCAAAAAGAAGTTGCCTTGAAGAAGTATTTTTATCTGTAGAAGTTTTTTTTGCCATCAGTTTCAGCAGCAGCTTTGGAGCCCATTTATGTAATTATGCAGCATAGCAGTAATTGATTAAGCTGCATAATGTCTACTTTTGTTATCCCTATGGCCATAATCGTGACCAGCTCTGTGCAGAACCAGGTAGCAGGAGGATCCATAAAGAGCCTTGCTTTGAGGCACAAGGTTTATAGGTTTTACTTACAGGTAACTTCTCTCCTAAAGAAATAAATTGTTTTTTTCCGTATAAACTTATTAAAATTCCAATCAACACTAAAGTTTCTATTAGTTTAGTTTATATTAGTTTAGTTTATGTTACTGCTCTTACACAGCTTTAGCTACGGTTTCTCTTCTGTTCTGCAAACTGTATTAACATCCAAGTTGATTATAGACGTTTCCTCATACATCCTTGAAACAAGCTCCTTGAGATCTTTCAATCTCTAGCTAAAATCTGTGTTCAAAATGGTTACAAAACCAGAACAGAGCGCCGTTTCCTTCAAGCATTGTTCTTGAATGTCTTAAGCCCTGAAGTTCTCCATGCATTTCTAATTTCACTGTCATTTCATTTATTTATTTTTTTGAAAGCAGACATAGCTGGCCTGGGAAAGCTGGCAGATTTTTATATCCAACAAAGAAAGGAGGCAGTTACAGAAAAGCTGATTCTCCTTATGGCTTTTGTTTGCTTAATTATCATTTTTCCATTTTCTCTGTTTGCTCTAACCACTTAAATGTCATAAAGACATCTGGAAATTAAATCCTAATTCATTGGGAGCTGCCTTCTTCCGGAGTTAAATGAATTATTCTGCTCTTTCTCTTGTAGTTTCTCCATTTTCTCTCTTTGTGGGGGTGTGCAGCCTGCATTTGAATTTTATTGTTTTGTGTTGTTCCCTGGGCAACTCCAGTTCTTAATTCTGACCTCCCAGTGTTACTTTTTCCTCACCTTCTTTCTGTATTAGTGCAGCTTGGTAACATTCTGAAAAATAAAGCCTGGAATTCAGATCAAGTTGGCAAAAAATGTTCCAGCACATAAACTCCATGTTCTTTATAGAGTCTGTATTAGACACCACTGTCAGATCAGTGACCAACTCTGACAAAGGCATTAAACCATTTATTCCTCTCAGGGCACCTTTCAACAGCCTTTTCAGTTATGAAATTGTATTTGGGGCTTTTCTGTTTCATACCTTGGGTCCCACACTCCCCTGCAATGCACAGCATCCCCCTTCCCTCCCTTCTCAGAGACACTGCAGGGTTTGGCTTGTGTTCACCACCTCTTGGTATGGACTGCCCCAGGGCATAAAATGAAAATTTGAGGTGAGTTTATCTCAGCTGAAGGTCAGATGGAGGTGTTTAGAGAATGCCAGAACAGCAAAGCTCTGCTGCCTTCACTCTTCACCCTTCTTGCTGCTGTTTTCTGTTCCCATTTGTTATCTCTTGTTGCAGGTTACTACTGAATTGCACAGTTCTTCCTGCACTCATTTCTGCATTACAGATTGATTCCATGAAAAAAAAATAAAAGAGAAGCAGTCTTCTACATTGTTTGCTCTCCCTCAGGCTCTGGAGAAATTTTACTCCACACAGGCTCCTTTTCCCTGCCTCAGACACTGCTGTAACCTCCCTCAGCCCTGAGCTTTGTCCTCCTGAGCTTTCTACATTTCCTCTGACTGTTTATACTCTCAAACAATTCCCAGTTTTTTTTCAACATTTCCCCCTCTAACTTCTATATCTTGAGAAATTCTTCTTGCAGAAACACCATCTTCACTGAAAACCTCATCAACTCTATCAACTGATTTTTACCTCATGATCTACCTTGTTTTAAAATTTCCTTTGTGTCCATATGGGAGCTGTGTTCTGCTCTTAATGGAGCAAGAGGCAGCAGTGTCCAATGAACAGCTCTGGGTTTACTTCATTAGTAATGAATTTCAACTAAAATTCTACCAGTGAGAGTGGATTCCTAAGTAACTTTAAAAGCCTGCCCAAAAAAAAAAAAAATCTTGGCATATATTCAAGTTCTGCAAAAGTTGAAGAATTAATGATGCATGTGGGTTATGTATTCCTTTTTTAGCTTGGTTTTCCCAGTCCTCAAACCCTTCTTTCCTTCAATAAAAGGTGAACTCTTGCAGAACTGGAGTGTTGCTACAGTGACAAGTTCCTGCACGTCAGGGGAAGTCATATGACAGGAGAAGGGGCTGAGAGAGGCGGATTTACATCACCCTTATTTATGGCTGGTGGCTCTAGTTGCAGGTTAAAACCATTTGATGCCACCAAAGAGAATGTAACCAGACTGAGCTCTTGCTTGGGGTGCCTGAGCAAAATTCCCTGTACCCTTCAGAGGTGCGGCAGCACCACCTGGAAACTTCCAAGTTTCAGCTCTGTAGCTGCTGTGGGCTTGTGAGACTCAAAGCAAAGGCCCAGGAGCAGGTCCTGAGCCAAACAGCCACTCACTCATTGGGGTTGCTAAGGGACACTTACTCAGGAGCACTGTGTACATTGATTCCCCTGGGAATTTCCTTGCTGCCCTCCAAAGGGATTTGGCTCTCAAAGTGGAGCTCAGCATGAAGCCATCCTGGTCAGAGGGTTTTGCCTTCACATCTCAGAGTCTTTTAGGTGAAATCTGTCTCTTAAAAGAATTCCAGGAAGGTAGGAAGCAGAAAGAAAAAGATTCCACACTGACTATGTGGTTTTATTTTCAACAGAAATTTCCTTGGATGAGCGCTCCCATTCAGGTTGGATTAGTTGGAATGTGGTAAGTGGTTTCTTTGGGTTGGGTCTGCTATCTTAAGAGATACTTGTAGGGCTTTTGAGAATGCGGCAATATTTGTTGTTTTATTTTTTAAGAAAAAAAAAATAGAGAGTTACTGAGGGCACAACAGTTATTTCCATCTCTGTAACTGATAAAATATCATGTTAAAAACAAAAAAAAAGCTGTTAGCAGGGAAGAAGCTGCCAAGAAAAGCAGAGGGAGGGCAGAAAAGGGAGTGGCAAAAAAAGGAATGTGGCAGCTTGATTAGAAAAGATGCTTCAGCTGCTACCTCTAAACAGCCAGTGGAACCTCATCCTAGAGGTTGAGAATTCTGGAAGCATTTGGTTAATAGTGTTTAATTTGCTGTGTTCTGGCATTTTCTGCATGCACATAAAGGTAAAACACTGTAAGGACATCAAATGGTAATTTTAGACAAATTTAAGAGTGTGGTATTGTGAAACATTTAGTGCTATTTGTAGGTAAATGATTTCATAAGGTACAATGCAGTTAGAAATAAAAGTTACATAGCACTTTGTGGAACTCTACCTCACTGTGTACAGAAAACAAGAAAGCTTTTTATGTAAATCATGCATAAGATTTTTGAATTCTGTTTTAGCACCCTAAATATTGTAAACCTGGTTTTGTCTCCTCTAGTCTCGTGTTTGCAACTCCCCTGTGTTGTGCACTGTTTCCTCAGAAAAGGTGGGTACTGCTGTGAATTATTCTCACTTGTGTTAATCCAGATCCAGTCATGGTGTGCACACAGACACAAACATGGGGGTCATTGTCTGCTCAAACACAGTTTTAATTTCCATATAACAAAGGTGATAAACAAGAGAATATACAGAAAAGTAATAACTTTTATTTATCAATAATATATAATAGTTGTTTACAAACCCCAGCAGCTCAAGATGAGTTCTGTACAATATATTCTTGTCCAGTAAGGTTATAGATGCACTAAATACAATCAGAGCCCATTTTATTTTCATCTGGAAACTCTTCTATTTATACAGAGCAGCTCTGGACTATCTGTACTCATTTGTTATTTGATTAGTATTTTTCCAGACTTTTTCATCAATACAGAAGTAGCTCAGTACTGAAAGCAGTCTTAGAAGCAATATTCATTATAGCTGAAATCCTTATGAAATCTGAATTAGGTGCTTAACAAAAACCTTTACTCAATTTGGTACATAGTATGGACAGGGCTTGAAATTCAGCTGTCCCTATAGTTTTAATAGTGGTTGTCTAAACTCAACAAGCTGCCAGGTGTACCTTGAACAACCCAAGCTTGAGCTGAGTCCATTAAAATGCTGAACTAAGGCAGCTTTTGACTTCCAGAAAACAATAGCCAATTTTCAGTGTTGTTTGAGTACAACAAAGCTGACACCATCTGTCTCCCTGCTTGGCCTAGGACAGAGAACTGTGGTAAACAAGTGTCACTAGGCTACCTGGAGATGACTTGACAAACCAACCCAGCACACATGCTACCGTTCTTGATTTCAGCCAGGGCTCTCCAGCTCAGAGGAAGATTAGACCTTGAACTGTGTTCAGGAAATTGCAGCTGTTCAAATGACCTGGCAGCTTAATTCACTTTACTGTGAACCAGCTCTCATAAAAACAAACCTTGTATTCAATTGTACAAAACCACATAGTAAGTTAAATAGGCAATTACATTATATTTAATAAAAACCCTTTTAGGAAGGTAAGTTTCTATTGCCAGCAGGAACCTGAGCAATGAAGTGGATCCTTACCCTCATAGTAATAGCAACAGCCATTTCCTAACTCCATAGACTATCCCACTGCCCTTGGAGCAGGGATTCACATGCCCTGGTCTGTGAGCCTTCTTCCTGGATAAGATGTTTCAAAAGATCTGAAAACTCTTTTGACAATGTAGGAAATTTTAGCAGACGCATTGTCCATCTCATTTTCCCTTCTGATGCCTGTTTGCTGTAACCCCTCCGCTGTTTCTTTTGCTCAGTTCGATGTCGGTGTCACGCTTGGAGCCAGATTTGCAAGCCAGGATCCGAGACAGCAGCCCTGGCCTAGAACGTGTATACTTCAATAAAGGATTATAATTCAAGGAAGGCAAAGTATCTTTCAAGGAGAAACTTATGAACTTTTTTTTTTGAATTGTGTGCCAACATAGACAAGAACACAACTTTATCTTGTCCTTTTGTTAAACAAGTTTGATCATCTACCATTATTTTACAGTTAAAGACTTTTCTCAGTATAGTGTTTAAATTATGTAAGGTCACTTTGTCCACTTTGGTATTGTTTAACACATTAAACATACATATCCAGAGATGTTTACATAAGTCTCAAGCAGCTACAATAACAATAAAGAAGCGCACAATGAAAACCAGATGCTATTATATTGGATTTGCCACCTGTTCCAGTAATAGTGGGGCAGGGACCTCCTTTTGAAAAGTCATAGAGCAACTGAACGAAGTTGCCAGCCTCTGGTAGCCACAGTACGGGTGGCTGAACGTGTCAGGATGTTGTGCAGGAAGGGCTTTTTGCCAGGAGGCTGACTGGGCTGCAGGTTTTCCCTGTTGGCACAGAAGCGTTTCTTGAGGGCGGACGTTGGCGGCGCCTGCAGCTTCTGCACCGTGTGGTACTGCTCAGCAATGCAGGCCGCCTTCTTGCGCAGGTCCAGCTTCACCAGCATCATGTTGTTCTGCAGCTCTGCCAAAGTCTGGTCCTGGGGAAGCCAAGGCAAGATATATTTATATAAAAATGTTTAAAAATCAAATCAAAGAAAGAAAAGCCCATTCCTAGTTGGAACTGGCTGGATTAAAGATCTACTTGTTCTCTGTTGTGGACAAGGGATGGCTTTTACTAGACCAGCTTGCTCCAAACCCTATCCAGCTTAGCCTTAAAACATTTCCAGGGATGGAGCAGCCACAACTTCTGTAGGAAATGTGTTTTCAGTGCTTCAGCATCCTCACAGTAAAGAATTTTTTACTAATATTTAATCTAAACCTCAGTATGAAGCTATTCCCCCTTGTCTTGTCATTCTCTGCTCTTAGAAAAAGAGTCCCTCTCCAGCTTTGTTATAGGCTCCCATCAGGTACAATGACAAGTTGTCTTAACTCCCTGGTTACTGTGAACTGTGGAAGATAAACTGCCTTTTGCCAAAATTCACTAACTGTTCTGCTAAAGAAGACCATGCATAAAAGCTTCTACTGTCAACAGTGTAGCAGTCCAGCAACACATAGGAACAGTAAGGGTGGGGCAAAGCTGACTCCATCCTGCTGCAAATATGCTGCCATAGCAGCTGTGATGGAGTGAATAAGGAAATGAGAACTCTGAATTCTCCTACTTCAAGTGCAGGCTGCCAGTTAACTGAACGGGAACAATTTGAGTCTCCTGTGAAGAGAAATACACAACTAACTCAGCCATTGAAAAAAATCAGCCATAGAGCTCCCTTCACAAAATATGTACCAGCAAATAATTTTTCTTTGCAGCAGCAAGAACTTTGGTTGCTGTGATTATGGCAAAGCACACAGACTAGACCCCTCTCCCCCATGCAGCCCACACCAGAGCAGACACATCACCTGTCTTGCCAGGATGTCATCACACACGCCCAGGGCTTCTCGCAGCTTCCCTGCCCCTGTGCTGTGGCAGCACGCCCGCTCGGCAGACTGGAGAGACTCCCCAATTTTTTGTAACTCTGAACGCAGCATTCTGATGTTCTGGAAGAGAGGGGTTTAATGCAACAGCTGGTTTTGGCACTGCTCTGCAAACAAAGCCACTCCAAGGTAACTCAGACAAGCAGCACTGAAGGAGGATCCCATCTGAGTGACCACATACTACATCCTTCAACAACTTAAGTTCAACAAATCCATTTCATTGGTTTAAAAACCTAGAAACAGCAGCCCCAAATTCTGTTTTAAGCGGGCAACCACTTTGCCCTGCAAATGTTCTTTTCTGTAACACAGAACTAGAGTTACCTTCTGCCCATCCTCCAGCTTCCTGTCCACATCCATAGTAATGGGTTTTGCAGAGGGAGGTGGCTCCACTAATTTCTGGTACTTGTGCAATTCTAGGAACAGACAAAAAGTAGTGAGCAACAGGACACTGCTCAGCTTTCAGTATTCCTGAAATTCAGGACTTCCCTTGAGACAAGCTGCCACAGGCAAGCTGGAAAGAGCTTTTGAGTTTGTGCAGAAAGGCACAAACATTCCAGGCTTCCCCCATTCACTTAGACAAAGGGGCTTAAGAATTTGAATGGAAAGATTATCCTGTCCTAAAGTCCATTTTCCTGTGAAAATGAAGTGAAACTGTCCATCCAGCACATTATTCCTGTCATCTACAAGTCAAATAATGTTTTGAGGGTGTCTAAATCCAATGTACCCTGAAGGTCTCTCTGACTCTGCACAGGGATCTCTCACAGCATGGTTCAGAACCGGTGCAGCATTGCTGCTGTACCTGCACGTGTGGAATTCAATTCCTTTTGACACTGCTCCAGCCTGGCTTTGCTGTCTGCCAGCTCCTGCTGCAGAGCAGACGAGGTGGCCACTCGCTTGGATCGACGTACACTCTGCTCTGAGTCCTTTTGCTCTGCATCCAGGCTCTCCAGTTTTTGTTTGGTCTCCTGCAGAGCAGCTTTGAGCTCCGAAATCTCCTCATCACACTCCTGAGAAAGGAAGTTTGTTCAGAGAGTCAACAAGATTTTCATAGCACAACTTGTCTGAAATGTTCTATGTCTTTATTCCTGTAGAATTTCTCAATCCTACACTTCACACATTGAACCCAGCCTTTAAGGTTACTTTTAAGCAAGTACAGCAAGCCCACTTCCTGGGAGCCTAAATCACTTTTTTACAGGCTCTAAAGAAGAAGGATTTTTCTGGGAGTTGGCATCTTCAGAGCAGTCTGCAAGAAGTCCCAGAGGTCACTCAAGTGCTGTAGGCATGAAAATATGAACAGGTCCATACCCATAATCACAACTGAGAGCAAGAAGAGAAATTCACACAACTTGTGTGAATCTGAAGAGCCCAAATCAAGCCACCAATGGAAAGAGTAAGGGAGGGAGAGAATCATGTTGAACAAACGGACAAGTCAGGACAGTTGTACATTAGCTTCCAGATGGACTGTTCAAAATTAGGAAGCCTAGTGGGTTACAAAAAGTAGAAGAAGCAAAAATTGTAGATCGAGAGATAAAATAATATCACAAAAAAAACTCAGAAAGCAAAATCTTTCTTTTCACTTTGCATAAAGATCTTCCTGGACTCAAGTACCCAGAGTCCCCTCCTAGCCCACTGCCACTTTCCTGATATCACTGCATTGCCCTGAACAAACCTGCATCTTCTCCTGGTAGTGGTCAGTCAGTAACTCTTTCAGGATGGTCATTTTACCCTCATACAGTTCCTCCAGCTGCTCTCTCTGAGCATCCACGTGCTGGCTGCAAAGAGAACAACCAATTCCATGTCAGCATCTGGCAGCTCTTGGTGCTGCAGCTCATCCTGGGCAGAGGGAGCGAGACCAGCACAGGCTGTACCTCCACCACTGCTCCTTCTGTTGCATGTGCTCCAGCATCTCATTGCAGATCTCCTCACGCAGGCGCATCTCGAGCTCCAGCTTCTTCTGCCGCTCCTGCACCAGCAGCTCTCGTGCAGCTTCGGCCGCGCGCAGCAAGTCCTGCAAGAGGGACACAGCTCTGCTGCCCACGCTGCACAACAGAGTTAAGACCTGGAGTAAACTAAGTGATCCCATGTCTGCCAGATGCAGTGATCTAGATTTAAGGGTTTAGTCGCTTGGAAAGAAAAGTTGCCAGGGTTTGCTACCTTGACACATGACAGCTTGAGTCTCTGTAGGGATATGACTTCATCTTAATATTTCAGCTATCCCTGCTGCCTACTTTACCTGGCAAGTTTGACTTTTTTTTCCTCATTTAGATTCCTGTTCTGCATGTTTTCTAGATTTCCCTTGCAGAGAAGGAATTACAGATCTGCACCTGCACCGTTACTGCCACTGTTCCACAGATGACACAGTACTTTCAAATTCAGCACGTGTGTCAGATTTAGACCAACTGCAGAAAGTTTTTTTCAAGGATTCCCAATTTCCTGGATCCTTTTTCCTTCTGAGGTTCTGTGTCATCTCTCTTGGCTCTTTCTGAGCTCCAAACTCAGTCCCCCAGGCCAAAGCTAACAGTCATGTTTCTTGACCTTGCATCCGCATAAAGGCTGTAAAATCACAACCCACCTTCTTCTCATACGTAGAGATATCTGCCTCATCCTCAGTGTCTGCTTCTGATTCCACATCTTCCTCTGGCTCTGCCTCTGGACCCTGGCTGATTCGCCTGCTGTGTTCTTTGATGATGGATTTTAAGGATGGAAGTTCCAGCTTTGTGGGAGGTGCCTGAACAAGCTGAAGAGGAAAAGACCACCATTATCAATCTGCAAAGCCTGGAAGTTGTGTAGTCGTTAAATATAGCCCCTCTCTGCAACCTGTCAGCCATTTCAGTTCAGCAGAATCTGGAAATACTCAGGAGGTGATAACCACTGGAGAAGCATAGGGATGTGGTACAAGCATGGCCCCTCTTCCTTGTGGTGGGAAGGGGCCAAGTCCCACAGAAGCAGGAGAAACCCAAGCTACCCTGACCATGCCATGATCCTGACGTGTGTTACTCACCTGGCTGGCAATGGCTGAGAACTTGGCTACGTACAGAGTCTCATCATAGGTGGAAGCACACTGGTTGATGTTGACAATCATGCAGGAGCGCCCACGCCCCGTGAAGAAGCCCTGGAACACACGGGTCAGTTTGCTGTCCCGGAACGGAACCACCGCCTGCTTTGTCCTGTGGGAGAGACAGCAGTGAGCTGGGAAAGCAAAAAAAATAATCCCCCACACCCTCTCTTCCCTCTGGAGGAGTGGATGCTCACCTGGCCTGCTGGTTCTGGCGGAGGGCGGTGATGCAGCGGCCCAGGGTGTGCAGGGAGGTGTTGATGTTGTTGGCTTCTTTCATTCGCTCCCCGCTTATCTGGTCCTTGCAGCGCTCAGACCCCGCCAGGTCACACAGGGACAGCCTGAGGGAAACACAGTCATATTCACATCACTTAAGGGTTTGTCCTGCCATATCACATTTACAGTTCAGACACCCTGCAGTCACCTTACCAGCTTCCTCATAAAGGTACAGACCATTCTTTTGGGGTGCCTGGGCTGTTGATGGGTGAAGGGCCTGCCCTAAGTAGGTGTTACACAAAGTAACAGGAAAATGAGCTTTGAAGTGTCAACTTCAAAAATCCTTTGCCAGTCCTCAGAAGAGGCACTTTCCAGATAAACACGCCCCAGGAAAAGGGACCAGCAGCACTCAAATCAGCCCTGCTGCAAGGGTAAAGATGCTCACATTTACCTTCACTCAAAAAGCCTGAGAACTACCTCAAGTTGTACCTTGCAGTACTCCTCAAACTCCTGTCAGTTCCAAGACTTAGTATTTATTCCTTCCAAGTACTTTCAACAATACCATCATCAAGATGCTTCCCATACCCCAGGCCCTTAACCAAAGAGACAAGAAAGTTGAGATTACACCCAAATCCTAAAAAACATTAAACTTACTCGCTGATTTTGGGAACAAATTCACTGCTACCTCTTTGCAAGTGCAGAATCCGAATGGAGAACACACTGTGACTGTAAAGAAACATGCAAATATTAAAAAAAAAAACCCAAACAACTTTAAATGCCCCTCAGAATTGTATTTCTGCCTAAACAATTCCTTTCCCTTCAGACCTGCGACTGGAGTTCTGGTTCATGTGGGTGCTTGCAAAACTCTGGTTTTTCCGACCCAGTTTTAGGAGCTTCCAGGCCTCATCAGCATCCCGGACATTGATCCAGTTCAGATCTGGAAAGCAAGCATGCATTAAGCACAGCAGCTGGGAGACTGGCAGAAAACTTATCTCAGCCCCAACTTCACCATTGCATATCCTTGACATCAACAAATTTGACAATTCTGTAATCCTGACATCAGAGCTCTCTGTGGGGCTTTCCAGCACATCACTGCTAAGCCACCCACCCACTGAGCCCTAAAACCTTCCTAGCAGGCCACTAAAGCTCTCTTGCAGGCAAATCTACCTTTCACATAGGGGTTGCCAGTCTGGTCCTCGCAGAGCCGCAGCGTTTGCCGCTTGCGGTTCTGCCCAGGCAGAGCTGGTTCTAGCAAGTCATAGATTAACTCATTGTAGATCTCGAAGAAAGAGACCCAGATGGAGAACTGCACATCTCCTGTGCCGGTGAGTGAAATGTGATCCAAGTCAGCCCAGCAAGGGCCCAGTTCTGGAGAAAAAGAGAAAAAAAGAAGGAAAACAAATCATGACTGCTGCTTTTTATGGGACCAACCAAAATGGTTTAGCTCCAGAGCAAGATACTTCCTTCAGCAAGCAAAACCACCCCAGACACAAATCCTTTTATTTACTCCCTCCCATTTGCATCTATTCTAATGCCTGTCCCCAGTGAGACAGACTGAAGTTTCCTTTGACAGTATCACCTGCTCTGTGTAAGGACTTTTATATACCCAGTTTTGATTCCAGAATTACAAGATATTTCAAACATGAACCCTTTCCAGCATAACTGAAGTTTTTCAGTCCTTGTTATCTCAATCACTCCATGCTTCTGGATACTTAAGTAGCTGGGTTTAGTAGATAGAGCACAAGTGCTCAGTGCAGCCTGCCACTTTGGCATCCTGCTTCCCAGCAATACCCATCTCACAGCAATCAGCTGCTCATAACCACATTCCTTGAATGAAGTGAGTGAATGTCAAGCAATTTTTCATTTCACAAGGCTTGGTTGTTATGAAGTGGTGAATTCTTCTGATATTGGCATAATATATGCACAGAGCTCTTCTGACATGACATCTTTCAAAGGGAAAATCTGAGGCTACAGCATCTTTACTCCCTTACTCATAACGCAGCATCCAAGCAGCCATCACCCTTTGCTTCCCCCATCCTCCAGCAAAAAGAAGCAGGTAGCACACAACAGGCTTCCAAAAATACCTTCTGTCTGGCTGAGGTCTGAACGGTTGGTGAGTTGGCTGGATGAAGACAGACCAGCAACTCCACTGTCAAAACTGCCACTGGTGGTGGCCTGGAGCCGAGATTCCGCACTGTGACTCCTCTTCAGCGGCGTTAGCAGCTCCTCCTTGAAGGAAACAAGGAACAGGAGCATGCAGGTAGCACAACACCACCCCTTTCCTCTTGCTGCTGATCCCCCAGAGGCTCCATGCTTACCTCCCAGAGACCCCTCTGCAGCATCATCTGCTTCTTGGTCTCCTCCTGGCGCACCTGCCTGCTGTCCAGCCAGGTCACCTCGTTGGAGAGGGCAGGCTTCAGGTCCATGGCCTGGTACAGCCGGTCCCCCACACTGTTGAAGATGGTTGCCAAGGAGCGAGGCAGAATCCCCCCATCTTGGGTGGTGCCTGCAGCAAGAACAGCAGCAAAGCTGAGGATTCAGAGGCAGAAAACAAAAAACAATTCCTTCAACAGGCCCCACAGCACCTGGTGCTTTCCTTACCCTGAATCGTGTGAGTCTTCCCTGAATTGGTGATGCCATAGGTGTAAACCAGACAGTTCTGCCCACTCAGCACATCCTTTACCACCTGTTTCATTGTCTCATCAAAGAACAATTTCTGTCCCACCTCTGGTCCAAAAATCTACAAACAAGACACAAGAAAAAACGCTTCACATAGATCTTTCCTATCCTTTGCTGGTGGTTGTTCAAGTGATATTACATGGTCCTTTATTCCCTGCACTAGCCATGAGCAAGAGACCCACCAGCAATTCCAGCTGAATGGGTTGCTCTTACAAACATAAGCTTCTCATTTATTTAATCTAATAACATCTCATATCACTGCAGTCCCTAGTCTGCTTACAGCCTCATGAACTGTTTGCCATTTGCTGCCAAAAAAGAGTTGTCAGAAACAGCTTAGAAAGAAAAAAAAAAAAAAATAGCAACTAAAACCTGAAGTAACCTGATTTCATGAGAGTTCAGGCAGCGCCCTGGGAGTCAGTGGATGTGAATAAGGGTGCTTTTCAAGCTGCAGGGCTGGTTTAAGCTCAAATCACTTCCAGATGGGCTTTTGTCCCAGCTACCTACCCGGGTGAAGGAGAATCTGTGCACTGCTTGTCCCACTCCACGCTCCGTGCTCCGCATGGTGAAGGAATTCTTTGGAGCTTTTAGAATAAGGGTTTCTGAGTTCTCAATACAGACACAGCCCTAAAGAACACACAAAATCCATCACTGCAGTGGCTTACAGGAGGATAGACAGCAAAGGACAACAGCATCTCCCAGCAGGCACACAGCCAGATCAGACTCTGCTTCATTCAGTGTCTCACCTGGTCTTCCCCTTTTTCTACTTCTGTAGATTTCAGAGGTCGAACTCTGAGGTAGACCTTTAATTTTCCATTATTGTCTTCAGCTACAGCCTGCAATAATCAGCACAAGTTAAATATGGCAGCCAAAGAGGCAGCACACAACCCCCCATGGGAACACTTAACAGGAACCACAATACGGAACACACATGTTGGCTATGCTGCTAGTGCTGAGGAATTTCTCTGGTCCCAAAATCACCAACAATGCCAGAAGCTTTCTTAGGCATTTCCAAGCACACCACTATTTTTTTTTTGTTGTTGTTGTTTATTTATCTAACGGATCAGACTAACAAGCCAAAGGCCTAACACCAAAACCAAGCATCACCCCAAGAGGCACTCGCTGCCCACCACTCTACCAGAAACTGCTCCCCCCAAATGCAGCATTCTGTTCCTGCCTCTTCTGAAGAATCTGTTTTTTCTGCATCACATCACCTTTGTACAGGGAACAGCAGCCACGAGCGAAAACACTGCCCTGTTTGTGACAGAAGAGCTTCCAACCTCACCTGAGAGCCCTCGAGGTTTGGGGAGATGGCGGAGAACTCGGGCAGCAGGTCCTTGCACAGGTCAGCCCCAAAGCCCGCTGCTGTGGACTCGAGCACAGGGGAGGCTGCAGCCTCATCGTCAGAAAACAGCCCTGGGGAGGCGAGGGCTTGTGCCATGGTGCCTCACACGGCTCCTGGGGAAAGAGGGGCACAGCCAGGGTGATGTTCCAGCAGCCCGTGCCACATCCAGCAGTACCCACAAACACGGATCCCCACGGGGAGCCCTCCCTGACACACGACGCTGCTTACAGACGTGCACACATACACACCCCTGCACACGGGGAAACCACACGGGACCCAGGCACAGCCCGTGCACACACAAACACTACCCAGGACTCCAAACCCACCTCCTGGACATACGGACACCATACATGTGACATGCGCACAAACACCCCTTTAACGCACGGTTACCGCAGAGACGTAACGCATATACCAACCACCACACGGGTCACCTCCAAACCCAGACGCAGCTCGTCGTCGGCGCCACACACAGAGCCCAGCACGCCGCGGGGTCCGGCCGCACGCACAGGGACCCACAGCCACTACCGACCGCCCCTCACACCGCTCCGGCCCCACTGCCCCTCACGCCGCCCCTCGCTCGGCGTTTCAAACCTCGCCGCCCGCCCGCTTCACCAATGGGAGCGCGGCATGAGCGCCCCTCGACCAATCACCGCCCGCTCTTGGGACAGAGGGGGGCGGGCCCTAACAACGGGCCCCCCGCGCGCGCACGCGCACGGCCGCCTCCCGGCGGGCTTTGCGCGCGGCACCGCCCCTGCCGCGCTCCGGGCCGGGCGGGGAAGATGGCGGCGGGGCCCGGGAGTGAGTGCGGGGCGGGGCGGGAGACGCGGCGGGGAGCGAGCGGCGGCGGGACCGGGGAGGAGGAGGGACAGGGGAATGGCCCGAGGAGAACGGAGCGGTTGCGGAGGATCCTCTCGGGAAAAGCCAAAGGGGGCGCGGGGTGGTGTGGGGCCGGGGAGGGGCGGGGCCGAAGAGTCCGTGAGGGGCGGGCCCAGCGGCGGAGCCGCGGTTCGAGTCCCGCTGTGGCCGGTGTGCCCCCGCACACTCCTGCCCTGTCCCGCAGAGCACAAGCTGCTGAGCGCCGGCCCCACCGAGCCCTGGTCCATCCGCGAGAAGCTCTGCCTGGCCTCCTCCGTCATGCGCAGCGGCGACCAGAACTGGTACGGCAGCGGGGGAGGCGGGCGGCGTGTGCACAGCAAGGCTGGCACCCCGCTGCCTCTGTTCAGAACAAAGTTGGGGTGTAAGAGGTGCTGAAGGTGTACCTGGACAGGCACTTTGTTGCTTTCATAACTACTGTGTAAAAATAGACGTGTGTTCGTCAAAATAAAGAGCGATGAGAGCTGGACAGGGACTCTGGGTAAGGACATGGAGTGTTAGGACAAGGGGAATGGCTTCAGGCTCAGGGAGGGAGGGTTAAGTTGGGGATTAGGAAGAAATACTGTAAAGATGGTGAGGCACTGAAAAGGGTTGCCCAGAGAAGTTGTGACTCCCCGTCCCTGGAAGTATGCATGGGCAGGGCTTGAAGCAATCTGGGATTAGTGGAAGATGTCCCTGCCCATGGCAGGGGTTGGAACAAGATGATCTTTAAGGTCCTTCCCAGCCCATTCTATGATTCTATGTTCATTATTAAATGAGGTGAGTTGTGGACAACAAAGATATTTGGTAACAGATTCCTGTGCACTGAACCTACAGCTCTGTTTTACTGTATTTTTCTCCTCATTAAAGTAAGAGTTTTGTGGAAATGTAATCACATAACCAGATGCAAGAAACTTGCTTTTCAAAGCAAAGGAGTGAAGTTACTGTTTATTAGAAGCAGGTAACTATTTTTGAGACTTGTACAAGTCTTTGGTGAGTTTACCATGTTTAGCAGGATTATTCAATGATGTAAAGAGTGGTTTTCATCTTTTCTCTGCATGTTGATTGGGGAAGAAGGTGAGTTGATGGTGACTTGCCATTTCCTTCCCACAGGGTCTCAGTCAGCAGAGCCATCAAACCTTTTGCAGAGCCAGGACGCCCGCCTGATTGGTTTTCCCAAAAGGTAAGACACTGACATTTGATTCTTGGACGCCAAATCTCTGCACAATCAGAAAAGCCATATTGAGGATGAATTTAGGATTAATTGTTCCATGCTTTATCCAGTACACAGTTACTAAGGCTAAGTAAAAAGATCCTTCACCAGGCATGTGATTAAGCTGTGAAATTCCTTGACTCAGGAATTTGTGGATGGGCTTTTATTTTGTTGTATCCTGATGTTTGGGCAAGCAAACTGTCCTCTGACTTCCTTTGTTTCTTCTCAGCACTGTGCATCTCAGTACTCAGAGCTCTTGGAGACCACAGAAACCCCGAAGTGAGTACAAAGTCTCACCCCAGCACAGTCTGCAGCAACTGAGGAGGGACTCGTGGGTTCTTACAGCAAAGTCCTTGTCACTGTTAAATTACTTTCTCCCCCAGCCAACCCCTCCCAAAAGGAGCATTTCAGAATGAGAAAATTCAGGTGGAATAGCTGTTGTGGGATGGTGGGGTCTGGGTTTGTCAGATGGGAAGGATAATATTTATTTGGCTGGAATAAAACACTGCATATTAGTCTTACTGATCAGAAGCTTTACACATAAATTTGTCATTCAGAGTAGTAGAAAAGAGAAGGAGTGAGAAGGGAGATGTTTTGTATTCGTCACCATTTGCAATGGTTTCTTACAGTTTTCTTATCAGCATTATCATTACAGCTCTGTGATCTCAGTTATTTACTGCTCCTAATTCCAGGCATTTTGTCTGGGGACTTCACAGGATATTAACTTAAAGATGGGATGTTTAAAAGTAATATTTGTTTGCGACTGACTTGTTTGTGAATGATCTTCAGCACTAGAGTTACAAAATCAAAGAGCTAAGTAGAGTTAGTGAAGAAAAAAATAGATGTTTCTTCCTGTGGAGAAAATAATTTTTTCTTGAAGTGGAAGGATTGTTTTCAGGTTGAGAATCTTTAGTGGAGTTGCATCTTTGATCTGTTCCTGAAGACTTTAACGCTGGGTGAATTAGCAAAAATTTGCTGAAGAGATTGTTTGAACATTGTGCTAATATAATTTAATGGAATAGGAGGAAGTTGATTTTTTTTTTTGCATGAGCATGTCATGAATGACAGAAAACAGCCATTTATGAAAGAGGAATTGAGTTTTCTTGTGGTTTGTGTCTGAGTTTTTCTTTTCTCTTATTCTGTAGAAGAAAACGTGGTGAGAAGGGAGAAGTTGTGGAAACAGTGGAAGATGTTATTGTGCGGAAACTGACTGCAGAGCGTGTTGAGGAGTTGAAGAAAATTATTAAAGAAACACAGGAAAAATACAGGTACATGACAGAGATGTAAAATGTTGCACATCTGAGAGTCTTGTCCTGAAGAAGTAGTCCAAGTGGGATGGTGATTGGGGTGAAAATGCTGCTTAAGGTGTCCAGTTCAGTGATCAAAAAGTAAAAACATTTTATGATTACAGGCAACTCAAGAAGGATGCAGAGCTGATCCAGGCCGGACACATGGATAACAGACTGGAGGAGCTGTGCAATGAGATTATGATGTGGGTTATTTCATTATTTCTTCTGAGATTGTCGTTTCATGACACTCTGTTTGTCCAGCATCTCTTGTTCCACACAGTTTGGGTTAAGAGAAATGCCCAGCTGGGCAGATGCTTTGGCCTCTGAGGGGAGACTTGGCTTGGACTGGGGGATACCAGCTGATGTGGAACATCCTTTGGAGTTGCTCAGTAAAGAGCTTGGCCATGGCTTGCAGAACCATGTGTGCTGCCACTATTCTGACAATTACCTGGAAGTGAAATTTCCTGCCCAGTGTGTCATTCTCTGGCTCTGCTGCATGCTGTGGGGGATTTGAGCCTGAGTCCACAGGAGTGGTTTGGTGTTGTGTGGAGATAACAGGGTGGGCATCAGTAAAAGGCATTGTGAAGGGGGAATTAAGGGGAACTAAGTCAGCCTGTGACAGCAGGTTTTTGTTCTTTGTACAGAAAGAAAAAAATGGAAGAGGAGGAGGCGGAAGTCAAGAGGAAGGCTACAGATGCTGCTTATCAGGGTAAGCTGGAAATGAAGTGCCTTCGTTTTCCTCACACTAATGCATATATTCATAAGAACATTCAGAAAATACTGAAGTTGTGTTAAGACCTACAGGAGGAATTACTTGACCCTGGAGTTGGAGAGAGAGGCTGTAATCTCTTTCTAGCACTATATTTGTAACAGGATAAAAGGCAGAGGCTTCTAAAAAAGGAATAAAGTCTTCAGGAAAAGTGTATCCACGGGAAAGCAGGATTAGTAAGGAGCTCCGTGTTAGAATGTCAGACTTTTCACACCTTTAGTTTCCCCTGGTCACTGAAGAAAAGAGGAAGAAACTTTTATTCTGAATATTTAGTTTTTCATACCTCTTGGGGCATTTAATTTGGTGATGGGAGGTGATAAATACCGAACTGCTAAAGAAACCCACAGCTGGAGTGCATTATCCAAAGTTAGTATTATTTGGGAACTGGTCCTAGTGGGGTGCAATAAATTCCTATAACATAAATTGTTCTCTTAAAATTCTTCAGAGGTAACTCTTGGGAACTGTCCACAATGGAGTCACAGAATCTCAGTGTAGTTTCTGTTCTCTTCCAGCTCGCCAGGCCATTAAGAACCCACCTCGAAGGCTGACAGGGGTGATGGTTCGTTCTCCTGCTGGCTCCACCTCCCCGGGCGGGGATTATTCCCTCGGAGATCTGTCCCAGCCCGCTGGGGATGAGGCCAGTCCAGGGGTAAGGATCCTTCTCTGGCTAGGAGGGAAAGCCCAGCTTGGGACATGGGGCTCTGCATCCATCACAGAGAAGGGGCCTGGGGAGAAGCCCTTGCCTTGCTTTGCAGCCTTCAGGTGCTGTAGTGTGGTTGGTGACAGTGCTGCTCGAGATCCATGTCCTCTTCCCTGTCTCTGGTGATCCGGTGCCTGGATCAAAGACCGTGTAGGGGCATCAGTGGGTTGGCCAGGCAGTCTGTGAGTGCCTGGGAAATGGCTCTGCAGGGCAGGGAAAGGGTGAAAGCACATGCCTGGAGTAGGAGCAGTGAGTGAATGGAGTAGGTGTCTGTGGTGTGCTGGATCAATGCTCTTGGGGGAAGCAGCAAGTGGGGCTGGTCCGTGTGGTGGAGTGTGGCTTTGAACAGTGTGGTTTTTCTCTTTCTCAGGTCACGCCAGGGACATTGCCCAGCACCCCAGTTGCCTCCTTCATTGGAATCCCTGACACCCCTCCAGGCTCTGCTCCCCTGGATGCCCCCATGACCCCAGTCACTGATGATTCACCCCAGAAAAAGATGCTAGGACAAAAAGCAACTCCGCCTCCTTCCCCTCTGCTCTCAGAGCTGCTGAAGAAGGGCAGTCTCCTGCCCACAAGCCCCAGGCTGGTATGGAGCTCTCTGCTGATATATGCAAGCACACAAACAATTTGCTCCAGACTCTCCCACTGAAAAAGGGGGATCTGCAAAGAATTTTAAAAAATGTGCAGTTTTGTGAGAGTCCCAGCAGAAGTGATAATCTGAGAGGTATAAATACCCCTGTGAGCTGCAGAGGTGAGCCCCTTTCCCAGCAGGACTGCAGGGCTCATGCAGCACGTAGGACTGGCTGTACCCTCAGTCATAAGGAGTTGGAGTTGCAGGGTTTGCTAGAGGAAATAGTTCTCCTCAGGGAAGGGAACTTGTTAGTCAGCATCATCCCCATCAGCCTCCATGGTGTTCCTGGTGATTCCTACACTGGGCTCACAGTTCTTTACACCTTGTCAGGAAGTCCTGTTCAAATATTTTTCATGTGTACAAGAGTAGGGAATCCTTGAATGGCACTTACCACCTATACAGAAGTGCTTCAGTTCTCTCCTAATTGTAGACAGTTACTAAAATCACTGTGATGAGAGCCCACTTGTGGTGTTAGTGACTTGGGAGATGCTGACACTGTTCAGAGCCCAGTCTGACAACAGCAGCCATCAGCCTGCTTGTGACACAGATTCCCTGGGTTATTGCTTGTGTGATGGAGTAGGTGTGTTGCTGTTGACTTTTTCTTCATAGTAGTCAGATTTAGGGTTTTTTTTCTATTTGTTAGCTTGGGTAAATGTTCCATGGATTTTGTGTCTGCAGGATGTAACATAAAGTGAAGCAGGGAATGGTAATGGCTGTGGAAGGCTGAGTTTTCTTTGTAGGAACAGGACTGGTTTGCATCTGTTTCAAGGTCCATCATAGGTTCACTGTGTGACCTTGAGCAAGTTACTTTCCATCTTGGTACTTCTGCTTCTCTTAACCCAAAACAAGGGATATTTCTGTGCCATCTCAGGGTCTAGAGAGACTTATATGTGTAAATGATTGTGAGATGCTTGAACAGAAGAATTGCGATAGAGCAAATGATGCACTTGGCCTCACCTCAAAGGAAGATAGCACTGCAGCTGTGTTACAGCTGAAGAACAGCAACAGTTTCAGACTGTCATGTTCTGCACTTGTGTGAGGGGCCTCAGGCAGGGACTAACCTGAATAAAAAGTGCAGAAGAAATGCTGGGACACCAGATGCTGGTCCTGTTCATGGAGGTGCACATCTGGCAGAGAATCACTGGTGTGGTGGTATCTCCAGGAACTTGAGTCTCGTCCTCCTTTGACAGGTCGGTGAAAATGAAATGGCAGTGGCTTCTGGTCACATGAACAGCTCTGGAGTGCTGCTGGAGGTAGGAAGTGTCCTTCCCGTGCTGCACAGTGGGGAAATGCAGTCAGCACCTGGTGCTGTCCCTGCATCTCCAGCTGCTTCAGGTAACTCGGGCCTCACCCTGTACAGTTCTCCCTTAAGATATACCTTCAGACTGTTCTGGGCATTTTCTTGGGGGAAGGATGTCTACCTGGCTGGTTTGGGAGCTTCTCTATCAGTTGTATTCCTATTTCTGTAGCCCTGTCCATCTCACCTCTAATTTTTTAAGAAGACCCAATCCTTAAAAGAGTGACTGAAGCAACTGGGCTTGATTCAGTCCTGATCCATGCAGTCTGGTTTTCTGGGTTTGGCACTGGCTAATACCAGGCATATGAGTGTAGAAAGAAAGGGTTTGTTCACAGGGAGTTGGGGAAAAAATGGTCTAGATCTGATTCCAAACATGTCAAGTGCAGCTGCCTGTGGATCTGGAGAACTCATGTGCCTTCCCTCTGCTGTATCTTAGAGATCTGTTGAGAGTTAGACCACTGAGCTCCAGAGGAAGTTCCACAGACTGAGGGTGAGGGGAACAGTGCAAGACTCTTCATTGGGCTTTTTCAGAACCACTTGCCTAAAGTTTTTTTTTTTTCTCAGCTGCTGCTGACCAGTGATTTAATCACATTGTCTGCAACTGAGAATTTATATAATTCATTCATATAGAATTCCATACAAGTAATCTTGCTTTCCTTATCCACATCTGGGTTTTTAAGACCTGTTAATTTGGTCCAGACAGTTCAGCAAATTCAGACTGGAAGTTACAGCTAAGATGAATGGCAGCCTTTGATATAAGAGGAATTCTCCAGGAAAAACCTGCAAGGAATCCCCTCCACTCCCTCCTAGCTCCTGTGATGACTGTTTGTCTTGGCTTACCTTGTGTGGCTCTCTCAGCACTGTTTTTCAGATTTCCCATTATTGTTTTGGGATGAGCCTTTGGAAGGGCATCTCTGTGCATGTGTGGCTTAGTCTGTCCAGCCCTTGCAGTGAGTGCAGTGTTCTGTAGCTGCATGAATCTGCCTCAGATTGCACACACAATGGGAGTCATGCATTTTTTGGTGCAGGTTCTCTGTACAGCTTTTGGGACTCTGTAGGTATCTCTCCATGTCTTTTCCCAGAAGAAGCCACCAGCCAATGAAGAGCCCAGTGGTGGCTTTGTGGGCTTCAGTGGTGGCTGCTTCTTGCTCATGTGCTTTTCCCTTCTACTCTCTGTTAGGTGCTCCTACGCTTTCCCGGCTTTTAGAAGCTGGTCCTGCACAGTTCACCTCACCTCTTGCTTCCTTCTCCGCTGTTGCCAGCGAGCCTCCAGCTAAGCTCCTGCCACCCCCCGTAGAGCCTGTGTCCCAGGCCACTATTGTCATGATGCCCACGCTGTCAGCACCAGCCGTTGTGCCACCAGCTGCAGAAAGCGTAGCCACAGGTGCGTCCCTAACTACGCACTTAGAGGTCACGTCCAGAACTTCCCCTGGGATCAGCGCCCTGCAAACTCTCAGCTGGGCCTTATCGCCTCAGACTGGCCATCCTGGCCAAAAAGGATGGTTATGGCTGGGTTCTGGAGTGAGCAGATGGTTTTAAACAGGGTTTGCTGGGTGGGAGTGCTGGTGATTTGCTGGACTGCGGTTCAAGGGTTGGAATCTCACTTTGTCTCTGCTGTGGGAAGGCAAACCCGTATTTGTCTTTTATTAACCTAAGCTGTGGTGGGATGGATGGGCCTGGGATACATGTGGTTGGTGCTTGGTCTTACCCACTGCAGTGTTTGTTCATGTGGGGACTTCTCCAGCTTGGTCTCTGACTGTCCCTCTCATCCTTGTGCAGTGAGCCAGCCAGAAGCCTGTGTTTCCATGGAGGCAGTGTCTGATTCCCATACTGTGACAGTGTCTATGGACAGCAGTGAAATATCAATGATCATTGATTCCATCAAGAAAGAGTGCCTGGGTTCTGGGGCTGGCAGCACTGCAGGATCTTCCAAAGATCACTGCATGGATGGGAAAGAAGATCTGGATTTGGCTGAAAAAATGGATATTGCAGTGTCCTATACGGGGGAAGAGCTGGACTTTGATACGGTTGGAAATATTATAGCCATCATTGAGGACAAGGTAAATGGGGAAAGCAGAGTGCTAGTGCCTTTTGCTCCACGTTCAGTTGGGTTAATCTCAAATGATTGCTGTTCACCAGTTTAGTTTAAACAAGCAAGAAATAACTATTCCAGAATGCACATTCTCACCATCATTTTCCACATCAAGCCTGTCTGACCCTGGTGGTCCTTTTCAGAGTACAGAAGGAAATGTCTTTCTTCCTTGGAGGGTAGGGTTTGGGTCATGTCTCTGGCAGACAGATGAGCACTGCTCACAGGATCCTTTCCAGGAGTGCCATATTTCTGAAATTGAAACTTCAGGAGAAACTCTCACAGGGTGTGATACAAATTTGGCTACAAAAAGGCAACTTTGTAAACGCAGTGGACTGGGATTTCCACAATTGTTTCAGTACCAAATAACCTGAAGTTTTCTTTATTCCTCTTTCTGACCTTGGCCTGCACTGTTGTGTGTTTGTTTTGACAATAAAGGTAGACGACCACCCTGAAGTCCTGGATGCAGCAGTTGTTGAAGCTGCTCTGTCTTCTTTCTGTGAAGATACTGATGACCCTCAGACCCTTCCTGGCCCATGGGAACATTCAATTCGTCAGGAGCATGAGAAACAGGCCCAGATGCCACAAGTGTCTGTGACTGTGAAGCAGGAGAGACTGGAGTGTGAGGAGCCAGAGGCAAAGGGAATTCGAGACCTTATGGGCATCAGTGAGCTGGGGTCAGAAATAAAGACTGAACTTGCAGAGCAGGACCAGAATCAGCTGGGCCCTGAAGAAACCATACCAGCAACCTCAAGAGTGACAGAAACACCAGAGCTTAGAAACCAAGAGATAGAAGAAGATCAAAGAGCAGCTGTAGCATCAGGAGAGACTTCTGAAATCAAGATAGAGTCATCCCAGGCAGAAGATACAGTGCTCAATCCAGTGAAGACAGAGGTATGTGATCACAGAAGCTGCCTGGAACTGGTGTGGGGCAAGAGAGGAGCAGTTGTGGCAGGTAGGAGCAAAGTTTAGAGGAAGGATGAGTGTTGGGTTGAAGTGACCCTTCAATGAATGTGACTGACTGTTTTCCTGGGAGTCAAGCTGCTGATGTGCAGAGCAGCTCTGTTTTAGGCAGTACCTTTGTGTATCTCCCCCCACCCATGTGCAGAATTGCTGCTGAGAAGGTGCTCAGTGAACCTCATTGCCTGGAGTTAGGTTAGGGTGAGTGAGATGTGCCCACACCTTCACTGAAGTAAGCTGACACAAACATCTAGATTTGTGCATTTCTCTTCCCTCCAGACCCCACCTGATGATGATTCATCCCCTCCACAAGTCCCAAATGTGAGTGAAGACTCCTCACAGGCTGATGTTCAGCACAAATTTGAGCTGTCAGGTAACTTAATTCAGCTAGGAAATCTTTTACATAAAACATTATTAGCTGGATAGTTGTTAGTTATCTGGTTCAGTTTTTCTGGGGAGGAGGGAGAAAAGATACCGGTAGGAACAGTGGTAATTACTGCAGGACAGTAGGCGTTGGTGCAGGAGCTTTTGTAGGAAAGGCTGCTTGGGAGAATCAATCTTTCTGCATTTCTTTCTTTCACAGAGTCAATGAAGGAGGAAGCCCAAGCCCTGTTTAGGAGTCAGATGAAGGTAATTCCCTGTTGGTTTTAGTCATCTTGAGCTTATTAGCAATATCTTGCTGCTGCTGTGTGCTTGAAAAGCAAAGCTTGTGTTCAGCTTTCTGCACTGGGAAGTGAGCAGTCTGCAACTGAAGGGGAGATTGCTTCAGAATGTGAAGGTGTTTGTATATGTGCTTTGGGTCTGTGGGGACAAGCAGGGCAGGCTGGAGAGACTGGGATTTTGTGGAAGTGCCTGTACAGTTGTCAGCAGCCTCAGAAGAAAATCACTTTGCTCACAGAACCGTAGTGGCTTTGGAGGCGCTGAGTGGCTGCTGTAGCTGGCTGTGCCAGCTGATGGACTCTGTGTTTCAGGATGGGCAGGGTGAGGAGGATGATGAGGACGGTGCCAGTGAGGCTGCCAGTTTGGAGGAACCCAAAGAAGAAGACCAGGGTGAGGGGTATCTCTCAGAGATGGATAACGAGCCCCCGGTGAGCGAGAGCGACGACGGCTTCAGCGTCCACAACGCGCCCTTGCAGTCGCACGCGCTCGCCGACTCCATCCCCAGCAGCCCGGCCTCCTCGCAGTTGTGAGTGTCAGGGCACGCAGGGACTGGAGGATTCCCATTTCTGCTTTGCTGAGTGGGTCCTAAGGGAGAATTTGTTGATGGTTTGTTTGGTTCTTGCTTACAAGGACTGGTGTGCAAACAGCACTCCAGTACCAGCTCCCACTTTTCCCTTCTGTCTTTGGTCTGGATTAGCATGGGCATGTCAAGGACAAAACAAACCATGAGTTTTCTGCTCTGTGGCAGTGATCAGACTCCTGAAGGAATTATGTTCTTCTCTTCCCAGCTCAGTGTGCAGTGAAGACCAGGAAGCGATACAGGCTCAGAAGATCTGGAAGAAAGCCATCATGCTGGTTTGGAGAGCAGCAGCTAATCACAGGTGAGTTTGATGTCTTGGCAGAAAGAAGTGACTAATCCTAGACAAGTCTCCACTCTCCCATCTCAGAGGCTTATCTCTCTTGGGAGAGGATGACTCATACAGACAAATGAACAGGAGAGCATGAAACAAATATTTACCAGCAAGGACAAACACTGAGTGGACTCCTTTTCTGTGCAGGTATGCCAATGTCTTCTTGCAGCCTGTAACAGATGACATAGCACCAGGCTACCACAGCATCGTGCAGAGGTGAGTCTCAGCACTCTTCTGTCATTAGAACTCTGTATGTTTGCCTGTTTGTAGGCATTTCTGGCAGGAACAATGTAGTTTTTGCCTGCTGTGCAGACTTGGAAAAGTGTTCTTTTTCTGACATGATTCAGTCGGAAGCAGGTTTCCCCAAGAACAGTCATCATCAGTAACAGGCACGTGTCTGTACACAGTCCTGACTGAGTGAAGTACACTGACTTACACAGAACGTTTTATCAGGAAGGTGAAACTGGTCTGTTTCTCCCAGTTTCTATCCAAGAGTAGGATTTAACCTTTGGAATTCCTAGAAGCTGTTCTTTAATCAGTATTTTTTACTTCCCAGATGGTGGGCTTTTCTGGAAGAATTACCAGAATACCCTACTAGCTGCTGAAATCTCTTGTAAACAGTTCAAGCTTAGTGGCTGCAGCTCTAGCTCCTTAGTTTCTCTTGTCAGTGGTGCCTGGAGAAGGCAGATGCCTCTCCTGAGAGATCTCTGAGGCTGTTGTTACTATTCCAGGTAACTGCTGGACACCTTGGGTCTTCTGACCCAGGCCTTGGTACTGGGGAGCACAGCCCGTGGGGGAGAACCTGTTCAGCTGAATAAAACCAACACTGTAACTAAACACATTACAGAGCCAGAGCTGTTTTCAAAGGAGGTGGGAAAGAGTTAAGCATTTCTATTGCAAATTTCCCTGCATTTCTTTCACAGGCCAATGGATTTATCTACCATCAAAAAGAACATTGAGAACGGGCTGATCCGAACCACAGCCGAGTTCCAGCGGGATATTATGCTGATGTTTCAGAATGCAGTGATGTACAACAGCTCTGACCATGATGTGTACCACATGGCTGTGGAGATGCAGAGAGATGTCCTGGAGCAGATCCAGGTAAAGTGCTGAGCTGAGGCCAGTGCAGGACAGAGCATCTGCCTTGGTCTATAGGTCTGGCTGCAAGACCAGTTTCACTCCCAGTGTGTTTGAATGCAGTGGGTCCTGTCCTTTCCTGCTTCTTTCTCATGGTAGCTCAGGTGTTTGTGTTGAACTGGATTGTGGGTGAGTTAAAAGTAATGCAGCAATTTTTTTTATATGTTCATCCCTAGACCAATTTCAAGTGTAATTTCCTTCAGGGAAATGCTTAGGCCAGCAAGAACCAGGGTGTGGTTCAGGAACAGAAACAAGTAACAAGAACGGTGAATGACATGGGACGCCGTGGCTTCTTTGGGTGGCTGTGCTGGTTTATATTGATACAAAGTGTACATGAAACTGCCTGTGAATTTATGCTATTTAAAATACCCTTTGAAGCAGAATGTCCCAGCTGGCAGGGCTGAGTTTGAATTGGGGTTTTGTAGTTCCTCAGGACTTGTGGCTTCTGAGGTAAATTGGGGAACTTATTCTGAGCAGCACACAAGGAACTGAAACTGCCTCTGACCCAATCATTCCCAGCCTGTGGTCTGTGATAGATAACTGACACGCACTTACTGAGCTCGTTTTGCTTGATAATCTTAACAGAGTGTGGTTTCCTTGCAGCAATTTCTGGCCACACAACTGATGATGCAAACATCAGAGTCAGGGATCAGTGCAAAGAGCCTGCGGGGGCGAGACTCCACTCGCAAGCAGGATGCTTCAGAGAAGGTGAGAATGCTGCACCCTGTGCAAGGGCACTTGGGATCTTCTGAAGAATCCCAAGATACTGCATGAAGTTCCCACACCAAGGAGGCAAAAGTTCCCACACAAGCATCTTCATGTGAACAACTTTTCTTTAAATGTGTGTATTAATTGTATTTCAGTTCTGGAACTGTACAGCATTCCAGAGGGAGGTCTCATGAGTTTTTCTGTAATCCAAATACTTCTATTACCTGGTTTTAAAAACAGGTGATAAAAACTGTAGGGAAATGAACAGTATTGGAAGAGGTGTGAATACTCTCAGGCACATGGTGTGACTCTTGGGGATGGACCTGCAGGGTAGGGAGTTGGACTCAGTGATCCTTGTGGTTCCCCTCCAACTCCACAGATTCTGTGGTTCTATGGCATGGCAGAAAGGTGAAGGGAATTCCATATCCTTCACTTCCTAGTCAGGTTTTTAGAGCTAGAGAATCAGTCACCTCTGGTTTGCTGTGTAAAATACACCGGAGAACCTTTGAATTCCACACTGATCTAAGCAATGAAGATTTGTGGGTTTTTCTTCCATAAAGACACATGCAAACTTGATGAAGTGATCTTAGATACTCTCTGGTGCACACAACACTGTGACAGCAGGGGCTGCCTGCTTAGTTCTAGCGACAGCTGTACCGAGCAGGAATTGTTTGGTAGACCAGGAAAACTTGGTGTGGCTGTGGAGGGAATATCCCTTTCCTGGCATTCTGGCTCTCGCAGTATCCCTCTTTTTGTCTGTTTTTATGTTCCTGCTGCATAAGACTGACGCCCTGCAGGAAGGGGAGTGGGGCACATGTTCCTCTATGCTCACGTGTGGGCTCAGTGCTTCTGTGTGGTGTGTGCATTTCCGTAGCTGATGCCTGATAAGTCCTTCTGTTTGGCCTTTTAACAGGACAGTGTCCCAATGGGCTCTCCTGCCTTCCTTCTCTCTCTCTTTGTAAGTATTGAAAGGCTCCAGCAGGTTCTGCAGTACTGCTGCCAGGTGCTCTGCTCCTTGTCTGGGTGGTCACTGCACTGTCACAGCATCCTTAGCACTGCAGCAGGGTGTGTTTGACTTGGGGGCTGCACCACTGTGATCTGAGAAGAGACATCTCAGTCCCTTGTTCTCAAAATGGGTGAGCGGGTGGGGCTTCAGTCTTTTCTTCTGGTTCCAAGTGTTTTTTGCCATCTGCTTTTGCTTTTTTCCATTACTTCTCTCCTGCTTTCTTTCCATGTAAGTGGGAAGACAAACCAAGTGGTGCAGTCCTGTAGTTCCTACATCTCTCATGTTTATACAGCTGCCCCTCCAACACGTCCGAGGCAGTACAAAAGGTCTTGGGAGAGTGAGGAGTCAGCTGTGTGTCCTTTATCCGTTTCTGGTTCAGAAAGCAAATAAGACTCTGCAGAAATATCTTGCTCTGTGCCCGTGGTGATCTGGAAGTGTTTGGAAAAATACTCCCTCTGGGAAACCCCAAGTCTCTGAGTTACTGTGAGGAGAGAGTGGAGGAAGATGGAGAGCTGTCCTTATCTCTCACATGTATCTAAAGACAGAGGAGTACTCCAGGAAAGGCAGCAGATCAGCCAGAGAGAGGATCAGAGGAAGCTCTCAGCTCACCTTCTGCTCGTGGAAAGGAGCTGTGTGGAGGATCTAGGGAGCTAGTGCCAGGGTCACTCAGCTGGAGGAGCACTTCCCGTAGGGATCAGCAGCTGATAAGGTAGGTTAGTCAGCAGTTTTCCTTTTCCCACCTTAAGCTAGAATCTGCTGCTTAGGAGAAAACCTGCACTGTCCAGGCTCCAAAAGCATCTGTCTGGGCCAGAGGTGTTGCCTCTCTCTGCCCTGGCTCCAGGAGTGCAGAGATGCTGCCAAGCCCAGCACCCTGCTGTGTCCAGATCCAACTTAAGTTAGGTCTGCAGGCAGGCCTTGGCAGGGACAGCTTCCCTTTCTCCTGATGGGAAGGCGTGAAAAGTTGTTGCCAGATACAGAATTCCCTCCCTCCCTCCATCCCGCGGTGCGCGTTCCCGTGGCGTTGTGTAACTCTGTTTGTTTGCCTTGTGAGCAGGACGGAGGCACCAGAGGGCGGCGCTGCGCCATCGAGGCAGACATGAAGATGAAAAAATGATGCTGCAGACACAAAATCCCAGCAAAATCCCAGGCAGCCGGAGCTGGAGCGCAAGCAGGCAACTCTTAACAGCTGTTGGAGGAAGAAGAAAAGCTGCAGGTCCATTTCTGACCTGGTTCACCACCTCGCTTGCCCTTCTGGAAAGCAGTGTTGTGTCAGAATGTGTAACCCAAAGAAACTTCCCTAGAGGGGAAGACCAGCCCCCCTGCCTGTTTTAGGGCAGTCATCTTGGGCTTCACACATCAGTGTTCTGGTGTTAGCTAGCAACTGGTGGCTCGTATGTACTGTAATGTGAAGTGTACAGATTTTTACTAGTGATGTGTAAATGTGATGTATATTAAAATCTGGGAACAAACCAGTGTGCAGTGTACTGAGCATCGGTACAAGCCTGGATCCCCACCTGGAATATCTGCAAATACAATTCTTTTCCAGTTATCCCTAAAGCACACATGCATGGCAGAGCTCTGATGTTAGAGACAGTCCATAAATCACGGGAATGCTGCACAGTGCTTGGATGGAGAGGAAGATTCCCTGCTTGAGTGTGTGAGGATATGGTACCACTGTGGTGACACTGGAGATCAAACCATGAGAAGTTAAATACTGCAATCTTGTTGGAGCTTTCCTTAGGAGAAAATGCATTGAAAAGGACTTGACATTCTTTCCCCAGAGATCTGGGGAGGCTGCACTAGTCAGAGTTAAAATCTGTAATCCCAGCACCCGTAGGCAGGATTGCCAGTACCTGGTTTCACATCTGAGCTTGTGCACTGTTTCTTCTGGGAATTACAGTCCTTTTCCTCAGCATCAGGAAGGTTTGAGTTCTCTGCGAGAAGTTCCAAATCACTTTTTCTGCTCATATGACCCGAGATGAAACTTGCATGTTTTCTGCCCACACAACCTCTCCTGGGGGAAAAGAAAACAACAGAATGACACCATCCTTGATTGCTGCAGCAGCTGGGAGTGCTCTGCACTCCGTGCAGCATATCCAGGGTGCAGCTTTCTGGTAGACAGGTTTCAGGAAACTGAGTCACTGGGATTAAGACCAGAGGCATTGTTCCCTTATCCAGTAAGAGCTCTCAATTTTCACAAGTTCAGTGTTGAAGTTGGCTGTGCCTGCTGTGTCAAGTCCTGTGTATTGCTGAGGTAAATTTTCACCAAGAGTCACCTTACTGATGAGGAAATGCTGAAACTCCCTTGGATTGGTGATTGGTTAGTTGTATTTCACTGCTAAACCCAGGAGCAAATTTCTGGTTTGAATTTTTATTGTTTTCAGCACAAAAAGTTACAGGGGTCTTTGTCTTTCATGCATTTTATGGAATGATTTCAGTTAGGTACAAACATTCTAGCATTGCCTGTTGTGACAGGACAAGGTAATGGTTCTAAACTAAAAGAGGGCCTATTTAGACTGAATGAAGATTTTTTTTTTCACAATGAGAGAGGTGAGGCCCTGGCACTGGTTACCCAGAGAAGCTGTGGAAAAGCCTTCATCCCTGGAAGTGTTGAAGGCCAAGTTGGATAAGGCTCTGAGCAACTTGAAATAGTGCAAGGTGTCCCTGTCCATGGCAAGGAGGCTGGACCCAGGCAGCCTTTAAAGGTCTCTCCCAGCCCAACCTGTTCCATGAGTATAAGCTGGAAAAAAACCCTGTGCTGCTCAGAGCAGGGCCAGCTTCAAATATTTATTTTATAGCCAGTCAGAATCTCCTGTGGTGCAACTTGTCATCCCTGTCTCCTTTCACTGTTGGGCTCTGAGAAGAGTCTGGCTCCATCTCTGTAACACCTCTGCCCTGGCACTGTCTCTGCTGGAAAACTGAAGGTGCAGCACAGGAGAAGACCTTTATCAGACCCTCTGGTGACTTCCTTTCACCATAGCAAGCATTGCTGTTCCTTCCTACCCTTGGTTTCTTCTCCTAACCAGGTGTTTTTTTCTCTCAGCCTTTTCTCCCATGACATTTTAATAGTCTTTAATGATGTTTAAGAGCTTTAAAGTTCCAAGCTAGGATTTTCTCTACAGAGCCTTATTCCCTCTTTCCCAATTTATCATCTCATGCTCTGACTACTTATTCTCTTCTTCCTAATACTTTGTTCTAATCTGTCTAGTACAGAGCTGATGTTTTATTGTGCTGCATCTCCCAGCACCCACCCTTTTACAGACAGGTAAAACTGTCACCCCTTTCTGGTTTTATTCTTAAATGACAACTTACACAGCATAGGCTCAGTCACGTTATATTTAAGCTTCTTTAGGGCTCACAAATGAATCCCAGTGGGTTCTAAGGTTTATTCACTCACACAAATTGTTCTAAAATCTCCCCTGTTGACATTTTAATTAGATATTGTCTCTCAGACCCATCCCAAGAGAAGGTCTCATGTGAGCTCCTCTGTGGCAACTGCTGATAATGATGATTAATTTGGTTTTTCCAACTGGCCCTATTTTCCACTGAGATATTTGGCACTGATCGTGTGTCATCCCCACTGATCATCTGGCAGCTCTCTGCTTCTGATGTTTTTGATGAGGTTTTTTGTTTTTATTTGCTTTTATGTCTTTAGCAAATTGTTCTCTTTTTCTTTTCTTTTTTTTTTTTTTTGCCTACTTTATGTGGATTCTACATTTCATTTATTACAGTTCAGGCTTTTATCATTTTTATTGTTTTGACATGTAAGTTCTTTTTAAAGGCTGTCTTTTTGATTTCTAACAGCTTTTTCCCAGAACAGCAAGGGTTGTGCAGTGTCTGATGTCTGCAAAGTGAACTAAAACTTTCCAGTTTGAGAGAGGTTCCTTGCTAGTGACTTATGTAGCCAACATAATTAAGATCTGTCAGGCAATTCTTAATTAAAAGTTCAAGTCTGTGTCATTTTGTCCGGAATTGGTGATAGCTGAGCTGTCTGTGATTATTTCACTCATCATGTCTTGCATTAGCACTGCTGTGCTGCTCTCTGGCATCTTGAGTCTTCCAAGATTTGGTAACACTGAACATAAGGCTGAAGATCTCTTTAATCTTATGCCCAAGTTCCCAGGGCTTCCTGATTTTCAGCATTTATCCCTCTGGAGCACAGAAGGATGATCACAAGCGATCAGATTACCCCAGGCTGAGGCTTTTCTGTGCCTCTGCATGTGGCAGCTCTGCTGAGGCTGCAGGAGAGAGCTCCAGGCACAGGGTTTCTCCTCAGATGGAATCTCAGTTTGCCCAACTCCCTCACCTGGAAGCTGAGAGTAGGTAATGTTATCTCCTACCTCATCAAATTTCATCTGCTGCCACTGAAGTGAACTTTGAAAGAGGTTTCAGAAGGACAGGCTTCCAGATCCCAACTCCGCTTGCAAGTTCACAAAATAAGCAAAGCAGTGTTCTCATCCCAGACCCAGTGGATTCTGTATTTCTCCCAGTTATGCACCATAAGCTGAATTTGGAGATGTGCTAGGAATCCTGAGAATGGAAAAGCCAATCAGTGAGAAATATACTTGTTCAAAACTCTGAAAAAAATCAGGTTGTACATAATTAACTGAAGACTCTAAAGACAGTGTTAATTAATGCATAGAGTTCTCCATAGGTGCAGCATCCAGGCAGCTCCATTCAGTGACAAGATGCAGATTTTGTGACATCCTTAACTGTTGTACTGTGACTCTGCAATCAATTCCCCAGGCTTAGAGGACTCAGAGTGCACTCATGCAGTAGAAGACATTTAGGCATGGACTAATGAACAGAGATTAAATGAGTGGTTTCTTCCTTCATAAGAGAATGCAAGCTTTTATTTTCTGCAGTGGATAGAACTGTGCCTGTTGGTGTGTGACTGTGTGGTTATAATTCTTCTGGCTCAGGTACATGAGATATCACCATCCAAATAAATCACACCTGCCACTGTCAAAACTGTGTATGTAAGGTCGTTAAAGTAATTTATCTCCAGTATAAAAAGTTCTCAGGGGGCAACAGGTGGAATTTCAGTGAGTTGTCCTTGGAATCACCAGTTGTTCCCAACACTCAGCAGCTGAGGAGCCCCAGCAGGGCTCAGTCTGAACTTGCTGGATGCCTTCAGTGCCTGAAATATGGAACATCAGCAAAGCCATGTGCTTCCAGACAGCTCAGCACGCCCTGAGCAGAGTGATGCACTGACCAGGGCACGGAGAGAGCACAGCAAAAGCACCAGAAAACCTGAAATTCAGTTGCTCTGAAGCAGCAGTTTGTGCTGCAGAGCTGCAGCCCTGCCATGTGCTGTGTGATGAGCTCAGGGGCAGGCTGCTCACCTCAGAGTCCTTCCCATGCTGTGGCTCTCCAAGCGTGTCAAGAAATGAGCTGAGCTTCTCAGTTCTGGATCAGGGTACAAAGAAATTGCTGTATTTTCATTGTTTGCAGATGGGCCATGCCTGGAAGTCTGAGTTGGAATCTCCCATCGAGTCAGAGAACAGTGATTTCCAGTCTCTTCCTGACTGGGATTCAAGCTTGGATCTGGATGTGACGAGCTGGAGAAATCATGAAGAGGAGGCCGTGGGGAAGGTAGAGGGGAGCAGCCCAGAGGCAGACCATGAGATGGAGCTGCGTGAGCCTCTCTGGAAGAATGATAGTGAAGATAACCACAAGGCAGAGAAGCCATGTGAAAGTGACAGTTTTTTCCAGTTCCTCTTGGAGGTAGGGCTGTTTGGATTACAGGAAGGTGGGCAGCATAGTTCAGGCTCTCCTGAAACCTTGGGGTTTTCAGGGCCTGCACCACCCATACCAACAGAAACAGTCTGAGAGCGCAGCAGAAGCTCTGGGTTCACTTTCTCCCCAGCCCAAGTCCAGCCTTTCCTCCCATTTGGAGCTCCCACTGCACCCAGGCAGCTGTTTTGCCAGAACACTGCTCACCCTTAAGCACAGAAATGTCAGAGAACTGACACTGTAATAATAACACAGGGCTTCATCAGATTTTGCAAGGATTCCTAAAAATGGAAAGGCGTTCGTGAGCGATTGCAAAAATAGCATCTCTGCTGTTTATTTCTTCTCCCTTTTGCCTTCACAATTCGAAGTAATAAATCACTGTCTTGCAGGTAACCCAGATGTTGGAATCTCTCTGCATTGGCAGCACAGAGTCGTCGCAGACTCCGTGGGATTATTGTGGCTCAGGGAAGCAGAGTGATGGGGAAGAAGAGAAGTGCCAGGAAAAGACCACAGGAACAGCAGTCTCGGGAGCAGAGGGAGCTCAACTGCACATCCTGGCAAAAGATGAGGAAGAACACTTCCTGGGAAGAGAGGTAAGAGAGTGGTGGTCCTAAAAGAGCCTCTGGCCCTGGATAAGAGATGAGACAGTGAAGAAAACCAGCTCTAGAAGAGATGGGGAGCCCCAGGTTCTGAGAGGGGAGACAAAACACACAGGAGGAGAACACAGAAAAAATGTATGAGGGAAGGGTGTTTTTTATGTATGGCTGTGTATCTTTATAAACAGGAAGCTTGTTACAGATGAAACCCTCAGATGTGAGTTGGAGGAATTTCTCCTTGGCAGTGTAAAGGTGACTCATGAGAGCTGGCAGGCTGCTCTCAGGTTTAAGGCAAGGTTGGAATACTTGCCTGGTTCTAATTGCTGTGTTTTGCAGCACAGCTTGGTTGGTTTCAGGCCCACGTGGCTGTGCCAGCAATAACCATCTGCCCCTGGGGACTGTCATGTCTTAGAAGCAGGCACTGTCTAGCCTGGGTTTGCATCAGTCTTGTGTTTGGGGGCTGTGGGCTGCCACCAGCCTGCTGGGTGTTCCTGGGAAAGCAGCACAGCAGTGGAGGAACAGGGCCATTTTTCCACACTTGTTCTCTTGCAAACTCAGGACATTGGAGACAAATAAGCTCCAGGATTTCACCTGTTCAGCCAGGACAGTGTGTTCCCAGCAGTTACTCTGCTCTCAACTGCTGTTATTCCCAGCAACTCCCTCCCTGTTCTCCCAGTGGTCACAGCCAAACACACAGTGTCCAGTTCCTTTCTGAGAAGTCTGCTTATGCTTCAGATCTCGTGAGGATTCTGAGGTGATCCAGCATGAAATCCCACTGAGCTTTTTACTGGCAAACCACTACAACAGCAGCACCACTCTCCTTCCTGGCTGAGTCTATTCCCTGTCATTTTAACGTGGGAGTTTGTGAAGAAACAGCCTTGTTGAACTCTAGGGGTTCCTGTTATCTGTATCTGGAGTTTTAACACGCCTAAGGCAGTCTTACCTCAGCTCCTGATTGCCCTCTCTACATCCATGACTCTTCCCAGAGAGCAGACACAACACTGGGCACCACTCAGCTCCCCAGGGTTTGTGTCAGCCAGGGGTGGATGCCATCCAAGAGATCAGACACAGCTCCTGCTGGGAAGGTCTATGTGAGGTCAAGCAGCATCCGCTGAGTAACAGAGCAGGCAAGCTCCCAGCTGAGCCTGGATGCAGGAAAGGGATATGCAGCAGGCTGGCTTCTAGGTAAAGGATTCAGGTAATGTGCTGCCATTTTAGATGTACCCTCTGTGCTCTTCAGGGCAAGACTCAAGAGACACCTGGAGAACTCCCTTTAGATGAGCTGCATCCTCCTGAGATGAGTGCTCAGGCCCTGGATCAGGATGACAGTGACAGCACCTCTGCAGACTCAGTGCTGGACTCCACAGGCTCTCCCAACATGCACCTGTAAGTAGCTGGTTCTGCACTCCTGCAAATGCAGCAGAACAGAGTCATTCCCTTGTCACACGTGAGAGAGAACAAGTGCATGGCACAGGTCACATCCAGGAAGGTGAGATAGCCAAGCAGAGCAGGAGGGAAGGAGGTAACTTCTGCTATCTCTGGATTTGCTGGCATTATAGGGCATTGATCCTAAGATGAAGTGAGTAGAGATTAAATAAGAGATTGTATGGCAAACATGCTTTATGTTTTCTCAAGTCAAATAAGGCTGGTGTGAGCTGCACATCAGGCTCTGTCAGGCAATGCACAGCCCAGCATTACCAACCCCTTTGAGCAGGTGCAGGTGTGTCAGTCACATGCAGGCTCTGCCACATGTGTGATGACCTGCACTGCCTTTCAAAGGAAAATATTTTGGGAAGAGAAACTTCATAAAAACCACCTCAAGTAAAGTTCTGAACTGCAGAGCACCTTAAGTTTTCTATCCAGTTTGGTCCTGCTCCTTATACTCAGCTTTGCTTTTACCTCTTGTCCTGCATTTTCCTGCACTCTGGATGTTCAGTTGCATTCTGATGCAGAACACTCCCACCATCACACTCAGGCTTTTTGTAGCTTCATCCACCTGGATGTGGTGAGAGCCAGCAGAATTGTCACCTCCTACTTTGTCTCGAGTGTGATGATCTGGCAGTATCTTCACTCCACAGGCTGCAGCCAAGCTGGAATAAACCCCTCCAGCACCTGATCCTCAAAAAAAAGCTCCTGTCCATCTGGAGGATGATAGCCAGCCACAGGTATGTGGGAGCAGAGGGCTGCATCAGCATGTCCTGAACACACTGCCTGAGTCCCAGCTCCTGTGCCACCAGTCCCAGCTCCTGTGCCATCAGTCCCAGTCCTCCCCTCCCAGGGGCTGGCCTGTCTCTCCAGGGCTTTGCTTTGGGAACAGCTGCCTGCTGCAGAGCTGGAGAGAACACTGCATATTGATTTCCTCTGCTTAATGTGGCAGAGCCCAAATGCTCCTTCCCACACAGCTGGCACAACTCTGGCTGAGCATCAGGGCCAGCAGGGAGAGGCAAACCCTGCTCCATGTTTTTGGAGCAGGGGCAGGCAAAGAACATTCCTTGTCCTTGTCCCTATAGGTTCAGCAGCCCGTTCCTGAAGCCAGTGTCAGAGAAACAAGCCCCTGGATACAGGGATGTGGTAAAGAGGTGAGTTTGTGGAGGAAGCGCTCACTGGCTGATCTCTCTCAGGTTGTTTTCTGTCTTCTCTGGTTTCCCAAGGGCCAGTGGGATGGTTTCCTCCCTCCTTTTCCAGAGTTTGGCTGTCACCAGCATCTCCCCCTGATTCCTTTCAGTAAAACTCCCTTCTGGGTAATTAGAACCTGGAAGCCTGAACTGACTCTGGAGCTGGTGGGAATTGTGCCTGTCCTGTGCAGGCATTGCATGGCTGGCTCATTGCAGGCACAGTAGCTGGGCAGGGGATCCAGGCCCTGCAGCTCAGCAGTCCCTTCTCCCCATGCCTGGAATGTGCCTCAGGAGATGCCCCTGCCTCACCCGCTGCGAGCGCCCCAGATGTTTCACTCTCAGCACAGAAGTGGGTCATAAGAATATTTCCCAGAGAGATTAATGGCATTTTTTCAGAGCTGAATCATGTTCTATTCTGGTCACAGTTGTCCTCTCTGCAGCCATTCATTTTCCCATTCTGTCAAAATAAGGGAAGTAATATTTATTGCCTATCATGTTCCCCTTACCAGCAGTGCTATTTTTGCTGGTGGCACCATTCGATCTTTAGTGGGTTTAATAGATACCTATTTTAGTAACTTTTCTTTCTCTACTAAGACCTGGATTGACTTCCTGAAGACTAATTACTGCTTGCCTTCTCTGGAGCTCAGCATCCCATTTTTTCCAGAGGTGACTGCTAATGACCTGCCAAGTTGATGGGATAGCAAGTGTCGCATTGGCTGAACTCACTTTTGTCTGGCTTGGAAGAAAAGCCTTTCTCACTCCCCACTGTGTTTCTTGAGCAATAAAATTGATTTAAAATAGCTGTGCTTTCAGGGCCACCCTGAAATGAGAACAAGCACATTCACGCAAATCCCAAAGGATTCCTGACCCTGGGTTGTAATTTCATTCTTCTCCCCTCTGTCTTTTGCAGACCCATGGATTTAAGCAGCATAAAGAGGAGGCTGTCAAAGGGACACATTCAGTCCGTGATGCAGTTCCAGTGTGACGTGATGCTCATGTTCCAGAATGCCGTGATGTACAACAACTCCAACCACCGCGTGTTCCACGTGGCTGTGGAGATGCAGCGAGAGGTCTTGGAGCAGCTGCAGGTCTTGGCTGAAGCCCTCCTGTTGTCTAGGGACAGGCTGGAATGAGGCAGAAGGTAACCAGCCCTGCCTGAGGCCTCTCTCAGCTAAAACAGCGTTGTCTCCGTGGGTCAGGGCATCTCCTGAGCTCAGGGGATGTGCTGCTGTGGCCTTGGGTAGATATTCTCCCCAGTGCTGGCTGCTGGGTTAATAGGTTGATTCAGAGCAGTTTTTGTGAGGGTACCATGTTGGAAGCCTCCATTCTTTTTGGGAAAAGCAGCGATGTAGCCCTGCAGGAAGAAAAGTTCCCTGGGATGAAAAGCAAGGGAGAAAATGCTGTGTGGGCCAGGTGGATGAAGCGGGCGCAGCTGCTGAGGGTGGCTGGCTGCACACCGGGCACGGCAGCATTCCCGTGTTGAGGTTGTTGTGATCTTGTGTTGGGTCGGGTGGGTCCGGCGTTAGCAGCACTGACCACACCCAATAAAGGCCCGTGTTGGAGCTTGTCCCGGCCTGCCTGACACTGGGACTGGGACTGGGACTGGAAGGGGTCCAGAAAGGGAACTGGAACTGCGACTGGGACCGCGACTGGAACTGGGACTTGGGGTCACAACTGGGACTGGATCCAGAAGTGGAATTGGGACTGGGACTGGGGTTGTGACTGGAACTGGGACTGAGACTGGAACTGGAAGCATGACTGGGGTCGCAACTGGGACTGGGAATGGGACTGGGACTGGGTCCAGAACTGGGACTGGGACAGGGACTGGGGGTCTGGAACTGGAACTGGGACTGGGTCCAGAACTGGGACTGGGACTGAAATGGGGACTGGGACTGGGACTGAAATGGGGACTGGGACTGGGTCCAGAACTGGGACTGGGACTGGGTCCAAAACTGGGACTGGGACTGGGACTGGGACTGGGACTGGGACTGGGACTGGGACTGGGGCTGGAACTGGGACTGGGTCCAGAACTGGGACTGGGACTGGGACTGGGACTGAAATGGGGACTGGGACTGAAATGGGGACTGGGACCGTGACTGGGACTGGGACTGGGTCCAGAACTGGAACTGGGTCCAGAACTGGAACTGGGTCCAGAACTGGGACTGGGACTGGGTCCAAAACTGGGACCGTGACTGGGACTGGAATTGGGACTGGGACTGGAACTCGGACCGGGTCCGGGACTGGGACTGGGTCCAAAACTGGGACCGTGACTGGGACTGGAATTGGGACTGGGACTGGGACTCGGACTGGGACTGGAACTCGGACCGGGGCCGGGGCCGGGAAGGGCGGGACGGAGCGCGTGGCCGGGGTAGTACAAACGCGGGTCGCCATTGGCCGTCCCGGCTGTCTGTCACCGCCAGCGCGGCTGCCGATTGGCTGTGGGCGCGCTGGCGGCGCGTGCCCCGGCAGCGGAAGCGGCCTGAGGCGGCCATGGCGCGGGACAAGCCGGAGGCGGCGGCCGAGGCGGAGGCGACGCCGGAGCTCTCGTACCGGGAGCAGCTCGACTTCCTGAACCCCATCGCGCAGCCGCTCGCGTCCCGCAAGCTCACCCGAAAGCTGCTCAAGTGCATCAGGAAAGGTCCGGCGTGCGGCGGGGGTGGGGAGGGGCCCCTCATGGCGGGGGCGCGGTGCGGCCCCTCACGCTGCGGTTCTCGCTCAGCCCCTCACGCCGTGGTTCTCTTGCAGCCACCAAGCACAAGCAGCTCCGCCGCGGTGTGAAGGAGGTGCAGAAGTTCATCAACAAGGGCGAGAGGGGGTAAGTGCCGCCCTGGCCCCGGCCCCGAGCCCGGCCCCGAGCCCGGCCGCTGACACGGGTGTCCCTGCAGGATCACGGTGCTGGCCGGAGACACTTTGCCCATCGATGTCTACTGCCACATCCCCATCATGTGCGAGGACAGGAGCCTCCCGTACGCATACGTCCCTTCCAAAACCGTGAGTGCTGGGGCGGGGGAGGAACCGGCCCTGGTGACAGGAAACCCGGTGGGCAGCCCGGGCTGTGACCGGAGCCTTCCCGGGTGGTGCAGATCCGGTGCCCGAGTAAAGAACTCGGTGTTTGTCCCTGACCAAGGCACAGAAGGGACGGGGGGAGGTGTAGGAGTGTTTCATTGTGGAATCACAGAGCTGTCATGATCGAATTCCTGCAGCAGCTCCGGGACAGAGCCAGCACATCTTTTCCAGGCTTCTCTGGGGTGGGGCCAACTCTTTTGCAGACTTGGGTGGGCAATCGGTGTCTTTGGAGCTTCAGCCCCAGTGCAGGCAGCTCTGCAGACCCGCTCTGGGAAGAATAATGGCACATGAGCCAGGTGCCAGTCCTTTCTGCCAGCCCAGCTTGCAGCTTGTAGGAGACAAGCTGGGAAAAAAGTTTATGAGGTTCTCACCTCGGGAAGGGACCTGGCCCCCCATGGCCTCCCTGTGTTCCCTCAGGACCTGGGAGCTGCAGCGGGCTCCAAGCGCCCCACCTGTGTCATCATGATCAAGCCCCACGAGGAGTACCAGGAGGCCTACGACGAGTGCCTGGAGGAGGTGTCGGCCCTTCCCCTGCCGCTGTGAAGAGCCGGGGCCGGGCTGTGCCCTGCGGGCCGAGCCGGGTCCCTGTCCCTCTGCCCAGGGGCCGCACAGCTGTTTCTGGGGACTCTGCCGAGAGGACTGCTGGGGGGATGCTGAGCACTGTGGGGTGAATAAAGGTGTCTGCGGGTTTGTACAAAGTGTTGCTGGTGCTCGGGGGGGGGAGGGCTGGGGTTTCCAGGCTGGGTTAAAGCACAGCACAGTAGGGGTGAGGCTGCCCCGGAGCCCACCCAGCCCACTGGACTCACAGCATTGCCCAGCCCGTTGTACCACTCAGCCCGCTGGGCAGGCCCAACCCGGCCCCACAGCATCGCCCTCACCCCCACCCTCATGGCCATGAGCCCCCCGACCCCGAGGGAAGCGGAGCAGAGGCAGGGAGAGAGAAATGCAGGTTTATTGCAGGAACGGGGTGCGGAGCCGGGCCCAGCCTTCACGGTTCTGTTACACACACAGAGCAAGGCTCTTTCCTTCCATCGCCTCTGGGCTCCCCAGCTCCCCCTCACCTCCCCTGGAAGAGGGGACCCTAGCCTCTTTCCCAGCTCGGGCACATGCCCCAGTTCTCTCTCTATCCCTGTTCCTCCCAGTGTGGCAGAGCACCAGTTCCCATCCCTCCGTGCACAAGGCATTCCCCCGTCTCAGCCCGAAGAAAGCTGCACCAACCACCTCCATTGTAGAGCAGCTCCACACTGGGCACATGAGAAGCACCTCTGCTGGGGCAGCTGCCTCCTCCAGCAGCTTCCTCAGGGTTTCCTCTCTGCCTGCCCAGAGGCACCACCAGCCCCAGGGCCCTGCTGACAATGCAGCCACTGCAACAGCAAGGCCGTGGGGTGGGGGACAGGGCTTAAGCTGCTCCTCACAAGACGTTAAGTTACTGGGTTGTAGGAACAGGGGCAGCAGAGCAGGAGGGACAGGGAATGTCTCACAGGGTGCTTGGTTTCTGCCCCCATGGCAGAAGGAATCACAGGGCAAACACTCCTGGAGTCAGAGCAGGGGGCACATGCAAGACCCCCACCCTGGCACAGATGACCCCCCCGCCCTCCAGAGACCCCCACCAGAAGGGCCTGAAGTGCTGCAAGAAGGAGAAGCTCCCCTGTGGCAATCGGTCCTTCAGCCCAGGGCAGCGCCGAGCGGGGCCAGTCCTTGTGCACACCCTGAGATTGTCCCACTGCAGCGGCAAGAGACCTTCCCCCTTCTCAGTCCCACTGGCATCCTGCCCCTCAGATCTTGGAGGACTCCACCCGCTCGATCCAGGGCGAATCGACCCTGACATCCCTGGGCTCGGCCCGCAGCTGCCGCAGCTCCCGCTCCAGCGCCTGGCTGCGGTGGTACATCTCCATGTAGCTGGCCTGGAGCTCCCGCTGGTACCGCAGCACCTTCTCCTTCTCCTCCTGCCACGTTTTCCTCTCCAGCTCAAAGTTCACAGCCTGCAGCTGGCCCTGGCGCCGCTCCCGCAGCAGCTCTGCCCACAGCCACTCCACCTGCCGCTCCAGGGGCTCCGCCGAGTCGCTCTGGAGGCCCCGGCACTTGGAGTCATCAGTTTCGCAGCCAGGGAAGTCCTGGCACGATGGCATGGGGTCATCGCTCAGAGGCAGTGAGCTGCTGGGCTCCGGGGGGCTCTGGAAGGAGTCTGCCAGCTGTGCCAGCTGCGTGTCCCTGGCCTGGACCTCTGCCTTGGCCTCCCGCAGCTGCGTCTTCAGGCTGAAGATCTCCCCCAGCTTCTGAGCCATCTCCTCCTGGGTGTCCCGCAGCTGCTGCTTCAGCAGGGAGATCTCCGCTGCTTTCTGGCACACCTGCAGGGCACGGGCGAGCAGTGAGGAAGGGCTGGGGGAGCAGGACCCCAGAGGTGGCAGCACCCTGAGTTGTCCTCATGGAGACCATAAGCACCAGACGTGGCTCATCCCTCCCGTACTGTGACCCCGAGTGACACCAGAGCAGGGAACTGCTGTCCCCATCCTGGCCCCACAGCCAGGAGGGTGGCAATAGGGAAGGAAGGAAGAGGACTCACCTCCCACTTGGTCTCCTCCAGTTTGGGGCTGCCATGCTCGCCCTGGGGCTGCCGGAGCTTGTTCTCCTCGCACTGGCACTGCTGCAGGCTCAGCTCCTCCTGCAGCCGCTTCTTCTCCTGCTGCGCCTTGTAGAGCTGCAGCTGCAGCGCCCGCTGCCCGCGCTGCGCCTGCTGCATCACCTGCTGCAGCCGGGCCATGTACATCTGCTTCAGGTCCTCCAGCTCGTCCAGCCACAGCCGCTGCTTGTCCTCAAACGCCTGCCAGCACAGGTGGACACTGGTTGAGAGGCTGCAGCCCCAGGAGGGACCCTAAGAGGTCCTGTGATATTTGATCCTCCCATGATTGGGCATTCCAAGCCCATCACCCACCACAGCAGCTCCTTCTCTGCTCCTTCCACACCCACATCCCTGCCCGGGGCACCCAGCACTGCCCCAGCCCCACGGCTCACCTGTGTGAAGGGGTCTTCAGTCTCGCTGAGGCTCCTCTTGAGCTGCCGCAGCTCCCCTCCCGTCTCCTGCAGCCGGTCCTCCAGCTGCTTCACCGCGTCCTCCAGCGAGTAGGAGAACTCGTATGGCGGCGGGGGCTCACTGGGGCTCTGCAGCCTGCTCAGGGTGGCCATGCTTTTGCAGGACAGGGGCATCTTCTCAGGGGCCACGGTATCCCTGGGGCTCCGGGAAACCCTGTCCAAGGAGCCCCCGATGTGGTTGATGTGGCCCATGGAGGCGCTGAACTGGCTCTGGGCAGGCTTGAGGCGGGAGCCGTAGGATGGGAAGCTCTGGATGGAGTTGTGGCTGGAGTCAGAGGCCTCATCCAGGCTGATGGCGTGGAGCAGGTGGGTGCGGAGCGGGCCGTGCTGCGGGGCCACCGTGCTGCTCTGTGACAGCAGCGTGTGCAGGCTCCCATTGCTCTTGGACAACTTCTGCCCCTTGGACGAGGACAGGCCCTGCATGGAGACCAGCCCCTTCCCAGCCACTGCCTTGAAGGCCGAGGGCCTGATACGACACTGAAAAACAAAAACAAAGTCAAGCATGAGCCTCTACAGCCAGAGAGAACCCGCACATGACAACCCCCCACACTCCCAGCTTCATATCCCCGAACATCCTCAAATCCCACATCCCATCCGGGGGGGTGCAGATCATCCTGCTCCATCCCCATCCTCTCGCAGACCAGGCCCTATTTCAGTTCCTCACAGCCTCACCTTGTCAAAGCGGCCCCGCTCCGGCAGGGAGCTCTTGGAGAAGTCGGCCCCGCGGTGATGCTCACGGGAGCAGCGCTCGGGGGACCGGTTCTCGCGGTCACTCTCGTAGTCCCGCTTGTAGCAGGCGCCCGATGTCTGGTGCTTCCGCTCCGCCCGCGTCTCCTTCTTGGCCCCATGCAGGTACCCAAAGAGCTCCCGCTGGTTCGGCCCCTTCCGCAGCAACCCGTCAGGCTGCCGGAGCCCCCGCGAGCCGCCCAGCGGGGCCCGCAGCTCCAGGGGGGACAGATCCTGCTTCTCCACCAGGCTGCCCACGCTGCCCATGCTGCCAACGACGCCGACGGGCTCCGAGGAGAGGTAGGTGCCGAGGACACGGGTGTCGGGCTCACAGGTCACAGGACCCTGTGCTGCTGCCATGGAGAATTAGAGAAAAGCCCAGAACCAGCACTGCCGGGGAAGAGACAGAGTCAGCGAGGAGGGGCAGCCAGGACACCCCCCGGCACCCCCTGTCCTAGCCAGCCCCAGGGTGTTGGGGGCTGGCACTGGGATGGATCTGCCACCTCCCGTGCGGCTTCCCGGGGCACAGGGCAGAGCACGCCCGGGGCGGGGGCTCCCCGCCGCTGCCCCCACCGCGGAGCAGCGCCTCCTCCCACACCCAGCCGCACCTCCCGCCCGCGGCCGGGGCCGCCACCAGAACAGGCACCTGCCGCCCAGCCAGGCGGGCGAGTTCGGGAGCCGGCAGCACCTGCCCAGGCCTGGCGCCAGCCCCGGCCCGGCGGCACCCGCCTCCCCGCCGGGACCTCCGGCTCCGGACACCCTCCTGAGACCTCCCCAAAACGCCCCTGGGGATGCTCATCGGCTTGGCCTGGCCGGGCACCTCTGCGGCACCACGGGCTCCTGCGGCCCCTTCCATCCACAGCATTCCCTCCCCAGCACCAGCAGGGACCGGGCGGCCACAGCCCAGCTGCTGCCTGCGTGCCGGCGACCCCGCGGCCGGACGTGGCGTGGGGCGGTGGGAAGGGGCAGGATGCGGACGGGACAATGCAGCTTCCTGCGCAGGTGGCCGGGGGAGGAAGGATGAGAGGATGCCTTCGGCCTCGGCTCTGGCTCCCCAGCGCTAGGGAGGGGACGATGGCCTCACAGCAGTGCAGGGGACATAGAGAGTGTGGCAGGGGCGAGGCAGAGCCCCCAGCACCGCTCCCAGCCTCGCCGAGGGCTCCGAGGCCGGGTTACACCCAGGAAGCTGCCCTGGTTCTCAGCACCACGCGCCGGGTAAACAAACACCCCGCTTTTAATTGCTGCCACGCACAAACCTGTCTGACAGCTCCCGGCCTGCGCTGTCACCTCCCTCTGCGAGCCCAACACCTGCTCCGGGCACCGGCACCCCACGAAGGCCACCGGGGATGGACCCTCTGCAAGGATCGGGGCAGCCTGCGGTGCCACCGGGCGCGCACGGGGAGAGGGGACGGGGATGCTCCCATGGTGCGGGGTGGGGGGAACGTGGATGCACATCCAGCCCCCAGCATTGGGGAGCAGCTCGGCCGAGCCCCGCAGCGGCTCCTCCCGGCACAGGCGGCCGAGGAAGTAGGTCAGGTTGTGGGAGGTTTGGGAAACGCCGGGAGAGCCCGAAGGTGTCCTGCCTGCGGCAGGGAGGGGATCACCCTCCAGGCGGCAAAACACCGGTCTGGCCAGCCTGGCTCCTTCGCGATCTGCTCCCAGCCCCAGCCGTGCCCAGACAGGATACGGCCACAAACCTTTTCTCTTTCCCATCCCCATTCCAGCCGGGAGGGAACGGCAGGGTTGGAGGGAGGCGGGCGCGGGTCCCGCGCAGCCCTCTCCGCGCCTTCCCGCAGCCCCGCCGGAATTTCCGGCACGGAGAAGGCGGAGGGGGCAGTCGGTGCCCGGGCCGAGCCCGGGACAAAGCCCCGCTGTCCGCAGCGCTCGGGGAAGGGAGATGGGGCTCGGCGGGGCCGTCCGGCCCGCACTCACCATGCCGGCGGCGCGGCGGTCCCGCACGGCTCCGCTCCGCGCTCCTTCCCTCCCGCGTTTGAACGCGCCCCTCGGCCGCGGCCGCGCGGGGCGGCGGGCGGAGCCGGCACCGGCAAATCGCGGCGCGGGGGCGGCGGGACGGGAGGGGCGGGAAGCAGCAGCAGCAGCAGGAGGAGGAGGAGGAGGAGGAAGGAGGGGGACGGCCCGGCCGTGCCCACCGGCGGGGCGGGGCAGGGCGCGCTGGCTGCGTGCGGCGCCGGCACTTGCGCGGAACCCCCCCCCCAATGGCGGGGAGAGCCCCGCAAATCCCCCCAGCTACAGCTCCGGGACCGGCAGCACGGCGCCACTCGGCTCCCGGTAACCGCCTGACAGGCGAGCTGGTATTCCCGGGTATCGCCCACCAAGGGTGGAGAGAAATACTTCTGTTCGTACCTGCGGCGTGGAGAGGGGTCTCGCCTCCATGGGACACTCTCTGTGCCGTCCTCTAGCATGGCAACCCCGTGTCCCCCTCTCACAGCACCCGCGGGTGGGCAGGAGCCTCACGAAGCCCGGGGGACACGGCGTACCCCCGTGGGGCTCTCGCCTGGCCTGGCGCCAGTGAGACGGGACACGCTCCATCCCTCTGAATCACATCCTGGCCTGGAGCCGGTTTTGGCAGCCGCAGGGAGCGAGGATCCCGGCACGGGCTGGCCCTGGTCACGCGTGTCCGGCCTCCTCTGGGATCAGGACACCTGCCGCAGCCCCGCTCCGTGCCCGCCTGTCCCCGGGCACGGAGCGCCCCGTGCCCAGCCCGGCGTGTCGGTGTGCGCGCACCCCGCTCGCTGCCAGCTCCCTCCGCCGCACACCCGAGTCCTCAAGCTGTGCTGCCAGTGCTCTCCCACACACACACACTGTCCCCGCTCCCTGCTCGCCGGGCTCACATGCTGGCAGTGTCCTCGGTGCGCTGCCAAGGCACGCTCCGCTCCCTCGGGCCTCAGCCCCCGTTCCCCGCAGCTCCGGCGGCACCAGCACGCGTGGCCTCAGAACAAGGGAGCCCTTCCCAGCGGTGCCATGTCCCATCCTGCTGGCCTCAGGAGTGTGTCTGCCATGCCCTGGCCCTCTGCCTGGAGCTCAGTCGCTAAAGGGCAGCCCGCGGGCAGTGGCATCATCCCACGGGGCTCGGGTCGGGCAGGTTGTGGGGATGCGGGGTGGCTGCACAGGGTGCTGCTCACGGCTGCACCCCTCCGCCCCGTCTGCCCCGTTTCCTGCTCCTCTGCGAGCACGTCTGCCTGGACAGCAACTTCCACAGGGCCCCGGAGCTTGGCCCTGCCCAGGATGGCACTTTCTCCAGGCAGAGATGCTTCTTCAGCTCCCCCTGTCATTTTCCCCAGTTGCCTCTCTCTGCTCACCTCACCCCCACTGCCCCCCTCTGAGACACTACAGCAATTTCACATGTCCACCAGCAAACAGCTCCGGAACAATCCACTTTATAACAACCTGGCAATAAAAGCCATCGATTGCTGTGCCTGCGTGTGGCCTTGCTAACAGTAATTGGGACCCCAGAAGGGGGGTCACAGAGGGGCAGGGCTGAGCCTCCAGGGGCCCTCTCTGCCCCTGAGCATCCTAATGTTCTCCTTAGGCTTGCTGAGAGCTTGAGAACGCTGGGAGGCTTTTGGCTCCGCTCTGCAGGGCTCCTGGGACAGCAGGCAGGGTGTGATCCATCTGTGGAAAGGCAATGGGGAATAACTTCATCCCCTCCCGCTGGGCCATTGCCGATATCGAAGCATGTGGGGGGAGCAGAGCCAAGCGACCTCCGAGTCACATTCAGGGCTATAAAAGGAAGCCGGGTCTCCAGCAGGGTGCCTCTTCCACAAAAGCAACCGGGGGATGAGGGGGCTGCAAGCAGAGCTGAGAAATAGCTGCCAGGCAGCGGGAGAGGAGCCTGGAGCGCTGAGCGAAGTGCGAGGTGCACATATGCTCTCTGTTTCTGCACAGCTTCGTCTTTATGAAACCTGCCCCAAATTGTGTCATCTATTTTGAACGGCGCAGAGAAATACTTTGATCTGCCTCCACCAGCCCTGGCTGCGGTTCAGGCACCAGGAAGGGGCTGCCATACAGATGGCTGATTCCAAACCCGTGCCATGGAGATGCAGGAGTGGGGCTGCTGGGCCAGTATCTCCCTCTGGCTGCCCACAGCAAGGGCACGACTGGTGCTGGAAATACCTGTGGAGAAGTGCACCAGGTGCTGTCCAAGTTCACCAGCACCTTCATGCCAGACAGCAGAGCTGCTTTGGAGCCACCAGGCTGGAGAGGCCATCAGGAGCTCTTGGACAGCACAGCCCCACATTGCCCCAAGGCTGAGCCTGCTGCTTCCATGATGCAAAACAGATCCTCACCACCTGCACCAGCACCTCAATCCCTGCCTCAGAGGCAGCCCCCGACACTGTCCAAGGGCTCCAGACTCCTCTCCCAGCTGCAGAGCAGCACACAGAAGGCACCAGATCCCACCAGACACCCCACCCCAAGCCCTTACAGGGTACGTGAGCCCCACACTTGGCTCTGATGCTTTTTTCCCTCCCTCCTCTCTGGAGCTACTCATCTTTCCGGGATGGCAACAGCTTCTCTCTGAGGATGCAAAGCAACCACTCCAGGAAGTGGCCAGGCAGGAGACAAGGACAGAAGGGGCCAGGAAACGCAGAGGGCCGGGTGCCAGTGCTAGTGGTGGGGCTGAACAGAGAGGTACTGGCTGTTCAGCTGGGTCTACCCAGCCTGGGGAGGCAGCAGCACCCAAAACGTGTGCCAAGACCCCAGGGCAGACATCCGATTTTACAACCCCCCAAGAAAGGCTGAGGCAGCACATACCACAGAAGGCAGGCAAGGAAAGGAAAGCACAGCCAGAACTCTCCTCCTCACCCCAGAGAGGTCCTGGCCTGCAAGTGCTGACATCCAGTGGATGTGGGGCTCCGGGCATGGCTCAACCACAACCACTTCCTGCAGTGAAATGCCAACAGCCCAGCCCGGGGGGTAGCTGGCAGCTGGAAGAGGCAGCATCTCTCTCAGAGCCCTTTCAGACTGGTTCGGCCTCCGAGCCAGAGCAGCTCAGAGCTCACCTGTCACACAGAGAGGAGCTGGGGCCAAGCCAGAACAGGTGTGCTGAAGGAAGGTGAAGGGAACAGGAAAATGGAGTAGTGCCAGCACAGCTCAGGGCATTCACAACTCACAGGTGCCCTGACAGTTCTTTATTGTCCTCTGAGCTGCATGGCAGCTCAGCCATGTCCAGCACAGGAAAGGCACCTCCTGCACCTGCCCTGGGAGGCAGCACCAGCGCCTGCAGCGACACCAGCGAGTCCCACTCTCAGCCTCTTCTGCTGCTCCCAGCAAAGTTCTCAGCCTCTTCTGCTCCTCTGTGTCTCGCCAGCACTGCTCATCCGCTGCAATCCCTGCCTGCTCCAGGCAGCTGCACAGCAGCCAGGGAGCCTTGGCACCAGCACAGAGCACACGCCTGGCACGCAGGACGAGCTCAGCCGAACGTGCACCAGGGGGTCTCGTTTGTGTCACAGTCCAGCAAGATATTAAGGACGGTGCAAGGGGCTCCTGCCACGCTCAGATCTGTCCGTGACTCGATTCGGTACCTCACGTTGTTCAGGCCTCCCTCCCGATCCACCTTGAACTGTTCCTGAGGAAGAGAAAGACTGCTCAGCCCAGGCTGGAAGGAGGAAGCACCCGGTGCCCAGGGAGAGAGGGACACGAGCAAGAAGGGCTCAGAGCACGTGGTGACCACAGCCCAAACCTCCTGTGGTTCCACAGCTCTCACCTGCTTCTGCGCAGCGATGCGCTTCTGGTCTCTCTTCCTCCAGGCTGGGTCGTGCAGGTGCTGGAAGGTCTCGTATCCAGTTGTGATTCCAGAGGGACGACGAACCTGGGAGAAGAGCAGAGCTTCCGTAAAGCTACTGGAGAACTCCTGCACCTGCTGCTAGAGAGCAGGGCTGCCTTCCCCAGACCCCAAACTGGGTTGCCACAGTGGGGGCCAGGTGAAGAGACATAAAAAAAGGCAATTTCAAGGCAGGAGGGTGCAGAGACCCCTTACCTGGAGACCAGCTCCTTTGATACGTCGATAAAACTCATCGTCCTCCCGTCCCCAGCCCCAGAAGCGGTTAGACATGCCATTGCACTGCAACGAGAGCAGCACCATACCAGCCAAGGTCCAGCACAACTCCACAACTCCTCACAGGAGCAGACACCAGCCCAAACCTCCCCTGTCCTACCCCCCAGCAGCTCGGACCACAGGCTCTGTCCCCAGACCATTCTGACTTCTGTCCCCACTTCCCAAGTTCACCAGGATAATGTCATAGCTCCTGCTCCAAGCTGTCCAGGACATCCCACCCAGGAGCTCACCAGCTCATAGTGCTGCTTGGTGAGCAGCAGGATGCCACCCACGTAGGTCTTGTAGTGGTAGAGCGGGTGCAGCTCGGGGGATGCCACGTGGAAGGGCCCTGCCTCTGGGAAGCTGTAGTCCAGGTGCTCGTTGAGGGGCAGCAGATCCACGTCGTGCATGGCGATGTAGTCGGTGTCGTTGCCACTCTCCAGGAAGCCCACGTTGATCAGGGATGCCCTGTTAAACCTGCCACAGGACTGGGGGCACTCAGTGCCACGCAGAGCAGCCACTGTCCCCACACATCCCCCTGCCACAATCACAGTGCTGAATGTCTGACCGGTCCCCAGACAGGGACACATGCAAACACAGCATTCCATCCTGCAACTGCACCCCTGCACAGTGAGCTGGGGGTGACAGCATTTCCAAACACCCCATGGCCTGTCTTTGACTTCTAGGTCCCCATATGTTTGCTTCTGCAGACCTGTGATGCGGGGGAGAAAGCTGAAATACCCGAGGATAAAGGATTCTGTGTTAAGATGCTATTCTTGTGAAGGAAGAAGGAAGCAAATCACCACTTTATCCATCACTAAGCTGTAGAATGAGCAGCTCTGGGGAGAGCATCACACACTGCCCCCGACTTCCCGCTGCCCTGGTCCTCCTCTTCTCTGCAGCTCCCCCCGGGAAGCACCCCCCGGGCTCAGGGAGACGCTACCTGAAATGATCCACTTGGTTGAGGATGAAGATGCGGTGGCGGATCCTCTTCTTGCTGAGGAAGCGGTGCATGTAGGGCACGAAGGCCAGCAGCTCCTCGAAGCGCTCTCGGAAGGGCACCAGCAGCGCCAGCCGGTGCGGGCCCCACGCCGGCTCCTCGGGGGGCTGCGGCGGCGCCGGGGGCGGGCAGGGCTGCCGGGGCACCCCCCGGTGCTGCCCGCCCGGTGCCGGCCCCTCGCCCGAGCAGCTGAGCTGCAGCCAGAGCAGCGAAGCGCAGCCCAGCAGCAGCGCCAGCAGGAACAGCGGGAAGGCGGAGAGGCGGCCGGGGAAGAGCCGCAGGAGCGGCGGGGACCTGCGGGAGGAGCGGGGTCAGCGCACCGGGGGCACCGCGCCGCGCACGCCGCGATAGGACCCCCCAGCCCCGCTCCGAGCCCCGGTGCCGCCAGGCTCACCCTCCGCCGCGCAGCCGGAGCGCGTCCCTGCGGCGGGCCGGGCCCATGGCACCGCCCGGTCCCGGTCCCGGTCCCGGCCCCGGGACACGCTGGCGGCGCCGCCGCTGCCCCGGCTCCCCCGGAAACGCGGCCCCGCTCCCTTCCGCCGACGGGGCGGGACGGGGGCGGGACCGGCCGCGGGGAACATCCCCTGCATCCCGTCCGACCGCCGCCCCCCTTCCCGGGGCTCCTCCGGAAAGCGCGGGCACACCGCGCCGCAGCCCCGGCAGCTGCCGGTGAGCGCAGCTCCGCGCCCGCGGGGCCTTGGGGATCCTCCCGGGATTGCCTCCCTGCACCCCACCAAGCTGAGACCCCCCAGTCCCAGCTCCGCCAGCACTTCCATCCTCCCTCCCTCCTCTCCCCATCACACACGAGCCACAGCCACGGGTGGTGTCAGTCCTTTAATGCCCCACTCGCAGCCCCCTCCCCCTCAGCCCCTCATGTTCACACCTGCCCCAGGCAGCACAGCGAGTCCCAGCAAGGTGGGGGGAGCGCTGGAAAAAACGGGGAGCGACCTCCAGGCTCCCACAGCACAGCTCTGGGGAGCCAGCGGGCATCGCCCCCCTCAGTCCAACCCGCGGGAGGCCAAGGGCCAGGCAGGGGTTACAGCCAAACAGACAGGTAAGAAAATACTTCTGGTATTTCTCAGAAACAGCATTTAGAAACCACAGTTTTTTTACAGCTCCCCATAAAAAATGATGGGTTTGGGCACAGGTGTTGCACTAGTAGAAACGCTTGTTCCGTTCCTGGCGTTTCTGGAAGACCACGGCTCCCACCACGGCGCAGACAATGATGCCCAGCAGCGCACAGAGCAGGAGCAGGAACACCTTCCAGCCCGTCAGCGGCCCGCTCCGGAAATTCCCCGTCGGGTCATCCACGTTGTCTGCAAGGGAAAGAACAGCTACAGAGACCAACACCACCTCTGCTCCTGCAGAGTTTTGCCAGGTGTCACGCCTTCAGCGCCTTCCAGAGTCCAGCCCCGACACCCCAATCCCCCACGGAAGGTTTCCACAGCCCACAGGCTCACCTTTGGGGGATTTAAGGAGGCTGACCCGTGGCTCGATCTTAGTCCAGTCAACAGTCTCATCTTCTAGAGGGTGCTCCACCATGAGCTGGAACAGCTTCATCGAGATAATGTCATGATTGTCTGGGGAGCAACCATGAGCACCAAACACCATCAGAAGCTCTGAGATGTCCACACACTCAGAGCACCCCTCAGACCGTTCTCTGCCAGGTCCAGTCTCCTTCCCTCCCAAGCCACCCTCATCCCCAGGTATCAAACTGCAATCCAAAGACGTTCCTTAACTCTCAGGTGCCTCCTTTCCCCAGGCAGGAGTCCCAAGAGGGTTTCAAGAGCCCGGTGAATAATGAGAAAGGAAGAAATGGAAACTATCCAGTGCATCCAGTGCTACAACTCACAGAATCACAGTTTTTTTAGGGTTGGAAGGGACCTCTGGAAATCCAACTCCCCTGCCAAGACAGGGTCACCTAACCCAGGTTCCACACCTGTGTTCCCCTGAAAAAAGCCCCTCTCACCAGAGAGATCTCCAGTGCCAGCAGAAGCACCGAAGAAGTACCCAGTTGGCAGCTGCACCCCTGCGATGTCAATGCAGTTCTTCCATTCGTTCTTGTCTTCCACGTCAGTCATCACCTGCAAAACCAGGAGAGGGTCACACCAGGAATGTTCAGAATCATGGGACAGGGTCCATCCTCCCTGCTCAAGCAGGGCCATACAAATCACATAGATTATGTCCAGATATCCATCAGTACCTCCAGTGAGGGACACTCCACACTCTCTCCAATCACTTTTGGCACACCACTATCCTGCCTGGCTGCACCTCTGGGTTAGGGGTGCCAGAGAGGCAGTGGCTGAGCCTGGAACACCATCCCCAGCTGCTGCAGAGCCAGCCCTGCCCCGCCGTGGCTCTCACCGTGAGGCGGCCGCGGGAGTAGCGCACGGCCAGGAAGGTGTCGTGGTTCTGGTTGCGCAGGTCAGCCGAGCACCCGGCCAGCTCCGTCCCACGCCCGTCCTTGCTGTGCTCGTAGGTCAGGGAGCCGTTGTTGACCATGGCTGAGATGTAGGGGAACACACGCTGTGGGGACAGACAGAGGCTGTGGGAGCTCCTGGGGTGGGAGCAGGGCACGGCAGCAGGGCCGTGCTCAGGATGTGCACGGCTGCTGCTCCACCTAAAGCTGCTTCTGATCCAAGCCAGAGCTGCCTAAAGCAGAGCCAGCTTTCTGACCTCCCATTTCAAGACCCCTGTGGATGTGACAGCCTGGTCAGAGAGCAAGAAAACTAGGTAAGTTTTCCCAGAATCGGCCTGGGAGACTTTAGGGAGCTGGAGATAAACAACGATAGCCAATTATTAAAAACAACCTGCAGGTGTTGTTTTCCTAATATCTGTTTTCTTGTTATTCTCATAAGATTGGCTAATTAACAAGATGCCTGTTTATAAACGATCAAGTGAAATGCATTGATTAGATGACCAATCAGGTTCCCCTGTGTCACAGCACTGTGTAAAAGAAGCGGTTTGGAATAAAGACACACGCTAATGCCACTCAGCCTTCTGACTGGCTTCTTGTCATTTCTTACTGAACAGTGACAAGACCCCCATCCTGTGATTCTGTGAATGGCCAGGGCAGCCAGACTGTCCCACACCTGCAGAGTGGCTGGGTAAAAATCCCAGACCCATTTAGGTTGGAAAAGACCTCCAAGAGCATTCAGTCCAACCTGTGATCAACCCCCACGCTGTCAGCTAGCTCTGACTGCCACATCCAGTTGTTCCTTGAACACAAGAAGTGTAAGAAGAGAGCACAAGACCCAGAACAGACAGAAATAATAAGCAGCAAAACGGACAGAAAAAATAAGCAGCAAAACCACACACAAGGTTTTGTGATCAGTGGATTACCTGCACCAGGAGAGGACAACTGGAGGCAGGAATTCACCTCCCATGAGCATCAAGACAACAGGGAGATGGGTCATTTCCAGGTGCTTTATGACTTAAGTGTCGTGGTTTTGATGGTACAGACCCCAAAGCACAGCTTTGTTTTCTGACTGTGCCATAATGAGATCCACAAACACAGAGCAGGACAGAAGAAAAGGACCCCCAGGCCTCTCAGGAGTGATTTGTCTCTTGGCCATGGGGAAATCTGGAGCAAAAAAGGCAGCCCAGGAGTTTCTTTCAGACACACACAGGTTGCAAAGAGAAAATAAGGGCAGAACCATCATGGGATGAGTATCCAAAGCACAGAGGTCAGGGAATAACACTCAGGATGAATATTGGCAGGTGGTGCTGGGTTTACACCAGCTCTGTGCCTGCTCTCCTGTGCAGAGAAGATGCCTTACAAACATCTGTGTAGCCAAGAGCAGCACAAGAAAGAGCTTCTTATCTCCATTAATGCACACAAACTCTTCTCTTTACCAACTCCCAGGACAGGAAGAGCGAACCATGCCCAACTAGGGGGAGACTTTTCCTTGGATCAGGTGAGAAGCACTCGGAGCAGGAAGGGAACAGCACTGCACAAGCTGCCTGGACCACTCACCTCTGTCGCCTCATCATTGGGATAGGTGTCAAGGAAAATAGCCAGTCCATGGAAGTTGTCCTTGCTGCCAAAGACAGGACCTGGAACAGGGCAGAACAGTGGAAAGACTCAGAAGGAAGTGAGAATTTGTGCTCAGAGAGTTCTGAGCTGAACAAGCTGTTCACAGCCAAGCAGGTGGCTGAGGGCACCTGCTGCCCGGGCAGAACACATGGGACACGTCACCCCAGCCTAGTGAAACCAGAGCGGGGAGCTCGGAGCTGTCCCTGCCCCGCTGCCCTCCGGGACAGGCCCCGTGTGCTGCGGACCAGCCGCTCCCGGCACCGACCTGGCGTCAGGCGTTCCTGCGTGTACCACAGCGCCAGCCCATCCCCGTGCAGGTTCTTCTTGCCGGCTCCGTGGATCCTGAAGTGGACGTGCAGCTCCCAGTCCTTGAGGAAGCAGGGCTGTGGGAGAAAGCCGCCCAGCGGCGTCAGGGCGTGGGGCGGCAGGGCCGAGCCGACCGCCGCCCGTCCCGCCCCGGGCTCTCACCACTCGGTTCCAGATGGAGCCCTCCCGACTGCGCTCGTCGGGCGTCAGGCGCACGTACTGGCTGGTGACCATGGTGCTGCCCGTGAAGTCCCACAGCGGCATCGCGGCGGAGCCCGCGCCTGCGAAGGGGCGAACGGAGCGCGGATCAGCCCGGGCCGCTCGCGGGGCGTCCCGAGCGTTCCCCCGGCCCCGCGCTCACCCTGGTACGGCTTCATCAGCGAGTGCTCCCGCTTCAGGTGCTCGTTGTTGCCATCCGTGAGCTCGGCGGGCACCGGGCGCGGCCCGGCCAGGGCCAACAGCAGCGCGGCCGCCGCCAGCCCGCCCGCACCCGCCGCCATGCTCCGCTTCCGCCTCCCGGCGCCCCGCCCCCGGCCCCGCCTCACAGTCACCACAGCCAATTACAAACCCGAACTCACCGAGGCCCCGCCCCCAAGCGTGAGTGGCAGCACTGCCCGCCTATGGCAGGGGGGAAGGGCGGGGCCAGCGGGGGCGCGCAGCTCCCGCGGTGCGGCGGGAGGCGGGAGGAGGGGCCCGAACGGGCTCCCGGCGTGCGGTACGCGTGCGCGGCGGCGCGGGGCGTGCCGGGAGATGTAGTCCGCCCGCCTTGCCCGGGCCGGCTCACGTGCGCGGCTCGTGCCGCCCGACGGGTCCCGGGAACGGGAACGGGAACAATGGGCTGGGGAACGGCCCCGGGATGGGAACGGGGACCGGCCTCGGGAACGGCCCCGGGATGGGAACGGGGACCGGCCTCGGGAACAATGGGCTGGGGAACAGCCCCGGGATGGGAACGGGGACCGGCCTCGGGAACAATGGGCTGGGGAACTGCCCCGGGATGGGAACGGGAACCGGCCTCGGGAACGGCCCCGGGATGGGAACGGGGACCGGCCTCGGGAACAATGGGCTGGGGAACAGCCCCGGGATGGGAACGGGGACCGGCCTCGGGAACAATGGGCTGGGGAGCGGCCCCGGGATGGGAATGGGGACCGGCCTCGGGAACAGCCCCGGGATGGGAACGGGGACCGGCTTCGGGAACAATGGGCTGGGGAATGGCCTCGGGAATAGCCCCGGGATGGGAACGGGAACCGGCCTCGGGAACAATGGGCTCGGGAACGGCCCCGGGATGGAAACGGGGACCGGCCTCGGGAACGGCCCCGGCATGGGAACGGGGACCGGCCTCGGGAACAATGGGCTGGGGAACGGCCCGTGCGCCTCGCCGGGGCGCAGAGCAGGAAGGACGGGCCGAGGCCGCCTGGAGGTCGCAGCAGCTTTATTGAGGGTGGCCGGGCAGCTCCCGCCCCGCTCCCGCGGGTCTCCCCCATCCCCATCCCTCCGCCACCGCAGCCGTGGTGCCCACGGAGCGGGATCTCCCAGCCCTCCGATGGCACCTCCAGAGGTGCTGAACGAGGCTTTCCCCAGCCAGCGCCAGTCCCATCTTGCGGGAGCTCAGGGGGACGCAGCGCTCGGGTGCCTGGCGGTGTTGGGGTGCCTGGGGCAGTGTGTGGGTCACAGCAGCCCCTGCAGGGTGGGACAGCAGCGTGGATGGACAAGTCCTGGGCAGGTTCTCATGCTGGAGGTGTGCGAGCCCTCAGCACAGAGGGACTCGTGCTTCCCTCCAGCAGTACGGGGGCTGCAGGGGACTCGGGCTGTGAGGAGCCCGTGGAAGCCCAGGAGGCAGGGAGAGGGGAAGCCGATGGATTAGTGGAAGGCTGGGTGGGAAAACATCCAAACGTGGCAGTCTGAGGCTCAGGGCCCAGCTGAGGCTCGGGGGAAGCCAAGGGACATGGGGGTTGGCCATGGCGTAGGGACCTGCAGCTCAGTCCCGTCTGGCACTTTGCAGCTCTCACTTCTTCCTGTTCATGATCTGGCTGGAAATCCAGTTCATCCCATCCTGGAGGGAAGGAGGATGTGAGCTCAGGCCCTTGGGCCCTCTCCCATCTCCGCAGAGCCCACCGGCCCCCATCTCTACCTGCACCCCTTCCCCAGACAGGGCCGAGCAGGCCTGGATCTGCCACTCCCGGTCCCGGTAGGTGTGGAGGCTCAGCCCTTCTGCGATTTCGGCTGCGGGTGCTGCAGTCACCAGGTCCTGCTTGTTGGCAAACACCAGCAGCGGGACCCCCGTGAGGGACTCGTCCTCCGTGAGCTCTGCCAGCTCCTGCCAAGAGAGAAGCTTCTCCCAGGGCTGCTGCCCTCCTCCACGGAGCTGCCCAGCGTGGACTGGACACCTCAGCCCTCCAAATGCCCCATCCCTCCTCTCTGGTGCTCGTGGCAGATAAGGGAGCTGTGAGGTCTTGACATTCCAAGGGAGAGAAGCTCCTAAAGGAGCTTCACCTCCTGCAGCTCCATCAGCCAAGGAGCCGCATGCAGGGCTACTTGAGGACTGAAATCCTCCCAGCACAGAGAGCCCTGAGCAAAGGGCAGCTGCAGGAGGCTCCTGGCAGTCCCGAGCTGTCTGGCACACCCACACTGCCGTCTGGTGCTGCGACAGCCGGGGCTGGCACTCCAAGTCTCACCTTCCCCTCTCAGAGCTTCTTTCCTAGGGTTTGTAACTGAATTTGCCACTCATAAACCTTTGTTTGGCCATGTCACTAACCAGGTGCTGGGGGCTGGGAGGGATGAGGGCTGGGACTGAGGGGTCACTTTCACTAGAGACTGTCACCCCTGTGCTGGGCACCCTTGGAGCTGCTGGGCCATGGAGTGGGGTATCTCTGCCTGCTGAGATCTTGAGCCTTCCCACAGAGCTCTGGGGACAGCGTGGCCCCCCTGCAGCACTGCTCCATCATTCAGAGCAGCTTTGCTTCCCCCTCATCCCCAAAGAGCTGGTGCCATACAGATCCAAGCCCCAGGACCCCACAACCACCCCTCACTGGACCAGTCATACCTGCCCTGTCTCCTCAAAACGCTTCTGGTCGGCGCTGTCAATGACATAAATCTGCCGTGGAGACAGAAAGGACAGTCAGGGGCTCCTTCCTGCCCAGCTGGGGCCCACACAGCAGGCACAGGCCTGGGGGTGCTGCCCCACTCACCAGCAGGTCTGTGCTGCCCAGATACTTCTTCCAGTAGGGGCGGATGGAGCGCTGCCCCCCGATATCCCAAACATTCAGCTTCAAACCGTGCGACTGGACGCTCTTGATGTTGAATCCCTGCGCGGGGACACAAACCCCGACGTCACCCAAGGGACAGGTGGGACCTGCGCTCTCCGCCGCCACCCGTGTCCCCCAGCAGCTCCTACCTGTGTGGGGGTGATGGTGCTGACCTCCTCGGACGCCAGGCGCTTCAGCAGCGTCGTCTTGCCCGCGTTGTCCAGCCCCAGCAGGACGATGCGGAGCTCCTGCTCCTGCTCCGGCGAACCCTTCAGCTTCTGGATGACGGAGAGCAGCCCCTGGGGGCAGGGGGTGCTAGGGGAGCCCTGTGGGGTGCCAGGTGGCTGCAGAGCACCCTTGTTTGGGAGGGGGAAACTGGGCACGCTGTTGGCTTTGGGTACTTTGTGTCTGTGGCCTGACTAGCATCAAAGCTCAGCTCCCAAAGTGTTCAGGCTCGGGGTGGCCCCACAGCAGATTTGCCCAGCCCCAATTCTGCCCTTCCCAGATGTGCTGTCCCAGCCCTGGACCACTCCCAGCTCCTGTGGGGACATGCCCCAGGCAGAGCCCTGCTGTGCCAGCCCTCTTGGCACCACCACTGAGAGCTGGTGCTGCACTCCCCGCTGCAGTGGGTGGGATGGCAGCGGACCCCTCTTACCTTCTCCACATCACCCATGGTCCGGGAGTCGCTCCGGCCCGCGGCACCGCCTGGGGAGCTGCCAGGGGCTCGTCCCCGGGGCCCGCCGGCGGCTTCGTGACTGGCACGCTCCCGGTCCCCGGGGGAGGAAGAGGATTACGGGCTCCGGAATTAGCTGCTGTTCCTCCATTTACCCACAGCATTAAATAATGCCCTCAGCAAATCCTCCAGCCAGCTGTCACCCCCGCCGTCGCCTACCCCCAGGATAAACCAGGTCCCCCCGGGCTGGGCCACTGGGGCACAGGGCATCCCTCTCCCCTGGGGCAGGGCTCCAGCCTGGGAGGATGCTGTGCCCAGGCACAGGGCTGGCACAGCCTCCCACACTGGGATGCCTCACGTTGAGGCAACAGCAGCACCCACAAGCTGTCCCCTTCCTTGCAAGGTGCAGAAGAAATTGCTGAGCTTGCTTGAGGCCACGTCAGCGACTGCCACAGCTCCCCACTGGTGCCCAAGGGAAACCACCAGGCCCTGGAGCAGGTTGAGGGCTGGTTTGTCAGCAGCTGGAGCTTGGGGATGACACAGGACAGGGGTCCAGAGGGGCTCAGATACATTCTCCAGCAGCCCACCCCCAACCCTGGTGAGGTGAGGGGCTCATCTGTTCTCTGTTTGGATTAAGTGCATTAATTAAGCAATGTCTTTGATTCCTGCATGCTGCAATTCCGTCCTCAGATCAGGTTTCCCATCAGAGAGGTTATCCATGTGGTGAGGACCGTGAGTCACGCACTCTTGGAGAGACATTTTTATTTATAACTTTCGTGGCAAAGCCAAGCCAAACAACACAGCCACACTCCAACAAAGCAGAGGGGAGCAGAACAATCACCCCTCATCCCACTGCTGCCCCATGCAGTGGCAGGGGGCAGAGGGGCAGCCAGAGGTGCCACCCTCTGTTCCCCCCACCCAGAGATCCTGCCAGCCCTGCGGCTGCTTGTGGTGCTCTGCTTTTTTGCTTGCTTATTTCATTTTTTTCTGCATAGATATGCACCCAACTTAATGTTAGGGTTCTGCTTTTGATAGATTAATCACCCACCTTACATCCCCATTATTAGCATTTCCCTGAGCGGGTTGCCATGGTGCTCTGCGGTTTATCCTGCGCTGTTAGTTACTGAGATTTCCTAACAAATAACCTAAAATATCCTCCACTGGTTTGTGGTTGCTGATCAGCATGGAACCCCGACCTTAGGAGATGGGCAAAACTGCTTAGGCATCAGTTTGGTGACTCCAAGCTGCACGTTCACTGCTCCTCTCTGCCAGGTTCTGCTGGCACACACAGAGCAGGCAGCTCTTCCCAAAACGTGGCCCTGGGGCCAGCCCCACACCCTCTGTGACCAGGGCAAGTGGCAGCGTGTGCTGGGCCTGCTGATGCCCCCCTGCCCCTGCACCCCCCTTCCCTGGGGTGATGTGATGGCCGGGAGGAGGAGAGGGACAATGTGTGGTGACCCCCGGGCAGCACAGCCGTGCTGGGAACGAGATTGGGGTGGGTTTGGGAACAGGGATGCAGATGGGGATGGAATCACAGATGTGGATGTGGATGGAGACAGGGACAGGGATGGAAACAAGAATTCAGATGGGGATGGGATCACGGATGTGGATGTGGATGGAGACAGGGACAGGGATGGAAACAAGGATTCAGATGGGGATGGGATCACGGATGTGGATGCAGATGGGGAATGAATGGGATGGCGATGGGAAACAGGGATGCAGATGGGAATGGGATAACGGATGCGGATGCAGATGGAGACGGGAACGGGGACAGGGACGGAGATGCAGCGGCGCCGCGGCGGCTCCCGGCCCGGAGCTGGCTCCGGTGTCCGCCGGGGCGGTGCCGGCGGCGCGGGGCGGGCGGGCGGCCCCGCTCCCCCCGCTGCGGTCTCGGTTCCCATGGTGACACTTCCTGTGGGAGCCGAAAGCGGTAGTGTGGCAGTGCCGGGAGCACCGGGCCGGGCCGGGCCGGGCCAGCCGCGCCGCCGGCCGGGGATGCTGCGGGGCCGCGGGCCGCGCCCGTAGCGCGCCGGGCCGGGCCGGGCCGGGCCGAGCCAGGGATGCAGGGCAAGGGCAAACTGCTGGTGGTCCACAACGGGCGCATGGTGAGTGCCCGGGGCGGCGGTCCCCATCCCCCGGAGCGCCCGTCCCCATCCGCCGGGGCTGCCCCGCCCGGCGGCGCGGCGGGGAGCGGTACCGGGCAGGCGGGTGATGTGTGCGAGTGCAGACCGGGGGTGTGGAGCGGATACCGGGCAGACAGAGGGATGTATGGAGTCAGAAACAGGCAGGGGGGAGGGTGTGGGGCTTCGGGGCAGGAGGGGCAGGATGAGTCTCCAAAGCAGGCGGAACTGCGGAGGGGTTTTAGGGCAGGCAGCGGTGTCTGGGGCGCGGTAACAGGCGCGTATGGGGCCGGGGAGCGAGCAGCAGGGTTTGGGAGGCTCGGACGGCGTTGGAAGGGGATGTGGGGCAGCGGGTGATGGACAAGCGGTGGCGGATGGGGATGGGGTCACAGCAGTGCTGGTGTCTGTGGGGCTGGGCTGCGCAGGCATGGCAGGGCTGTGTGGGTGTGGGCAGCAGGGATGGATGGGGAGGAGCGAGGAGCTGGCAAGAGAGAGGGACGTGGGACTGGGTAAGAGACATGGCAGAGGGATGTGGGGTGGGGTACAGGGAAAGGCAGGGTTAGTGGGCTCGGGATGGGGACAGTCATGGGCTGTGTAGGGTGGGCGGGGGTGTGTGGGGCCGGCAGGATGGGAGGCACGGGCCAGCTGGGTCCAGGGCACCCCTCAAATGTGGGCACCACTTGAGTGTGGCCCCAAGAGTAGGTGATGAGGCACAGCACCATGCAGAGACTGCGTGGCTCGGCTTTGGCTACAGAGGCTCTGCCCGTCTCCCTGCTTGGCTACTCCACCCCCAGGGCTGCTCTCTGGGCTGGCCCAGCAGGTGCTGCAGGACACCCTGTCCTGCTGTGCCCTGGGCTGGCAGCACCTGGTCCCTGCTTTTGGGTATCTGCCCTCTGGTAGCTACAGGCTCCAAGGAAGGAGGGAACAGGCAGTTTGCCTGCTTGGGGCTGTGGTTCTCCTTCCTTCCCTCCCTTCCTCCCCTCCTCTTCCTGTGCCGTGGAGGCCGCTTCTCTCCTCCCTTCTTGTTTGGGGTGGCAGGGTTACATCTGCTAGCAGCTGCCCTTTCCCAGTTGCTGGCCTGGCCCTAGGCCGTGGAGAGGTAGGAGAAAGGCTGTAAGCCCTTTGTAACTCTCTCTTTGCTGCCCTGGGTTGGAATTCCTGTGTCCTGCCTGTGCCACAGGGCAGGTAACACCAGAGCAGTGTTTGCTGACAGGGTCTCTTGCTCTGGGCTCAGGCTGGGTTTGCCCTGGTGCTGCTGCCAGGCCAGCAGATGCCATGTAGCCCCTCTCACCTCTCTTCTGTCCCCTCCCACAGGGCCCGGCCGTGTCGGATGGAGGTAAGGCTGCTCTTTGCCCTGGGACGGGAGGCCAGCATCATCTTCAGGGGAGGGGGAAGCCCACAGGCAGCCTGGTGCCAGGGGCAGGGAGCCAGCAGACAGCAAGGTCCTGTGTCAGCACAGGCTGTGCCATGGGCGGGTGGCAGGGCCCCCGCAGGGCAGGCTGAGCCCTCTGCCCAGGACTGGCCTTGTTGCCCCATCCCTCCCACACAGCCTCCGGTGCCTGTCCCTCCTTTTGGCTGCTCAGCTGGCATTTTGGGGGCTGGGGGCTGGGTGGCTTCCTGGGGCAAGGAGAACCTGGGTACCAGCCAGCCCTAGATTCTCTGATGGAGTCTGTCTGTCTGTCTGTCTGTCTGCCTGTCAGTCTGACTGTGCACTGGATATCTCAGACAGTTTATTTAACTGTCTTGGCCCCAGTTACTCGTGGTTTAGACCACCAGGAGAATGAGTACAGGCAGCCCGGCAAAGGAGCAGCCTGACACACCTCCTCTATTCCTGCCAGCTTTGCCAGGAGAGCATTGCTTCCATGCCCTTCCCTTCTCTTGCAAATGACCCCCTGCTTCCAGCTGCACACCAGTCAAACCAGTTCCAAAGCTGGGGTTGCCCCTGGGAACTTCCATCTTTATGAGCACATGGTCACCCTGGGTTTCCCCAAAGTGGAGTTTCTTCAGGGTTGGGAGCTGGAAATTACACTTTCTGTGCCCTCCACATGCTGGGTTTGTCCCTCGTCTTGGCCAGAGGAATAGAGAAAGTCGTTTCAGGCACCTCTGCTCATCTTCCAAGCTTCCCTCCACTCTGTGTGCCCTCTGTGTCCCCTTCCACTCCGCTTTCCCTGCTGGCTGGGTGCCTTCCCATGGCTGTCTTACCCCAGGAGATGAGTCACAGGTGGAGTTACTCAGGGTGGGCACAACTGCCAGCATTGAAAGGGAGAGTTGTCATGCCAGGAAGTGCCAGCTGTAGCATCCTGGTGCTCAATCCTCCATGGATGCCACCATGATGCTCCTCATGTTCCCTACCCAGCGCTCACCAGGTCTGATCCAGATGGGGCAGACGGAGGGCTGCTGGCATTGGGGGGTGACATTAGGGGACAGGGAGACAGCCAGAACTGACCCTTTTTCTCTCTCAGAGTTAAATGCCTCCCGGGCCCGTGGCAGCAACCACAGTGTGAACAGCCTGCCAGGCCCACCAGCCACGTGTGGATCTACCCAGGGCTCTGTGGTCAGCTGGGCCGAGTCCTTCGAGACGCTGCTGCAGGACCGTGTGGCTGTCACCTACTTCACTGTGAGTGTCACATCCCAGAGCTCAGCCCCTGCTCCTGTCCACTCTTGGACACCAACTGTCCCACAGCCACAGTGCCACCAGAGCAGCAGATCTCTCTGCCCTGCAGGAGTTCCTCAAGAAAGAGTTCAGTGCTGAAAACGTCTACTTTTGGCAGGCGTGTGAGCGCTTCCAGCAGATCCCAGCCAGTGACACACAGCAGGTACCAGCTCCGTGCAGCTTTGCTCACACAGCTGCTGGGAGGGATGTGGGCAGAGCTGTCCAGCTGCATGTTCAGAGGTCCTGGCAGACCCCTTTTCTGTGGGGGTGAGCAGGCTGGAGGTTCTTGCAGAAGGAATAAGGAGATGGATGTGATGTGCATCTGAAAAGCCACAGCTGGGACTGCCTGCCCCACAGAGCAGGATGTGCTTCCCCAGCCCAGGGCTGCCAGAGGGTGGAGAGTCCTTCTACAGGGACAAACAAGACCAAGGACAGAGCTAGACTGGGAATCACGGGGGCAGAGCCAGGTAGCTGCAGGGGATGGTTCCTCCCTCAGGTTGTACCTTGTGGAGAGGCTCGTGTGTTGTGCCTAGAGTTTGGTCCTGAAGTCCAAGTACTGAGCTGGTCCTGGGGCAGGTTGGTTCTTCAGGGATCAGGTGTCTCTGTGGCACCAGAGGAGCAGGGGGCTCCTCTGGGGTGGTATAGAGGAGGGGGTTGCTGGTCTCAGCCTGGCCTGCTGTCCCCTCAGCTGGCCCAGGAGGCACGGCGGATCTACGATGAGTTCCTCTCCAGCCACTCGGTCAGTCCTGTGAACATTGACAAGCAGGCCTGGATTGGGGAGGACATGCTGGCCACCCCCTCCCCGGACATGTTTCGCATCCAGCAGCTCCAGGTATGGCAGCACCTGAGCTCCACCCACAGGATGGGGGGCTGTGGAACCACCCCACATGTCACCCAGCATCACTGCTGAGCCTGGGGCTGTGCCATGGGGCAGTGCCCGGAGCCTGTAGGTGTGTAGGGGTCTTAAGCACACACATCCTCCCTTTCCAGATCTTCAACTTGATGAAATTTGACAGCTACACACGTTTTGTGAAATCCCCACTCTACCAGGCCTGCCTGCGGGCAGAGAGCCAGGGCCAGCCCCTGCCTGACCTGCGGCCCCACTCCCGCAGCAGCAGCCCCCCTCCTGACCTCAGCAAGGTGAGTGAGGGGGAAAGGGGAATGGGGACATGTCCCCGTGGTGCTGGGTCCCTTCCCTGCTGCTCAACCCCAGCCTGAGGACAGACAAACAGTCAGGGGAACAGGGAAAGGGAGGGGGAAACCTCAGGTGTTGCCATGTTGAGATGCTGCTCAATTCACCCCAGAAGACAAAGCTGAAGCTGGGCAAGTCGCTGCCCCTGGGCGTGGAGACAGCGGGCAGCAGTGCCAACCGCAGCCTGCAGCGCTCCTTCAGGAAGGGAGAGCGGCGGGAGCCGTCCTGGGCAGGTGGGTGCTATGTTGAGCAGGACAGCCGGGCCACGCCACCCTGAGGGGTGATCACGTCCCCACCACCATCCCTCTGTCTGTCCTAGAGGGGGGAGAAGGCAGCAGGAGTGCCATGCTGTGGAGGGAGTCCCAGGGCTCACTCAACTCTTCAGCCAGCCTGGACCTGGGCTTCTTGTCCTCGGCCAGCACAGCCGCCAGCCCCTGGACGGAGGTGAGTGGGCACCACGCCAATACCACGGCACCACCACGCTGCCACTGGCTGGGCTCATCCTGGCACATCCCTCCCTCCCTCAGGGCCAGCAGAAGAGCCTGGGGGGCAGCGAGGCAGAGCTGCCAGCCAAACCCATGAAGTACTGCTGCGTGTACCTGCCCGATGGCACGGCCTCGCTGGCCTCTGTCCGGCCCGGCCATTCCATCCGGGACATGCTGGCAGGGATATGTGAGAAACGCGGCTTCAGCCTCCCCGACATCAAGGTCTTCCTGGTGGGGAATGAGCAGGTAGGGCAGGCAAGGGGGGAGCAGGGTTCCTGCCAGCCGAACCATCCCTGTGCCAGGACCACGTGCCACTCTGCTGGCTCTCTCCTGATGATTTGTTTCTTGTGATGATTTGTCTCTTGCAGAAAGCGTTGGTGCTGGACCAGGAGTGCTCTGTGCTGGCAGACCAGGAGGTGAAGCTGGAGAACAGGATAAGCTTTGAGTGAGTAGGAGCTTTGGGGCTGATGCTGTTGGCCATCCACAGTGCCTCACACCCAGTCCCCCAGGCAGTGCTGAGTGCCCTGGATCTGCTCCTGCCTGCAACCACCTCTTCTCCCCCTCTGCAGCCTGGAAATCTCCTCCCTCAACAAGACCATCCGCATCACAGCCAAGTCGACCAAGCGCATCCGGGAAGCGCTGCAGCCCGTGCTGGGCAAGTACGGCGTGAGCGTGGAGCAGGCGCGGCTGCGCAGGGTGAGCCTGGCAGGCAGGGCCAGCCCCTGCTTCGGGGGCAGCCCTGGGTTTGGGGCTCAGGCCAGGGGCTGCTGCCTCTGAGCAGGTAGTGGGGAGCAGTGGTGTGCGCTGTGGAGCCTGTGTGCTCCTGGAATCACTGGTTTTGGGATGGGCTGTGGGATCCCTCTGTGTGCTGGGAAGGAGCAGTGGGGTCTGGCCAAGTGGGTCCTCAGCCTGGCTGCCTTTCCCATGCCACGGTGAGTGTGACACTGGCTGCTGTTCCTGTTGCAGCAAGGTGAGCCGGCCACGCTGGACTTGGAGAAGCTGGTCAGCACAGTGTCTGCTCAGAAACTTGTGTTGGAAACACCAGCAGGTAAAGTGTCCCCTTAAGTCACATCACCCTGAAGAGCACTTAGAGGGTCAGGCTGTTTTCTGCTGGCCATGTCTCCCATTCCCTGGGAATCCAGGTCCATCCTGTCACTGCCTGGCCGGGACCAGGATGCTGGAATGGGGCACTGAGCATCACTTCCCTTGCAGACGTGCGAGCGATGGGGAGCGCTGAGGCTGCAGCTGCCCCCTCTCTGCTCCGGAGTGAGGTGAGCATCAAATCCCACCAGCCCTCCTTAGAGATGCCCTCACAGCTTCTGTGGTGGTCCACAGGGAAGCTGGGCCCTGCTGTGGTCCCAGCACTCGCCACAGGGCTGGGCAGCGAGCCAGGCTGTGGGAGGGTGATGGGGACACGGCCCAGGGGAGCACTGCCTCCTTGCCCCGTGGCTGAGGCCTGGGCTGCTCATTGCAGGAGGGAAGCCCAACAGGAGCAGAGCCCGACACACGATGGGAGGTGCCCTCCTCCTTCTCCAGGCCACAGTCTTCAGCTGCCATGAACCTTAACCGCCGCACCTACGACCTGGAAGGTGAGACCTGGTGTGTCTGAAATCTGAGGGGCCGAGGGATGCAGAGCCCCTGGTGTGCTGGGGATGGGGGCAGGTCCCATGAAGCTGGGAATGGGCTGTGGGGCATTGGGGTCTGGCATGGAGCAGGGAGAAGGTGCCAGTGCTGTGCCTGGGAAACGTTCAGGGGCATATCAGGTGGAGAGGGCAGCTGAGGTGCTAGGACAAAGCCCCAGTGCCTGGCTCAGGTGCATGATCTGCATTTCCCCAGGGCTGGTGGAACTGCTGAACCGTGCCCAGAGCTGCCGGGCCAACGACCAGCGTGGGCTGCTCTCTAAGGAGGACCTGGTCCTGCCTGACTTCCTCCAGCTCCCCATGCGGGACGACAGTGCCTGTGAGGGGTCACATCAGCCCAGTGCCCCTCAGGCTGGCTCTGAGGGGAGCAGCTGCCCTCAGGAAGAGCCTGCGCTGGCTCAGCCTTCGTTGGACCACAAGCTCTGATGAGTCCTGGTGCGTGGCACCCCCAGGCCATGCCGGGGTTCAACAGGGGCCCGACAGCCCCTGCCCTGCACCGCTGACACTGCCCGGACTGCAGATCCATCCACGTCCTGTCCCAAGCTGTCGTGTCGTGTCGCTGTGAGTGGCTGAGCAGCTGCCATGCCCCTCTGCGGGGCCACGTCCCGGTGCACCTCAAGGGAGTTTTGTACATAGTTTGAACCCTCGTTGCAAAGCACTTTGCAACATCCCTGGCACTGTGCTGCCCAGTGCCTCTGCCTGCAGCAGAGCTGCCTGCCCAGCACATCCTGCCTGTGTCAAGCTGGCACAGCCCCACTCACTCTCTGGGTGGGGAAAGCTCCCTTCTAACTGCAGGGTGTGCAGAATAGACAGGGTAGGTGGGGAGGAAAGGCAGGCTCCAGTCCTGAACTCCAGTGCTGTGGGCAGGCAGGGTCAGGAGAGCATGTACCCGGAGCTCAGAGCCAGATCCAGTCGCTGGCCCCGTGGGAACAGCGCTGCCCCGTTGTTGATCTGCAAGTCCACCCTTCCTGGGGAGGGTGAGCATGGCCCTGCCAGGCTGTGCCCCAGGCAGGTTGTTACGTCTGCATTGCGTGAGCGTGGCCTGGTCCTGCCACAGCAGCACTGCTTGGAGCAGGGCACATGGTTCCTGGCCTGGGCAGCCAGAGGCAGAGCCAGCAGATGGTGCCAAAAAAGCCTTCCTCCTCCCCGCTGCAGATCCTGCGTGGGCGGCTGCTGAGGGACATCAGGAGCAAAGCCCCGTATCCCCCCTGCCCCGTCCCCACTGGGACACGGGTGCTCAGCCCGCTGGGACAGCTCTGCTTGGTGCCACAAGAATGCAGCACCCCTGGGTGTTGAGACCTCAGCCTGGTGTGCAGGTCCCCAGCGTGTGCCCAGCCTGTCAGTGGCTGTGCTGGGCTGTAGCCTTGAGCCCCGATCCAGTCCTGGCTGTGCACTGCTGTTCCCCATGCCCAGAGGTCCCAGACAGAATCTGCGATGGAGACATCTCCCAGGAGATCCCTCCACAGTCCATACCTGCCAGAGCCCTTCCTGGCTGTGCCTTGGGTAACCACTCCATCACCACTGCCAGGCCAGAGGCAGAGGGGTGACCCAGGGCCCCCAGGCTTGCCCAGAGATGGGGGCATGGCCACCCATCCCTATGCTGCCACAGCCAACTGCAGACCTGTGGCCTTAGTCAGAGTCCCCCTGTGTCTCTGTGATGCTGCTCAGTTCTGTCTGTGCTGTGGAACCAGGGGAAATAAAGAGCATTGCCTGGATGTACCTTTCTTTCCTTCATCTGTCATCGAGGCTGGATGGTGCTATTCCCTGCAGCAATGTCCCCTCGACCCCCCTCTCCCCCACAGAGCCTTCCCAGGGCCATGGCAGAGCTGGGGCCAGCCCTCAGCTCCAGTGCCACCCTGACTGGCAGCATGGGGCAGTGCCAGGAGCTTGTTTACCCAGCACTGCTGATGGAGTAGGGGAAGCTGCAAGGCCGGCATGACCAAGGACTTCAGCCCCGAGCCTGTCAATGAGTGACAGCCAGAGCTGCCAGGGCCTCACTGGGTTAATGATTGTGGGGGCAGCTGGCCAAGAGCCCCTGGGCACGGGGCAAGTGCGGACACCAGCCCCCTGCACGCTGGCTGCACCCCTGGACAGAAGGGTCCCCAGCCCCTGCCGAGGCAGGACACATCCCCTGCTGTGCCACCTCCCAGGCATTCAGCTCCATCAGTCTGTGACTCAGTGATGCTCCAGCAGTGGCACAGGTGTCCCCAGGCTGTCTGAGTGCCCTGGAGTACCCAAGGGATCTTCCCTTACATTTGCACCTGGCTCATCATGGTGATGGGTTTGGACAGTGCTTAATCCTGGGGAAATGGGGCTGTGGCAACTGAACACCTCTTTGTGCCCACTCCCACAGGCACAGGGCTGGAGCAGCCTTTGGCCACTGTCTCTCCCCTGGACAGTTGTGGACATAAGCTTGCTGGGTGTCCTGTGGGTGGATGGAAACTTGGATGGAGGTGTGGAAGCAGCAGGTAATGATAAACAGGGCCGAGGAGGTGGCGACAGCAGCACTGGCCTCGCTGCTCTCCTGCTCACCCAGCACACGTGCTGGGGAGATGTGGTGCCAGGGAGATGTGGTGCCAGGGAGATGCAGGCTCTGTCCCACACAGCCCTCTGGCTGCCCCACACTGAGCTGCTGGCACGGGCAGAGCCCGGCTGTGTGTTACCATCACCACCAGCAGCAGGACATGGGGATCACACTGGTGTTTGCATCAGCCATCTCCAATGCCCTGGGAATGAGGACATTGTGCCCTGGGCAGAGCTGGTCCCTCATGGCTGATGCTGTGATGGCACTGAGGGTGCTGGATGTCAGCATGACCGCATCTCTGGTTTATGATGCCCCAGCAGCACCAGCACCAAGCCCTTCTCCTCCTCCTCCTCTTCCTCTCGTGCAGCAGAGGAACCACCTGGCACCAAATGATGGAGAACTGAGGCTCCTCCAGCATCACCTCCTGTCCACCAGGCCCCAGCAGTGCTCATCAGCACAGCGGTGCCGCTCAGGGGGTGCAGCACCCCGGGGGCACGTGCCCCATCCCGCCGGGGCCGCAGCTGAGCGGGATGTGGTTGTGATGGGGGTTACCCATTAACTGCAGGAATTTCTGGGGAGGAGGTGAGCAGCGAGCGGAGGCGAGGGGCGACACGGGGCTCCTTAGACTTTGCTCTTGGCCGGTGTATAAAGGGCCGTGGTGCCCCGCGGGCCACTTCGCCGGAGGGACGCGTGCATGTGGCATGTGGAAGTGGCACTGCCCTGAGTGCCCGGCCAGCCCCAGGTGAGCTGGGCCCTGGGCAGGACGAGTCCCCTTCCTGCCTGCCCTGCCTGCCCTGCCTGCCCTTTGGGAGCTCGATGGGGTGGCACAGCAGCAGCTGGTGGCCCAGGGGACCGACAGATGATGGGATGGTGCTCCTTGGTGGTGCCAGCACTGCAGAGATTTGGGGGGACATGGCAGCTGGTGCAGCACAGCTTTGGTGACACACAGCCACCTCTGCTCAGCCTCAGCAGGAGCGATGCTGCCCTACCGGACAGAGAGCCCAGTCCTGCCCGGTCGCTGCCCGGTGCGGGGAGGAAGGGTTGTGCACGGGCCACAGTTCGCCTACTGCCCCAGCCCCCAAGGTAGGTGCCCCCAACCCTCCTCTTCCTCCTCCTCCTCCTCCTCTTCCTCTGCTCTGCTTCTGGCCAGACCCTGGCCCAGGCAGTGCTGGGCTCTCCTCTGCAGGGAGGTCCCTGCAAGGACAGGGCTGTAATGTAGGTGCCCTCTCTCCCCAGCCCTGCACCGGCTGCCGGGTGCCCACAGCTGCCCCTTCACGGTCAGCGCTGTGCCCTGCCCTGACCATGGCTTCCCCTGCCCCGGCTCCCCGGGGCGGCTGCGCGAGGGCCGCGAGCGCTACGAGCTGGACGCGCTGTCCTGGCAGGGCCACCGGCTGGGCTTGGACGAGCTGCAGAGGCCAGGTGAGACCCCCACCCCCACCTGGGCTGGGGAACACCCCAGATCTGACAGAGGCAGCTGGGGCACTCGGGGTGCCAGGACTGTGGGGTGCCAGGTTGGGAGGGGAGTGCTGGTGGAGAGACTCTCAATGTCCTGGGGTGATGTGGGGACAATGGGGCAGGTGGCACAAGTCACTCCAGGGTGGGAAGAGATGAAGGGGATCTGAGAGGTGGCATAGCTAAGGACATGAGCCCTGTGCTGCCAGGAGCCATGAGAGCGGCGTAAGCCTGTAGGAGCCTGGGGAGCCAGGGCCATGCCATAGCAGGAGTTTAACACTCTCTCTTGTCTTGCACAGAGCTCGGGTGCTGGACCAGGGTCCAGTCCTTCTGTGTCTCCCTTCTAAAGGTGCCCCTGATGTTTGGGTTCCTGTACCTCTTTGTGTGCTCTCTGGACGTGCTCAGCTCTGCCTTCCAGCTGGCTGGAGGTACTAGGGTGGCAGGGATGCCTGGGAACCTGGTGGCAATGGCAGTGCCAGCAGCCTGCGCTCACATTCTCTTACAGGCAAGGTGGCGGGGGACATCTTCAAGGACAATGCCATCCTCTCCAATCCAGTGGCTGGGCTGGTGGTGGGCATCCTGGTGACTGTGCTGGTGCAGAGCTCCTCCACCTCCACCTCTATCATCGTCAGCATGGTCTCCTCAGGGTGTGAGTGTGCCCCTGAGGCTGCTGGGGGCCTGAGGCTGAGGGAGGGGATGGCTGGATGGGGTCACCCTGAGCCGGGCCATGCAAGGCTAGCAGGTCTCTCTGTCCCCAGTGCTGGAGGTGCGCTCTGCCATCCCCATCATCATGGGCTCCAACATCGGCACCTCAGTCACCAACACCATCGTGGCCCTCATGCAGGCTGGTGACCGCAGTGAGTTCGAACGGTGAGAGCTGGATGGGTCAGAGGACATGAGGACACTTCTGGGGTTGGGGGCTGCTCCTCAGGACCACCTCACGCCAACGGGCTCCTTCATTCTGCACAGGGCCTTTGCTGGTGCCACGGTGCACGACTGCTTCAACTGGCTGTCAGTGCTGGTGCTGCTGCCACTGGAGGTGGCGAGTGGGTACCTGCACCACGTCACCCGCCTGGTTGTGGCCACCTTCAACATCCGCAGTGGGAAGGATGCCCCCGACCTGCTGAAGATCATCACAGAGCCCTTCACCAAGCTCATCATCCAGGTCTCCTCAGCTGTTATGTATGCCCCAGCCTGGTGGGGATGTCCCCAGCACTGGTGTCCCTCTGATGGCGGTTGTATCCAAGTGTCCCCAGGCTGGCAGTGGTGTTCCCATGCCAGTGAAGATGTTGCCAGCCTGTGGAGCTGTTAGCCCCCAGGTACCCTCTCCAACATGTGTGTTGTTGCAGCTGGACAAGTCTGTGATCACGGGCATCGCGACAGGGGACGAGAGCCTGCGCAACCGGAGCCTCATCCGCGTCTGGTGTGGACCTGCAACCCCACAGGTGAGGGGCCCGTGGCCCTGCTGGGGCCACCAAACCCTCCCACAGAGGATGGGTGGTGGGCAAGGGCTGGCGGAGGACACTGTGGAGCCAGCTGTAGCCCACCTTCTCCCTGCAGATGGCCACGGTGGGGCTTGGCCCCCCTCCAAACTGCACATCCCCCGGCCACTGCAGCACTAAGGGCATCGAGGTCCTTCACAACGTCACCAGGCAGAAGTGTGAGTGGGTGTGGAGGGCTTGGGCAGGGCTGGGGCTCAGGATATGGGGCTGGGGAGGTGCAAGTGGGGCTGGGGGTTGTATGTGTGATGGAGAAGTGCTGGAGTCATGATGTGGGGCAGGGCTGGGAGATGTTGTGCTGGGGTCCAGGTGTGGGGCTGTCTGTGGGGGCAGGTTTGTGAGCGGGGCCAGGCCAGCCCCAGCCCCTTGTCCAGCCGTGCTGTGGGGCAGGTGAGCACCTCTTCACCGACACACCACTGCCTGACCTGGCCGTGGGGCTGGTGCTGCTGGCCGGGTCCCTTGTCGTGCTCTGCACCTGCCTCATCCTCCTGGTCAAACTCCTCAACTCCCTGCTCAAGGGGCAGGTGGCCAAAGCCATCCAGAAGGTCATCAACACTGGTGAGTAGGATGGGGACCACATGCCACATGGCCACCCATGCCCATCTCCACCTGCCATCCTCAGACCTGTCCGTGGCTGCCCCTGATCCCCAACCCTGATGTGGCCATGCCCATGTCCCCGTTTGTGTCCATGCCCGTGGCCATGCCGTGGCAGACCTCCCACACCCGCTCAGCTGGCTCACTGGGTACTTCGCCATGGTGGTGGGTGCTGGGATGACCTTCGTGGTGCAGAGCAGCTCTGTCTTCACCTCGGCCATCACACCCCTGATCGGTGAGTCCCAGCCATTCCTCATGCCCTGCCATGTGCCATCCCCTGGCCTGTGGGTGCTGAAGCACTCGGAGGGACAAAAGGAGCTGTGCCTCCTTGGGACAGCATGGGGATGGCACTGCCAGGAGTGATGGGGTGCCTCTCCCACAGGCCTGGGGGTGATCAGCATTGAGCGTGCCTACCCACTGACCCTGGGTTCAAACATTGGCACCACCACCACTGCCATCCTGGCTGCCCTGGCCAGTCCGGGGGACAAGCTGGCCAGCTCCTTCCAGGTACAGTCAGCCCGGGGCCATGGCTGGGCTGGATGGGGCTACCAGGCAGGGCAGGGGCTGGGAAAAACCCACGTGCCCAGCCTGATGGGGATGCCATCCTTGCAGATTGCTCTCTGCCACTTCTTCTTCAACATCTCGGGCATCCTGCTGTGGTACCCACTGCCCTTCACCCGCCTGCCCATCCGCATGGCCAAGGCGCTGGGTGAGCGCACGGCCAAGTACCGCTGGTTTGCCGTGCTGTACCTCATCATCTGCTTCCTCCTGCTGCCCTCCCTCATCTTCGGCATCTCCATGGCGGGCTGGCGGGTGCTGGTGGGGGTGGGCGCGCCCTTCCTCGCCCTCCTCTTCTTCGTGGGGCTGGTGAACGCGCTGCAGGCACACAGCCCCGGGCGCCTGCCCAAGTGGCTGCAGACCTGGGACTTCCTCCCCGCCTGGATGCACTCGCTGCAGCCCCTGGACCGCGCCATCACCCAGGCCACGCTGTGCTGCACCGAGCGCTGCCGCAGCCCCGAGGGCTGGGAGGAGCCCGAGGGCGCACCCCGCGACAAGGCCAGGCTGGGGCTGGACAACCCCGCGCTCTCCTACCCCGAGGAGATGCCCAGCCCCACCATGCGGGTGGGCTCCCCTCGCCCGCTCCCGCACGGTGCCACACGGCTCTAGCTGGCAGTGCACAGCCGGGCTGCTGCTCCTGCGGCCGCTGGTGTCCACTGTCCCTGCTCAGCTGGTGTCTAATAAAGGGGGAGCGCTGACGCCTCTGTGTGTGTCTCTTTGGGTCCTCTCTCTGCAAACCCTGCTGTCACAGGTACCCCCCACACCACCACTCAGCTCAGCCAGTGCTGGGGACACACCAAACACACTGCTCGTGCTGTGGGGCACATGGTGATGATGCCACAGCTAAACCCTGAGCTCTGTAGCCACCTGTAGCTCTGTACTGAGCTGTCACAGGCAGCATCTTCTTCCCCCTGCCTTGTCCCCAAAGAGCTGAGCTGGCAGGGTCCATGGTGCCCCACTGTGTGCCACGGCAGCATATCAGTGAGTGAGGCACACCACAGGGCAGCCAAGCAAGGTCCTGGGCTGCTGTGATGCTGCTGAGCTGGGATCAGCAGGATGATGACTTGGCATGGTTGGGCTGTGCCCCTGCACCACCAGGCACCCTGGCACCCGTGGCTGGAGCCCTCCTGCCATGGTGACCCTGAAAAGAGCCCTTTAAGTGGCAATTACAGCTTCTCCCACTGCCCACAGATGTTTGGGTTCCTGCCAGTGATATCGGCCCACCCTTCCCTCCCTCCCTCCTTCCCGCCCGCCCTCCTCCGGACTGGGACCAGCACAGCCAGCAGTGCTGCCGTGGGAGCCTCTCAGTGCTCCCGGCACCGCCGCTGTCCCCCGTGCCCAGCCGGGCAACCACTGGGCCAGGACGACCTTGCCACCAGATTGGGTCGGTGCAGGAGTAGTGGCAGCTGGGAGAACCCCCTGGAGACTCAGCAATGCTGGGACTGCACCCGCAGCTGCTTCAGGACCGGTGAGCAGGGTGGGGAAAAGCCCCATGGGGCTTCATCTGCTTGAGGGGCTGGGCCAGCATGGAGCCAGCCAGCGCCCTTCCCAACACCTCCGGTAACGGCAGCGGCACTGGCAGTGCCCCACACTCACCCGCAGCCACGGGGCTCATCTTGCTGGCAGCCCTGTCCGTCCTGCTGGCCACGCTGGTGGGCAACGCTCTGGTGGTGGTGGCCATCTCCACCAGCCGGGCCCTGCAAGCCCCACAGAACCTCTTCCTCGTGTCCCTGGCCTCAGCAGACATCCTGGTGGCCGTCCTCGTCCTGCCCTTCTCACTGGCCAACGAGGTGATGGGCTACTGGTACTTTGGTGGGCTGTGGTGCAGCCTGTACCTGGCGCTGGACGTGCTTCTCTGCACGGCGTCCATCGGGCACCTCTGTGCCATCAGCCTGGACCGCTACTGGGCCGTGACACGGGCGGCACGGCTCAACCTGCGCCGCAGCCCGCGGCGGGTGAAGGGCATGATCGGGGCGGTCTGGGCGGCGGCGGCCCTGGTGGCACTGCCACCGCTCCTGCGGCCGCGGCCGGGCGGGCACGAGTGCCAGCTGAGCCAGGAGACCTGGTACGTGCTGGCCTCCTGTGCCGCCTCCTTCTTCGTGCCCTGCCTCGTCATGGTCGCTGTCTACTGCCGCATCTACCGCCTGACCGCCCAGCGCACGGCCGCCCTGCTCGCTGCCCGCTGCCCGCGCCCCGCCAGCGGAGATGGAAAGGTGTCGGGCGTTGGGATGCTGAGGTGGCGGCGCCGGAGCCAGCACCAGAGCGTGTTGCTGTGCCGCCGCCGGCTGGTGCGGGCGCGGGAGCGGCGCTTCACTGTCGTGCTGGCGGTGGTGATGGGCGCCTTCGTGCTGTGCTGGTTCCCCTTCTTCTTCACCTACAGCCTGGGGGCTCTCTGCGGGCAGGGCTGCCATGTCTCCAAGCCTCTCTTCAATTTCTTCTTCTGGATCGGCTACTGCAACAGCAGCGTCAATCCCCTCATCTACACCCTCTTCAACCGGGACTTCCGTGCTGCCTTCCGCCGGCTCCTCGCCGTCCCCCACCGGCACCGCACTTAGGGACCCACTGGGACACCAGGGACGTGCTCCCCAGCCCTGCTCAGCATTCACAGCACCTGGCCACACCACAGGCCCTGGATGGCAGTGCCAGCGTGCAGCTCAAGGTGCTTCTGGAAATGCAGGATTGAATAAAACGAGACCAAATCCTGTGCCTGCGGCTGGCGCCTGCCTCCAGGGAGCCCAGAAAGTGGCACCGACTGCCAGCACCTTTTGTCACCCGCATCACCCCACACATACGCCTTGCAGCAGTGGTGGTGACAACTTGCTATGGCAGCTCCAGTGAGTACTGGCCCTCCCCACTCTCAGATGAATGTCTGTGTCCCCAGCACTCTCTTGTGTAGGGATGGACCCCATGGCTGCTGCGAGGAGAAAAAAACCCTCCCTGTGGCTGTGCCATCACAGCAGCCCAGTCCGAGCCCCGTCTCTCTCTGCCAGGGCTGTCCCCTCTGGGATCACACCAGCTGTGCTATGCCATGGGGGCTCCGTGAGGGCACACACGTGCCCATGGTGGGGGACAAGGGCTGCAGGTCTGGTGTGGAACAGCCCACATCCTGCTCGGGGACTGTACTGGGATCTTGCTGCAGGAGGGAAAGGAGGAATGATATCCCAGAGCCAGAAAGGCCTCTCTCCCCTGGGAGAGTGTCAGAGATGGGATCGCATGGGAACAGGCTCCAGCACAGCCTGACGTGCAAGAGGCCACAGAGGCAGCTGTGGGGCGAAGACCCGGGGACAACCACATCCCCCTTGGGGGGCAGAATCCGCCCCACACCCACCCTGCCTGGCTGCCTGCCTCGCTCTGCACAGACACCCAGAGGTCAGGGGCTGCTCCACTTCTTCAGCTTTGCTGCTCAAAATAGAAAATCTCAAAACATTAGACTTTCTTTAGGCTAAAAACAGCTGCTGGCGCCTGGGAGCTGGAGCCCAAGGAACACTGGCCCCCACCAGCCCCCCCAGCCCCCGTCAGGGTGGGTGCAGCTCAGCTGGGGTCTGGGGGGCTGGATGGGATGGGGGCACTCGCAGCAGTGAGGATCCTTGGGCCATCACTGTGCCTGCTGGCCCCATGTGGGGAGGCTCGTGGTGTGAGCTTTGGGGTCAGCAGAGGTTCCCAGTGGGATCGGGCTGGGGTGGGTCCCAGAGCTGACTCTCAGAGGTGTCTGGCCCCAGCAGCTGGAGCTGCACGGGCACTGCCTGCGGAAGGAGCTGCCCTATCACTGCCACCCAGCTTCCCCTCCCGCGCCACCATTCTCCTTCTCACAACTAAACAACATTTTGCTTCTAAAAATACTCAGATGAGGGCAACAAGTGGGGACCCAGCCAGGCCAGTTCTCCCAGGGGGCACCCCGGGACCCCACAGTCCCCTGGCCACACACCCTGGTGCCAACCAGGGTACCAGGCACTGCCCATCCTCCTGGGCATGAGCGTACAGCTCCCTCCACAGAGCTAAAAAGCAGAGTGGCAGCTCCACCACCTGAGCTGCTGCTGGATCTGTTGGGGATTCCAGGATTTTCTGAACACTGGTGCTGCTTCAGCAGCCTCCCGTTGTCCATGAGTCTTGTCAGTGATGAGAACGGTGCTGCAAAATGCCAGGTGGGAGGAAACAGAAAATAGCAACCCAAGGGTTAATGCTGGAAATGAATGGAAACAGAGTAATCTCATTTTAAGTCCAAAATAAACATGTGCCAGCTTTGGAAAGAAAGCAGCACTAAAAGAGGAGCTCTCACACCATGAGCTCATCCCTCCAGGCAGTGGCAGAGAGATTACCCCCAAGGTGTGGCAAGACAAAGCATCCTCCTCCTCCTCCTCATCCTGCAGATTCATACCCTGAAAATGTGACATCTGATTTCCAGTGGATGCTGAAGAGTACAGCAGCCACAGGCAGTACTGACTGCATGGACAGGGAGTGCTTGGAGTAATTTGTGTTATTATCATCCTCACTACCGCCTGAGGACATGAACCCAAAATCTCTCCTGCCATGGGCCCAGGCTGCCATTAACAGAAACCAGGCGAGGGACCTGCCCATCATCTCCTCCATGGCCTGGCCAGCACCAGCCTCACACCTGGGGCAGAAGGAGACATCTCCCGTGGGCTGGAGCAAGAGGCAGAAGCCATGGGAAGGCAGAGGCAAGGAGCAGCACAAAGCAGGGCAGACACCACTTGGTTTAAGAAGATTAATGAGTGGTTTTGTGCCTAGGAGAGGGAGATGGGCAGGAGATGTCTTGGGCAGGTTTTGTGCCCAGGAGAGGCAGGGAGACAGGCAGGTGACCTGAGGGGCTGACAAGTCATCGAGGGGTGCTCACACAGGGAAACCAGTGACTGGGGATCAGGTGGGGAGAGGTTCCCATAGCACAGCTTTTCTTCAGACAGGGTAACGCTGCTGCTCATTTTGGTATAAGTTAAAAATAATGTTTTTTAGAGAGAACAATTGGTGTTAAGCAACTGGCGGAAGCTCAAACACCAGAACAGCACATGAGCTGTCAGGGTCAGATGCTCCGAGGGATAACAAAACCCAAACCTCCACGGCAGCGGTGACCAGGGAAACGGGGCTCAGCACCGGAGCTTGGGTCACCCACCCGGTGACCGGGATTGACCGAGACACGGCGGAAACACGCGTGGCTGCTCAGACTTTATTGAGGCTCCCCTAAACACGTAACTGGCTCTGCCAGGAGAGCACAGGACACGGCGGAGACACGGCGGCCCGAGGGACCGCGGCCGGTACACTCCCAGCTCCCCGCGACCGGGAAACCCTCACAGCGGCCACTGAGCCACAGCGCTTATTTATACTCAACAGCTCGGCCCCACCCACCACACACCGACCTATCACGACCGCTCTGCGGCTGAGTGGCGGCTCCACAGCCCAATCAGATGGCGCGGGAGGCTGGGCACCCTGTATGGGCGTCCTTGACTGTCTCCCAATCCGTTCGCGGCGCCCCCTGAGTGACATCTCGCCCTCCAATCAGCGCCCGTTCCCTCGTCCCGGCAGCGCTCCGCCGATGGCCGCCGCATGACGTCACTGCTCTAAGCCCGCCCCACTCTCCGCACCTCGCGGGGCCAACTGGAGGGCGGTGGGGCTGCGGAGGGGCGGGGCTTTCCGAGGGGACGGGCCAATGGGAGCGCGGCGCGGGAGGAGCGAGGGCAGGCATTGGCCGGGCGGGGCGCGGGGGGCGGGGCCCGGCGGCGGCGGCGGCGGCGGGGGGCGGCGGGCGCGGGCCGAGCGCGGCGAGCGGAGCCGGCGGGAGGCGGCGGCGCCCGCGGGCCCATGGAGCTGGAGAACATCGTCGCCAACACCGTCCTGCTCAAGGCCCGCGAAGGTGAGCGGCACTGGGCACTGGAGTTGGCAGGGCGGCAGGCCCCGCTGGTGCCGCCCCGGGGCTCGGCCGGGGCGGTCCCTCCCGGGGCATCGCGGCCTTGGCGGGGAGCGGGGAGGTGGCGGTGAGAGCCGGGCACAGGCATTCAGCTCTCCCGTCCGGTGCTGTGCTCGCTCTGAGGGTGCTGAGCTCCCTCCCGGGCGGCCTCTCCGGTGCAGATCCGCGTCCCGCCTTGCCCGCTCCAGGCGCTGCTCCGGCACGGCGGGGACCGGCAGCTCTGGGTACCGTAAGAGGAGAAAAAAAGTTTATTTCAGTCCGGTAAACTGCTGCTTCCCACACACGGGCCGATCCCGAAAGTGCGGCGGGGAGCCCCACCCGTCCACCGCCTCCACCGCAGCCCCGGCCCCATCCGCGGGGCTCCCGGAGCTCCGGGGCCGAATTCCGGCCCCCCGTGCGGGATGCAGCCCGGCAGCAGCGCGGCTGCCCTAAGGTGCGTGAGAGCTGCGTGGAGAAGCCTCAGGAGGGGATGGGGAGTCTGCCGCAGGAACCTGGTCCTTTGCACAGAAGATCCGCTTCAGCCAGGCATGGATGAGTTCAGTAAATCACGTATGTGGTGGGGAACTACAGCCCTCCCTTGCCCCCTTGGTGTGCAGTTGGCCAGACCGAGCCATCCTGGAGCCTGAGAGACCCGCTGAAATCCAGTTAGAGGGCTTTGGAGATTAGATTTGTTGGAGCAAAAAGCAGGGAAATTAAATTTGCACGGGCAGGAACATTTCCAAGCTGCTTGAAAACCAGGCTAAGTGTAAGTACTCCTGGCACAGTGACCGCGGTGGACCATGACGTTCGGGTTCCTGATGGCAAGGTTTGGTTCAAAACCGAGCAGCAGGGTTTGTGACCTCCAGGCACGAGGCCCAGCTTCACACGGAGTGACCCAGAGACTGGCTCCTGTTGTGCCCTTGGGGAATGGAGTTTTGGCACTGATGAAGCACGAGCTGCTGGACACGGCTGCTGCTCCTGGTGCTCCAGTTTGCAGGCAGAAACAGCCCCGTGTCCCACTTGTGCCAGGTGGTTCTTGGGCTGTGGGAGCCACAGGTTTCCATGCTGCCTGTCCGTGGCTCTCCCACCTGTGGCTGAGTGGTGGCCACTGGGGTAAGCTCAGACAGCTTCTGTGACAGGACAGAGCTGCTTTGCAGGCCAGAACCAACATAGCTGGGTACTTAGCTCCAGCCTAGCCTTTTTGTAGCTTCCTAGGTTGGTGTGGGAGTGCAGAGCTGAGCTGGAATGTGCTATGGGGCTGCTGGCAGCCACCTTCAGCTGCTGCCACAGCACAGCCATGCCCTATGTTTGGTGTGGCCCAGGGAAGGTGAAGGATCCTTGTCCCCCTTGCCCTGAGAGAGGGACAACAGACCAGCTCTCATCCACCACCCTGCTCCTGGTGACCTCTGGGTGGAAGCAGCCCATCCCTTGCCCCATGCCCAAGCCAGGGGTGCTGGGAGGTGTCTGTGCAGGAGCCCAGCTCCCCGCTGGACTCTCGGCAGTGCTGGGAGGGCGAGGGAGAACCGCGCGTGAAGGGCGCTGGAACCTCCTTTCAAAGCAAACAACTCAAGGAAATGCAAACTCTGGGTGCTGTGGGGCTTTGCTCTGCCTTTCCTTGAGCTCTCTTGGGGTGAGGACGGCCTGTCCTCCCCTGCCCTCTTTTCGCTACCCCCATCCGCTTCATTGTGGCTGACAAGAAGGTGTCTGCGCCGCTGGTTTCTTCCAGCCCTGCTTACCCTTGAGTCACTTCCTTCCTGAGTTTGTACAATCGTGCGGCCCAGCTGCTGCTGCGGGGCAGATGCAGGGCAGGGACCCACGGCATGCCAGGGGCTCGGATGTGGGGCTGGCACCACATCAGGCTGACCAGGATGGCCCCATCCCACCTGGTTCTCCTGCGGCGCCGGGTGCCAGGGGGCTGTGTCTAGGGTTTGGGGCTGAACTGCATCTGCAGTGGAGGAAAGTGTGATGAGTGTTTCTCAAGAGCTGATAAATTATGTTCAACCCCTGTGTGATTTCAGAAGGCCGGGCCTTGGGCCCGACTCTTGGCCCGACCACTTTGGCAGGGTGATTTAATGGATTTCCAAAGAGAGGTGGGAAATTGTGTGTGTTGGCACTGGGAAGGCAATCCCTGGAGGTTGGCTGATCACAGCAATCGTACTTAGTGCTTGCTATGATGTAAATTTTTTGGTCTATCTAGAAGCTTTCCCACCCTCTCCTACAGCACTGGGCATTTACTCCAGCAGCTGAAGCTGGAATAAAACCTGGGTTTTGGATCTGGATTTTCTGAGGCTGGCTTATCTCTGGAGAATGTTGGGAGTGTCCCCACTTCACAGGTGGGAAACTGAAGCGATGAGCCCCAGGCAATACAGCGAGTTGTCTGTGGAGCCAGGATTAGAGCAGGAATTCCTGTCTCCCAGCTTCATGTCCTCCCTCTGAGAGCCCCTCCCTGGAGTAAGCAATCAATCTGGAATGAGTAGGTGGCATGAACGTCTTTACTGGGGCTGGAAGAGTTTCACACCAAGCAAGGCATGGCCTGGAGAGATGATTAGTTATGCTGAGGAGCTAGGGACAGGCCTGGGAGCCAAGAACTGCTGTGGTGCTGGACGCTCCTGCCCTTGCTGGGATTCTCCCATCATGAAAAGTCTTCAAGTTCTTGTTTGGGATTTGTTCAGCAGCCATTGATTGGTCTGTCCATTTCCAATGAGGGCTCCAACACTTTTGTCCCACCAGGAGATGGTGGTACCACTTCGGTCTTGTTTTCCTTGCCTGGACTTAGAGACAAGGCCAGGGTGCAGTCACACACCTTTGCTTCCTGACTCATGGTATTGATTTTGTATGCCCTGCAGGTGGTGGAGGAAACCGGAAAGGCAAGAGCAAGAAATGGCGCCAGATGCTGCAGTTCCCCCACATCAGCCTCTGCGAGGACCTTCGGCAAAGCCTGGGTGAGCTGCAGGGCTCGCTGGGAGTCGTGCACCCCAAGCTGAGTGTCAGGGACATTCAACAGGGCAAATCCCAGCCAGGATTACTCGGAGTTCAGGGTGTAGGGAAGAAATAATGGGTAGGTAAGTGGCTGATGATGTAGCCACACTCCTGCAAGGCTGTGATGAGCTTCTGTGTGCAAATAGACCTGCTCCACACTGCAGAGTTTTGGAGTGTCACTCTGGGGTGCCTTTGTAAAAACAGCAAAGGTCCTGCTAACCTTCTCTGTTCTCCCTGGCTGGATTCAGCTCAGATCCACAGACCTCAGCTTCTAACATTCAAGCAGTAGCTCTTGCCAGGCAAACTGGGTTCTCGCTGTGTGGAGTAGATGAGAACTGGCACTGAGCAGGGCTTGGCCTGTCATTTTCATTCTGTACTTTGTACTCTTCATGGTTTTAATGTTGTTTGTGCAGCAGGCTTGGTCCTGAGATCATGTGAAATTGTTTTGGGGCACAGAGGGTGCAAGTGCTTTGCTTCCTGGGAAGAGGAGAGGTTGTTTAAGTTTTCAATCCGGATTCGGCTGCCACCTGGAGAGTGGCACAGCGCTGGCCTTGTTTCAGATCAGGTGTTGCTGAAACGAATGGGTTTGGGAGGTTTCTGCAGCTCAAATTCCCAGTTCTTCCCTGCCCAGGTTTTCCAGTCCTGGCAGTCCTTTGGGCCCCGTGGAACTGTAGTACTTGGAGAAACTCAACCTCACTCATCCATACTGTAACCCTCAAGTTCACAGCAGCCCAGTGCAGGCTGTCCCCACCTCCCTCTGCCACACAACCCGTGCACCATCTGTCAGGGCTGGCTTCACAGCCAGATGTGACTGCATGGTGACTCCAGCCTTGGATTTGCTGCTGGCTGCCTCTCTGGAGCAAGGTCTGAGGGCTGAACAGGGCTCTGACTTGGTCTGTCCTTGGAACTCCCATCTTGGCCATCCAAACCCCTTCTGCTTCTTTGACTTGCAATGCCCTCAGCAGAGCTTTCCCCCAGCTTTTTACCCTCCTGTGCCTGGAGCCACCCTTCCTGTGGCTGTCATGATGTTTTCCAGCACTGAACTTCACCCATTTGCCAGCGTTGAGTGCTGGTAGTCTCTGTGTACTGCTCTCCTGGACAGTGACCTTGTGAAGATTTGGGAAGCAAGTCCCTCTCAGCCACTGGCTGTCACCACCCGTGTCTCACTTCCCCTCAGTGAGGCACGTGAGGAGTGTTCTGACCCAGGTGGCAGCAGCTTCTCTTGGTTTTCCCATGGGAGAGATGACCCCGTTCCTTGTGCTTGGGCACTCTTTGGCTGGGTGTCATTCTTTTCACCTCATAGCTTGCTGGAAAGACATTTCTTTCCCTATTCCAGAGTCTTGGCAGGACTGTGGGCACGGTGGGCTGGTTGCCCATTGCAGAATTAAGCCTTTTGTGCCCGAGACACAGGGAGTAACCTCGTGTGAGCCTGGGCAGTGACCAGGGCAGCTGAAAGCTTCTGATCTCGCCGACAGCAAATTCTGGTCCTCCCCAGCTGAAGGGAACTCCTTCCCCTGCAGACACAAGGAAACCGGCTGGTGCGGCGGAGCTGGTGAGGCCACCTCCTCCCCCACCACAGCCCGCCTGGCTCTGCACTCTCCTGCACCCTCAGGAAGCTGCAGCTTCCTCGGGAGAAACTGCTGCACAGGGAGGGGAAGGCTGGGAATGCCCAGGCTGGGATCCTCTGGGTGGCTGCACATCTGCTCTGCAGGCAGCCCGCAGCCCTCGGTGGCAGTGGCTGTCACAGAAATGTGTTCTGGCCTGCAATCAGACGTCTTATGAGTGGAAGGGGAGGAAAAAGGCAGAGAACTGGAAGTGCTCTGGATAGTCACAGGCGTTTGTGTGTGGGCTGCCAGAGTTCATTCATGGGTAGGAGGAATCTGCAAGAGTTGTTGTACAAGCAAGTGGCTGTCCCAAGGAGAGGGGAGTTCTGACTGCTGTGTGTACATCAGCAAGGCATCTGTGGGAATGGTGCCTCCCATTTTGATGCTGCTGCTTCCATCAGGGCTTTTGGGAACACAATTGGTTTGAAGGAGTCATCAGAACAACTCTTGGCCTGGAAGATCTGCCTTGAGATAAGCTTGGTGTGTTCCTCATGTTCCAAGGAAAGTTGTGTGTCTGGAGTAGTTGGTCAATCTCTATGGAGAGAGGAGAGAGCCTTTAGGCAAGCAGCTGGTATGGAGGCCCTTTGCTAGGAATACGAGGTTCAGGCTGAGCAGAGCAGCAGGTCAATCCTCTTTCAGGGAAGAGGGCCTTCCACAGGGGAATGTCAAACCTTGGCAGTGTCCCTTGTCCCACTGGGTGCACTTCACTCTCCTGGGAGTCTCGGGCTGGTGGGACCTGTCAGCAGCCCAGCTGAGGAGTCACAGTCACTGCTCCCTGGGCTGGGACTGCTCATTAGGGATCTGGCAGGGTGACCTTCTCCTTGTTTGCAGAGCGGGACTACCACAGCCTGTGCGAGAAGCAGCCCATCGGGCACATGCTCTTCCGGCAGTTCTGCGAGACGCGCCCCGAGCTCTCACGCTGCGTCAAGTTCCTGGATGCTGTGGTAAGAGCAAAGCCCAGCAGGCTTCACTGGGAGAGGCAGGGATGTTCCTGACACCCTGGGCACAAACTGGTTGGCTGGGTGCTCCAGCAGGTACTTCTGGGCACATAGGGTTTTCCTGTAGGAAAAATCTGTGAGTCGAAGCCCAGATAGGGCTGGGCCTTTGCTTAGGGAGATGTTTGCTGGAGATCTGGTTTTCAAGGAAAGCATGGGTAACTTTGGGCAGAGGGTGTTGCTGCTCCACAGCTATTGCCCAGTAGCAAGGCTGGGTTGCTGGCTGGAGCTGCCCCTCACACTGCTCTCTCCAGGCAGGGTACGAAGTGGCTCCAGATGAGAAGAGGAAGGAATGTGGGCAGCACCTGATTGAAAAGTACTTGAAGCCAAACGTGAGTAAGAGGGTTGTGTTTGCTGCCTGCAAGGATAGAACAGCTGGAGAGCCAACAGCTGACATTGCCCATATCCTGCCACAGCCAGCATGCTGAGCCACCACACCACCTCACAAGCTGCCACACTGCTTTGTCCACTGACCCTAAAGCAGGACCCTTGCGCTCTGCTCCCTGTGTCTGACTCCATCCCTTTGTCCCCAGAGTGAGGACCACGTGCCTGAAGTTCCCTCACCACTGGTGGATGCCTGTTGTGAGAGGCTGGAGCAGGAACCTTCCAAGGAGCTCTTCAAGGAATGCACTAAGTAAGTTGGAGGGCTGGGCTGTGCAGATCATCGCCCATGGCACGGGGATGATCTGCAGCTGACTCACCTTGTCCCTCATGGTCCCTTCCTCTGGGAGAGTGAGAGCTGCTGCTAAGGCTGGGGCCTGGGGAGTTTTGGGCCAGCAGTTTGCAACCCAGTTCCAGGAAAGCAAGCACAAGGATATCTTGTGCTCTGGGAGCCACGAGCTGCTGCAGAAATCTCCGTGAGTCCTCCCAGTCGGAGTTGCCATTTGGGAAGATCCTGTACCAATGCTATTCCCAGTTTGTGCCAGGACCTCGTAGGCTCCTGCTGAGCTGAGCCCATAGATGCATTCTGTGCCAGCTGTCCTGCCTGCTGCAGAAGTGGCTGTTGTGGTTGGGTTACTCTGGCTGTTGCTGCAGGGGTCTAAGGTCACCTCTGTTCCCATCACAGAAGCAGTGGCCAAGGTCCCGGCTCCGGGTGTGAAGCGGAAGCTCTTGGGCAAACTGGGCTTGCAGCCTCACCCCTCCCTGCACAGTAGCTGGAGTGTGTTGCCTAACTGAGTGCAGGGCTGTGGCAACACATCTGCTGCAGTCTTCTGGGGAGCGTTAGCTGCGTGTGTGGTAACCAGTGTCGTGTCTGAATGCAGAGCCTCCGGGCTGGGCCCTGCCTGCTCTTGGCAAGCTCTGAAAGGGGAGAGCCCATCCGCTCCTCCTTGATGCGTGTTTCCAGTCTAGACACTGTGTCTAAGGCTCCTCACTCCGCTGGGCAGCCCTGGCACTGCTCTCCAAGGCAGTTAGCTCGTTGGAGCAGGATCCCCTGTGGCCTTTTGTGCTGGATATTCATCGGATAGTGAACAGCTCAACGCCTGGTGCTAAATGGTGCTAGCAGCTGATTACAGCCTGTGTGCACGTTTGCCCTGTGAGCAGAGGGGCAATTGCAGAGTTCCATTGTCCCCCTTTGTCCTGCAGCCCTGGCTGATGCCAAGAGGCCACAATCAGCAGTGCCAGCGGGGTCCCAGGGTGCTGCATTTGTCACAGTGGTGCCTCCAACGCGCCTTCCTTTTGCATCAGGCTCAGCATGGAGCGCGGCTTTCTGGGCCAGGGCTGTGTGGGTGATTCAGCACCAGGCTGGGTGAGGGATGGCAAAGTCTTTTGGGGCTGTTCACCTCCTCTTTCCTGGGGCTGCTGGGTTTTTCCAGCTCTCAGGGACCGTGCTGGCTCTGCTCTCTCCTAGGCTTATTCACGACTACCTGAGCGTGGCTCCCTTTGCCGACTACCTCGACAGCTTGTACTTCAACCGCTTCCTGCAGTGGAAATGGCTGGAACGGTAACGCTCCCCTCACCTCTGGGAAACCTGCACCCTCCTCACACAGCCTGCCTGAGGGGTCCCTGGGTCTCCTTCCCATTCTGGGCCCCGGAACGAGCCACAAGCCTGGCCTGTGCTGTCCCTCAGGGTCCTTTACTGGTACCAGCAGCATCCCCAGCCTTGCTTGCCTCCTGGGGAAGCAAGGCTGGGCTGAGCAGGGGTTTGGGGTGAGCCACAGTCTGTCAGGTCAGGGCATGGAGCTCTCTCATTGCTGACATCTCACTCTGGTTTCCTTTCCCTCACAGGCAGCCAGTGACCAAAAACACTTTCCGCCAGTACCGTGTGCTGGGTAAGGGCGGTTTTGGAGAGGTGAGTAACCACTGTTTCCTCTGCATTCAGGGTACCAGGCAGCCACTGTTCCCTGCTGCCAGAGGCAGACCTGGGTTGGCCATCAGGGTGCCCCCAGCTGCTCCAGCACCTGGAGGCAGGTGCTGCTGGCTGGGTGGGCTGTGGGGGCTCTGTGCTGAACTGTGTTTTGGGCCTCGTGTGGCCTGTCAGCTCTCCGTGAGAGGCAGGAGCTCATCTCTCTCCAGGTGCTGGAGGTGTGGGAGGTGCCGTGTGGGGTTGGTAGCATGAGCCCTGTGGTGCCTGCTGCTAGCTGGGCAGAGTCAGGTCAGTTCCCTGTGTCTCAACAGGGCAAACTGCACTCCTGAAAACTTCCTGCCAGGCTTCCATCTGTTTATGGAGTGGCCTTCTGTTTTCCTATGCACCAGCCGTGGTGCTATTAGAGGCATTACAGCTGGCTCCTGCTTCTCTGTAACATCTGGAGCTGTCACTGTTACCTGTGTCTTTGCTTTGACAATGAGCTTCTTTGCCTTCCTGTGCCTCTTCTTGAGGGCAGAACCTCGACCCCCACTCTGGAAATGGCAGTGGGAGAGTGCTGAGCCTTGTCCTCCCTCCAGGTGTGTGCCTGCCAAGTGCGTGCCACAGGGAAGATGTATGCCTGCAAGAAACTGGAGAAGAAACGGATCAAAAAGAGGAAGGGAGAAGCCATGGCCCTGAATGAAAAACAGATCCTGGAAAAAGTGAACAGTAGGTTTGTAGTAAGTACATAGGAATTGCTCTCACTTTGCTGCGATGCTGGATTCCTCCTCCAACCAGCCAGCCTGGCACCTCTGTGCTCCTCACCCGGTGTGCAGAGGCAGGAGGAGGCTCTGCCCATGGTGCAGGGTCCTGGTGGCTGCACATCTCTCACAAGGCTGGGGTCTGGCAGGACTTTCACTGCCTCCACAACATGCTGTAAAACAGCTCCAAACATCCATCTGGTTTTACAGGCACCTTTGTGACTTTTGGGGCACAAGTGAACAGTGAGAACTGTCTCTCCAGACAGTGGGGTGGGGAGAAGGCCAGCCCTGAGCTGTGTGACTGGGAGCTCTGCCTTGGTGCACTGAGGTGTGAAAAGCCTGAACATCCCTTTGCAGAGGGCTCATCAGATGCTGCCCCAGTGTTGCTGTTGAGTGCTGCCTGCCCGTGGGGGGAAGCAGCTTTGACTCAGGGAAAGTGTTCTCCCTGTTCAAGGAAAGCTGGGGGTGTGCTGGGACTGCTGGGCCATGTCCTCCCTGGGTTTGCACAGTTCCTCCTCTGCTGGCAAAGGCCTAGCCCTGAGCCTGTGAGTGTCTGCTTGGGTGGCAAAGTGTCCATGGGAGTGTGGGCACCTCCCTCTTCCAGCTGTGTCTTCTAACAGCCTTTCTGCCCTGAATTGCAGGTGAGCTTAGCCTATGCATATGAAACTAAAGATGCTCTCTGCCTAGTGCTGACCCTCATGAATGGAGGGGACCTCAAGTTCCATATCTACCACATGGGAGAGGCTGGTTTTGAGGAGCCCCGGGCAGCTTTCTATGCTGCTGAGATCTGCTGTGGCCTGGAGGACTTGCACCAGGAGAGGATAGTGTACAGGTGCGTGCTGCCTGGTCCCTGCTGGGAGAGCTTGTAGGGTCTGCAGCAGCAAAAGGGTTCCTGCTGCTCTTACCAGCCCAGCTGTGTCTGTCTGCTCAACAAAATAAGCTCAGACTTGAAAGCAGCACAGAGCTAAGTGAGAGGAATTGGGAACAGAAAGCTGATCTTGTGGGAGAAAGGGAGACCTTAGCTTGGCTTCCTTGTACTGGTAAATGATCGCCAAGAACAGGATGTGATCGTGCTGTGAATGTCTCAGGGCAGGCACTGAGCTCCCTGGGCAGTATTGACACTAGAACAAAGGAGGGTAGGCTGCCCCAACGTGCTCAAGAGCTGGGGAGGCGGGAAAACAAGTCGATTGACTGTACTCACAGGGGTGTGATGCAGTGTTAGTATAGGATGGCTAAACACTGGCCAGGAAGTCTCTTCTGGTCCTTCCTTGCCCTGGGGCAGGATAAGCAGAGAAGCTTCTGCTTCTTATGTGGCCTGCTTCATACTGAGTTCTGCACTTGCAAAGAGGGAACCATCCTCAGGCTCACTGCTGAGGGTTGAAGGTTGTTGTGTTCCACCTCTCTGCCCCAGAGGGGAGAGCTTGCAGGGTCAGCTCTGGGGCAGGAGGTGGGAGGAAGGTTATCTGTGTGCCCGAGGCAGGGGCATGGCATCCTAAAGTTGCTTATCTGTGACTTGTTGAGATGTGGCTGTTGCTTGTGTCCTTTGCTTTGACAACAGGCTTCTTGCTAATCAAGTCCCTTCCATCCTAGGGACCTGAAGCCAGAGAACATATTACTGGATGACCACGGTGAGTGCAGAGTCAAGAGGAGCCGTGAGCCTGAGTTTTTTCTTACCCTGCTTGAACCAGGGTTACCCTGTGTTTTTGGCAGCTTCAAACACTGCCCCCCGACTTTCTCCTGTTAACTTGTCCCCTCCTCTATGCAGGTCACATCCGTATCTCAGACCTGGGACTAGCTGTGCATGTGCCAGAGGGCCAAACAATCAAGGGCCGTGTGGGGACAGTTGGCTACATGGGTAAGTGACCCTGGTTTAGGCAAAAAGTGGTTCAAGAGATGTGCTCTCCCTGCCCTCACACATCCCTCACCCCTGCTCCTCTGCAGCTCCCGAGGTGGTGAAGAACGAGCGCTACACGTTCAGCCCGGACTGGTGGGCTCTGGGCTGCCTGGTGTACGAGATGATCGAGGGCCAGTCCCCCTTCCAGCAGCGCAAGAAGAAGATCAAGCGGGAGGAGGTGGAGCGGTTGGTGAAGGAAGTGCAGGAGGAGTACTCGGAGAAGTTCTCGCCCTGTGCCCGCTCCCTCTGCAGCATGGTACGGCTGTGCAGCCCTGTCCCTTCACTCCCACTGCACCATGGTACAGCTGTGCAGCCCTGTCCCTTCACTCCCACTGCATCGTGGCACAGCTGTGCAGCCCTGTCCCTTCATCCCACTGTGGTACAGCTGTGCAGCCCTGTCCCTTCACTCCCACTGGTACAGCTGTGCAGCCCTGTCCCTTCACTCCCACTGTGGTACAGCTGTGCAGCCCTGTCCCTTCACTCCCACTGGTACAGCTGTGCAGCCCTGTCCCTTCACTCCCACTGTGGTACAGCTGTGCAGCCCTGTCCCTTCACTCCCACTGTGGTACAGCTGTGCAGCCCTGTCCCTTCATCCCACTGCACCGTGGTACAGCTGTGCAGCCCTGTCCCTTCACTCCCTCTGCAGTACTCCTGTGCAGCCCTGTCCCTTCACTCCCACCACTCCTGTGCATGCAGCAGCAGAACACCAGGGCTGCTCCGTGCAGAGGTGACACCCAGCTTCCCTTGTTTCTGATAAGGCAGCACAGGAGGATTCAAAGTGCCTTCATTCCTTGCCCAACTGCCTAGCAGGCCTGTGCTCTCCCTAGAACACACTGCAGGAACCCAGGGCTGCTCCTTCACTCAGGACATTGATTTCCTTTCTGTCACAGCTCCTGTGCAAAGACCCCTTGGAGCGCCTGGGGTGCCGAGGAGCTGGGGCCAAGGAGGTGAAGGAACACCCTCTCTTCAAGCACCTCAACTTCAGGAGGCTGGAAGCAGGCATGCTGGACCCTCCCTTCAAGCCTGATGTAAGTGCCCATCTGGTCCTGACCTTTCCAGTCACTGCTGCTGTCAAGGGAAGAGGGAGCCCTGGCGTGGGGAGATGGGCCCATCCCCTTCCCTGGAACTGGCAGAACAGGGCTCCAGCAAGCTCTGGGCTGCAGGGAGAGGTGGCCTTGGCTTAGCCACAAGCAACAGTTGGAGGTGGTGGCATCAAGGTGGAGCCTGGCATTAGAGCAATCTTTGTGCTGCATAGCCCCAGGCCATCTACTGCAAGGATGTTCTGGACATCGAGCAGTTCTCCACGGTGAAAGGAGTGGAGCTGGAGCCCACAGACAACGACTTTTACCAGAAGTTTGCTACAGGAAGTGTGCCCATTCCTTGGCAGAACGAGGTGGGTCTTTGCTCCTGCTTGTGCCCACCATGGCCGAGGGCACTGTCGCTGTGCTGTCCCCACTGCTCTCATGCTCTGCTGGGCCCTCAGTGATGGGCTCCATGTGGCACTTGCTGCAGCATTCTTTTCCCTCTTCCAGATGATCGAGACAGAGTGTTTTAAGGAGCTGAATGTCTTTAGCACAGATGGCACAGTGCCCCCAGACCTGGACTGGAAAGGGCAGCCTTCTCCACAGCCCAAAAAAGGGTTACTCCAGCGCTTGTTCAGCAGACAGGTAAGGGTTTGCCCAGCATTTCCTCCCCAGCCAGTCTCCCAGCAGCAGTGACCCTGCTCCTGCCTGTGCCAGGGGGGTGGGCACGAGAGGGCAGCGAGCAGTCTCCCCTAGGTTGGGTGGCCAGACCCTAGAGCTTTCAGAGGCACCCGTGCAAGGCTGCAGGGAGCCAGCCCTTGCCTGGCTGGCACTCCCAATGCTGGGAGAGTCAAGGGGGCTGGAAAGGAGTGCCCTGGCTAAGCATGCTGGAATCACCCAGGCAGAGAGGGATGCTGAAGACCCTAAAATACTAAATTATCTTCCTTCATACATGAATAATACCATCCCTGAACAAGTCCTTCTTCTTGGAAAGGGCTGTCTGGGCTCCCCAGAGCACTTCTGCCAGATCTTGAGCCAGGCAGAGAGCAGCTCTTTTGAGGCATGAGGAGAAGAGAAACATCTTGCAGCCACTGTGGGCTTGCTTGTCTGCCTGTTTCCTCTGCCTGGGACAGTCTTTGCCTTCTTTCCAGGCCTGGCAGAGCCTGGGCTGCTGCCTCTCAGCAGCTGTGTGCAGCTGTAGGACTCCAGCATGGTTGGCTCTGGACCCACTCAGCCACCTGGTGCTGACTCCTGCTCCTTGGCAAGCTCTGAGTTGTGCTGTGCAGTTCAGTGGGCTGCCCTAGCCAGAGCCAGCTCTGGGGATACCCAGCCCTTCCCAAGGCAGCCAGGACCTGCCAGAGGATGGGCAGCTGTTTGTAGAAAGGGTTGAGCTGTGATTTCCCACGTGTTTTCTCTTTCCAGAGGTGAGCAGTCACTCCTGGCTGCTCTGCTCAGGGAAATACCCGGTGGCCCACGGACATGGCAAGATCTGGGAAAGAGGAGTGTTATCCTTCAGTGCCTATTCCCTTCCCCTGGCAGAGCACAACCTGCTTGTTGTTCTAACTGCCCCCTGAGCCACTAATCCAGCATCCCTGCTCTTGCTGCCTTTGTGGGGGAGGCCTTGCCCTCAGCTTGAGCCGAAGTTGCCCCTGCACTGCCGCCGCTGGGAGTTCTGCTCCCAGGGGGCTGTGGGAAGTGTCCTTCACTCCTTTCCAGATGTCGGGGACACACAGAAGGGTTGAGAAACTGTGAAGGGTTTGGCATTGCCCCATGCTCATTCTCCCATTTCAGCAAAAAGGGCTTCAGCTGCTCTGGTGGGCAGCTGAGCCCTGAGCGGGGCCGAGCGTCTGTGCTGGCACTGAGCTTGTGTCCCTGGGTGGCTGCAGTCCCTGGAGCCCAGCTTCCTCACAGCTTCTGAGCTAGCCAGCTGTGTGCTCACCAGTCTGTCTGCCAGGGGCTGACCTCCAGATGCAGCTGGACTGTTCTCTGCAGTCTGGGGGTCCCATCCTGCCCCTTGCCTCCATGTAATTCTCCCGCACACAGGCTGGGAGGGAACCTTGCCCATCCCTGCCAGAGGGCAGCTGTAGGCTGGGTTGTGTGACCGTGCTCACCCTCTGCTTGCTGTGCTCCTCTCTCCCTCCCTCCTCCCTCTCCTTGCCCTTCTGACTTCAGGACTGTTGTGGAAACTGCAGCGACAGCGAGGAAGAGCCCACCCGGCTGTAGGGCACAGCTTGTTCTCCAGCCTCTGGGACCCTCTTGCCTCTCCTGAGTGCCCAGCCTGAAGGACACAGTCGCAGTGGCCCCACAAGGTGGATTTGTTTACAGTTTTATATGTCTGTATGTGAAGACTGTGAGGAAGATTCCAAGGCTGGCAGCCGCACACGGCTCGGGTTGAGGTGCCTCTGACCACGGGCAAGCCCTGAGACAAACCCGGACACTTCCAAATCTGCCACTTGGGATGGTGCTGGTGCTGCTGCCGCTCCTGTCCCAGGCCCAGGGTGGGAGGGAGGGATCGTGCCGGCATGGGCCGAGGCCAGGCTGGAGCAGCTCTGCTGACACATTCCACGGTGCCCAAGCGGCACCGCAGGTTTGATGTATATTTATATATGTTGGTCTGTACATATCACATGTTGGATTTTAGTCTATGGGTGGGGGCCTGCGCTGCCCCCACCCTGTCACAGGCACAAATGTCCTCCTATGGGAGGAGTGACGGTCCCAGCTTTGTTCCAGGGAGTCCTGGACAGAGGCCTTCTGTGCCTTGAGGTGTCTAAATCATCTTTCCTGGACCTTTCTGGCCATGCTGAGGTGTCCTGGCTCCAGCGGAGTCCATTGCTCAGCCTCGAGGCGCAGGAAAGTGCTGTGCCAAAGCGTCTCCCATTGCGTCCTGGCAGCAGAACGTCACTGCCTTGTCCTCGTGTCCCTGTCTGCTGGAGCCTGCTGCCTCCTGCCTCGTCTCACACGTGCTGCCAGCTCCAGTGAGCTGATTCCGAGCCCCTCTCCAGACCACAGGCACAGCTGGACACAGCCACTCCCGGGCACCTGCTGCTGCTGTGGCCAAAGGGTTGGTCTGATCCTGGCACGCTGCAGGATAGTGGCAGTGCAGTTCCACCAGCTCTGGACCTGTGCATCCCAGAGATGCGCCCGTCCCCAGGCCCAGCTCAGTGGTGGAGGAGCAGACACAAAGGACCCTGCTCTCAGGGAGCAAAGCTGTGATAAAGGGAATGTCCCTTCCCAGGGTCATGTGAAGCAGTGACCCAAAAGTGAGTGGGCTGGGACCAGCTTCTTGTGTGTCCCCAGGGGCTCTGGGGGGCCAGCACAGCTCCTGCACCTACAGGCAGGAGCCTTCTGTGGGGAGCAGCGTGGGGATCAGCCCACCTCTCCATCCAGCTTGTCCTGTCCCCTCTTGTGTACACTTGTCCCAGCTGTGTCCTGAGCAATAACTTGTCCCTTCTGTGTGTGTGTGTGCACACGTGTGTGTGTGTGCTGCTGCCTCTGCTCATTCTGAGCCAGGCCCCCCGGGGGGGCTGAGCACCTACTTGGACCTGTGGTATCATTTGCTTGCCTTGCACTAAAGTTGGAGAGTATTTAAATTTTTAACCTTTTGTTAAGTGTAAAGATTTGCTGTGCCTTGTATTGCTCTCGTGTCATGGGGAGCCTGATCCAGGCGATACAGGGTTGGTGGCTGTAAGAAGGGAGTGGGGACCTCATTTCTGGTCTGCCATGGGCTGTGCTGGTGCTCCTGTCCTGCAAGGAAGGGCTGGGGTTGCTCTCCAGGGCAAAAAGGCTGATGCTGGCTGAGCCCTGAGTATCACAGATGACCCTCAGTGTCTTTGCTGCAGATTTTGAGTCAGTGTCAGGGCACGACAGGTATGAGGCCTTGTGCTGTTGGGATGCTTGTGCCTGCTGTGGTCCCCTCTGGGGCATGTCCATGCCCAGCACAGCCCCTCCTGGGGGGAGGGGACCAGGACAGAGTCCTGCTGCCCTCTGATCCCTGTGAATTACTGCTCCAGGGGGGCCACCATGCATGGGAACCTTGGGGCAGCACAGAGTGCTGCTGCTAAGCTCAAGAACAGCCCCTGCAAGGGGGACCCTGCGTGGTGACACGGGGTGAGGGGCACGACGGTCACCACGGGTTGAGCAGTCCAAGGGGGCAGCCTGGTGGGGGACACAGGGTGGGTTTGGGGTCCGGGGCTGGCGGCAGCGGTGCCAGCCTCATGCGCAGCGCGGGGGGGCCGCACGCAGCTGCACTGGGATGAGAATAGCAAGTGTGGCTGGGTAGCCAGGGAACAGTTGCTATGGGAGCGGGCCGAGGAGTTCTCACACTCAGAGGGGGCATCTTGGGGTAAAATCCAGGCATTTTCTGCAGCCCTGGAAGGAAGGAAGGCAGGCGGGGGGATGGGGACTGCTTGGGCATTGCTGTTCCAAACGCGCCAGGCGGGATGCTTGTGCTGCCCTCCTGGCACTGCCTGGGTCATGGCAGCCTGGCACCAAGGTCCTGGGGTCACCAGCGTGTTGGGGTGTCTGTCACATGTTCAGGGTGGCTCTGGGGCAGAGCTGGAGTGTGAGCAGAGCCCTGAGCAGGGCAGGGAAGTGGCTCTGCCTGTTTCTCACCTGCCCAGTGGTGCCCCAGCATTTGGGGGGTGTCTCCTCCTCATCCCTTCCTTGATGGGGGTAGGAGCACACAGGTGAGAGGATGCTGGTGTACATCCAGAGCTGGAGTGGGGGGATCTGGGCCCTACGGCCACAGGCGAGCTGTGGGGTCCTGAGCACACCCGCCGGTGCTGTGGGGCTGTGGCGGCAGCTCTGCACACCATTTTCAGGGGTGAAGGATGCTCTCAGCTGTTGCCTGGGCAACGGCTCCTCCTCCAGCCCACCATGTGGCTCGGGGAGCGCTCCCCCGCCTGCCTCCCCCCGCTGCTGGGGAGAAGGGGAAGGGGAAGGCAGCTCCCGGCCCCCGGCGCTGGCGGGGCCGGAGGCCTGGCTCCCTTCGCCCGCCCTTGCCCTGACCTGACGATGCCCGTGGGCCCCACCGTGCCCCCCGTCCCTGCGGTCCCCATGCCTCAAGGGACCACCCCGGCCCCCCCGCATGGCCGCAGCCCCCTGCCCGCCCTGGATGCTGCTGGGGCACCCCCACAAACACCGAGCCGGCAGTGCCCGACTGCCGTGGCCGCGCTGTGAGGTCGGATCGCAGGAGGCGAGTTCCAGCAAGGTGAGTCGGGGGCAGAGCCGAGGGGACCGGGGGAAACGTGGCCACTGCGGCCCCGCTGCGAGCGCGGTGGTCGGGCTTGGCCGGAGCCGCTGTGCCCAGTGTGGTGGGAGTGCGCTGCCAGCTCCCGGGTCACCCAGGCCATCCCCTGGCCGGGATGGAGGAAATCCTTCCAGCCGGCCCCCGGCAGGACAATGCGCCGTGTGTGCGGGTGCCTGCCAGCCTGCCCACGGGGAGGAAACCATAGCGGGGTCATGGCCTGCGTGGGGCACCCACACCCATCACCCACCCGCATCTGGCGCATTTCCCCCCCAAAAGCGCTCTGCCCCGCTCCTGGCACAGCCCCAGGGACTCTGGAGCCCGAGCTTGGTGCAGTCCGAAGGAGCCAGAGGGGTGTCCCATGGGGGCCACGACCACTGGCCTCATTTACAGCAGTGACAACCACCGGATAGCAGTGGCGAGGGGAGCCCTAGCTCAGGGACAGCTGCCCAGGCCAGGCTGGCGAGGGTTCTGCTTGGGGCTATGGTACCCAAGGCAGTGGGGTGACCCCAGGACACCCAGTTCCATTTTGGCCATTCGCTGGCCCCCTGCCCTGCAGAGCCGCGTGTCTCACTGCAGTGCCCAGGTGGGCTGTGCCAGGCGCTGTTAAGGTCTTGCTGTGGCCCTGTGGTGGCCGTCACCCCGGGGAGCACGCAGTTGTCACCCCTTGAGGAGGCTGGGGGTGGCATTGCAGGAACGGGTGGCAGCACCCCCAGGGCACCTCCAGGGCGAGTGCAGGGCTACCGACCGCGGGAGCCTGTGGCACCACCCCACCGGGCATCGCAGGGCCCTCACCCTACCCGGACCGGGAGCCGCTACCCGGGAATCCACGGCTCCCCCACCCCGTGCGGCTCCCGCGGCCACCCCCGGGGATGCCCTGTCCCTCTCGCCACCGGCATCCCGCCGCCGTTCCCCAGGGGCCGGAGCTGGGGGGATTCCCTCGGCAGTACCGGTGCCCAGCCGGTAGCCCCCGAGAGGCGGCGGGTCCCGGGGCGGGGGGTGCGGGGAGCCCGCGGATCCCTCCCCGAGCCGAGGGCGGGGCGCAGCGGCGGGGCGGGAGCCCGGGCGGGCGGGGCGGCGCGCGGCGGCGGCGCGGGAGCGCTCACCGGAGACAAAGGCAGCGCCGGGAGGCGGCGGCGGCGCCGCGCACCGGGCGCGCACCGGGCCCCCTCCCCCGCCGCGCTATGGAGCCGCCGCCCGCCGCCTGAGCCACGTGCGCCGCCGCCGCCGGTAACGGGAGCCGCGGAGGGAGCGGGCGCGGCGCCTCCGCCTGTTGCGCGGTGCGGGGGCGGCGGGGCCGGGGCGGGGGCGCGCGGGGCCGTCGCCACCGGGGACCGCGGCGGGGGCGCGCGGCGCGTACCGGGACGCGCATCTCCGGTCCGGCCCCGGCGGGCGCGCGCCCCGGGGGAGGAGGAGGATGAGGATGAGGAGGATGAGGAAGGGGTGCCGCGCCCGGCACGGGGAGCGGGGAGGTTCCCCGCCGGGGTGTCACCCTCTCCGCAGAGGCACCGGGTACGGATGCGACGCGGGCAGCGGGGCCCAGGCCGTGGCCGGGGGCAGCGGGGCGGCCCGGGGCTACCGGCGGGGCCCGGCTCGGCGGCCGCTCCGCTCTCCGCCCGGCGTGACTGTCTCCAGCCCGGCCCCGCTCCTCCCCCAGCCCGCACGTCCTCGGCAGCCCCGCTCCCCCCGCACGCCCCAGCTGCGGACGCCCCCGGTCCGCGGCGGCGCCAGCCCGCCCTGCACCGCTTCCCGGTGTTCCCCCGGTCGTCATCCCGGGGCTCGACCCACGGCCCTTCCCGCACGGTACCTCTCCTCCCCGGGGATGCCCAGGCTGCCGGCGCGGAGCCTGTTGCAGCCGATGTGGCGAGCGCTGCCCTAACCGAGCTGGGTTCAGCCAGGGCACCCCTCCCCAAAGACCCAGATCCCGGCGCTGCCTCAGCCCACGCGTTTGTTTGCGTGATGGAGCAGCCCCCGCTGCCCGCCGGAGCGTGGTCAGGGCCCCCGGCTCCTTCCTTCCCCATCCTTTCTTCCTTCCGCTGGGCTCGGCCCTCCGGCCCCGCGGCACCCTCAGCCCCGGTGGCCCTGCCGGGATCCCTTGCCAGCAGCGTGGCCCTGCGCCGCAGGGTGATGGAGCACCCCGCGCCCCTTCGCCCTGCTCCGGGGGAGTGATAATGTCACCGTGATCACCCAGCCTTCGCCTGCCGTCGCTCCAGGCTCACCCTCCTCCCTGCTGCCGAGCCCGTTTTCTCCCACACCGCGATAATGAGAATCCTGACGGGTGCTTACGTGCCTGCCTGCGAGCACCCATGGGTGCTGCTCGCCGCTCACTGAGGAGCAGACCTGCCCCTGGCACACACCTTTGACATTGGATGCTTGGCTGGATGTGACCGAGCTGTCACCCTGCCTAAAGGACGAAGGCGATGGTTCCCATCACCGCCACCCCCGGCTCTGCATTGCTGTGTTGGGGTGCCACCATCCCCAGTGGCTGCCAGGCCAGCGATGGCTTTGGCGCACGTGCTCCTGCAAGCGCCACGTGCGGCAGGGAACCGGCACCTCTGCTCGTCCCTCCTTCTGCCCAGGTCACCCTCCTGTGTGGCAGCACAGGGATGAGCTGCCTGGGCTCAGCAACAACTTAGGGTGGGCAGGAGAAGGGGATCCCACTGGGCACCCCATTATCTTGAAGATGATGCTGTGGCACCACAGCATCCATCTCCCACCCCAGGGTGCCCAGCAGTGCCATGGGCGATTCTAGGGGAGCTGCGCAGGTTTGCATCCCTGGGGGTGATGGTGGGGGGGTGCATGGGGTGCCAGGCACGGTTCCCCCTGGCTGCGGGCGCTGCGGCGCATGTGGAGCGAGTCACCATGGGAACGGGGCGTCCACGTTTCCGTGTCGCTCACGCTCGCGTCTGTCTCGTTGCAGGGCCCCCACCCCGGCGGTCCCCCCCCAGCGATGGGCAGCGGGACCCCGGCAGCCCCGTCCCCCCGCCGCCCGCCCCGCCGGCCCCCCGCCCCACCGCCCGCCCGGCGCACCCAGGCCTGACCCACCCGCTCCAGCCCCCCCCAGCTCCATGGCGAGGACGGACCCCTGACGGCAGGCTCGCCCGCGGGCCAGAGGAGACGGCGCCGGGCACGGCCCGGGGAGATGCCCTCGGCGGCCCTGACAGCATCGGGTCCTCCCTGACCCTTCCGCCGCCCTGAGCATCCCGTCCCCCATCCCGAGGGCAGGGAGAGGCGGGGGCTCTTCCCCCCGGGGCCGGCTGCCAAGATGGTGATGTCCCAGGGCACCTACACCTTCCTCACCTGCTTCGCGGGCTTCTGGCTCATCTGGGGCCTCATCGTGCTGCTGTGCTGCTTCTGCAGCTACCTGCGGCGGCGGGTGAAGCGGCAGCAGGAGGAGCGGCTGCGGGAGCAGAGCCTGCGCGCCTTGGAGATGGAGCCGCTGCACTACGAGGGTTACGGGGGCAGCCCCCCCGGCATCGCCATTCCCCACCGCCTCCGCCTCGAGCCCCACCATCACCACCATCACCCCCACCACATCCCACCCCCCCGGCCCTGGAGCTGCCGGCACGGTAAGGAGCAGGGAGGGGCTCTCGCATCCCCGGAGCACGTACCTCCCCCTGTTTTGGGGGGGATAGGACGCGAGAGCCGGGGCGCAGCGCTGACGGCAGCAGGGGTCCGGGGGGGGCTTTGCCTTGCAGAGTCAGACCTGTCAAAGCCGCCGTGCTATGAGGAGGCGCTGCTGATGGCGGAGCCCCCCCCGCCATACAGCGAGGTGCTGATGGACACGCGGGGGCTCTACCGCAAAATCAACGCCCCTTTCCTGAGCCATGAGCGGCTGGAGAAGCAGGAGCAGCCTCCCAGCTACAAACCCCTTTTCCTGGACGCCGGCTACGGCTCAGCGCTGCACCTGCCCCGCTCAGCCAGCCCCGGCCCTGCCTGCCCGGACCTCTACCTGCAGCAGGAGTGCTCCCCACGCATGTTTCCCAGCTGGACGGACTCGGAGCTCAGCAGCAGGGACACCTACGAGACGGGACCCTGGCACCTCCCGGTCTCCATGCCCCTCTTCGGCAGGACTACCGCTGTCTAACGGCGCCCGGACCTTGCCGTGCACCTGGGGGGGGTGGGGGGGTTTCGGTTGCTCGTGTCACCCCAGGGACACCCGCCCCGGCGCGGGCCATCGCCGCCGGCGCGGAAGGGGCTGGTTCCCCGTCTGGCCCCCGCCGACCCCCCAATGGCCGGGGGCGCTGGGGACCCGGACTCTGCTCTGTTTCTTAAATTTTTTGTTTGTTACAGTTTGAGAATAAAAGTTTGTGGCTCGGGTTTGCCTCCTGGCGGGCTGGCATGGTGGGACCGCCCCCTCCCCAAGGCAGCCGTAGCCCCCCTCCCAGTCCCAGCCCTCCGTGCCGCCCCAGCAGGCTGCAGCCCCCGTGGGAGACGCTTTATTTATTAACAGACATGAGCACACCGCCGGTACAGAACTTGTGCTTTCCAAAAATTTCTGGGGGGAATGGGAGGGAGAGGGGCCAAGCAGGGGCCAAGCAGGGGAGGACAGGGCTCCCAGCAAAGAAGTGGGGAAGGGGTAAAAGCCCCCACATCAGCTCCCTGCCGGGGTTTGGGGGGGGGACGCCGCTGGCTGCAGCCTTGCCTCGGTCGGGTCACTTTATTGCCATATTCATTTATTATTATTATTATTATTATTTCTTTTTTTTTTTTTTTCTTTGAACTCGTGCAAAGTACTGGGGGGGCTCCCGGGGGGGGCACGAAGAGAACGAGGACCCTGTCCCACGGCCGGGCAGGGGATGCGAGCGTGTGTCGTCCCCCCCAAAGGGGCGCTGGGGTATCGGGGTGGGGGGGCTGCTAAGGGAGGGCTGGGGGGCTGACACGGCTCCTACCGACAACTTAAAAAAAGAGAGGAGAAGGGGGGGCTGTAAAAGGTGCCCCGGGGCGGGGCTGCAGAGGGGCGGCCCCCACCTGGAGGCCTCATCCTGCGGGGCCCCAGAGGGGTGAGGGGGGCCCGGCCCCCGGCTGCAGCCCCCTCGTGCCCCGCGCCGGCCGGGGCGGGCTGCCTGTGCCGGCAGCGGGGCCTGGGCTCACAGGGCCCCCCCAAAGCTCTCCTCTTCCTCGGGCAGAGGGTCTGCATCCCAGCACGTGATGTCGATCTCTGGAGGACAGGGAGAGGGGTCAGGATGGCTTGGGGTGTCCCAGAGAGGGACAGACTCCCCCTCCTCACTGTCCTCACTCACCTGGGGGCTTGTTGTAGAAGACGGGCTGGGGGGCTTTGGCCGACAGCTCCTCGGTGGGGGGCACCTCCTCCTCCTGGGACTGGCTGAAGTAGCCCTCGCTGGCCTGGGGGGTGGGGGCAGGTTGTCAGGACCCCCCCAGCCCCCCATCACCCCCTGACCTCTCCCCACAGTGATGCTCACCTGCTCCCCACGACCCGGTGTCCCATCCTTGTGGGCCATCTCCCCATTGGTGATGGGGGGCGTCTCTCGGCCTGGGGTGTCTTCCTGGGGCGTGTGCTGGCAGCCCAGATCCTGGGACTGGGGGTCCCCCTCGCCAGCTGCCTCTTCCTCATCCTCATCCTCCTGCTCCACGTCGCAGAAGGTGGCAGGGGGCTCAGGCAGCTCATCCAGGCTCAGCAGGGCCCCCTCCTCGGGCAGCATGGCCGGGGGTGTCTCGGGGACAGGGGCAGCAGGCAGGGGCCAGGCAGCTGGGGGTGTCACCCCGTCGCTCTGCCACAGGTCGATGAGGCTCTCGGGGTTGGGGGCTTCCCCAGTTTGGGGCTCATCAGCCACGGGTGGCAGGGAGGGCTCGGTGGGCTCCAGGGTGACCAGGTCCCCCAGGGCATCACCCCCCGCTGTCCACACTGGCCTGGGACTGGGCTCGTCCCCAGGGGGCTCGATGGCCTTGTCCTCGGGCCCCGGGAAGGGCCAGTGCTGCTCGGGCGTGGCTGGCCCGGGCTCCTGTGCGCTGGGGCTGGGGGACTCTGAAAGGAGGGGACAGGAGTCAGTGGGGACACAAAACCTCGTCCAGGGCTGGGGATCACCCGGGGACAGGGAAGCAGCTCAGGGGGATTTGGAGTCCTTTGGACTGGGCACAGTACGGGGAATGCTGCAAGGATGGGTGGGCATGGCTGGGCAGGGAGAGGATTGTGACATGCACTGGGGAGTGAGGGGACACAGGGAGGGACTCCCTGGGGAGTGGCAGGGAATGGGAGAGGTGCCCTGGGAAGACGGAGAAGGGAAAGCTGGGATGCACCAGAGGATGCCAAGGGGCCAGTGGGGATGCAGCAGGGACACACGGTGACAGCAGCAGAGCTGGCTGGGGTGCCCTGGGGACGCAGTGGGGCAGAGGGGACAGACAGAGGGATTCAGCAGCTCTGGAAAGGACGCATGGCAGGACGGCGCAGACTGGGCAGCATCGCACTGGGGGACCCAGCAGAGACAGCAGGGCTGCACTGGGGGTGCAGCAGGGAGGGCTGGCATGTACCGAGCTGGGGGAATGCACTGGGGATGGAGGGATGCATGGCGTGGCGTGCAGCAGAGAGAGCAGGAATGCACTGGCATTAGAAAATGCACTGGAAGCAGTAGGGTACAGCCACGACGGCGGGGCTGCAGGCGGGGATGCAGCAGAGACGGCGGGGATGCAGCGGCACGGAGCAGCGGGTACGGCGGGGAATGGGTCAGCATGGATGCACTGAGCCATGCAAGGGCAGCTGGGGGGGCTGCAGCAGAGCCGAGGGGGCTGCAGCAGAGCCGAGGGGGCTGCAGCGGGGATGTGGCAGGCGGGATGTGCCGAGGGACGCAGACGGGACAGCGCGGGTGCACCGAGCCATGCAAGCGCGGCTGGCGGGGCTGCAGCAGAGCCGAGGGGGCTGCAGCGGGGATGCACCCGGCCGCCCTGGGCAGGGGAGGCAGCGCCAGCCCTGCGCCCACCTTTGGGCGTTGCCGGCGGCTGGTCAGCGGGCGCGCGGGTGCCCGGTGGGCCCGGCGGCGTGGCGGCCGGGCTGGGCTCGCAGGGGCTGCAGCCCGCCGCCGAGGCCTTGCGGAAAGCGTCCGACTGGCTGCCTGCGGACAAGGGAGACGGGCTGGCGTGGGGGGCTGCCCACGCTGATGGGGGGAACCAGAACCCCACACCAACCCAGCTGTGGGCTGCCAAGCGCACACCACGGTGCACCCACCACCGCGCCGTTCCCTCCTGGGTGGTGGGGTGGAGGCTTCCGTGGGTGCAGCATGTCCCCTTCAGGTGTCCCCTCCAGCCCCATGAGTTTCAGCCCCCACATCTGCTGGGCGAGGGGACAGGCAGCCCCGTACCTGCCATGGTGCACACTGGTTCTGCCCACGTGTCACTCAGCCATGCCCTGACACAGCTTTTGTGGGCACAGCTCCGTGCCCTGTCAACTGTGCCTGTGGGGGCACTCGGCCCCTGGAACCACCTGGCCCCTTCTGCCCCACTGGCACAGCCCCACACATTCTGGGCACAGCCTTTTCCATCCCACGCTGCTTTGTGGACAGTCTTGCATTCTTGTCCATGGCACAGCTGCTCCATGCCCTTCTGCCCCACTGGCACAGCCTCACGTGATCCTGGGCACAGCCTTTTCCAGGGCAGAGACGTCCCTTTCCCTTCTGCCCCATCAGCACGTGCGTCTGGCACAGCATTTTCCACTCTGCCTGACCCTGCCCCACGGGCACTGTCCTGCATGTTCCAGGGCACAGCTGCCCCATGGGCACAGTTATCCCATCCCACTGTGGGTCATCACCTCCCCAGGCACAGCTCTACCCTGTCCCCATCTGTCCCCCCTGCCCTATGTCCCCCCTCCCAGGGGCACAGGGACCAGCGTGGGGTCAGCCCCAGCCGGGCACGGTCCCCGCCGGGGTGCCCATCCCCCTCGGGGTGCCCGTGCTGCCTCCGCCTCCGCTCCGGTGTGCCGTGGGGCTGGGTGGGCTGTGGGGCAGCTGCCCGCGGCTCGACCCCCGGAGCTGCGCGCCCGGGAGCTCCCAGCTACCTACATGGGAAGAAAGAGGAGAGATTTGGAGTGCGGTGGCAGGAGATATAGGGGAAGGGGGTCCGTGGGGGGGAGGAGGAGGAGGAGGAGGAAGAAGGTGGCCCACTGTCAGCTGTCTTTATGAAAGGACAGTACAGACGACCTGTGAAAGACAGACAGACGGACGGACGGAGAGAGAGAGAGAGCAAAGAGATGGGTCAGTCCCTGCTCAGCGCGGTCATGGCGGGGCTGGAGCACCAGGGCACCGGGATGGGAGCACAGCAGGGTGGAAGGCAGCATGGTGGGAGAATGGCAGGACAAGAGGATGGAAAGGCAGCAGGACAGAAGGACGTGAGGCAGCAGCACTGCCTGGCAGGTGGGGAGAGAGGCCAGGACACGGCCGTGGGAACAGCTACCTGCTCAGCCACAGCACAGCCCCACAGCGGGAATCCGTGGCACAACCCACGGCATGGCCAGAACACACAGCCCACAGCACGACCCACGGCACAGCCCCACAGCGCTGCCCCGAGGCACAGCCCCACGGCACAACCCCACAGCACATCCCCACGGCACAGCCCATGGCACAACCCATGGCACATCACACAAGAACACACGTCACAGGCTCCCTCCCAGCACAGCCCACGGTACAGCCCCCCAGCACAGCACCATGACACAACCCCATGGCTGGAGGCACCCACCAGGACACACAGTCCTTCTCTAGATTCACAAACAGCACCGGACCCCAGACCGTGGGGCAGCCCAGCTTCTCCATGGGGCACTCCTTGCCAGCTGGCAGCACGCTGAGTGCCCCACATGTGCATCTCCTGCCCCTTTTAGCTGTCACCATGGGATGTATTCCCAAGCCATCCCTGTTGCCCACCCATACACACCGACCACGCTTCCACCTTGGCTGCGGGCCCAGTGCTACGACAGGTGAGTAGACAACACCCAGCAGGGAGCAAGGTGAGCCCCATTTTGCTGAAGACAACCTGACATTCAGCCCCTGACAAGCTGCCCCAGCTGCAGGGGCCACGGGAGGTGCAGTGGCAGTGGCGGTGATGGTGGCAGTGATGGTGGCACAGCAGAGCAGGATGTCCCCTGCCATCCTCATACCCTCGGCACGCAGAACCACAGTGCCAGTGATGGCAGAGGATACAGCCCTTCCCAACATCACATCCCTGGTCTTTCCACATCCCCCTGCAATCCTTTGAGCTGTGACACTGCACTCACCTGTGCCTGGTCTCCTGGTACCCACCCCAGCCCCCGCAGCCCCTCACCTGTCCTGTGGCTGCCCGGTGAGACAGCATCACTGCTGCCTGATGCCACCCGCTCCTGCTGCTTGAAGAAGTCCCGGGGGTTGTCAGGCCGCTGAGCGATGATGGCAGCGGCCTCCTGTGGGGACGGAGGAGGCTGAGCCCCACTGCCCCGGTGGCGTGGGGCTGTGGGACCACTCTCCACACATCCCACAGCTTCATTCCCATCTAGCTGTGGGCACTGCTGGATGGGGAGTGAGGACCAGCACTGGCACAGCCATCACCACACTCACCTCCACCTCTGACTCCGATTTCCTAAACTGCTGCCTGTCGTCTTCCTCCTGCTGGTCCCCCTGGGAAGAGACACAGCATCACCCCCCAGCCCTGGGCACCCAGGTGGGGAAAGCCCTTCCCTGGGGTAATGCCAGTGGCAGCCCTGGCTCCAATCCTGGCAGCAGTCCTGCCGTGGCACTCACAAAGATGGACTGCTCCTTCAGGCGCTGCCGGGCCTCCTCCGCCTCCAAGCTCTGCTGCTTCCTCCTGCAATGGGGAAACGGGAGAGGCACTGGGCATCGGCTCCTGCCCCAACCCTGCCGGTGAGGGACACCCGTGTGCCCACCCAGGCACTCGCAGCCATCCCCCATCCCACCCAAGCCCAGCCGTGCCTGTGCTCCTCGATCTGCTCCTCGCGCTCCCGGTAGCGCCGCTCCCGCTCCTCCTGCTCCAGCCGCTCCTGCTCCATCCGCTCCTGCTCGAACCGCAGCCGGGCGTCCAGGGCCTTTTTCCTCTCCTCCTCCTTACGCAATTCCTCCTCTTTCTGGTGGGGGGGATCAATGAGGGGGCTGCCCATCCACCAGCCAGCAGCTCACCCCGCTCCCTGGGGTGTCCCTCCGTAACCCACCTTTGCCTGTTCCCAGAACTGCTCCCGGTTGAGCCGCTTCATCTCCACGGTGGCATCGGTTTTCTGGTAAGTGGTGCCCTGGGACGGAGGAAAGGTGGGGGTGGAGGGGCTGGGATCAGCGAGGGGTGCAACAGTGAGGGGTACAGGGGTGAGGGCTGTGGCACACAGGAGCCCTGGGCAAGAGGGACGCCCCAGTCCCGGCAGCATCACCAGCGCTGCCATGGGGACATTACCACGGGCTCGGCGTTCTCGTCCTCGCGCAGCCGCAGGCGGTGCAGCACTGGGCTGGAGACACGGGCCAGCCCGTTGGAGAGCCGCTGCCCGATGGCCCCGGGGTCAATGTCCTCCACGCTGCTGGCATTGACAATGACATCGACACCCTGGGGGGACGCAAGCAGCCATCAGGGTTCAGGATGCCCTGGCAGCATCTTCTCCCCCCTCCCAGCGTCACCCACCTGGAAGAACTCGGCAATCTTGGCTACGTGGCTGGCACAGGCGCATTTGCGGGCGTCCGGCACGTCCTCACCCACCTGTGGCAGCCAGGGAGGGACTGAGCTGAGAGAGGCAGCGGGGTGACCCCCACCCCACTGACCTCAGCAGGGCAGCAGGACTGTGGGGCACCCACAGCCCCTGGCCACTGCCAGCTCCCTCACACCCAGCCACATCCCTGTGGGCACAGCACAGCCCCCCTCAGCATGGCCCCCAGACTCACCCAGTTGACGAGGACATATTTGGGGAGCACGGCCTGGGGGTCCTTGACGCTGCAGAAGCCATACATCACCTTCTGAATCTCAAAGTGGCCGGAAAGCTCCAGCAAACCTCCACCTGGCACAGCACCATCAGCCCATGTGCACCCAGCACCAGGAATTGGTGACAGGGAAAACACCGGCACAGGCAAGCTGGCAGAGGGGACAGAGGACCTTACCTCCTGATGCTGCCAGCTTCAGGTCGTCAGAGCCATCCTCATACGTGTAGAGGGCCCTGGGGAGACACCATGGGTGAGACAAAGCCAGGAGGAGTGTGGGGCAGCCCCCAGCCTCCCCATCCTGCTTACACTGAGGTCAGGGCATGTCCTGGGGTCTGGCTGCTTGTCCCACAACAACCCCTTGTCCATCAACAGCACCAGGAGCCAGACTGCCAGGCAAGGCAGACAGGATGTGGGGCAGGGCCTATTCCCCAAACCTTGGTGGCAGCTGTGGGGAAGGGTCCCAAGTTTGGGGACAGTCACTTAGGCACAGGGACTCGCCGACTGCCATGCTGCAAGCCAACACAGTGTCACAGCAACTTGCTCACCCATCCCTGTCCCCTCACGACCCTTCCAGCTACTGACCAGGTTTGGGGACAACCCTGTGCCCCAGTAAGGACCTGGGTCCACTCACGTGCCCGGCTACGTGAGCCACCAGCCCAGCAGGCACCAGGCTGGGGGAGGACGCCGGAGCACCAGCAGCAGCAAATCAATGAGCCGCCAGAGTGTGATGGGGCCGTCATGGAGACCGTTCCTTGGAAACCATTCCCAGCTGATGGGAAACCCCCTGTCGCTCCCACCGTGCCCTGCCCAGCCCCTCTGGGGGCTCCACGGGGACCCCCACCAGCCAGCACCTCCCCAGAGGCACACAGCCAGCGATGGAGGGGGGACCACGCATGCCAAATCGGTCCAGGGCGGGTGGGCGAGGGGATGGATGTCGCTAGGCAACCAGCATCCTCCATCACCATGGCAACCCCCCCATCCCAGCTGGGATGCAGCTCGCCCCGATGACGAGGTGATTAGTGGAGGGGAGCGGGGGAGGCAGGCAGGCAGTGGGACCTGCGGGGCCTGGCAGGCACCCAAACCTGCCTGCCACCGTCACGCGCTGCACCCGGAAAGCCAAGGCCGCCCGTGCTGGATCCCCCACGTCCCCGCTCCGCCGCGGGTGGGCGGCTCTGCCCATCAGCATTCGGCTGGTGGTGCCCGCACGGCGCTTCTCAGAGCCCTAAAATCCCCCCTGTGCCGAGCTAAGCCGTCCTGGCTCGAGCCCGCAGCTCCAATCCACAGCCTGGGGAACACGAATTGAGGGTCCCTGCGGGCAGAGCCACCCCCAAAACAGAGCTGAAAAGCAAGGGGAAGGCAGGCAGGTGCCTAAGAGGGGAGGGCCTCCCTCTGCCTCCAGCACCCGAGCCCCCCGAGTCCCTGGCAGGGAGCCGCAGATAATTGCACCAACGAGATTGACTTTAATCCGCACATCCCGATCCCGCTAATCGGCCGCCCCAGCCGGCGCCAGCTTCCAGGCCTGCAACAGCTGCAAAGTGCCGTCTGTGACAGGGAAGGGTGGCAAATGCAGCCCCTGAGCCCCCAGGAACGGGGGAGGAATGGCAGCAGTTTGGGGGAGCGCAGGGCAGCGAGCTGGAAGCTGGCAGGGTGGGATGCAGCTGGCAGCAGACAGGAGAAAAGAAGTAGGGCAGAGCTACAGCATCACTGCCTGGGGAGCCCTGTGGGTGCTGGGGGCACCCACTGCCTGCTTTTCTTCCCCAGAACCCTGCCATGCTGGGTGGGCACAAGGCTGCTGCCTGCACCCGGGGGTGCTCCCAGGGCAGACGGGGCTTGCTGTGCACACAGCTCAGCAGCACAGCCTGACTCCATGCCAGGATGGAGGTTTCCATTCCAGGAGCCAGAGAAGCCGTGCTGGGGCCAGTAGCATCCTGAAGGGTGCCCCCAGGACCCCATAGCCCAACAGCACCACCACAACCCCTGGCAGTGGGGACCAGCTGTGTCACAGTGGGTGCTGTCAGCATCACACATTGATTACCCCACTTCCACAGCTTCAATCCCTCCACCCAACCCATAGAGCCCTTTCCCACCCCCGGGCTCCAGGTATGTGGGTCACCCGTGGGTGGAGATGCCCTGTGCAGCCCGGAGGGGGGGCTCCCCACAGCCGGGGGTCTCCACTGAGGATCCCTCCTCACCCCAAGCAAAGGGACCGCAGCCCCGCTGCCCTCGCATGGCCCCGCTGCTCACCGGGGCAGGCAGAGCAGCATCCCCGGGTGCCAGAACGGGGCTCCCGCGGCAGCCCACCCCCCATGCCACGGCCAGGGAGGGGTCACATCGCCCCAGCCTCCCGCCCCAGCCCCGGCACATGTGTTTCCAATGTGGCTGGGAGCTCCAGGGAGTCGGCGTGCTCAGAAAGCAGCACCAAATTCCTTTCCGATCGAGTAATGGGCCCCAGCAGCCTTCGCGGGGCCGGGCAGGGGGAGGGGATGCTCGGACCCTTCAGGACCGGGCTGGAGCAGGGGAAATCCCAGACTAAACAGAGGGATCCCGGCCGGGCATGAGCGTGGCATTCCGCGGTAGCGGCCCAGGGCCAGGCTCTAGCACAGTGTCCTCCCGGGCAGCTCCTTGGCTCAGCCAGTCTGGGCCCTCCTCCCCGCGGGACTGTCCCCATCACCTTGCCCGATGCAGCCCCACCAGCATCACCCCTCATCCAGCACCTCTGGAGCGGGCCCTGCAGAGGGGATGATGTTCCCACAGGCACTGAGTGCCAGGAGCTCCGGTGACAATGGGATGGGGTGGCTGGGGACGATGGAGCGGCTGGGGACGATGGACCAAAGTCAGCCCCGCGGATGGGGATGCCAGGCGATCACCGCCTGGCCGGGATCAGCGTTGGAGGTGTTTGTGGGGGAGCCGCCACCGGCCCCCTCGCCTTCCCGGGAAGCGATTCTGCTTCTCTCAGCAGCTTTGGCAGGGACGGCTCCTTTGCAGCGGCTGCCGGGAAGCGAGATGTACCCAGGGCTGACAGCTGCCGCCTGGCCGGCAACACACACGGCGCTTGCCCACAGCACCCCTGGGCTGACCGCGGGACTGTGGGGCCCTCCGGAGACCCCCGGGGACTGGGGGGACTGGACCTGCCCAGGCCCACACAGCCCTGTCCTGAGAGTAAGGACCTGCATAGGGACAGACGTCTGACGGGCTGGGCTGTGGGTGCAGCCCAGCTGGGAGGTGGGAGTCCCCGGATGGGCGGTGGGTGTATCCCGGAGGGGCGGTGAATGCCCCTGGCTGGGTGGTGGGTGCACAGTAGCTCCCCTCCGTCCGCCCCCCACCAAAAGCATCATGCACAGCATGCACCCAGCGCTCCACACTGCCCAGCGAGATGCGCCCCAGCGAGCCGGCAGCGCTCGCACCCAGCCTGCCGGAGGCACCCTGGAGGGCAGGGAGGGAGGGGATGGCGGGGCGGATGGCCCCAGCCAGCCTCCCGGCACCCGGCTGGGCTGGGAGATGCGGGTGGGCTGGCAGTGGGTGATGCTCCCTGCAGCGGGCCTGGGTCCAGCCGGCCTCGACACCCGGTGCCCCGCACCGGGGCGCGGGCAGCGCGACAAGCCGGGGGTCCCAGCGGAGAGAGCCGCTCCCCTCCCCGACTCAACAGCAACCCCAGCCCGGCGGGGCAACCTCGGGCCGACACACTGCGACCCACCAAGGATGCGGCAGCCCAGGAGCTTGGGGGAGCCTGAGGGTAGCGGGAGCGGCGGGAGATGCTCGGTGCCCCCGCGGCTTCAGGCCTCTCTCCGCCGGGCAGCGGGACCGCCCGCTGCCGGGATACCGGTGAAGCCGGTCGGGAGCAGGACCGGTCGGGAGCGGGGCCGGGCTGCGGGCGCCCCGATCCCCTCCCCATCCCCCGTTGCCCGGGCGCCCCTGCCCGCGGCTCCGGCTCCAGACAATGGCGAGGAACCGGTGCCGGGCCCAGCACCGGGGAGCCCCACGGGGCCCTCCCCGCCGTGCGCGAATTCCCCCGCTCCCCGCTCTCGCTGCCCGGCTGGGGGTCGGACCGGGCCGTGCCGGGGACTCCCGGGGCCGGCGGGTCCCGGCGCTCGCACGTGCCGGCCCGGCGCAGACAAAGCGGGGACCGCGCCCCGGCCCGGTGCGGCGGGCAGGTGCGGACACCGGGGGCGGCGAACCGGGCACACCCCCCGCCGCCCCGCCCGCCTTTGTGTGCCGGGGCTCGCGGGGACGGCGGGGGGCGCAGCTCGGGGCGCGGCCGGTGTTACCGGGCGGCTCCGTGCACAAAGGGCGGCGGCGGCGGCGGGGACAAAGGGGCGGCGGCGGCGGCGGGCGCGCTCACCAGTCGGTGGGGCTGTCCTCGCCGATCACGTCCTGGTAGGAGGCGAGCAGCTCCAGGCGGTGCGCCGCGAAGCCGACGCCAGCCATGGCGGGGCCGGGATGCTGCCGGGGGACCGGAGGGACCGGCCGCCTGCCCGCCTCCGAGACACTGCCGCAGCGGCCGGGCGGAGGGGCGAGCGGCGGGGAGGCTCCGCCCGCCGCCGCGCCCGGTCCTAGCGCCGCGAACGGCGGCCCCCCTCCCCTCCCCTCCGCCCCCCCGCCCGGCCCCCGCCCCCGCCGCGCCCCCGGGGCGCCCCCGGGGCACCCCACCGGCCGCGCCGCCCGGCCCCGAGCCGGGACCCCGGGGGTGCGGGAGCATCACCCCCGCCCCGGGCCGCCCCCGCACGCAGCTCGCCCCCGGGATCCCGCAGCCTGGGCTCTGCTCTGCCCCCGCAGCACCGCGCTCCGGGCCGGCCCCAGCCCCAGGGACGCTGAACCCCGGCTCAGCTCCTCCTGGGAACCTGCACGCCGGGTGATTTCGCATTTCGGGCTCTCCTCCGCCCTGGGGACGCATCCTGTGCTGCCCCTCCCGGGAACTTGCACTCTGGAGACCTCTCCTGCTGGGTGGTCCCTTTCCATTCCCATATTCTCCCCTGCCCCACGTCCTCTACACCCAGGGATGTGGCACACGTGGCTTCCCGTGCCCTCCGCTGCCCCACGCCGAGCCCCCGTGTCCAAGGTTTCCTCTCCAAGGACACGGCACCGTCGGCTTTGCCCTACACACCCAGCAGTGCCCTCACTGCCCGCACAAGGGGTCACTGGACACGGCCTTTTTGGGGGCGTCTTTGATGCCCATCTGCTCCTCTAGCCCCACCACTGCCAAGCCCCCGGTCCTTTCAGAACCTCGCTAGCACCTTTTCCAGGAGGTTTTGCCTCTGTGTGAACCCACAGCTGGTTTTGCACTGACCCTCGCAGGGCTCTGAAGGGGCTGCCAGCCAGGTCTTAATGCTCCTGCCAGGACAGGCAGCGATTCCTGTCCCTGGCGCTGCCCCCAGCCTGGAGGGGTCTCTGCCAGAGCAGCAATGGAGAGCGCGTAGGGCCTGATTCCTGCGGGATGGGGATGCTGGTGGAGTGGCCCGTCGCAAGACAAGCCCTTCAGGCAGCCCGTGGGACATGGGGACATGAGGGACATGGGACAGGGTGCCGAGGGTCCCGGCGGTGCCGCCCGCCCTCCTCACACCAGCATTTCCGAGCGAGGCCAGAGCCGGAGCCGCCCTAAGAGGCTGTGAGAGTTTGGGAGCAGCTGTGGAGCAGCTGCCGGGGCCAGCGCGGGGGCTGGGGCCGGGGCAGGCGCCCCACAAGCGGCTCAGATGTCTTTGGGGGTGGATGTGGTGGGACCCTGCTCGGGGATGTGGTGGGAGCTCCGAGCCTACCGCCGCCAGGCTTTGTTCTCGGAGCAGCGAGGCTGCAGCCCCTCCCCAGGCTCCACCTCCGCAGCCCACCCGAGACCCTCCTTCCGCTGCCTGTGCACAAGCTCCTCACATAGTGCGCAGAGCTGGTGGGCAAGAGATGCCCTTGGCAAAGCGCAGAGGCACCTTGGGTGGTAGAGGCGCCATCAGGAGGGCCCAGAGGCAACAGGGAGCCAAGCAGAGCCAAGCCCCCCATGAGCGCAGACCTTGCAGTAGCACCAGGGGATGCTTGGCTCTCCCCAGGGAAGAGGCAGGTTGACTGTGGCACCCTGGCCCTGCTCCACAGCTGGCAGAACCTGTTCCCAGCCTGTGCTAGCCCAGCAGGCTCCGTCCCGCACCACTGCCTGCCCCTGCCCCTTTCCCACCCTCCACTCACGGGTTGCTGTCCAGCCAACCCAGGGTTGGTTCAGGGCCTGCCCACGTGTGGCCACAGCCACCTCACCTTCCCCTGTGCTTCCTCTGACCTTGGCTGCACGGCTGGGACTCACACGTGGGCACTCAGCCCTGCTCCTGCAGCCCTGCCAGGCAGGCACCAGCTGCTTCTGTGCCATGTCCTGCTGCTTCCCAGTGCGACCATCCCACTGCTCTCACGTGCCCCAGCCCGACTGCCTGGCACAGCCCCAGCTTGTCTTTATCCCTCACCTTTCCTCGCCCCATCTTTGATGTGCTTTTGCACTCCTGGAACTGGCAGTGAGAAGACGTGGCACCGCAGCCCGGATCTGGGTGATGCCAGGAGGTATTTGGCTTCCCACAGCCAGCTCCTGCCCCAGGCAGAACCTTCCAGTAGATGAGCAAGACAATTTTCCTTACAATTGCTCATCATGGCAAGAGCTGCAATTATTAATGACCGTTCCAGCTGTCAGAGTGGAGAGGGAGGAGAACACCCACTGCCCTGGAGCCCGTTCCAGCCGGAGGTGCTGCTGTGGCCTCACCACTGTCCTTTGGGACAGCAGCTGCAGCGCCTGAGCGAACGCTTGGCCGCTCCACGCTGGAGAACGCCCAGAGCTGCTGCACGTGGCCCACGCGTGCCCCACGACTCCTCAACCCCTCTACAGCACTCAGGCCTAAGGAGCAGAGGACACTGCCAGGTATACAAGGACCCCCACTAAGGTCTGACCCCTTCCCCATCTCTCCTTGCTGCATTTTGCCCCCCAGATTAATTACTGCCCCCATTAGCGGTCCTGCCTGCTACAAGAGGGACGACCCAGCCGACACAAGGGGTCAAGCCTGGGCAGAGGAGGAGAAATCTGAGGCTAAGAGTTTCCCTGGAAAGCTGGAAGGAGCTGAGTCAGGCCCCAGAGGGAGCGGGATGAGGGCAGAGAATGACCTTCCCAGCCGGCCACACCTCACTCGGCAAAACCACTGGCCTGGAGACAGCGGCACTTGCAGAGATGTGTTTATTAAAGGCACTAAAAGCACCGTGGCTACATCAGCACAGCCCAACCGGAGGGTGTGGTTTGGGGGGAGGCATCGGTGGCCCAGGATGGCAGTGGCAGAGAGCTCTTTGGTAGGAAGCTGAGCCCAAGCCTTGCAGGAGCAGCAGCCTGGCAGGGCTGGCCATCATTACACGCTGCCAGCCCACGGCTGGGCCACGCCAGGCTGGGGGTGCTGCCAGCCCCAGGGGAGCAGTGGGGCAGCAGGGTGGGGGGCATGAGGCACAGACACCCCTGGAATGCAACTGGGGCAGGAAACCACTGCAGCAGTGTGAGGGTGGCTGGTGGGTTGTCATGGGCAGGGCCCCAGCAGGGGAGCAGGGCTGGGTCTCCAGCCCCAAGCACACAGCAGGGAAGGCTGGGGAGAGTGAGACAAAAGCTGGTCCTCACCCACTCAGGGATGTGTAAGGAGTATCCCTGCCCCAGCACTGAGCTGCCAGGCAGCAAGGGAGCAGGCCAGCCGTGGCAGACCCCCTCCAATTCCAGCCTCAGCATGGTTCAGGGGCAGGAGATCCATGCAGCATCCCCTTTCCAGGGCTCCTAGGGCCAGTTGAGAAGCACGTAAGAAGCCACCCAGCTATAAAAGGCTCTGGACCCAGCACTGTATCTGGCTGAAGTTGAGCCAGGAGCTGCCAGGAAAGAGGCAGGAGCAAGGGAAAGGGCCAAGGGCCCAGCCTGGCTCCCTGGGGCCAGCAGGGCAGGGGAAGGGGAGCATGCAGGGCCAGGGGCATGTGTGGGCACAGCTGAATTCCCACCCCTCACACATGGGAGAAAGCATGGCTCTTGCACAGAGGCTTGTCCTTCTTGGAGTAGAACGTCTTCCCTTCCAGGTTGGTCTGGCAGATCTGCAGAGGAAGGTACAGGTGGTCAGGTCGGGGGGCTGAGTCAGCCTCTGGTCCCCCACAGCCCAGCACTGGTGTCACACAGGGACCTCCACATGGCCCTGGGGCACTGCGAGGGAGCAGAAGGCTCAGAGCAGAGCCCCAGGCGTCCAGAACGGAGGCAAGTGGGACAAATCTTGTGGCAGCAGGTTCCCTGTGCTGCGGGTGTACCCCACCCAGAGCAGGACTGTCGGGGAGAGGCACAGGCCCTGCAACAGTCGGGGAGGGAGGCACACTGCTCACCGCACAGACAAAGCAAGTGTCATGCCAGCTGAACCCCAGCGCCTCCAGGAACCGGTCCCCAGCATCGATCTTGAAGTCACAGCCACGGCACTTGGTGCCAAACATCTTCTCATAGTCTGTGAGGAAAGGCAGAGCCAGGTCAGCACTTCCATGCACTACAGCCGCTCATGCCAGGGGAGCAGGGCTGCAGCTCAGCCAGGACCCCACAGGCACAGCCTGGGGACAACTCTGCCAGCCCCCATCCCGGTGAGATAATGCCCTGGACACCCGGGAAAGGTGCAGGGTGGCATAGCCAGCACAGGGCTCCAGGGGGAGGAGGAGAACCTCATCTCCCAGGATGCAGCACTCGCTTTGATTTACATCCTCCCTCATCGCCATGGCAACATAGGAGCTATGGCACTACCCTGCAGCTAGGGAGAACCAGGTGGAGGGCTCAGGGCTGTGGGATTGGGGTCTCTGTGCTCCCCACAGCCCAGGGGGAGCCCTGCAGAGCAGGGCAGCTCATACCCCCAGCCCTGTGCGCAGCTGCTGAGTCCCAGTGCGCCCCAGGGCCGCAGGAGGTGACACATGGGGCCCCTGGCTCCTACCTCTCTCGCAGTAGGGCTGTCCCTCCTCCATGTAGAAGGCTCGGTTGCGGATGGGAGTTTTGCAGGCGTTGCAGGTGAAGCACTGCACGTGCCAGGTCATCTTCAGTGCATGCATCACCTCCTGGAGGGGAGCTACTGTCAGCCAGGGGCAGGACCACCAAGGGCAGGAAGGGACAAGGAATCCCCTGAGATGGACCAAGGTGGGAAGGGACAGAGCCAGGCACTCACAGCAGAGGACAAGGACAGGAGATGGAGGGCAGGCTGAGGGACACTCACCCCAGTGATCTTCTTCTTGCACTTGGCGCAGCTGGGTGCGTAGCGTGTGTCGTAGCACTTGGGGCAGAAGATGGAGCCTTTCTCCTCAAAGAAGCCGCCCTCATCCAGCACCTTCCTGCACTGGCAGCAGATGAACTCCTCGGGGTGGTAATAATGTCCCAGCGCCACGAGGTACCGTCCCCTGTGGCAGGACAGAGCCAGGTCAGCCACGCCGGGGCCCGGGACGCTGGTGTGGCAGTGGTGGCAGCCAGGGCTCACCTGATGACCTTGTTGCACTTGTAGCAGAGGGGGGTGCGGCCGGGCCCCTCGGGGGCTTGCTGGGCTGCCTGCACGATGGAGCTGCGGTTCTGCATGGGGGTCGGCGTGGCCGGCTGGCTGTGCTTGCTCACCACCGTGCTCGTCTTGTCCGGGGCGTAGCGCTCGGCAAACGAGGGGTCCACAGCCCAGGGTGGGCGGCTGGTGGGGCTGGGGGTGGCACTGGGGGTTCTGGGGGCTGCAAACACACACAAGTCTTAAGGAGAATGCTCCTGATCCCTCGGCAGCCCCTTCCCAAAAAGCCCAGAGATGTTTTGCTCACCCAATCCTGGCTCAGTCTTCATCGTTGCTCCTGGGGACGGGTCCGGCACGGAGACCTGGCTACAGAGCAAGCAGTTAATCCAGCCTGCCCTGCTCGCCCCCACTGCCCAGGGGGTGCAGGCAGGGCTCCCCATCCCAACAAGCAGGAGGGAGCTGGCCAAGCCCCCATGCCCAGCAGTAACTGGTTTAGAGATGAAGTACTGAGCCAAGGGCCTTCAGTCCTGCCAAGACACAGCACCCCCAGGGTCTCTGGTACCCACCGTGGTGGTCTGGGGAGAGGCAGGAGGGAAGTTCTGGGCTTCTCCAGACTGACCAGGGACCCCAGGGACCACACTTTGGCTGCCTGCTAATATCTGATGATCACCCCCAGTCTCACTGGGGTGCAGGGAACCTGGACATGACCTGATGCAGGGATCCAGGATCCAGCTCAGCAGCTCTGAGAACAGCCAGGGCAAGCCAGGGCTAAGAGGCACAGCCCAATGAAAGAAGGGGGACAGAGAGAGAGGGAGAGCCAGTGGCTCTGTGCTTCTCCAAGACAAATCCAAAAAGGAGATGGCAACAAATACAACTTTGATTTGTGTCAGAGCAAGCTGGACAGAGCTGGTACCCAAGGGCCATGGCATCAGGGCAGGAGGTGTCACAGAGAGGTAAACCAAAAAGTGGGGTGCTGTCCACCCCCCTGCCTGGCTGCACAGAACAAGGAACAACCCTGACAAGCTGGTGACATCCACAAGCTCAGCTGTCCCACAGCCCCACGTCAGGCTTGCAGGACACTTGCCCCAGGTCCAGATACTGCCCAAACATCACAACAACCCCGTGAGATTTGGCCAGTGCCATCAGCCACTCCCAACCCGCCGTTTCTGGGACACCATGGCGCAGCTCAGCATTCCCAGCTGAGGGGCAGCAATGCCCAAGAGGTTCTGCCCAGGACGTGCAGCCCCCCAGCTCCTGCTGCCACACACTCCCCTTACCTGGGCTTCCTAACAAACACATCATCATGATCCTCCACTGAGCGCAGCAGGAGAGAAAGGAGGAAACAGTCAGTCCTCACAGAAAGAGGCCCGGGCACATCAAGAAGGGAAAAGGGAAAAGAGGAAAACCAACCTCTCCTCCCAGCAACCCCTGCCCCAAAACAAAGCCCTGCCCGGCCACAGGGCAGACCAGGACCCCAGACCGGTGTCACCATCACGAGACCGCGCACAGCCCCAGGCAGCTCCCACAGACACAACCACCCCACAGGGACCGCACGGGGCCAAATCCAACACTCCAGACTTTGCTGGACCCTGGCAGCACAGGGAGAGTCCAGCACGCCCAGGCAGTGCCAGGCCCTGTGGGAACTCACTGCTGCTGTCTGTGCCCGTCAGCTGGGCCAGTTTGCGGAAGGTGCGGGACTGGGAGGTCCCGGTGCGGGGCTGCCAGTCCTCAGCATCCTCCATCAGTCGCAGCTTCCCGGGGTTGCACCCGGGGGTGCTGGGGGGCTCCAGAGGCTGTGGGGGCTGTCTGTGAGTGACAGAGGGCAGGAGCTCAGCCAGCACAAAGCACACACCCTGCTCTGGAACAGGGAAGCACTCCAAAAGGTGCCCTGGCACATGGCAACACCTCTGCCAAACCCTGCCACTCACCGCTGCTCCACCGTGCCCCAGCTGGACCCGTGGGAATCCCTGTGGCATCAGAAAAAATGGTGGCACAGCAGTCAGTGGCTGATCCATGGCTCAGCCCACACTTTCCATACGCACCCACGATCTCAGAGATACAAGAACCTCATGGAAATGCCGACAGCATTCACTCCTGACCAGCCTTGCAGCCATTCCATGACCCCACATGATATTGTGCCCTAGGTACAGTGCCTGCCCTGTGACTCCAAAACTGCCCAGCGAAGTGTTGTGCCACCAGCCACCCCTACACATCGTGCTGCATGTTGACCTCCCCAGCTTGGTGCCAGCAGTGCCCAGCGAGTCTTGCCTGCACACCCATTTGGGGACAAACTTTCTGGCCAGTGGGTGTCCAGGCAGGAATCTCCCAAGGTGAAGGTCAAAGCAGTGGTTGAGCACTGGCAGTGCCTGTTGTGGGGTGAGCACAGGGTGGGCTCTGCAGCTCCACCACCACCTGAGCTCTGGGAGAGGACAAAGAGGGAGAGAAGAATCCACAACAGGACAAAGAGTTTGACCAGAGTCATGAGAAGTAGCGATGCTGAGGGAAAATGAGCCAGCAGCACTCACCCAGCTCTGCCCCACCGGGCTCACGGGACATGCCCCAGGTGCAGGCGCTACCCAGCACCTCCCAACATCCCCTAGCCAGGTTTTCCCAGTGCCTTCAGCCTCCTCCGCTCCTTGTATGCCCAAAGGGCTACAGTGCAGCTCAGCATCCCCAGCTCAGAGCCAGCAGTGCCCAGACACCTGGGACATGCAGCCTCAGCACATGCTCCCCTTACCTGGGCTTTTTAACAATCTCATCCTCGCCATCCTCCACTGAGTGCAGCAGGGGAGAAAGGGGGAGATGGCATCAGTCTGCAGTGACTGACACCCAAGAAAAGCAGGAAAGGAAAGGAGGAAAACCAACCTCTCCACCCACCACCCCCTCGCCCTGTCACACAGCCCTGCTTGGCCATGGGGCAGAGCATGGCCCCAGACCAGCAGCACCACCAGGAACCCACACACAGCCCCGGACAGATCTCGCTGGCTCAGCTGCCTCAAGGGGCGACTTGGGGCCAAAATCAAACTCCTGATGCCACAGCACCCCACTGCCTCTCCCAACCTCTGGCTATGCCAAAACAGTCCCGCATCCCCAGGCAGTGCCAGGCCCTGTGGGAACTCACTGCCATCTGTGCCCGTCAGCTGGGCCAGTTTGCGGAAGGAGCGGGACTGGGAGGTCCCGGTGCGGGGCTGCCAGCCCTCAGCATCCTCCATCAGTCGCAGCTTCCCAGGATCACACCCGGGGGTGCTGGGGGGCTCCAGAGGCTGCCTGTGAGTGACAGAGGGCAGCAGCTCAGCCAGCACAAAGCACACACCCTGCCCAACACTGCCGCACAGGGCAGTGCTGCCAAAGGTGACCTGGCACATGGCAACACCTCTGCCAGACCCTGGCACTCACCGCTGCTCCACTATGCCCCAGCTGGACCCATGGGAATCCCTGTGACATTGGAAAAAACAGCAGCACAACAGTCACTGTAGGTCCATCCCTGCCATACGCACCCACAGCCCCACGGAGGCACGAGCCATGTGGAAATACGGACCACAGCTGCACGGGATGCAAAGCACCAAGACCAGCTGCTGCTGCTACCTCCCAACATCTCCAGCAAGGTGTTGTGATTGTCACCAGCCACCACTACCCAGGTGGGTGCTTGGTGCAGGACTCTCCTGAGGTGACAGAGCAGCGGCTGAGTGCTGGCAGTGCCCATTGTGCAGCTCTGGAAACACCTCAAGTCTGGGAGAGGGGACAGGGAGGAAGGGAAGAACCCCCAGCAGTGCAAAGAGCACCCCCAGAGTGACTGCAAGCAGCAAGGGTGAAGTGGCTGTGGGGGCTGAGCCTGGCATGGGCACCTTGTGGGTCCCACTGCTGCCCCTTACCTGGGCTTTTTAATGGGCTCATCCTCACCATCATCCACTGAGGACACCAGGAGAGAAAGGGGGAGATGGAGTCAGTCTGCGGCAGCTGAGGCCCAGGCAGGAAGGAAAGGGAAGGGAGAGGAAGGAAAAGTGCCCTCTCCTCCCACTGCCCCCCTTCCCCAACACACAGCCCTGCCTGGCTACGGGGCAGAGCACAGCTCCAGCCCAGCAGCACCACCACGAGCCCACACAACCCTCAACAGCTCCTGCTGGTTCAGCTGCTGCAGAGGGCCCAAATGGGGCCAAAACCAATGCCCTGCTGTAACAACACGGCACGGCCTTTACCAGCTGCCCCAGCAAAGCTGGGCACGCCTGGGCAGCCAGCCAGTGCCAGGCCCTGCTCACTCACTGCTGCTTGCGCCCACCAGCCGCGCCAGTTTGCGGAAGGAACGGGACTGGGAGGTCCAGGTGTGGGGCTTTGAGTCCACAATGTCCTCTAACATCCGCAGCTTCACAGGGTCACACACAGTGTCACCGGGGGGCTCCAGAGGCTGCGGGGGCTGCCTGTGAGTGACAGAGGGCAGGAGCTCAGCACCAGGACTGGACCCTGCTCTGGAACAGGGAAGCACTCCAAAAGGTGCCCTGGTACATGCCAACACCTCTGCCAGAACTTGGCACTCACCGATGTTGCCCCGTGCCCCAGTTGGACCCCTGGGCATCCCTGTAGTATCAGAAAGAATGGTGGCACAACAGTCAGTGTCTGACCAGCACACCCCTCCCCATACGTATCCACAAGCCCAGACACACATGAGCCTTGTGGAAATGCTGACAGCATTCACTCCTCATCAGCCTTGCAGCCATTCCCTGGCCCCATATGACATTATGCCCCAGGTCTGGTTGAGTTCCCTACCCTGCAACTCCTGACACCCCCAGCAAGGTGCTGTCAGTGCCACCAGCCACCCCTGCCCACTGTGTCCAGCACACTGTGCTGCATCTTGGCCTCCCCAGCTTGGTGCCAGCAGTGCCAAGCAGGTCCTGCCTGCACACCCAGCAGGAGGACACCTCATCTGGGGACAGCCTGCCTAGCTGGTGGGTGTCTGGGCAGGACCCTCCTGAGGTGAGTCAGAGCAGTGGATGAGCACTGGCAGTGCCTGCTGTGGGGTGAGCCTGTGGCTCTGCCAACAGCCTGGCTCTAGGAAAAAGGAAAGTACAGGATAGAGGGTGGAGAATAAGGAGAGGGAAGAAGAAAGAGCAACAGGGCAAAGAGCTTCCCCTGAGTGACTGCAAGCAGTGAGAGAGAACAAGCCTGTGGGCTGAGCCCAGGGTGGGCACCCTGGGGCTCCTGCTGCTGCCCTGGCACACGATCCCCTTACCTGGGCTTTTTAATAAATTCATCCTCACCATCCTCCACTGAGTGCAGCAGGAGAGAAAGGGGGAGATGGAGTCAGTCTGCAGCAACTACGGTCCAGGAAAAGCAGGAAGGGAAAGGAGGGAAACCAACCTCTCCACTCGCCTGGCCCCATTGCACAGCCCTGTCTGGCCACAGGGCAGAGTACAACCCCAGACCAGCAGCACCACCAGGAGCCCACACACAGCTCCCAGCAGTTCCTGCTGGCTCAGCTGCCCTCAGGGAGTTCATTGTAGCCAAAACCAACACTCCCGGGTGCTACATCACCCCGCTGCCTCTCCCAACCTCTGGCTATGCCAAAACACTCCCGCATCCCCAGGCAGTGCCAGGCCCTGTGGGAACTCACTGCCATCTGTGCCCGTCAGCTGGGCCAGTTTGCGGAAGGAGAGGGACTGGGAGGTCCCGGTGCGGGGCTGCCAGTCCTCAGCATCCTCCAACATCCTCAGCTTCCCAGGATCACACCCGGGGGTGCTGGGGGGCTCCAGAGGCTGTGGAGGCTGCCTGTGAGTGACAGAGGGCAGGAACTTCAGCCAGCACCAAGCACAGACCCTGCCTCAGCACAGGGCAGTGCTGCCAAATGTGCCCTCACCAGACCCTGGCACTCACCACTGCTCCACTGTGCCCCAGCTGGACCCATGGGCATCCCTGTGATATTGAAAACAATGGTAGCACAACACTCAGTATTTGCCCACAGCACAGCCCATCCCTCACAAAGGCACTCCAGAAGTAGGAGAAGTCGGAGACACTCAGCCAGCTCTGCCCTGCCATCCCACAGCCCCACGCCAGGCTCACAGACACTGCCCAGCTGCTGCCTAGCACCTCCCAATGCCCCCAGCAAGGTGTTGTCAGTGCAGCAGCCTTCTCCAGATCCCTTTTCCTCAAGAAGCAATGGCAGAACTTGGCTTCCCCAGCTTGGTGCCAGCAGTGCCCAGCAGGTCCTACCCAGCACAGGACATCTTGCCTGGCCAGTGGGTGCCCTGGCAGGACCCTCCTGAGGTGATGGCCAGAGCAGTGGCTCAGCTCTGGCAGTGCCCACTGTGGGGTGAGTGAAGGGAGAGCTCTGCTGTTCCACCAACAGCTCAGCTCTTGGAGACAGAGAGAAAGAACAGCAACAAAGCTTCCCCTGAGTGACTGCGAGCAGCAAGAGAGAACCAGGCGTGTGGGCTGAGCCTGAGGTGGGCACCTTGTGGCTCCTGCTGCTGCTCCAGCACACACTCCCCTTACCTGGGCTTTTTAACAAGCTCGTCCTCACCATCCTCCACTGAGCACAGCAGGAGAGAAAGGGGGAGATGGAGTCAGCCTGTAGCAACTGAGGCCCAGAGACAGCGGAAAGGGAAAAGGAACAGGAAAGGGAAAAGGACCTCTCCTCCCACTGCCCCCCTGTCCCAACACACAGCCCTGCCTGGCCACGGGGCAGAGCACGGCCCCAGCCAGTGACACCACCATGAGCCCACACAGCCCCAGGCAGCTCTGCCTGGCTCAACTGCCCCACAGAGCCAAAACCAACACTTCACGAGGCACCAAAGCCTTTTTCCAGCTCCAGTTGCCCCAGCAAAGCCGGGCAATCAGCCAGTGCCAGCCCCCGTGGGAACTCACTGGCGTCTGCGCCCACCAGGCGGGACAGTTTGCGGAAGGAACGGGACTGGGAGGTCCAGCTGTGGGGCTTTGAGTCCTCAATGTCCTCTAACATCTGCAGCTTCACAGGGTCACACACAGTGTCACCAGGGGACTCCAGCAGCTGTGGGGGCTGCCTGTGAGTGACAGAGTCATCTGTCAAATCTGACAGATCTCCTGGGGCTGTCCCCCTCCTTCCCCAGCACAGAATCATGGAACACCAGTACCACAGATGTCACACCTTGTCTTACTCCCCACTCCCCAACTCCTCCCTCACAAAGGCCGGGCCTGCGAAGGACTGACTCTGGAATGACCACCACCATTCCTGGCAATTTGAAACTGGCCCCAAGGGCCAGAAAGAGAAAGGACAGAGCAAGAATAAGCCAAGGTCAAAAAACAGCATCAGGGAAGCTGCACCACAGCTGTCTATGGCAGTGCCACCTGGCCATGGGCACAGTGCCCAGCACAGCCCATCAGCCCTTGCCCAGCACAGACAGATCTTGGGGAACAGGGATCACACACAAGGACACTCCAGGGCCCCAGCAGCTGGCAGAGACAGGCAGCTGTCCCCTCTACAGTGGGGACAGCTTGGTGCCTGGAGTGAGCCACCCACATGGGCAGAGCAGCGCCTGCTGCCCATCCCCAGGCTGGCCCTGCCCAGAAGGACGGGGCACTGGCAGGGAAGAGGCATGCAGGGAGGATAGAGAGAGCAGGTAAAAGGCTTACTGACTTGTCAAGGCTCAGCACCTGTAGGGAGAGGGAAAGAGAAAGGGAGGAGAGAAAGAAAGAAAAAGGAAGGTGAAATTAGACCTACAGCACCCAAGAAGTTCCCAGAGCTCACCTATGGCCTGCATTAGCCCCCTGTCCCTGAGTCTCATACCCAGCTCACCCAGGGCTGAGAGCACACTGGGGCACAGGGGCAGATGCCAGCAGACCAGACTGCACTCCCTCAGCCCCCAGAACAGGCCCGGATGCCCAAGGCAGTCAGTGCCACATCCTGCCCCACTGCCCAGTTCCTGGGCACTACAGCAGCTCTGGCAGGAGGAGCAGGGACCAGCAGCTGCTGCACACATGCAGCAGAGCCGGGGAACAGAGTGGCAGGGCTGGAGGCCATCACTCTGCCCAGCCCCTTCCTGCAGCCAGGGGAACAGCAGGACTTCCCCAGGCAGGCACTGGCTGGTGGTCACAGACAGCCATGGTCTCCCTGTCACCGCAGATGCCAGCCAGTGTCCTGCTACAGCCACCACGTCAAGCCTGGCAGGAGTCCCCTGAGGCTGACACATGGCTGAGCAAGGGGCCGGCATGAGCGTGGCTGCGTGTCCCTGAGTGAGACAGTTGTGTTGTGCCACCTCAGCACCGTCACCCGCCCCACCCAGGGTGCCTGGCATGCAAGGCGCAGCAGGGCCGGGCAGCAGCTGCCCCCGATCCTCAGGGAGCAGGAGGGACAGCAACATACCCGTTGTGCTGGGGGGTGCAGGCGGGCGCCAGGGGCGCGTACGTCACGGGTTTCGTCACCAGCCCGGGCCGCGGGTTCGGAGGTGAGCCGGCCCCGAAGGGCCGAGCGGTTTTGTTGAGGGCGGTGCTGGGAGCGAAGTTATATTTCAGGGGTTCAGAGCAGGGGAGTGAGTCCTGAGCGAGACAAAACACACAGACACGGGCTCACACGTCAAGCTGCATGCAAGGGGCAGCCCTGGGCCAGGCAGAGCAGCGGGCAGCCAGGTAGGAAAGCCGGACAGCACGTGCACCTTGGAGAGCAGGCTCTGCCAGGCTGGCACGCACTCCACTGGGCACCTGGCCCAGCGACAGCAGGTCACAAACCCAGCCTGAGGGTCATTGGAAGATTAGTAGGTGCCCCGGACACTCGCTGCTGCCCGTGGCAGGGCGGTGCATGCACACACGCCGCCTGCAGCCGTCCCATGGCACAAAGCTGAATGCATGCAGGTGGCTTCTGCCCAGGAGCCACCAGTCACCAGCCCCAGCCCTGCCTCCCTGTGCCAGGGCACTCCCCAGCACTAGCAAACATGGTGCTGCACCTGCCCAGCCTCCTCCCCTGCGCTGGCCCCTCTGCACCCCTGCCCACACCCAGCACCAGCAGGGGCACAGACAATCTGGGCCCAGGCACCTACTGCGCAGATCCTGCTCCCTCTGATCCTCCATGGTGCCAGAGATCAGAGCTGCTCCTCCAGCTGGGCTTGCTAGACCTTCAAACACACCCCAGCCCCCTAAAAGCCCCAAGAACAAAGTCCACTTGTTTCACTACACTGAGATTCCCTTCCCCTGAGATGAGGCCGAGCTGCCACTGCGGCATCAGGAGCAACACGTACCTTCTGCGGCTTCCCCAGCTGGGTCTGGGCTCTGCAAGAGAGGAGACAGATGGGCAGGTACTGGAGTTGGTCCAGACACCACCGGCATGCTGGTGCCTCAGGGATGCAGCACCCAGCCGAGGGAAACATGGCCAGCTGGCACTGCCCTGTGGCTTGCAGTCAGGTCAAGCCTTATCCAGGCAAGCAGAGCCCTTGGACACAGCCAGGGACTTCCAGGCTCTAAGTAAGGAGCAGTGATGCTGGGAGATGGTGATACCAGGAGGCAGCACAGGGCAGAGGGCCCCGATTACACTCCAGTCATACCAGAACCCCATGTTTGAGGGACTCACAACTCCTACCTGCTCAAGGTGAGGCAGAGCCTGTCCCCACAGGCACGGATCCTGTTCTGGGCCTCGATGTGTGTCATGGCACTGGTGCTCTCCCCGTCGATGTACAGCACCCAGTCGCCCACTCCCACGCCGGCCTGGGCTGCCTTCCCACCCAGAGTCAGCTGCAGGACAGACAGAGTTAGGGAGAGCTGGAACAGTGACATGGGAGTAGAGGGACACCCTCGTGAGGGCAGGAGCCTTCCAAGGCTCAGGATGCCCAGCACAGGACACCACACAGACCTGACCCAGGGGAAAGTGGGGACTCCCAGTTAACTCCCCACTGCCCAGTGCATGAGCCCAGAGCAGCCTCTTCCCCTTGGCAGCAGCAGAAGGCAAAGCACTTCTCCAGGGCACTGCCCAGCCCTTGCCCTCTGGCATGCCTGGGGACCCTGCCAGCACCCCAGGGCCTCATTGCCATGACACCAAACAGAGGCAGTGCTGCCTCAGCTCCACAAGAAGCCCAGCCATCCCTTGGAGTCATCGCCGTGGTCCCGGGGCAGGAAGAGAGCACAGTGAGTCAGGGCCACATCTCACTGCAAACCACAGGCATGTCCAGCCCTTTGCCTGGGGCGGGGAAGGACAGAGGAGGCACCCCTTGGGCACTCCCCCAGCCGCCCGCGCTCCGTTCCCACCAGGCACAGACATTACCTCATTCCCACAGAGGAGCAGGAGCCCTGCCGGGGCACGGAGACACCGCCCCCACCCGTGTTGCCCTGCTGGGGAGCACAGCCACAAGCTTCCCTTCCCGGCCACAGTGCCAGGGATGCGCCGTGCCCCTGCTGGGGCTCCATGGCACGGCTGTAGAACCCCGTGCTGGCTGTACATCCCCTCCCCTCCCAGCAGCGATGCACAGCCAGAGGCGAGCAGGGCCCGGAGCAGCGCACACAGCTCCCAGGCACTGACAGACAGACAGACAGACAGACAGACGTGGGCAGGCTGCAGCCATTCCTGCTCCTCCAGCATGGAAGAACTCAAGGCGCTTGGACCCAGACCAAGTATTTCCTCAAGTCCTGTTCGACATGAACATAAAAGGAGCGAGCCAGATTCCCAGCACTGTCAGAGGGTTGAAAAATCCCTGCCACAGAGTCCCGGCCCCTCCTTGCAGAACCCGGCTCGCCCCAGAGCCACAAATCCCTTCTCTAGGCCAACACCAGCCTCCATGCAAGGCTAAACACCACATATGGGCTGGATGTGGCCCAGTTCCACCTGCATCCCATGCTGTTCCCAGCAGGACATGGGTACCCCCACAATGCTGTCCCGTTTCCCCGGCCCGGCACAGGAGGGTCCCCTCAGCAGCAGTGGTGCCCCCAAGCTCCTGGCCACGCTCTGCAAGCCCCAGCTTGCTGCCCTGGAGGGCTGGGGAAGGCACGGGGCAGCTGCGTGGGTTTGGAGGCAGGAGCAGGAGCTGGGAGAGGTTTTCACACGACTGCCCAGGAAGGGGAGAGCACGCCAGGCTGCGTCAGAAAGCCTCACCCAGCCTGGTCAGCACTTCCCGTCCCCCTCCATGCCAACGTGCAGGAAACCCCTTTGACAGGTGCCAGCTCAGCCAGGAGCCATGCCAGTGCCAGCCTTCCTATTTCCCTCCCAGACCCGCTAACCAGGGCTTCCTTCCTCCCCTCTCCACCCAATCTTTTGTTCCCTGCACCTCCATCATCACATCCAGAGAGGTGCTCACCTACTGCCCTGTCCCCTCCAGGACAGAGCCTTCCTCAGCGCCTTCCCACCAGTAACACCCGAGTGTCTCCTCTTTCCCAGCTGGCAGATGCCAGGAGGTGCCACACAGCATCCAACTATCCAGACTGCAGTCCTTATCACAGCTCCTGCACAGGGACCATGGTTTACAGCCTGCCTAGCCAGCCTGTCAGCACCCTAGCAGGACCATGGTGGCACCTCTTTTGTGTGATCAGTGAGCTGAAACAGCCTCACTGCTCACCCAGGAGTGCCACAGTGATGGACACAGCTCAAAGTCAAGCCAATGGACAGCATTGTCCTGTGCTGCCCACCCTTGCAGACCTGCAGAGCAGGGCCCCACTGCAGCCCACAAAGCTAAGGCAGGATGCTTCCTTCCAGCCTCTGCAGCAGAGCCAGCTCACAGGAAGCAGTGGCCAAGGACAGCAGCATGATCCGGGCAGGAGCTCTGGGTCTGGGGATGCCTCTGCAGTGCAGAGCAGCACAGGCTGACACTTTCCCATCAGAGCACACCACCCTGCCATGCAGCCCAGCCTCACCAGAGAGCCCCCCAAGCTGGCTGCATCCCCTGGGAATGTCCTTGCTGCTCCTGCCCTGCCCAGGACAGCAGCACTGCCCAAGCCTCACCAAGAACTGCTTCACGAGGCCCCTGCCCCAGGCTCTGGGAGGCTCCTCCATCCAACCAGACCCTTTGTTAAGAACTGGCTCGCAGCCAAGAGAAACATTTTTTAGAGAATAAACTCGCTGAATCTGTCTCTGCGTGCTCAGCAGAGATCAGCAGGCCCCAGGGCAGCGGCACAGGCGACTCCAGCCTCACACAGTGCCCTCAGGGCCCGTGCTCCATGCTGGGATGCTGTGGAGATCTGTGCCCTCTGGGGCACGTGTGCAGTGCCCAGCTGGAGCCAGGGGCAGGTCCCCACGCAGAACTCGATGCCACAGGCAAAGCTGTCCTTTGAGAAGCAGCCTCAGTGCCAGCTGCCCAAGCGCCAGCGGCACAGGCGATGCAGGCACATTCCAAGGCTTATAAGGCAATTGCGTGGCCAAAGCTGTGGCCAGCACCCGCCCAGGGCTGGGGACCTGCACACAGCCAGGGCCAGACCCGGGAACACTGCCACAGGAGAGGCTCAAACCAGCGGTCACGGGCACAACCAGCTGTGATACAATGGCTCTCACTGGAGAAATGGGAGAATTTTGTAGAGGGAGTCACATCCCTGCAGGCAGCAGTGCAGCTTCCTCCAGTCCCTGCCCATTTCAGGAGCGACCTCAGGCACAGAACTGGGAGCTCTGCTGGGGAAAGGGGGGTGCTGAAGGGCACTAAGTCCTGGGATGCGAAGCCCAGTGCTGGGGTGCAGACCAGGAAGCCATCTCAGAGAGCAGATCCCCTCCTGCTGTGGTGGGAACACTCCGGAAGGGGCCTCCCCTGCCCCCCTCTGCAGAGGCTGTGCAGAATTTCACGTTTCTGCTGCAGCTCTCTGCCCGGAACACCCCCGTGCTGGGCTGCAGCTGATAAGGGACCAAGGAGGCTACGTGGAGCCAGGCAGGGCAGGATGCAGCATTCCCGGGGCCCCAGCTCATCTACATCCCCTGTAGGGCCCTGCCTCAGCCACTGCGGCCTCCCGCCCACAGAGGCAGGAGGAAGGATGGGTGCCACCAGCCTCGGTTTCTCTTACCCTGGAGATGGAGAGTGGCATGCTGAAATCCTTCCCTCCCTGCAGCCTGAAGCCCCAGGGTGCCGGCCCATTCAGCATCACCTTGTAGGACTCCATGTCGCCCATCTCTGCAAGGGAAGAGGGTGTGATCCCAGCGTTAGGGTATGTGGAAACAATGCAGGGAGAGCAGGCGAGGAGAGGGCTCAGTGCCTGGCAGGGTAGGACAGGAGGCAGGTCACGTTTCCAGCTGTAACTCCACCCTGATCATCCTACACTGTGGTTAGAGACGCACCCCAAATCCATCAGCATCTCCTCCAGCAACATCAGAGCTGAGGGGCCCAGGCTAACACTGACTAGTGCCAGGGAGCCAGGCACAGCCCTGCTGCCACCCACAGCGGAGTGTCTGTGGGCTCTGCTCTCTTCCCAAACCTGGGATGTGCTCTCCTTTGCAGCACCCCAGGAACTCCTGCTGCTGAGAGCCAAGGCTGTTCAGACCGCAGAGAATCAACAGCAGGTACAGAACGGTAGGAAGCAGAAGCATTTTTGCTGGATGAATTAGCAGCAGCAGCACAGGAGCTGCGTGATGCCACCCGAGGCGCCTGGCAGAGCAGCCAGGCTGGCGCTCCGGCAGCCGGCCGAGCAGATGCTCCCTGGGAGCGAGCCCATCTCCGGGGCTTCGGCAGGAGGGAATCCCGGCACTCCCCTGCTGACAGCTGTCAGCCGGCCAAGGCTCCGGACAGATGGGCCAGCACCAGCCTCCCGTCACCTTTTACCTGGAAGAAGCCGGCAGAGCCCTCCGAACGGCCCCAGGACCTTCCTGCCGAGCGCGGCCGGGGCCGGCGGCGGGGCTCCCCACGCCTCGCACGGGCCGGGGGCCAGCGTGCCCCCGCTCTCCCCGGGCCGGTGCGGTCTATATAAGGCGTGTAAGACGACACCAGCCCGCTCCCCGCTCGGAGGGCCGGGGGAAGAGCTGCGTGTCAGGCATTCCCGGCGCCCGGGAGCCGCGCAAGCCCCAGCGAGGCGCCGGGACGGGGCGGCCGGAGCGGGCGGATACCCCACACCCCTCCCCGGCGGGACGGGGCCCGACTGCACCGGGGGTCCACACCGTGCACAGGCTGGGCAGCCCTGCTTATTGCTGGGAAGTCCCACCCTTACCGCGGGGGCGCCTCGGGACCCCTCCCCATCCCACACCGCCGCTCCCCTACAGGGGTGGGCACGCCGGCTCTGCCCCACACGGGTCCGACCCTGACCACCCGCTTTCCCCTTAAGCGAGGCCCCAGCCCTCCACCCATCACGCCCCCGTGCCCCCGGCAGAGGACGGAGCCCCCCGGCACGGCCCGGCTGCCCGGACTCACCCGCGGCCAGCGGGGCCCGGCTCAGCGGGCGGGAGCGGAGCGGTGCGGGCGGACGCGGGACTCGAACCCGGGCACCGCCCCCGCCCGGCCCGGCCCCGGTAGATATAGGCTCGGGGGGAGGCGGAGCCAGCGGCCGTTCCGGCCAATCCCCGTGCGCGCCTCTGCCTGGCGGGGCGGGCACGGCGGCGCCCCCTAGCGGGGAGGCTGCAGCTGCCCCCGGCCGCCCCCCCCGCTCCCGGCAGCAGCGGCGGAGCCGAGTCCGGGCAGGGCCTTTATTCACCGAACGGCACCGACCGGCACCGGCCACATCACGCCCAGTCCCGCGCCCCGGGGCTCTCCCGGCTCAGCAGCCGCACCAGCTTGGCCCGAAGGGTGCTGTGAGGCTTGTGGCCGGAGCGCCCCCAGCCCGCGGCCCGCGGGGTCTGTGCCAGGGCGGCCCGGTTGTCATAGACGGGCCCCCCATCACTGCTGTGGCCCTCGGGGGCCTGTCGGCACCCCAGCTCCCACTGCCCTTCCTCCTCCTCTTCCTGGGCCCCGGCTGGATGTGGTTCTGCGGTGAAGATGTTCTCGTAGAGATGCTCAGGGAGCGGCTTCCCCCCAGAGCCTGGCTGCCCTGACACAAAGAGGGGCTGCTGGCCCCGGGCGATGGAGGCATAGACGATGGGGCATGGGCCCTCTGGCTCTGGTGGGGTGAAGCGGAGAAGGTTGGCAGGGGGCTGGGGGGCAGGCTGTGTCCCCCCCAGGGCTGGGCTGGGCTGTGGATCATCATTCCCAGACCCCCAGGGCTGGGGCTCAAGGCCCTGTGCAAAGAGCTGGGGCTCTGAGACACAGAAGAGTCTGGGGTCCAGGGTGTCCTTGCCCTGCTGCTGGCAGGCAATGGCAGCAGCCACAGCCCGGCAGAGCTCAGGGGCCCGTGGGGTGCTGAAGGTGAAGGTGCCCTCGCCGGAGTCACTGCGGCGGCCAGCCTCGAAGGAGAAGACAGCCTGCAGGGTCAGAGGGGAGGGTGAGGGGCTGCCACCCACCCTGGGCAGGCAACAGCCCCAAGAAGGGAGTGGGGGACTCACCTGATCCTGGCCAAACTTGCGAAGGAAGGGGTAGGGCCAGGTGAGCAGAGGCTGGCGAGACTGGGGGTCCTTCAGCGTCAGGCTCTGGGGAAGGGCTGAGAGCAGGTAGTGCCCGTGCAGCCCACAGCGGGTGGCTGCGTCTGTCTGTACCACCAGCACCAAGAATTCAGTCACTGTGAGAGCCAAGCAAGCCAGGGGTCAGCACCGCAGGACTGAGCTGCAGCCCACCCCAGCCCTCTTCACCACCCTGCACGTACAGTCCTGCCAGGATGAGTAGAGGGAGTTCTCCTCCATGGGGACAGCGGGGCCAGGCTGGGTGCTGGCACTACTCGGCACTGTCTCTTTCGCACCCTGAAACAAAAGGATGTGAGTATGACCTGGGACAGGGGGTGGGGAGGACTAATCCCCTGCCTGCCCTGGAGCTTCCCAGCTCACCCAAGTAGGGCTCTGGGCTCTGCCAGACCCCTCGGTACCTGGAAGGCCAGCTGGCAGAGCTGGGTGATCCATTCATCGCGCTGCTCGGCTGCCAGCACATAGCTCTTCTCCGTGGTGGTGAGGTAGAAGGCGGCGGTGGCTTTGGGGCAGCTCTCTGTGCCCGCCGGGCCCACAGAGACGCAGTCGGAGAGGCGGATCACCCGGCGGGCACAGCGCTGCAGGGACGGCTTCTCTGGGATGGTGCCATCATCCCGCACATCGAACTTCTCCATGCGGGCCACGCCGGACGGGCTGGCGGCGAACAGCTGGGCTCGCATCTTCCTCCAGGACCTCTAATGCATGGAAAGGGCAAAGGCAGGGAAAAAATGCATCAACAAAGAGCTGGCTGCTGCATCTGGCAGCACTGCCCTCCATACAGGGCACAAGGGGCATTGGGGAGTCCTGGCCTGCACCCAGCAGATGCTGTTGGAGGGCACAGAGAACAGGGGCCAGCACAGACCCCAGAACTGTGGGGCAGGGCAGGCACAAAGCTGGGCAGAGGGGGGCCTTGCCCTGAGCAAGTTTGGCATGGCTCACTGGGTGAGTCACACTCACTCCTGGCTCCCTGAGCACCAGGTCCTGCTCTTTGTTCCCTGCTGCAAGTGCTGGCCTGCCGACCTATAGCTGAGCTCTCGAGCTGTTCTCAGGACAGACCCTGATGCAAATTAAAGCCATTTTGAGCTGCTAAGGCTCCTGTTGGCAGCCTCACATCTGCTCAGCAGCCTGCTTCCTCCCAGGGGAGCATCTGTAGCACCAGCACCTTCCCAGTCTGTCACGGGATAGCGGGGGCGCGTGCCACCGTGTACCTCAAAAGTGCAGCAGAGCCTCCACCCTGCAGGAACCAGATGCAGCCAAGCACCCAAAATACCCACCACCCCCAGCCCACCTGCCTCCTCCATGGCAGGGCACCAGCTCTTCACACACAGGGCTGCCTGCTGCACTTCCAGGGCTTGGTTCTTGTTCAGCAGGGAGGTCAGAGTGCGATTGCAGCCTCACACATCCACTGACACCCCCACAGGACACGGCCACCCTGCCACGCCGTGACCAGTGTGCCAGCAGGACCTACTTTGCCAACACCTGACAGCTCCCTGGAGCTGGCCTGACCCCAGGTACTCTCACCATGTCACCCATACCCTGCCCCAAGGGCTGTGGCACTCAGTGCCCCTTCCAAGGGCACAGAGGAGCAGCCCAAGCCATGAGATGTTGCTGGATGGTGCTGGCCCCACAGGGCCAGGCCGATGGAGGGCACAGGGACACGTCCCACGTGCTGGCTCAGGGCCCCGCTCACACACACACACACACACAGAGATGCTGAAGCTGCGCCATATTAATGCATGTTTATTCTTCCATTGAGACGCTCATGGTGACCAAGCAAGAAGAACCCAACATACAGGTGAGCCAGAGTGGGTGCCCACACAGATGAGTCCCCTCAGCCCCATGGGAAAGCCCCACTTATGGGGCTGCTGAGCCCAGGGCTCCCCCACTGCTGCAGTCGCCCCTCCTCAGGCTGCTGAGGGCCCAGCCCCAGGCCCAGCATCATGTCAAATCAGAGCAAACCCTCTACCAACCCCAAATCCACCCTTTACCTTTCCAAATTTGGTGTGCTGCACATAAAGGATCCCATCCTTCACTGGTCTCTCCATGGGCCGAGTTCACCCGGGCAGCCAGGGCAAGGATAAGGGACTCGGGCTACCCGCAGCAGAGAAAATGTGACTGCTGCAGTCGAAGGAAAGGCATGGGGCAGACTTCCGTCTCTGAGAGACTTCCCCTTTTTGGGGTGTGGGATGGGGGGCAGAGGCTGGGCCGCGGGAGGTGTCCATGTGCCCGCCCTCCCCCTCACAGCAGGGCAGTGGGGCAGAACGCGGGGGCAGAGCACAGGAAGCACCTCGGGGAGCGCCTGACATGATCACAGCATGCTCCACCTCACCCTGGCTGCATCCTCCCAGCATGTCTGGGGGAACAGCCACCCGAGAATGCACAAATCCAGGTGAGGGAGATGGGCCCAGAGGAACTGGGTGGATTTGTGAGGAGCAACTCAAGACCATGACCTCACCACTTCAGGGGGCTGGCAGAGGCAGCAGACCAGTGGCCCCACCTGGGGCTTTCCCTTGCCCTGAGGCACTGCTACCTGCTTGCCCAACACACCGCTGATGTAATGGGCTGTTGCAGCACAGCTCCACACATTTCCTTCCAGGGCAGGAACTTGGTCAGGCTGAGCTGGCAAAAGTCCCAATGACCAAAATTCTAGAAAAGGGGCCACAGCAGTACAAGACAGGCCCCTGGGCTGAAAGGAAGCCCAGGCCCACCCAGGGGCAGCACACTGTCCAGGCTAAAAGTCCATAGAGCTGTGCGCCAGGTAGTCCTTGCGGCCGATGTTGCTGACTTGCTTGGTCTGCATGGCCTCCAGCTTGGGGCAGTCGGTGATGCGATGGCCCAGGCCACCACAGAAGGCACAGCCCCGCTCACCTGCAATGGGAGGGATGGGGTCAGGGCCAGGATAATGCCACGCCAGGGCAGCACAGTACCACACCAGGACAGCAGCCCCCACCCCATAGCAAAGGGGCTACACCAGTGTCTTCCCAATGCTGTGGCACTGGGAGCTGGAGGGTCCCGTCTGGAGCCCAGGTTTTGCAGCAGCCCCACGGGGGTCCCTGTGTCAGCCTGGGGTCTCTCACCATTGATGTCCAGCATGGTCTCGTCCCCACAGTGCAGCACCTGGAGCACCGGCGGCACCTTCTGCTTCGCCTCCAGGAGCAGAGCCTTCAGGTCCATCAGCACTGACTCGTCTGGGGGCACAGACACGGGTCAGCCAAAGCCATCCTGCTTGCTCACAACACCCCCTTGGCACTGCCCAGCTGCCTCCTCCAGCCCCCAGCCCCGTGCTGTTGCTCACCACAGGCCTTGTTGATGAAGGTGGTGGCAATGCCAGTGTTGCCTGAACGGCCTGTACGCCCGATGCGGTGAACTGCAGAGACAGGGACAGGATCAGCCCCGGGTGAGCACAGTGGGACAGACCATCCCTACCCCAAGACACTGCAGAGACAGGCACAGAGCCTTGCTGGCCTCCAGAGCCCTCCCAGAAGGCCCAGTGCCTACCATAGTTCTCAATCTCCTCTGGCATGTCGTAGTTGATGACGTGCTGGATGGCTGGGAAGTCCAGGCCCTTGGAAGCGACGTCAGTGGCAACCAGGACATCCTTCTTCCCATCCCGGAAGGCCTCAATGGCTTTTGTCCGTTCTTCCTGATCTGCAAAGACCCAGCAGAGATCAGCGATGGCAGAGCTCCCAGCCCGACCTACTGCAGCAAACACTGTGGCCTCGGAGTCAAGCATCGCTTCCTCAGGCTGCCTTTCTCCCAGTGAGGGAGCAGAGGGGCCTCGACATCCCATAGCGACCTGCACTGTGTTTATGCCTGCTATGTACAACGTGGAGTTCACTCCTGACACTGTCACAGCCCTTTCTCACACCACCAACAGCTGCTCCAGGCTGGGATCTTCCGTGACCACACACAGTTCTGGCAGGAGTGGGGTCACACCAGGAGCCCAGGCCTATCGGGACCCTCACTGACCTTTCCCTCCATGGATGGCCACAGCTTCCACACCCTTGAGCAGCAGGTACTCGTGGATTGCATCAACATCTGCCTTCTTCTCTGCGAAGATCAGCACCTGCAGCAGCACAGGCATCACAATAGAGCCCTTTCTGCAGGCTGGCACTGCTGGCACCAGCACAGCCCCCGGGGGAAGCCCACTCCCTCTTGCTGAGCAGAGCATACAGCACTGCTGATCCCCAGCATGGCTCAGTCACAGGCCCACTCTGCACAGGGGGTCCCTCCTCCCAACTCTCCCCACACCCCAGCATGACCACACTGTCCCCAGCATACTCACAGGTGGAGGGGTCTTCTGCAGGCACTCCAGCAGGTACACCATCTTGGCCTCCTCTTTCACATATTCCACTTCCTAGAAACAAGCAGAGACATGGGTCAGGCAGCAGAGAAACTGCCACTGCTTGGTACCCCTTAACTGGGATGGAGGGCCATGAACCCCAGCTCCCTGACAGAGGAAGAAATTAAGTGCCCTCATGAATGTTTCTGGCCTCCCACACAGGCATGAGGGAGCACCCAAACACCTCACCTGCACAACATCCAGGCTGGCAGCACCCGCTCGCCCAACGTTAATGGTGATGGGCTTCACCAGGGCACTCTTGGCAAAGTTCTGGATCTTCTTGGGCATTGTGGCACTGAAGAGGAGGGTTTGCCGCTGGCCCTGCACAGGGAAGAAGCCTTTAGTACTCACCCAATCTGGCATATGCAGGACTGAACTTCAGGGTGCTCCTACTGTGGCAGCTCAGTACCTTGAAGTAGGAGAAGATGGTACGGATGTCGCCCTCAAAGCCCATGTCGATCATCCTGTCAGCCTCATCCAAGGCCAGGTACCGGCAGATGTCCAGGCTCACCATCTTCTTCTGCAGCAGGTCCATCAGGCGCCCGGGGGTTGCCACCATCATGTGTACCCCACTGTGGGGTGAGAGGAGGCCGCAGTCAGTCCCTCAGCATTCCTGCTCCATGCAGGACACCTCCTTGGCACACCATTTTCACCCCTGCCAGAAAACAGAGCAGCTCCAGCCCCACAGACTCCCCGAGAAGGTCTTACTGTTTGATGGTCTCCATCTGCTCCTTGACAGACATGCCCCCGATGCAGAGGGCGCAGCGCAGCGGGGGCAGCCCATCCTCCTGCAGCAGACGACAGTAGTACTCCAGGATGCCGTGGGTCTGCCGGGCCAGCTCCCGCTGCGGAGACAAAACCAGCTCGTTCCTACACCTCTGTGCAGGTAGAATTTAGGATTGCCACTGCGAGTCAATCACAGCCTCGTCCTGGCACTCACCGAGGGACAGATGATGAGCCCATAGGGTCCCTCTCGCTTAGAGAATGGCAGCCTCTTCTCCTGCTCCAGGCAGAACATGATCACAGGGAGGGTGAACACCAAGGTCTTCCCAGAACCAGTGAATGCAATGCCAATCATATCCCTTCCTGAGAGTCTGCCAGAGAAACGGGGCCGATGGAGAAGAGGAACATCATGGAACAGCTCAAACCTCCAGGGCTCAGCATCTGTCACTGGGAAGAGCGCCTGGTCCGCAGCCCTGAGCGGGCTGTGGGAACAACCACTCCGTACTCCGGGACGGGACAGAGCACTCACATTGTGGGGATGCCCTGGATCTGTATGGGTGTTGGCTGCTGGATTCCTTTCTTCTTCAAGCCTCTCAGGATAGCTGTCAGAGAACAAGGAACAATGCACGTTCATGACCTGAACTATTTCCTCTCTTTTCCCACTCAGCTCCCAGCAGCAGCTCTTCCACCAGAGACAAACACCCCTCAGGCCAACAGCCAGGAAAAAGGCAGAATCCCTTCCAGGATCCACTCCTGGCTTACCTGCTGGGAACTTCATTTCCTTGAAGCTTTTGATGGGGGGTGGGATGCCCTCTCCCTCCACCAGGATGTGGTACTTCTTGCGCACACGGTCGTGCCGTGCCTCCGACATGCCCAGGATGTAGCGAGGGGCTCTCCAGCTGTGAAAGCAACAGAAACAGGTCATGGGCTCCAGAACCAGCAGCTCCCATGGAGGAATTGAGGGGAACTCCCTGTTAGGCTCCAATATCCTCCCAGATAAAACAGGTAACCCCAAGGGGCTCCATGGAGTGAGCGTTGGAGCAGATCTGAGCCAGTTCCACGCATTAAACCCTTCCCCAAAATCTCAGTGAAAAGTGCTAAGCTAACAGCTCAGAACAGCCTATGGGTGGTGGATGGAACATGCCACAAATGTCTGAACACACCTCAGTCATCTCCCTGACATTGCCGCAGAATCACTGAAGTTGGAAAAGACCTCTGAGCTCAATCTTTGATCAGTCACCACCTCGACAATGCTGCCTCGAGCAGCACTGGCTCCAAAGCCTCTTCCAAACATTTTCTCTGGCTTAGTGACCTCTCAAACTTGAAGACCAACCCTCAGACCTTCTAGTTTAACATAAATGTCCTTTATCAAGCCTTACTGTATAAAAAACAACATCCAGTGTGGTTCAACAACATTTGATTTTACAAAAAATCACACAAACCCCGTCACTCAGGCAAGAGGCTGCAGAGCCACACTGCTCCTGCAAGACTGTGGCTTTTAGTTCTCTTCAACCATGATAAAAAGGTGTTTTCAGAAGGACAACTTCTGAGCTGTGCTGTGAAACTTACCTGGTTTTGATTGGGTCATCATAGGTGATGCCCTTGGCCATCTCCTTCACCGACATCAGAGCTGCAGGAACAAAAGTGATCAGAGCAAACTCTCCTCATCCACACCAACCTCGCTACTTGGGCAAACAGTTTGGGAGATTGTGTCTGGAGGCAGAAGAGGAGAAGCAGCAGCACTGACAGCCCCTCTGGCACAGGAACACCAAGTGCTGCTGTGCCCAGAGCCCTGTCACAGCCAGGTCTCAGCCAAGGCAGGCAGTGCCAGCTGAGGGCACCCACTGTCACCACGGGTCCCACCCCTGAGTGGAAGCACTCCCGAGACAGGGAACAGCTCTCCAGCTGCCCCGGGAGCTCTGCAGACTGAGACACAGAGCTCCCACTCACCTCGGCCCTCTGCCACACTCTCCAGGATCTTCTCCTCCTCCTTCAGCTGCTTCTCCTTGGCTGATTCCTTGCGAGCTGGGGGAGAGCCAAGACACAATGAGGGGGTTTGCTGTGCCCTGAAAGCCACCCAGGGCGGCCACCAGCTCCTCCCTCACCTTCCGCCTTCTCTTTGAGGTGCTGGTGCTGGTCCAGCAGGCTGATGTTGGACTGGGGCCCCAGCGGGATGTCATCCTCGTCCCCGCGCTGCTCGCTCCCGCTGTCCCGCTGCTCCTCCTCGGACACCACCTTCCTCCGCATCTGCAGCAGCTTCTGCAGCTGGACGGGCGCGGATGGAGGCGGAGTGAGCAGCCTGGCGGCGGGAGAGCCGCTCGGAGCTCTCCCCGGGCAGCCCCGTTACCCCGTTACCATCTGCTGCTTGCGCTGCTTGACGGGCACGTAGGGCACGTAGTCGTCATCATCCTCTCCGGACAGATCGGACGTGTCCGCCGGCTCCTCGCGCTGCCTCTGTGGGGAGACAGGCGGTGAGGGGGGCGCGGGGCGGCGCCGGCAGCGCGGGCCGGGCAGTACCGGGGGCCGGGCCCGCTCGCACCTTCCGCTCCGCCGCGGCCTCCATGGCTCCTTCCCGGAAGAGATGCCGGAAGTGACGTCACCCGCGCGGCGCCATCGCCTAGCAACGCGCAGGGGCCGCACTCGGCCCGACGGGTCCCCGCGGCGGCCAGACTTGCGCAGAATGCGTTCTACATCTCCTCCCGCCCGCCCGCCAATTTCCCCGGCGCGGCAGAAAGCAGCAGACACCGGGGTTTAAATAAAATAAAAAATTAAAAAGTTCTTTATTGGGTCCAGCACGGTCCTTCCCCGCGGCACGGGGAGCCGTGTGCCCGCGGAGAGGGGGACGGGACGGCCGGGATCACCCCGCGGGGAGGGGCAGGAGGATGGAGGGAGCCCCGGGGGTCCCCGCGGGGCAGGAGAGCACCGGGGCCCCCGCGAAGGAGGGGACCCCACCGAGGTGAGGCGGGGGGCACAGTGAGGAGAGGCGAGCGGCCGTGGGTGGGTGGGGGTGGCCCCTCCGCACCTCACTGGGCTGCGGTAGAAGTGGTTTTCTTCAGGGTGAAGTTGGTCCAGTTCACGGCCACCTTCTGCCGCGTCTGCTTGGCCGAGTCTAGGCAGAACCTGGCAGGGAAAGGACAGCCCCGGTCAGCCCCCAGCCCCAGTCAGCCCCCAGCCCCTTCACACCTCCAGCCCTGCTGGCAGAGCTCCTGCCGGCATGGTTCCCCCCTCACCTTTTGAAATACTCCACTTCTCTGTCAGTCTCATCCATCTCTGCCCCATCCAGGTCCTTGGGCAGGAACACATCATCTGGGAAAGCAGAGCAGAGGGTCAGAGCTGCAGGGCAGGGAGGGGCTGCCAGCTGGGCAAGGGGATGGTGTTCCCAGCACTCACCGATAGAGGTACTGGATTTCTCCACTTTGTTTCGGCTCTTCCTACCCTTGCCCTTGGGCTGGGGGGAACCTCCTAGGGCAAGGTGAGTGGCCAGGGCAGGTGGCTGCTGCGGCGCCAGCTCTGGCGGTTCCGCTTTGCCCTCTCCCCTCCGGCCTTTCCACTCGCTGGTTCTCTCCTTCTCCGCCCTGGCAGCGCTGCTGCAGGCCCAAGGCTGCCCCTTGCTGCTCTCCCCGGGCTCGGCACAGCCGCTCGCCCGCTGTGGCTCCGGGGCACTAGGCTTGGAAGGGTGCTTGGTTCCCAGCACCTGCCCCTTCACGCCGGGGCTCTCCAGCCGGGCCTGGCCGCTGGGCACGGGCGTGCTGCCCTCCCCTTTCTTCGCCTGCCCGTTCTGCCGCTTGTTCTTCCGCTGCCGGCTGCCCGCGGGCAGCGACTCGGGCGGCTCCGGGCCCCTGGGCTGCGGCCCCTCCTTGGGCTCCTGGCTCAGCCCGCTCCCCTCTGCAGCGGAGTCCGCAGCCTTGGACTGCACCCAGATCATGCGGGACAGGCTGGGCACGGCGCTGAGGCGTTTCACCACGCCGTTCTCGGCTGCCGGGGGCTCCCCGGGCCCCTCGCCCCATCGCGGGCCCAGCTCACCCCGCAGCAGCGTGTGGCTCTTGGCGGGGCCCAGGCTGAGCGGGGCCAGAGCCAGGTCTATGTCCTGCAGGTCAGAAGACCCATTGAGGTTGGAGAGCAGGTTCTTCTGCTCCAGGACAGCTGCCTTCTTGGGGAAGTCATTGACATCCAGGTTGAGGTCGTAGACACTGAAACTGGCCCGGATGGAGTCCTTGATGGTGTTCTTGATCTCCTGCAGCCGGCTGCTGAGGAAGCTGTTCACCCGCTCCAGCTCCAGCTCTGGCCACTCCAGCAGCTTTTCCTCGGCCGGCTCCCTGGCCTGGCTGGCTGCAGGGGCACGCTCTGCCCGCTTCTGGGCCTCTGCCTCCAGCTGGGCTTTCTCCTTCTCCTGCAATACAGGTGCCATGAGGATCACTTGGGCTGGGCCACAGAACCATGGGTGCAGGACACAGAGCTTTGCCTGACAGCAAACTCAAGGGCAGCTGCTCAGCACAGCTACGCCACATCTTCCACAGCCCCTACACTGTCACGTTTCCCCCATGGGCACTGCAACAGCTGGACACTGCATACCTGGCACTGCTCTGGGCTCCAGGCACCAGAAAGAGCCATCATGGCACTGCCTCTCCCTGCCAGAGATGCATGGTGTCAGGATGTGGCATGGAGCAGACTGGACAGTGCAGCCCAAAGCACTCAGGAGGGCTGGGCAACCCTCTGCTGGAACAGAGGCAGGGGGAGTCCTACATGGGGACAGGCACTGCTGCCACCTTGGGTGACAGTGACACAGAATTCAAGAACCCAAATGGACGCAAGGGAGAGCAGGAATGGATGCAAAGGAGAGAAGGCCCTGCCTGCAGCACAGCCCTGCCCGGCCCTCCTTCTGCACCCCCAGCCCCTGCCCAGCCTCACCTTCTTCTTCTGCTTGTGCCGTGCCCTCTTGGCTGCCTTGGCACTGTTCAAGGGCTTGGGCTCTGTGCTGTTGATGTAGTCCAACAGCTCATCCACATTGCGGTGGTCCACAGCGGGCTCTCCTGAGCTGCTGTTGTGTCCAAGTTTCTGTGGCAGCTCCTCTTTTCTCTTGGTGAGGCGAGAACGCAACTTCTCTCGGATCTCAGCGTAGTTGCGGCTCGTGGGAGCGGCCGGGGGCTGTGGAAGGCAAGCGCCGTCAGCCAGGCACCAACCAGCACGGGGGGCAGGCAGCCCCGGCTCCCCCAACAGCCCCCTGCGACCTTCCAGCCACTCCCTTCCCTGCAGTCTCAGGGACAAGTCAGCACAGCCCTGCTGAGCTCTTCCACCGTGAAGCCACAGGGCTTGGCCGGCTGCTCCGAGCCCTGGGGCTGGGCAGGCGGCTGCCAGTCGGGAGCAAGGGACCAGCAGGCTGATGAAGCAGGGTAGAAAGGAAGTGGGGGGATGTATGTGCCTGCAGAAAACAGCTGTGGCCAGACCTGCCCACCTCCCACTCTGGGCACAGGGACTGAGTGGTATCTCCCCACGCAAAGCAAGGACCAGGGGTGGCTGCAGACCAGCCCCTCACTCACCGCGTTGTGGCCGAAGAACTCACAGTAGCAGCAGTCGCAGAACTTCCCATCTTTCTGGTTGGTGGAGGAGGAGGTGCAGGAGCTGCGCTCTGAGCTGCTGTCCTCATCCTCCCCGAGTCCCTCGTCTGCCTCGCAGGGCTGTGGTGGGTGGCAGCTGGTACCGTTGGGGAATTTGTGCCCTTTGCAAGAGGGGTCCCTGAGGAGAAGGGCAAGGGGTGAGCAGGTGTCAGGGTATCTCAAAAACTGGCCCATGCATGTAGAACAGCCCTCCTGGGGAAGCCTGTTCCCAAGCAGAAGGATTTGCAGGACAAACCCCCTCCCCTGCATTCTCCTCTTCTGGGGAAGATGGCCGAGGAGCCCACAGGGGCAACAATCTGTCACTCCCAGCCCTCAGGGCCTCTGGCCAGCAGGAGGCTGGTGCAGCAGAGCCCCAGTGAGCCAGGCCCTGGGCTGCAAGCAGAGCAGGGCACGGTACTCACTGGGGGTAGCAGGAAGCACAGATGAGGAACACTGGGACTGTGCAGCTGCCAGACATCCCCATGTGAGGCAGGACCAGCTTACAAGGGCACAGGCTGCCCAGCTCAGAGACAGGGAGGCCAGGGCACAGCCCATACCGTCATTCCTCGAGATCCAGCTCAGGACCCGACTGGCTCTCCACACAGAGAGCTAATTAGCAGAAAGGGACCAATGTGCTTTCTTCCAGGGCACGAGCAGCCCAGAGAGGGCTGGAGAAACAGGTGAGCAGAACAAGTCCACAAGCTTCATCTTCTCGAGGACTTTTGCTCAGTGCCACAGCTGCCCGACAGGTCTCACTGATATAGGTCCTGTTGGCCAGCTGCAGGTTGATCAGGGTGTTCCTTTGGGTGTTTTAGCTGGAGGAGAAGCACAGCCTCTTCTGCACCACAGAACCAAAGGACAACCGCAGGAGGAACATGTGCTGGGAGAGAAAGAGCTTCACCTTCGGTCTGCAACAGTGGAATTGGCCCACAAAGACAGCAGCTTCCTGCACCACCATGCCAGGGCGGTCAGTCCCTCCACAGGGAGAAGTGCATCCATGGTCAAGGATAGCAGAAAAGGCATATGGCCTCACAAGGAGAAGCTGGAAGCAGGCAGGGCTCCTCTACTCACCTGTTGGTGCTGGGCAGCTGGTGGGAGGCAGGAGGAGGGATGAGCGAAGTGCTGCAGTGCCCGTTGCAGGGATGAGCACAGCCCGACAGCGGCGGCGGCATCTTCAGCAGCGGCACGTTGGCAGGGGGCAGGTGAGGGCTCTTGCACGGCCCTGGGCTGTGTGAGGCCGCGCTGGCCGGAGGGGACTCGGACAGCGGCTTGGGGGCCGCCGCCTGCGCGCTGGGAGCAGGGAAGAGCGCGGCCTGCGAGGAGCTGCCCAGCGGGATGTGCGGTGGGGAGCTGAAGGGCCCCGGATGGGGAGGGGTCTGCTTGGAGGGGATCAGCGCTGGCGGCTGGGAGGGGAGGCCCGTGGGACTGTTGGGAGGAGCAGTGAGGTCGGAGTGCTGATGATGCTCTGAGGAGTGGAAGGCCTCACCTGCAGAGAGACAGGAGCAGACACAGTCAGACACTGGCTGTGCTGCATGGACCAAGGCCATGCTCAGAGCCACCCGCCACCTTTGCACAAGCTGTTTCTCCTCCCAGACATCAGAGTGCTTGGGATAGAAGCCATCCGTGCTCACACAGGGCCTTGGGGTCATGTGCCTGCCCCCCCAGGATCCAGCCCTGCCCCACAGAGAACAGGGCAAGAGGAAAGGCTCTGGAGCAGCAGGCTGGGAGGCTGTGGCTGGTGCTGTCCCTGGGCACGTACCTGGCGGGGTGGTCCTCCGGCACAAGCTTTTGAACTGCTTCGGCAGCGTCTTGCAGAAGTCGAGTGAGGTAGGCAGAGGCGAGCCCGGTGTGGCGTTGCTGGAGGTGGCAGAGGCCGTGTGGCTGTAGGGACAGGCCTTCAGCCCCGGTGCCATGGCCGACACCTGGCTGGTGCACTCCGGATACAGAGGAAGGTTGGGCAGCTTGTTGCCTGGGAGGAAAGCAGAGCTGGGGCTGAATCCCAGCACCCTGTGTCTTTTTCAAAGGGGTCCAATATGCTGCTGGTACTGAGATTCAGAGGCCCAGCCTGCCCACCCTTGCCCACAAGGTAACCACTTAAACCAAGAACTGGGCAGAAACCTCTGCTCAACCCCATAGCCGGCTTCAGCTCACCTAGTGCAGCTGGGGGAGTCCCAAGGGGGCTGCCCTGCACGGTCCCGTTGGTGTGCTGCGAGTTCCAGAGGCCCGAGAGCTTGTGAGCAGACAAAAACGAGCTGGGGTCCCAGTCCCCTGAGTTCCCATGGCACGAAGAGGAAGAAGACGAGGAGGAGGAGGAAGAGGAGTGTGAGCCACCCCCACAAGACTGCGACTTGCAGGATGTGTGGGATAATGAGACCTATCAAAGGAAACACAGAATGAAGTGGCTTGAGGGGACACCCTTGGCCCTCAGGTGTCAGCACCAAGACTCCCTCCACTGCAGCAGGGGCTCAGCTCATGTGAACCACTTTTATCATTGCTTTGGGAGTGGCAAACACCCCCTCCATCCAACACCAACACTGGTGGCTCACAGAGGCTGGGCCATGCCAAGGGCCACACGCCTGTGCTGGTCCCACTCACACCAGGGCAGGGTTAAATAAAGCCAGGCATGAGCCAGCTCCTCTACTGAGTCCCATGCACAAGCAGGCACTTGCCCTGGCAGCCACTGCCTCTCTCTGCGTCATGAAGGGAGCAGCCCTGGGGCTGGGGGACGCGGCACAACGCGCAGCAGAGCGGGGCTGGCAGGAAAGCAGTGGCACTGTCAGCCTTGCCAGCCTGGCAGCTCCAAGCCATGGCAAGCTGCTTGATGAGCCTCCACAGCACCACGCACTGCCCCAACAGGGCCTGTCCCTGCTGAGCTGGAGGCAGCCCTGGGCAGGGAAGTGAAGGCTGGGATGTCTGGGACACTCAGCTCAGGGTGAGGATGGGACCCACACACCCATCAGTACCACAGTTTGGTCAGTGCCCTGCTCCTACAGCTACAGCCCCGGCTCTCAAACCCCAGCACCGTGACCGCGTACCGCCAGGGCCTGCTCCTGCACCGCCCGTCGCTCTTCCTCCTCCACGCTCTTCCGGCAGCTCTGGCAGATCCACAGTGGCATTTCTCCCAGGAGGTTCTGCACGAGCGTTGGCACAAAGTCTGGTGGCAGCCTCTCGCCTGGGGAAACCAGCCCATTGTGGGACGGCCCTCCCCAGTCCTTGCGCTCCCGGTGACAGAGCAGGCAGCACGTCTGCACGGACTGGTTGGCGGTGGGCAGCACCTGAGGAAGGACACACAGACTGTGAGTCACCCAAGTGTGATCCAGCACAGATGTGGGGCAGACGAGACAGTGAAAGAGACCTCAGGATGCTGACACCAAACCAAGGGAATTCTTAGAGGCTACATGTGGTATTACACCTTCTCCCACTGGAGCAGAGCAGCCTCAGGCTGACCAGCTGCTGCCAACCTGCCACGTGCTAGCTTGGGAGTGTTTGGACTTCTGGGAAGATCACAGCATGCCAAAGAGCCAGCCTTGTCACCAAGCAAAGCTGGGAAGAAATCAGCAACTCCCACCATCACCTCTGGTACAGTGAGACTGACAGTACTTGCATGGCAAAGCAAGACCCACAGAAATCCCACACAGGGACATGAAGGGTGGGTCCAACAGCCTCAGCTCTCCCTCCTTGCCCATCAAAGATGGGCACTGTGTCACCCAAGAGCCCCAAGCCCTCTCTCCTGCCTCTTTGTTCTGCACAGCCAGCGGTGCTGATACGCCAGGGTGGGGTGCAGCCCCCCGTGCTGCTTCACGCTGTCCCCGAACAGGCACGGCCAGGTTGGGGCTTCCCTGCAGGAGCTGGGCTGCATCCCTCGGGCTCGCTGGAGCCCTGACAGCCGTGACGAGCCCGGCGTGGCGCGGGCGAGGGGGCCCCCATTGTCTGCCGGCGCAGCGGGGCCCCGCCACAATGAGCCGTGCATTGAACTGCTGCTGCCAAACAGATGGCGTCTGCAGCCTCAAGGTGAAGCAAAGGTCAGAGGCCAAGGAGAGCAGAGCGGGGCCACAGCCCCCCTGCCCACCCACGGCGAGGGGCGAGCAACCGGGCCACCCCGTGTGCCAGCTGACACAGCTACCATGGCGGGTGACACCACGGCTGGCGACACCGCGGCTGTCCCCAATCCACCCAGCACATCCACACCCGGCGCCCACCCCCGCCTCCCTGCCCACCACCCGGAGCAGGTGGCGGCAGCCAGGTGTGTCCAGCGGGGAGAAGGGCGCTGGATGAGGATGCTGGAGCCACCTGCCATCGCCCAGCGGCAGGGCTGTGGCAGGGTTGTGCCGGGGCTGGGGCAGGGCTGTGGCAGTGCTGTGACAGTGCTGTGGAGGGGCTGTGGAGGGGCTGTGACAGGGCTGTGAAGGGGCTGGGGCAGGGCTGTGGCAGTGCTGTGGAGGGGCTGTGGCAGTGCTGTGACAGGGCTGTGGCAGTGCCGTGGAGGGGCTGGGGCAGGGCTGTGGAGGGGCTGGGGCAGGGCTGGGATAGGGCTGTGGCAGTGCCGTGGAGGGGCTGGGGCAGGGCCGGGCCCTCCCGCTCCGGGAACGCTCCGAGCCCCATCCGCAGGGATGCTCCGAGTCGGGGGTCGGGGCGGGGATGGGGCAGGGCCCGGGGGGATGCGGTGCAAGGCGCAGGGTCCCATCGCCGCCCAGGCTGAACCCCGCTCGGGTTCAGCCCCGTGCCCGCCGCAGCGCTACCCCGGTACCTGCGCGCTGCCTCTGCCCGACTCCCCGCCGCTGCCCGCCGCCGCCGCCACCTCAGGCGTGGCGGGCGGTTCCGGTGGTGGTGGAGGCGGGGGAGGCCCGACGTCGGGACCCGCCATCCTGTCACGGCGAGGCCCGGAGCCACCTGCCGCCGCTGCCGCCGCCGTTGCCGCCTTGTTCCGCCGGCGAGTCATGGCGAGCCCGCCGCAGCCAGGACAACAGCCAATATGGCGGCGCGGCCCGTCCGGCCCCTGCCCGCGGGAAGGAGGGAGGGAGGGAGGGGGAAACGCTCGGGGAGGTGAAGCCGCCGCCGCCATCTTGCGAGAGGGCAGCGCTGCTCCCCCTGGCGGACGGGGGGGGAGCGGCGGGAGGGCCGCGGGTTCGAGTCCGGCCCCGCGCCCCGCGGCCCGCGGCCCTCAGGGCGCCGCTGCCTCAGCCGAGAGCGGGACCGCGCCGCGATCGCATCCCCCGCTGGATCCTCGGAGTGCAGCTCCGCGGGTTCACACTGAAACAGAGCAGGATTAGGTTAGGTATTAGGAAAAAAGTCTTCCCTGTGAGGGTGGGGAGGCCCTGGCACAGAGTACCCAGAGAAGCTGTGGCTGCCCCATGCCTGGAGGTGTTCCCGGCCAGGCTGGACGGGGCTTGGAGCAACCTGGGATGGTGGAAGGTGTCCCTGTGCATGGCATGGACACAATGGAATGGAACAATCTAAGGTCACTTCCAAACTGTTCTGTGATTCCTGGCCCTGCACAGGACAGCCCCAAGAATCTCACCCTGTGACTGAGAGCATTGTCCAAGTGCTCCTGGAGCTCCGTCAGCCTTGGGGCCATGATCACTTCCCTGGGGAGCTTGTTCAGTGCCTTACCACCCTCTGGGCGAAGAACCCAATATTCAACTTAAACTTCCCCTGACACAGCTCTAGCCATTCCCTCAGGTCCTGTTACTGTCACAGAGCAGAGACTGGAGCTGCCCTCGGCTGCCCCTCCTGAGGAAGCTGCATCCCATAAGGAGGTCTCTCCTCAGGCTCCTCTTCTCCAGACTGAACAGACCAAGGGACTTCAGCATCTTTTCATGTGACATCCCCTCTAGACTCTTTGCAGTCTCCTTTGGACACTCTCTAATAGCTTTATTCTTTTTTATTGTGGTGCCCAGATCTTCAGGGACCTGTGGGACAAGCAGGGCTCCAGTCTCACTGTGTGCTCAGGGATCCCCATCCGCAGGAACCAGGACATGTCTGAAAACAGAGCTGGAGTCTGTGGGGTACACAGGGAGCCCCAACACCAGGGCCAGCCCCACACCTGCACCCGTCCGGTGCAGGCTGGGCACTGACATGACTCAGGGACTTTCTGAAGCCGAGGACGTGCCACTGCCGTGTTTGTTCAACCATCCTCCACGGATTCTTTACCCATGAATCCACCCCATTAGGCTTTCAGCCACCTGAATTATCGGTACCCACATCCTGTAGCCAGCAGTGCCAGCTCTGGAGCAAATACTTCCTTTGACACAGCTGGCGTGGTTTGCTGTGGCCAACACCCCGTGTACCCCTCCCCCGGCACCTCTTCTTGGCCACTTAGTTCCTCTTTTTCCCACCGAGGGGCCACTTTACCCCCTTCCCACTGCATTACCCCGCTCCGCACCCCATGCCCTGCACGGTGAAGATGCCTGCGGGTCCTTCTCCCGGTATTTCCCATCACTCGGGAGTGCTCGGCGGGCTGTGGGAAGCGCTGGGGTGTCCCTGTCCCTGGAAGGTTGGGCTGCGGGGAGAGAGAAAACGGGGGGAGGACAGCCGGGGATGCAGTCGGGAATTTGAGACGGGAACCAAGACCGGGAAGGAAAGTCGGCGGTGAAACCCATCCCGCCCCACGGCAGACGCGCCCTCACCCTTCCCATCACAGAGAACCGGTCCGTCGAGGAGCAGACGGGTCGTCCCGGTGCCGGGACTGGGCGGACACCGCTCCGATCCGCCCCCGGGCGGTGCCCGGTGCCGGCCCGCCCCGTCGGCGAGCGGCGGGCGCGGGGAGCCGGGCGGCGGCAGAGCTGCGGGACGCGCCATGCTGCCCGCTGCCCTCCGCCGATGGCTCCGCCGACCCAAGGTGAGACCGGGGGTGCGCACCGGGGCCGCCCTCCCTGCGCCCGGGACCGGCGGAGCCCCCGGACCGCCCCCGTCGGGGCGATCCAGGAGCTCCGGAGATCACGGGAGCGGTGAGGGCGGCCGCGGTCCCTCGTGGTGGAGCGGGAGGAGGAAGCGGGGGGACTCCGGAGGACCTTTCCCGGTGTTTAGAGCCACGCACGGATCGGTGCCAAAGCTGCCCGGATGCGGCTGAGCTTGTTCATCCTGCTCTGCCCCCGGGGAAACTGAGGCACGGGTGGGTGGGGAGGGCGGCGCTCCCCGGGAGGAGCCAAAGCTTCCGTGGGAGGTCCCACGTACCTGCCCGAATAGGTGTTCGTGGATCCGTGGGGTCCGATCCCTCTGCGACTGTGGGAATGGGAGGTTTGGGATCCCGCTGAAGCAGCAGATGCAGATGCGGGGTGCCCACACCATCACCCCCCTGCTCTTCCCGCAGCGCTCCGACCCACGCCTGCTCTCCCAGTTCTTCTTTGCCGACGAGAGGGTGACACGGGTGGTGGCCGAGATCAACGGGCTGGATGCCGAACTGGATCCACAGCAGTACCTGGTGCTCCTCAACCAGCTCCACCTCAGCCAGGTACGGGGGCAGCCCGCACCCCGCTGTGACTCCGTCCCCCCGGGGAGCCGCGGGTGACACCCCTGCTGTCCCCAGGCTCACCTGCTGGCCGTCCTGGAGAGGATCATGGAGGAGTGCATCCCCACGCAGCGGCACAGCCGTGACTACCTGGTCAAGTTCCCCGAGGAGCTCTTGGTGGACAACTTGGGGAACCACATGCTGTTTGCTGCCGAGGTGAGCGCGGGGCGATGGACACCCCACCATGAGCTGACCCTGGGGTTAGGCATTGCCTTTGGTGCTGGCTGCTGACAGCGCCTTTCCCGGCAGTGCCTCCTGGCCGGGACCTTCCTGGACATGGAGGAGTCAGATGGGGCCCAGCTGCGGCCCCAGGCCAGGAATCTGCTGTGCAGCCTGGAGCTGGTCCGGACAGTGCTGCGGGAGCAAAGCCTGAGCCAACCCAGCTCCTACCCAGAGCCTGTGCGGGCTGTGCTCATCCAATTTGACCGTCTGTTTGCAGAGTTTGAGCTGAGGTAAGGGGCAGGGGTAGGGTGCTGGGGTCACGGTGGGCTGTGCCAGGACTGTAGGGCCCTCACAGTCTCCCCATCTCTCCAGCTACGTGTCCTCGCTGGTGGCAGTGAAGTCTCCTGATGAGATCTACAGGCAGCAGGAGATCATCGTGCTCTTCTGTGAGACAGTAGAGAGGTGAGTGAGGGGCACTGTGTGTCAGGTGGGGGCTGCAAGGACTCCAGCCCCAAGGATGGGCAGCATCCCTAGGCTCAGATCCGCTGTAAGGGTGTCTGTGTGCCCCCAGAGCCCTGCACCTGGGCTACCTGACCCAGGAGATGATTGATGGCTATGAACCACTGCTGATGTTCACCATCCCTCGCCTGGCCATTATCAGGTGGGTGCAGCTCCTGGAGAAGGGGTATGTTCCCTGCCCTGTACCAGCCCCTTCTCCTCATGGGGAGCTGGGGTCCCAGGCAGCCCCTGACATGAGCTGGGCTCTGTCTCCTCACAGTGGTCTCCTCATCTACCCTGAGGGTCCCCTCAGCCTGGAGCGGAGCCCTGAGGAGATGTCCCGGGTCTTCAGCCCCTTCTACAGCCTCCTGAAGAAGATCAGGTGTGCAGTGAGGGGCCATGGGTGAGGCTGTGGGGCAGCAATGGGGTTGTGACATGGGGCTGACGCCAACCCCTCACCGCAGGGACCTGTTGTGGGTGCTGTCAGCAGAGGAGCTCTGCCTGCTGGAGAGGAGCCTGTGCACAGCCGAACAGGAGGATCCCTGCAGTCCAGATGGGGGGGCAGCTGTGCCCAGTGCGGACCCTCCTGCTCCCTTCAGTCTTCTGGAGGTTCCTAATGCCACCCAACCTCTCCCCACCTGCACGACACGACTGGGACCCCCCAGAGCAGTGGATGGCCTGGGCACTGATTGGCAGCAGGGGTGTGCGGTGGGCAGGGAACAGGACCAAGATGGCAAATCTCATACCATCCCTGGTGTAATGGTCACCTCCCCCCTGCGCAGTCCCCAGCCCCTTGGGAGCGGCCCAGGGATGGGGGTCAATGCCAGCTCAGGTGCCCGCTGCTCGGAGCTGCGCTCCCGCTACAGCAGCTCCAAGGACATGCTGCACACCCTCTTCGTCTGCATCTCAGGTGAGTGACCCCCAAGCCAACCCCCCAGCACCTGATCCCCCCAGCACCCTGACCCCCACCCTCCTGGTGCAGGGGTGGCTGATCAGCTCCAGACCAACTTTGCCAGTGACATGAGGAGCATCTTGAAAACGGTCTTCAAGATTGTGTGCACGCAGGCGGAGCCCTCAGAGGAGCAGAGTTACAGCAGTGAGTAATCCCCAGGGACATGTGGGACTGCTCCTCTCTGCCCTGCCCCTCACCCATCCCTGGTGAGACAAGGCCACAGCCCTAGGCTTGGGAAAAACGTGGCCATCGTGCCCGCCCAGCTCCAGCTTGGCTGGACCCAACCCTTGTCCCCGCAGAAGAGAAAGGTGGTGACTCCTGTGTGACAGATGCTCCTCGCGTGGCTGACTGCCCACTGTGCTCCAGCCCTACAGAGGCTGCCAGGCTCCGGAGGGCAGGTGAGCGGCTGCCCAGGTGCTGTGGCTCTGGGGCAGGGTGTGAGGCTGGGGCTGATCCTGCCCCATTCTGCCTTAGGGGGTCTGGCTGTGAGGGGAGCCAGCCTGAGGGGCTTTTACCGATGTCTTTTGCCCAGCAGGTGCCCGCCACCTGCCCGAGTGGGTGCCCGACAGCACATGCAGCCAGTGCTCTGCCTGCCGCTCGCCCTTCACCCTGCTGCGCCGCCGGCACCACTGCCGCAGCTGTGGGAAGGTAGGACGGGGTTGGGATGGGGCGTGTGGGGTCCCCGAGGGACCCAGCTCTGCTCAGCCCCTCTCTGGCTTCTCGGCAGATCTTCTGTGCCCGCTGCTCACCGAACACTGCGGCGCTGCCCTACTACGGCCAGACCAAACCCGTACGTGTCTGCACCCATTGCTACACCACACACCTCCCGCCCACAGCGCGCTGTGCCCGGAGCCAGTGAGAGCCCCTGTGCCAGACCTGCATCTCAGGACAGCTGGGTGCCCAGGGCCACTCGGGGCTGCGGGGCAGCACCTCAGCTCCTCCGAGCTTGGTGGGCATGGCAGCAGGACCCCCCCGCCTGGTTTTAGGCTTCCCCCCGGTTTGCAGGGGCAGGACCCCGCACACGGTGGCAGCCCACGCGGAGTGATGGTGGGCGCAGGACCGCCTCTCCCGGTGCACCGTGGCTGCTGTGCTTTGGGTGAGCTGCCTGCTGCTGCCGTGCACCTGCCCCCCGGCTGGAAATGTGCTTCGTGGTGGTTTTTTACAGGTGAACTTTGCCTGCTGTTGGGCCCGGGACAGAGTCTCCCCCCGGGGCCTGGCCTGAGAACAGCCCTCACATGACAGCGGGAGCCCCGGGGCCGCCCGTGCCGTGCCGTGCCGTGCCCGGGGGCTGGGGCCCGGCGCTCCCCTTCCCTCCCTATCGCCTCCACCGGATGGATTTTAATAAAGCGATAAACCCGTCTGTGTGGGCCGTGTGGCGCTGGGCCGCGGCGATCCCCGCTGCGGGGACACGCGTGGGACGAGGGGCTGGGGGCAGCAGGGGGTGCGCGCTCCGGCATGCGCGGGCACGGCCGTGCGCGCTCCCGCCCGTCACCGGGGGCGCGCCTGTCCGAGGGCGTGGCCTTGGGGGCGTGGCTCAGCTCGGGGGCGTGGCCTATCGCAGAGGGGGCGTGGCCCGCGCCGTCCCCTCCCGCCGATTCAAATTTGAAGCACGCGCTTTCCCGCCTGAATTTGTTTGCCCGCCGCGGTGACGTCAGCGGCGCGGGGCGCCCCGCAGCCAATGAGCGCGCGGCTGGCGGCCCCCCCCGCGCTCCCGCCATGGCGGCCGCGGGCAGCAGGATCCAGGTGCTGCTGCAGGCGGCCGAGTTCCTGGAGCACCGCCAGCACCGGCACCCGCCCGGCCCGCCCGACGCCGAGCACGGCTACGCCGCCATCTGCCCTGCGCCGGCGCGCCGGGCCGTGGGCAGCGGCAGGTAAGCGGTGGGTGAACGGCGGCGGTGGTGGTCGGTGGCTGTCGGTGGCGGCGGCGCTGATCAGCCGCGTCTCTTCCGCAGGTCGGTGCACAACGCGCTGGAGAAGCACAGGTATGGGTGGGTGGGGGCAGAACGGCGGGGCAGGCGGTGGTACAGCCCGTGCCGCTCCGTGGCTGACCCCCGTGTTGCTCCCCTGCCCTGCCCGGCCGCAGGAGAGCGCAGCTCCGGTGCTGCCTGGAGCGGCTGAAGCAGCAGGTACCGGTGGGCGCGGGGCCGTCCCGTTCCACCACGCTGAGCCTCCTGCACCGTGCCCGGCTTCACATCCAGGTGAGGGGGGTGGTGGCACCGGCATCGCTCAGGAGGTCGTTGTGTGGCGACAGGGCTACCCAGCTCATGGCTCACCGGGTCCCCACAGAGGCTGCAGGAGCAGGAACTGAGGGCACGAAGGGCCAAGGACCGGCTGCGGGACCGGCAGCGGAGCCTGCAGCGGCGGCTGGAATCGCTGCTCTTGCCCGCTGATGGGGAACGGGCACGGGCTGACAGCCTGGACTCGTCCCGGCTCTCAGAGCCCTCCGAGGAAGGTAAGAAAGGGGAAAGAAAGAACGAGGGTGGGCAGGGAGGGGAAAGCAGCCACGGGCCTGACCCGGCCTTCCCCCGTGCCCAGAGGATGCCGAGGTAGAGGTGGATGGTGTGGTGCTCAGCGGGGACCTGCTGCCCAGCTTTGGCACCGGGAGGGACCACAGCTACTCCAGCCCCCACAGCCCCGCATCCTGACGGTGCCCGCTGCCTTCCCTGCACTGCCTGCCTGCCTCTTTCCTGCTGGAAACCCAGCCCCGGCCAGCCTCATCACAGCTGCCAGGCTAAGGGGCCACAGATGGAGGCAAGAGTCCAGCTTTACCCCTCCACAGCTGGGTGGCACTGGGTGCATGGGGCTGGGCTGTGCTGTGGCACCTGCTGTGCACCTCAAGGCACTGGAAGAGGTGCTGGATGAAGGCCCAGCTGTCACTGAGGACACCCTCCTGCCTCCCCCTGTGCACCCATGGGCAGTCTGGGGGCTGCCTGGTGTGGGAATGGGGTGGTGCTGCCCACTGCAGACACGACTACAGAAAGGCTCTCCTGCCCCTGGAGAGCCAGGAAGGGGAAATGAGTGCATTAAGCAACATGCCTTCATGCTCCTGCAGCCACCCCTCTTTTGTACAGACCCGACCCTTTTATAGTAAAGGCACTTGGTAAAACCCTGGCCTGTGTCTTCCCTACAGAGCACTGGGCTCTGCTCTAGCCAGGCCAGCCTCAGCCAAATCAGAGGTGGGAGTAGATTCTTTAATGATAATTACATCTCAGAAAGGGTCAAGCAGCAGCTGATTGTCAGACTTATACAGTTTCTTTAAAAATATAAAATCTAAGGAGTCTCCTATCTGTCCTGGTGCAGCTGGCCCCTCACACGTACTGCTTCTTCTTGGTGGCTGCCTTGCTCGCCAGGTCCTTGGCTTTCTCCGTAGCAGCCAGAGCTGTTTCCTTGGCTTTCTCGGTCGCTTCCTTGGCTGTCTCCACCAGTGTTTTGGATGGAGCTTCTCCTACAACATGGAAGCCATTAACCCCACAGGAGTGCCGGCTAGACCGGCCCTGCCACCGAGGCACTTCCCCACACAGGGAGGAAGATGAGCCCGGTGTTCCTGACCCCAGCACGTCAGAGCACGTCGCAAAGGGGAACCACAGGCAGGTGACTGTTGCCATGTTCCTCCCCTCCTGCCTGCGCTCCACCCTTGCCCGACCCTGCAATCACTGCTGGCCTGATCCACTCGGGAAGAGCAGGCAGTGCCAAGACACAGGGCAAAGGCAAGGCGTGAGGATTTCACAGTCAGATCAGTTCAAGCAACAACCTGCCCATGGACTGGAGTGTTCCCAGAGTGACCTCTAACTCTAAGAGACCCATCCCGCTCAGCCTGCCCTTGGTGCCCACCTTGCATTTTTGCTAGCACGTATTCAAATCCCTTAGTGCTCTTGGTCACGTTGCTTTTGAACCTGGCCAGACCAAACTCCTGCAAGAGAAAAGTCAGTGAAGGTGCGAGCCCTGTCACACACAGCCCCTGGGGCTTTGTCCCAGCTTGAAAAGTCACACTGACTTTCACAGTGATGGTTCTGGGAGCCTCAAGAGCTCATGAGGATGGGGGGGAACAACGGGAAAGGGTGTAAAAATCAGCACAAGGAAAGGGTAGAGCGGGGGTGAGCAGCAGCTTTACTGCTTGAGCTCACCTGGATGGCCCGCGAGACGCCAAAGAGGCTGGAAGATACCCAGGCTTCCCGCTTGACCTCGGTCCAGTTGCTGTTCTCGGGGTTCACCCGGTACTCGCAGCGCTCCTCCACCACCTGCGCGAAGCACAGCCGGCCGTGGGCACCGCTGGGACCCCCCCGCACACCCGCCCAGCAGCAGCGCCTACCATCAGACGAGCGTGGTTGATGTTCCAGGTGAACGTGGTCATGGTTCGGTTCTTGGGGTCCACGATAGAGTCCTCCAGGATGTAGACGGAGTGGGCGACATTGGCTGGGAAGAATCGCTCTGCCCAGCGCGGCATCCGGTTGGTCTTGGTCAGGAGCCGCCGAGAGAGCAGCTTGTGGTCCGGCGTCACCTCCCGGTGCACGATGTCTTCGGTCAGGACATGTTTGCTAAAACGGGGAAGGAAACATCACGCCCTGCTCCTCGCCGACTCTCCCCCGGGGCTGGGAATCGCCAGGAACTGAAGAATTAAGGCGGGCAGGGAGGAACCGAGGGCCCGCTGGGCGTTTGGGCTGCGGGACACCCATCCCCGCCGGCCGGAGCCCGCGGGACCCCCGGGGACAGGGCTGGGCTGGGCACGGGGGGCGGCAGCAACCGCCGGTGGGACCGAGCGGCGGGAGGGGGGCGCGGAGGGCCCCGGCGCACCTGTAGGGGTTGGGGTAGCGCTGCCAGAAGGCGGCGAACACCTGGTCCCAGGGCCCCTTGAGGACGCCCAGGCTGGCGCAGTATTTCCCCATGGGGCCGCCGCTCAGGCCCGCGCCTGCTGGGCGGCCGCCATGCGGCCCCGGCCCGCCCCGCCGCGCCGCGCACTTCCGCCACTCCCCGCCCGGTTCCGGCCCCGCCCCGCCCGGTTCCGGCCCCGCCCCGCCCGGTGCGGCCCCGCCCCGCGGCGGCGGCGGCGGCGCGAGGATGAGCGGGAGGCGGGTGGACGCCAAGGTGGTGCTGCTGGGGCAGGAGGGGGTGGGCAAGAGCAGCCTCGTGGAGCGCTGCGCCCACGGCCGCTTCCGCGCCGGGCCCTACCAGAACGTGAGTCGCACACCGGCACCTCCCGGGCCCGGGATGAGCCCCTCGCGTGGCAGCCCCGCGCGCTGCCCGTGGGCGCCCCGTTTCCGCGGTGTGTGCCCGGGGTGCTGCCACCCGCGTCTCCCCTCGCGTTGTTCCCCCCGTGTCCGGGCTGGGACCCGCCGCATCCCCCCCGCGACGCGGGTCGGTCCCCTCGTGTCCTCACCCTCTTTCCGCACGCCCCGGGATGAATTCCCCCGTGTCCCTGCGCCGGTTTCCACCGTGTGTCCCAGGCCAGATGCCCCCGCATTCCCGGGCCGGTTCCCACCGCTCCTCTTGCTTCGCTTGCAGACGATCGGAGCCGCTTTCGTGGCCAAGGTGATGACCGTGGGGGACCAGACGGTGACGCTGGGCATCTGGGTAAGTCCAGGGGCGAGGGCTGTGCCAGCGCCCCGCTGACATCCCCGGCACCCCCTAACCCTGAGACCTTCCGACCCCTGCCGCCCCCAGGACACGGCGGGCTCGGAGCGCTATGAGGCCATGAGCCGCATCTACTACCGGGGAGCCCGGGCTGCCGTGGTCTGCTACGGTAAGGGCACGGAGAATGGGAAGGGGAAGGAGCTGGAGGCTGCAGAGGGCCCGGGCTGGGGTGGCGGTGGCACCGGTGGGTCAGGCGCTGAGGAGCAGTGTCAGCAGACCCCGATTCCTCTCCCCAGATCTCACCGACAGCGGCAGTTTCCAGCGAGCCAAGTTCTGGGTGAACGAGCTGCAGAACTGTGAGGAGGTACGGGGGGGCTGGGGGCTGTGAAGCCTCCCCACAGGACAAGGGGTGCTGGTGGTGGGGACGTGGGCTCACCCCTCCCAACCCTTTTCCTGCCGCAGGGCTGCCGGATTTACCTGTGTGGCACCAAGAGCGACCTGCTGGAGGAGGACAGGAGGAAGAGGGGGGTTGACTTCCACGATGTGCAGGACTATGCTGATGGTAGGGCTGGTGGTGGCCCTTCCCGGGCTCATGAGCATTGAGTGGGTGGGGAGCGAGGGAGGATTGAGCTGCTGCGAGCTCTGCCCTTGCCGTGGGCCCACAGCAGATCCGATGGCACCTGGGCTCCCTGTATGGCGAGGCACCGGCTCTGCCAGGGACCTCCCTGGGCACAGCATGTCCTGACACGGGCAGGCATGTGGCCAGCTGGGCCAAGGGGCTGGGAGCCCTGCCCTGGGTCCCTGCCAGCCTGCTGGCAGCACCTGTGCCCAAGGGGTGACTCTGGGGGCAGGCGAGCCCATGAAGCCATATCTGCTGCACATGCAGCAGGTGCCAACCTGGGCCCTCATTTCAGAGATCAAAGCAGACCTCTTTGAGACCTCCAGTAAAACGGGCCAGAGCGTGGGTGAGTAGCCCCTTGCTGGGGCCATGTTCTGGCTGAGCAGGGCTGGGGGCTCTGCCTGGCAGGGGACACCCACAGCTGCCATGCCTCCTCTCCCCCCAGATGAGCTGTTCCAAAAGGTCGCCGAGGACTATGTCAACTTCTCCGCCTTCCAGGTGATGACAGGTGAGTAGGCAGGACCTGTCCCTTCCCAGGCACCCTACCCTGTGCTTCTGGGTGCAGAGCATGAGCTCTGGGGGCCCAAAAAGACTTCCCTGGGGGGCTGCTGTGGCTCTGTGCCAGGGTTTGTCTCAGAGTTTGAGTTCCATCACAGCATCTCATGGCCTGCTCAGGCCAGGCTCAGCACATCCACCCAGCTGGCTCGTGGTGGCATTTGGGAGCCAGGAGACTTGCTGGGCTGCAGGACTGGCTCAGCTCTGCACCAGCCCTGCCCAGGCACGCTCAGCCTGGCTGTGCCTCCTGCCCTGGGCTGTGAGCTGTGCCATGACCCTGAACCTCGCCGCTTCTCCACGGGGCACCAAACCCTCCCCAGGGGACCTGCCAGGACCCACACCTGGCACCAGCAGCTTTGGTGGCGTGGATGTGCCAGCAGCCTGCTGCTCCTGCTCTCTTCCAGAGGACAAGGGTGTCAACCTGGGCCAGAGGAACAGTCCCTACTTCTACAGCTGCTGCCACCACTGAGCTCCTGTGCCAAAAGGGAATTGCTGCTGCTGGAGGAGCAGCTGGTGCACACCGGACTCTGGTTTTTTACCTGCTGTGTTTTAGCTGTTGGGGCCTGTCTGCAGCACAGCCTACGGACTGCTCACCTGGCACACAGAGCGGCACAGGGCTGCCGTGCAGTGCCAGGAACCATGGACTGTCACTCTGGGGACCCCCTCCCTGCCACCTGTGGCGTTTGTGGGAGCTGTGGTGGCCCAGCAGTGGCCAGTAACTTATTCTCTCAGAGATGCTCGGTTCTTTGCAGATTTATTTAAGCGTCTTCTCTCGAGGTGTACAATGTAAATAAAACGCGTTGTGGTCTGAGCCGTACCCCTGCGCGCGAGGCTGTCAGGGCTCTCCCCTCCCTGCCTCCCCCCACTCAGCAAGACAAACCACAAGAGGACATCGAGAGTAAAGTTAAACTTTACTTTACAGTAATTTTTCTTCTATATACAAAGAATTACAGTACATGTTCTGGGAGCACCTGGGCAGGGCAACCCTCTTTTCATGATAAGTTTCACATACACAGCCAACAGTCTAAGGGGAGCAAAATTAAAGTAATCAATGGTCCAAGACTCTCCCCTCTCCCTCTTCTAAAAATAATATACATGCTGGAAATATGTAGTTTACTCTCACCTGCTCTGACATTCCTTCTTACAACTGACAGACGACTCCTGTCCAGGGCTGAGCACCCCTTTGTCCCCCCTGCAGCGCTCCAGTGCTGGCCTCTGCCTTGGCTGGGATTCTTGACTCCTGATGTGTTTCCCTCTGCCTGAGCCTGCAGAACAGGACCCTGAGGGGGACCCCCATTCACTGTCACCCGTGGGCAGCAGACCTCAGAGGGGAAGGGAGGCAGCATGGGGCTGCTCACACCAAGGTTCTTCCCATGAGCAAACCTTTCACTCATGGCTCCAGCACAACTTTCGCTGCTGCCATGAGTGGCCCCCCATGTCCCTGGGCAGTGAGGAAGGGGCAGTGGGCAGCCACCCTCCCCAGGGCCCTTGGCTAGCAGGCAGCCAGGACCCAGCTGGGAGCACACAGTGCTGGAGGGTGGCAGGGACAGCAAAAGCGAGGCACGGCGCCCAGCATGGTCAGTGTCTTGGGGGCGAGCAGGCTGGTGGGACAGCGAGCTCAGCACCACGGATGTGCAGGGCTGGGAGCACCACTGCAGCAAGGCTTCCATGGCCCCTCGCAGGGAGAGCCATCCCCACCATCCCACCTCCCACCCTCAGCTCCAGCCATGCTCCACCTTAAGCCTCCCGGTGTGCTTGCTGCTTTTCCTTTTAACAAGTTCCCAGTGTCTACAAAAAATACACAAAACCCAGTTCCTTGAAGTCAACAACTCGGAAACATCAGAAAAAGAAATAAAAACTGAAACCAGCTCAGTACCAAACGGACACGAAGAACATGCAGTAGCGGATGCCTGCTTGCTTCACGTGGCTCCACGGGCTCCCCACGGGGCTCAGTGGCACACTGGTTTAGTCTCAAAGCCACCATAAACTGAAGGAACCGAGTAGCTCCTTGTCCTGTTTCAGTCACAGTTGCTGAAGCCCGACCCCAGCTCCACAGGGATGGGATCAGCTGGCCAAGAAGCCCCAGCCCGAGGGCCAGGAGGTGAGTCCAGCCCTACTGTGCTAAGCTGCCAACGGTTTACAATAGCACCACAATAGCCCAAGGGCTTTGCCAAGGGCGAACATGATTAAAACTTTACCTTGAAATAGGCCATAGCAACACCCATTTCTCAGATTTCCCTAGGAGGTAGATTCAGTGCTGTAGGGACTGTCCATCACTGCTGCTCCTCCAGCCCGAACTCACACAATCTGTCCTGTTCCCCCGGCACCAAACTTTGCTTACATCACTTCTGTAGGACCTGGAGCAGGAATCTTGCATCCTCCCATCTCCTGCCACCCCACAGCTGAGACTGCTGCTGAAGCCAGGCACGTGGCAGAGCAGTCCCCAAGCTCCAGTGTCCCATGTCCCAGGCCCAGGGAGCCCCAAGCACCCATCAGCCCAGCTGTGCTGCTGCAGGAGGAGCACCCTTGGCTGCAAATGCTGCCACCAGCGTTACCACTATCACAGGAGGGTGGGTAACTAGCGCGGGCAAAGCCTGGGAGAACAAACACAACATCCCCCCGTACTTTCAGAGTAGCTGCACGATTTGCCACTTTGCTTTAACACTCACTGGCTAGCAAAGGCCAAAAGCCTCATCAGTAATTTAGGGCAAAGCACATTACAAGCAGGTTACAATTATGGTTATTCCAAACATCAAGCAAAATCAGAAGATAAGGCTGAAATTAAAAATAAACAGAAGATGTTGAAGGTCTGAAGTTTCTCAAACTCTCCCTGCCCTGTCACAACACTGGCTGTGGTGTCCAGATAGGATGGGCACACCCAGAGCATGCTCAGGGCTAACACACTGCCAAGAACATCAAGGTTAGGGCTGCTTTTTCTTTCTCTTCCATTTTCTTTTTCTGTGAAACTAAGCTGAAGCTTTTCTAGCATATGCACTGTCTCACTTTAGTTCTTTAATGTCCTTTACATTCAATCACGTCTCTTACCTCCCAAACTTTAACACCAGCCACACCTTCAGAGCCTCTGCCTGCAGGGGTTTAACCCTGAATGAACGTGTGCTCCCACAGTACCACCCAGATGCTTTGTGTACTGAAGTGACTCTGGTTCCTGTGGAGCTTTTTTTGTTAAATAGGAAAAGTTTTAATTGGAGAATAGCAATAAAGCAAGCTACCATGAGCTAATTTGCATCAGGAGACGTGCATAGGTGATTATTCCTTACAGTGATAACCTCCTGCTAGATTCACCAGAGCCCTGGCTGACAGTGGGCACTGGGGAAGATGGGACAAGCCATGCAGAACAATGGCCTGTGTGTGCTCCCCTCCTGCCCACACATCCCACACGTCCTGTGCTGGCTCCTCCTCTGCAACCCTCATCCCGATGGGGCACAAGGCCCTGACCACGCTGCTACCCCTCATCAGAGCTCCTCTGTCACCAAAGGGCACCTGGGACCCTCCTGCCCACAGAGGAAATCCAACACTAAAGTGGGTCCTCCAGTGGGGCGGAGGCCACGGGCCCACTGCTGACCCCAGCCCACTGCTGACCCCAGCCCACTGCTCTGAGCAGGGGCAGCAGTTATCCTGGCAGCAGGGATGTTGACCAGCAAAGTGCTCACACAGGAGCAGAGCCTGCATCCCCTTCAGAAATGGGAAGAGGGAGCCACTCCTACCAGGAATGAGTCTGGAAAATTCCTGTGGGCCACCGTGGGACACCAGGGAAGGGACAGAGGTAATTACACCCTTGATTCTGCTTCTACAGTGCTCCACACCAGTGAATCAACACAGGAGTCACCTCTCACCCATCTTGGGTGCAATTAGGGCTGACCCAGGACTAAGTGACGAGGTGACTGGATCCCTCCAACGCAGCAAGAGAGCATCACAACCTTGGCATGGAGCTGTTGCACAGGTCTGAGCCCAGCTCGAGGCTGCAGCAGTGTCTCTCCCACAAAGCCTGCCATGGGTATGGGTTACCTTGCCTCTACCCTTTACTTTTAAAATCCCCTGTGATTCAGACTGGCTGAATTCTGAAGGCAGTAACAAATGGCAGCAAACTTACCCAACTGCTTCAACACAGACATGTCCCGCTCCTCCTCCAAGGCAGTGCTGCCAGCTGCCACCAGTGAGTCACCTTGAGTACAGAAGATGCCCACATTTCCTTCACAGGGGTTTTGCTGCCTGAAGCTGTTCCCCAGCTCATGCTCCCTAATGAGGGCAGGCTGGACAAAGGCAGGGCTGCTGGAACTTCTCTCTACAGCTGGTCAGGCCTTGTCTACATGACCCAGGAAAGCCCAGAGACTCCCAAACGCACCATTACTTCCTCTGAAAAGCCCTTCTGATCTGACAGATCATCGCCCAAGGCTCCAGCAAGGGTGAAGAGGGAAGAGCAGCTTCCTGTCTTCCTCCTTCAGTGACGTTCCTCAACACCAGTTTTGCCAAGCAGTCTCCTAGCTATGCTGAACTCAAGTTTCCAACAGTAGCTGCAAGGTAAGAAGCCAAAAACCCAGATCCTTGTGGAAAAGGGAGACAAGAAGAGAGACAGGGTACAGTAGCTGCAACAAAGTAGGCTGTGGAAAATGCCATGCAAAGGTTTAATCCATATTCACTGTTCCAAACAAGCTTTTGGGTAAGCACCTGCTGGCATGAAAGGCGGCTGCTGCCATGAGCCTCACCCTGCTACGTGAGCCCGTGATTTATAGAAGTGATTTTTTTCAAACCTGCTCTTGTGAGAATTCACTGAGAACTTCTCCATTTTACAGATTTAAAAAAGCCTGCACCAAAAATATTCACAGTTTATTTTTTCATGAAACAAGTAACTAGTTAACACGTGACAATGCGAAGCGGAGGTGGACAGAGCAGTGCAGAGACCTCTCTGGTTACAGTGGGAGCTAGCTGGGCGCTGGCACTGAGGAAACCCTACTTACACAATCTACATGACTAAGTCCAGCTCATGGAAGGCTTATAAATGTAAATTCAAGATTTATTTTCCTTCTCACACATGATAAATACTTAATATACTGAACGCCATAATTTTTTTTTCATTTTTGTTTAAAAACCTTAATGAATGCCCTTAAAGTAATCTTCTCTCTCAATGGATCTGAGTTGTCCTGATTCCCTTTGTGGAGGAGTCACGCAGAAATGCTTGCACTTCCCTAGTTTCAGCAGCAAGCAGGAACTGACCTGCCAGTCTTCCCGGAAAAAAAACAACATTAAACAAGTAAGTTTCCATAAGCCATAAAGCTTTTCCAAGTTGTGAGCTATTCTACAAAGCATCTGAAATGATTTGGACTAGAGAAGAAATAGCACTGGTAATGTCCCCTTGTGCCCAGCACACCCGGCCTTTACAGCAGGACGTTGTCTCAGGGTGCACACATCAGGAAAGGAGAACGGATCAGGATTTGTCTTGGTACAAGGTGTCTGCCTCCTTTCACAGAAAACGGCAAAGCTCATGACTGCCTGCTCTGGGAGCAGCAGGCACTTGCAAGCCAGGTGGGAACAAGGACCTGCTCCCATGCTGGAGAAAGGAGGTCAGCATGGGGCTGAACTCTCCCTTCCTTGGGAGGGGCCTGTGGATCTGCCTGGAAGAAGAAGAAGGATACACACACTGGAGCTGCGCAAGGGTCTGGCTGCAGCAGGGAGATCCGAGGCTGCGGCCCCAGATCGGTGGAGCTCAGGTAATTACAGAGGTAATGTGTTGTGAGAGTGGGGAAAAGCTGGTCAGCAGCGTTTCCTCGGCAGGACGCCAACCCTATCCAGGCCAGGCAGTGCCACCAAAGGACGTCTGTCCTCCTCCTGCCTGCGAGGGTGCCGGTGGTCACAAGATGCTGCAGGTCCCTGGGACTCTACTGCCTGCCCCACGAGCACCACAGCCAAGCCAACTTCTGCCTCAACGCTTGAGTGAACGGCTTTCAGAAGGACTAGTCTGGACACCAGCCCGATGACCACCAGGTACTAAACATCGCCTTCACTGTAAAAGGGAGAAGAGAAAAAAAGAAAGCCAGCCAGCTGCTGGAGCCCACCGTGTTCCAGTGTGAGAACTACAATTCAGTTGGATGGACACACACACGCGCACGCACACATGCACACCGACACAGTCCAGTTAATTCAAGTCTCCTTTGGTTGTAGAAGAGTTAAGCCAGAAGCTACACAAGGGGAAGGTGTTGAGATGGGTCCCGATCCAGCTAGGGCACCCTTGTCTCTGTGCTGTGCAGTGAGCAGGACATGCTTGGCTTGCTGCTGGCAAGACCAGGTGTTATAGGAACGCGTTCTGAACACATCTGAGGCAAAGGGAGAAAGGACTGCTCAGTCCGCTGGCTCACGCTGACAACAGAGCTCTAGAAGAGACTGGATGGAAATTTGAAAGGGAGCACTGTCCCTCTGGCAGGGCAGTGCTCAGCACCTCCAGGAACCCACTCTGCTCTGCTCAGCTATTGCTGCGTTATGGGTCACTACGTTGTCAAGTGCAGGAAAACACTCCGCGTGTCCTGTGCTAAAGGATTAAGACACAAGAATGAAAAACTTCCCAGATGACTTCTTCCAAGATCTCTCTTTTCCCTGACTTCCTCCAGATTTCCCGCTTCTTGGGCCTAGCCAGTCGCAGCTCTGTAAAAAAGGAGCCTGAATGGATACTGCCTATTGCTGGAGAAAACTGCACTGAGTGAGCGCAGGAGCTCCTCTCCCATCTCACTGGAGATGATCCCTGTCCTTGAGCAAACCACACACACAGCATGTCCCGGTAAACACATGGACAAACCTCGTAAAGCAACGCTCTGCAGGGACAGAGACCTGGCCAGGTGACATAAAATCCTTTCCCTGCTTCTGGAATCTGGCAAGGACACACACCTGACTGCTCACTGTGTGATCCCTGAAACATCTCCAGTGCCAGGGCAGCCTGACTGATCCATTTTCTTTAAATGCAGTAACAAGAGCAAGGCCCCTGGCTGTGCCTAGGAACCCACCTACAAATCAAACCTGGAGCTTGAACACGCTGGATCAGTAATGTGACCATTTCAATGGAATTGGAGATTTTTACCCAGAGTGGACTCTTTATTTCAGCTCTACCATTTGTAAAAGGAAGATGAGAAGGTCACAGATGCTCTCTTCCTTTGGCTGGGCCAGACTCAGATTTAAGAGAATGTCCTTGCTCGTGTCACAAGAGAATATGGATGGGATGTGCATGGGTTAGGGGCTGGGCTCAGGGAAGTGAATAAAAAAAACAAAACAAAGATTCCCCCTCCCTAAACATTAAACGACTGAAACCTGCCTCCCATATTCACCAACCTCACTTTGGCTCTGAGTCAGCCAACTCACGACAGACAGAATCCTGGTTACGGGCTAGCGCTGTGTTTTGCTCAGGCAAAGGGTCCTGCCCCCGAGGAGTCTGTACATTTCCATTCAGCCAAGCAATCTGATCAATTGTCTGAACGTTCGTGACAATCCACGGCATCCGCTCCGGGGGCACCGGCGCTTCCCTGGCTGGCCGAGGGGTCTGCTCGAATGCACACAATCTCTCTGATGTCCACGGGGTCTGCTCTGAGGGGGCTGAGGCCACTTCCCAGCTGGCCTGAAGGGTTGGCTCTGGTAGTTTCTCTGCTGTCCGGGAAGGCTGCTCCGCAGGCGTCAGGGTTTTCGTGGTGGACCAGTGGCTTTGCTCATGCGTCTGTAGTTTCTCTGTAGGCCAAGGTACTTGTCCAACCTGTGTCACCACCTTCCCAGCAGACCAAGAGATCTGCTCCCCAGCTAACATGGTCCTCTCTTTCTGCTGAGGACTCAGCTCCATGGCTGGGGCTCCTCTCTCCTTCAGCTGAGCGTTCTGGTCGACGGGACGCAGCGCCTTCTCCGACAGCAACAGCCTCGGAGCTGATGCAGCTAGAGGCTTGTCCAAGGCTTGAGGCCGAGGAGCCACAGCAGGAGCCAGCTTATCTGATGCCTGAGGCCACGGGGCTGTAGGAGCAAGAGGCCTCTCCAAGAGCTGAGGCCGAGACACCCCAGAGCTGAGAGCCTTTTCCAAAGGAAGAACCCGCAGGGCCCCAGAGTCGGCAGCCTTCTCTGGAGGAAGGGGTCGCAGCACCCCGGGGGAGAGAGACTTCTGCGTGAGCGGGATCCGAAGGGCCCCTGAGCTGAGACCCTTCTCTGTGGGCAGGACATGTGGTGAGTGGGAGCCAGGGGCCTTCTCAGTGGGCAGGATCTGAGGCATACCCGAATCAGCAGCCTTCTCTGGAGGCACGGGACAGGGTGACCCAGAGCTGGGAGACTTCTCTGTGTCTGGGACCCACACTACCCCAGAGAAAGAAGCCTTTTCTAGAGGCAAGGATTGTGGTACAGCTGATCCAGGAGCCTTCTCTGAGGGCAGGATCCGTGAGACTGGGGAGTCTGGGACTTTTTCAACGGAAACAGACCACAGCACCTCAGGACTGGAAGCCACCTCCAACGCTGGGACCTGCGGCACCACAGAGCTGGAAGCCTCTTCCACAGCCTGTGGCTGCGGACTCTGGGCAGAGGAATCGTCCAGCGGCTGGAGCTGATCGGCCTCAGGAGGCTCATCCTCCGGCTGGGACTGCAGCATCCCCACCGTGGTGAGGAGTCTGTCAGACAGGGGAGGATGCAGGCATTTCACGGGGAACTCATCCAGCAGCTCGGGCTGCTGCTCCCTGCTGTCAATGAGGGATTTGTCCGATAACTCCAAAACCTCGGGGGCATCAGGAGCCTCATCTGACAGCTGGAGCTGCAGGTCACCAGCAGTAACAAGTGACGCGTCCACCGGGGACTGCGGCGATCCCGGAGGAGATTTGCTCGGCAGCTGAGGCTGCGAGGCCTCACTGGAGGACTCGTCCAGCGGCCAGAGCACCGCGTTGCTGGGAGGTTTGTCGGGCTGCTGAGGCCGCAGCGCCACAATGATGGGCTGCTTCTCTGACTGCAGCCTCAGGGACAGGGCAGCCTGGGGCTTGTCTGATGGCTGCAGGCGGAGTGACAGGGTGGTGGGAGGTTTGTCCGAAGGCTGAAGCCGGAGCGAGAGGGTGGTGGAGGGTTTGTTGGATGGCTTCAGCCTCAGTGACAAGGTGGCGGGGGGTTTATTTGACGGTGGCAGTCTCAGAGCCAGGGTGGCAGGTGGTTTGTCTGGTGAAGGTAGCCTGAGGGCCAGGGTGGTGGGGGGCTTGTTTGATGGCTGCAGCCTCAGGGCAAGGGTGGTGGGGGGTTTGTCTGAAGAAGGCAGCCTCAGCGCTAGGGTAGCAGGGGGCTTTTCTGGTGACTGCAGTCTGAGGGCCACAGACTGAGGTAGGCTGTCCTGGGGCTGAACACTCAGGTCTGTGTCTGCCTCTGTGTCTGCAGGCAGCTGCTCTGGTGGCTGGGTGTCCTCGCCGTTAGTCAGGTCTTCTATGGGAGGCGCATACTCACGGATTTCTCCTGGCTCTAAAGGGTGAGGCCCACAGGGATCATGCTCTGTGCAGCATAATCGTCCATCCAGCTTGGAGATGAAGAGCATTCCTTCCCGGTGCTGCTTGCAGAAGGACCTGGGGCACATCTCGCAGAACGAAGCTGCTTCCTTACCACACACGTCACACTGATGCCAGGGGCACTCCCACTTTCCTGCAGCATGGACATGGGAGAAAAAACACACCTTAGGAGTAGGACAAGGGCAAGAGACAAAGGCCTGCTGCAAGAGAGTTCAGGGGAAAGTGAGAACGCTCCTGTAATACCCACATACAATTCTACATGGCCTCTTCAGTTTCTGCCTTAGCTCGACAGGCAATTAACATAAATCTGCATTCTCAGAAGCAGCAAGGGCAATGATCATCATGACAAACACAAGCCACATCAGCTCAGACCAAAAACCCACCTGGCTCCTGCACAGCACTAACTAGACAACAGAGGTATCTAGAGAGGAGCAGACATCCCCAGTTTTCACATCTCTGTAGCGCTAATTTTGATAGAAAATGGCAGAGGTTATCTGTGCACAACACCCAAAGGACTTTTAAAGCAAACATGTCAGATTCATCTTTTAATCCTGGGTCAAAAACCACCCTTCCTGTTTTTTAGAAAGAAGAAGTGAGAGAGCAGTGATCACAAGGGGCATGTTTCTATTGTCTCTGAACTCAAAGGCACATCCTTAAGCTCTGGCCATGTATGGCCACGATAAAACAAAGCTGCCCTCCCAGCAGCTCCATCTTCACAGCAAAGCTATTGACCATCAGTACCAATACCACCAGCAGGCAAAACACATTACACTTCAGAGACCGCGGCTTTTCTCACTTGTAATTAACCTCACTGGCTCAGCCTCCTGCTCCCTCAGCCAAGGCTGTGTCTGGCTATACCAAACACTTCCACTTCATGGATACAACCAGACACATGCTGAGCTCCTGTCCTCTCACCACAGGATGAGCGAAGATGTTTTTCCAAATACACCTCCTGTCTCTGTGCTCTCCCAGCACCCCACATCCCCCATCTCTCCTGCTCCCTGCCTTGCTGTGGGGAGCAGCTCCTCGCAGAGCAGCCCTGACACAGAGCTCTGAGCCAGAGGGCAATCACAGACACCAGCCAGGCCAGAGCACTTCCCAGCCTGCCTGAACCAAACCCACAGACCTGTGGCTACAGCTCCTTTCCAGGGAGGCTGGTTCCTGCAGCACAGACTGAGCAGCTGTGGCCATTGCTCCCCGGGCTTGTGCAACAGCAGCTCTCCACTCCCCTCTCTCACGCTGCTTTCCCCCTGGGGTTGAAGGCAACATGTACTAAGTTTTTCCCCTCCTTTGAAGCCAGTCCAAGGCTTCTGTTCCAGTCTCAAAATATGCATGCTGCTCTTATGTGTCTTTTCCAATTTTTCAGCATTTTTTTCTAAGTGAGGATGTTTAACACTTCCCATGGTCTTCCCTGCTCCTGGCTCATGGTGCTGCAGCACAGACTGTCACTGCTCCCCTTGCACCAGCAGCATCCCAGAGACCCACACAACACTGCAAAGACCCTGGGACCATTCTTATAAAGGTCATTTGTACAGACGGAAAATTTAAAAAGTCAAAACCTGCTAGTTTGTTGCAGGAAGGATAAATCCTATCAAACCACTCTAATGGTCTTGGACAGGATAAAAAGGTCTAATGAATAAGCACCCTCTCCAGGGACAGCCTGGAGCTCTTGCAAGTAAGATCACACAATTAGCAAACATGCAAACAAGCAGGAAATTGCAATTACTTGACAGCAATGCCCATGGCAGAGGAAACATTTGAAGTAGAAAGTGCTGAACCTTTCATGTCCTGAATGATACTCTGAGGAGCAGGCCATGAAAATCACTGCCTATGTATAAAAGGAGTAAAATTGCTCTAACTGACTGAAAATCATTCTCAAAAAACAGTTATTAATGGTCTTGTGGCAAGCTGAGGAGCCATTTCACATTACATCCTTCAGGAGTGTATTTTAATCTGTACAATTATTTAAATTTCTTAAAGCAGAACAGTAAATACTCTTACAGATACAGGTAGGTAACATTGAACCTGTAAGGGACTGCAAAAATCCATTTGGACAGGTTCAGAATTTAAACTGGACAAATGCTCTCGCACCAACAAGGTGTAATTAAAGCCAAGTGCAAAACAGGATTGCAAGAGGAAGAAATAAATATGAGAAAATTATCAAGATGAAAACTCAAGAAGGATAAAGCAAACCATCAACATCACATAAGTTATTTTTGCAAAACAACTAAAACATAATTTCCAAAGGCATTTTATGTAAAAACAATTTTTCTCTTCTGTCAGAACAAAGCAAGGCCTCAGCTGCAATGCTGTTAAAATACTTGTTTCCAGTTTTAAAAAAATGTGTAGGCAAATGGGACACAGTCCTGAGTAGATCAAGAATAAAACCTTCAGGCTATGTTTGTACAAGCCAGAAAAGGACTGAGACAACAACCTTCCACTATATAAAAAAATGTATCAGAGAGCTGGCAATCCTTTGTGTTTTTAAGTCAGGCTGTTAGAAGAGACTTTGCAAATGGAAAGCAGGGGAACAGGCTGGAGGCTGGACTGTACTTTTTGAGTATATTTTTATTTCAAATTTTTGCCCTTGTTTCACTACAAACTAGAATATGCTTTGGTACTATGAGAAAGATGGCTATTCAGACATTTAAGAGATTCTTTTCTAGCTCATATTTTCCAGCAGTGCTTGTACTCACAACTGTCCTCAGCTTCGGGAAAACAGTCAGTGTGATGACCAATGCCTCAGCTATTGTTAGGATTGTGCTCTGCCAGACCCCAGGAATGGGGTCATTTCACAAGCACCATATCTTAGGCAAGGACCAGCTCCCCCTTCAGCAACTAGTTCACCTTTTGCAGTCACAGTGGGGTGCAAACCAGGGCTGGGTTGGTTGGACAACAAGATCTGTTCAAGTGAGAAAGATTTCTCTAAATGTTAAGATGCTGTGAACAGAGTGCAAGGTCACGAGCAGCACCAGGACACCCAGAGCCAACACTGTGACCCAAGCAGCGCCCAGCTGTGCAGAGCACTGACCTGCAGGTCTCTTGGTCAGGTTGAGGCAGTCAGCATGGTACACCTTGGGGCAGCCTGACTTCTTACAAGAGACCAGCTGCCCTCCGTCCCCGCAGCTGAAGCACTCGTCCTCCCGCTCCTTCATCACCTCCGCCTGCGACCTGCGCTTCATCTGCGGCCGCCTCTTGAGCTTCTTGGATTTCTCCTCGCTGAGGCTGGGCTGGCTCTGGGGGTGAAAAGATGTTGGTTAATGCAGGGTTCTGCCCCATTCACCTGCTCCCTTCCTGCTGCAAACCCTGCTGACACAAATCCCACTGCCAGCTATACCTGAGACCTGCGTGGCACCTCTGGTGCTACTCGGTTTTTGGCAACCAAGTTACTACAGGAACTAGCTCCCAGTTATTTTGAAAGAGCTTGGAAGTCATGCAGCAAAGCTTGACTGGACATGGAATTTATATAACCAGCAACAGCAGAATGAGGAGCTGGGGCTGCCTGGTGTCACTGAGCTCGTGCCACCAGTCCCAGACTCTTCAGGTCAAAGCAGTCAGGTCTCCTGGCACACATGACTCATAAGGAGTCTACCCAGAGCCTTCCTGCACTTTTTCACATTCATCACTTCCCTCTCCATTTCCAGTATGAATTTATCTGTCATCAGTTTAGACCTTTGTTCTTGTGTCACTGCTGCTCTTTTGCCCCAGAATCGCAAAATCTTTACGGTTGGAAAAGACCTCCAAGATCAAGTTCGACATTTGAAACTTTTATATCTCCCTGAAGAAATCTCTGGGACACACTCTCCTGCTTGCAAACTGAAACTTTCACAGTCTGCACACTCAGTCTTCTCAGTGGCTTTTCTCTGCCCTCATTGAGTATATTTATCCCAAACAACAATTACAGAATTACACATGCTACCTCAGATAACACATCACAGACAGTGTACAGAGACATCAACATTTAGCCAAAAGAACAGGAAATTCCCCCAAAGCACTGCCCCCATTTGCTTGTTTCAGAGCTGGGTCACACCACAGCTCAGTCCTGTGGCAGCTAAGCAGCACAGTGGCTCCTTCTCTACCACGACTGCCCAGCTATGACCCTCTCATGGTGGATTTGTTTCTGCTGTTAACCTCTCCAGGTGTGAATATCCAATTGCCATTCCCTCTATATGCAGTTATTCATTTGCAACTGCCCCATCCTCTCACTCTCTCATGCCAATGATAACCAAACTCTGCATCATCAGTACAGTTAAATTATCAGTGTAGTGAAGTAACTACAACTGGACCCAGGACAGGCAATTAAATGGTTCAAGTGCTCTCTTCTCTGGCCTAAGGCTTCCTCCAACCCTGCTCTTCCAGCTCCCCCTCCAAGCCAGGCTGAGCCTCCCATTGTGTGCAACACTCAACTCCACAAAGATGACGCTTCTTGCCCTCAGCCCTGACCTTATCAAAGCACCATCAGTTTAGTTTATCTAAGGAGACATGAGCTAAATTCTGTGCCATTTTCTACATCTCTTTGTGTTCAAATATGTGTTCTCCATGCAGGATATATCTGTGTTTTGAGACGATGCCTATGAAGCAATTTTTACATCCCTTATTCTGCAAAAATATCGTGCATAATATTTTCATCACCAAAACATTTAAAAACCTTGGTCTCCAGACCTACAATTTCAGAACTTTGCAGTTGGCTATTCAGCTTTCCTGTCACCAAGGAGTTTACATCTCTTGAGTGTTTCCTTCCTCTTCACATGTTGATGTTTCTGCTTTCATTCCCCCTGACAATGGGGACAAGCTGGGCCTTTCTTATCACTGAAAATACAGGCAATGAAATTCCTCCACCTAAACTATGCCACCAATTTTCAAGCCTAGCTCCTTGGCCACCTAATTACAGAGAACAAGAAAATCCCTTCACAGCTAATTTGAAATGTCTAAGAGAGGTCTAACAGCTGGACTAAGCTGATTCCAACTTGCTCCCTGCAGTACCATAGACTCCCAAACATTCTTCCACACTCTCTGTTAGAAGGCACTTTTAAGAGTGAACTTGAGTATAATCAGTTTTATCTTGCTGTATCTTCAGAAAGTTTAAAAATGCATCTATTGTGAGAAGATTTTTTTTTAAAAAACACCCCAAGGTACTGTTTTCTCGGTGCTGTTCCTTAGCCCATCTCATCAAGATGGAACGAGTTGCCTCAGATATCACAATGGAACATGAATGCCAACTAAAGGGCACCTTTCTCTCATTTCCATCGTGCAGCCTGCAATTTCAAGGCAAAAATGACAGTCAAACCATGTATAACACAGGGGCAGCACAAAATCAATTGAACTTTAAATTGCAACCCGAAAAAGAACTAAATACATCAGATGTACCACTCCCCTCATCTGTCAGCTTCTGAAGACATCCATTTTTTAGTTTTGTAAGCTAATTTTTATCAAGAACTAATCTCTGGAGAATTCATAAAACCTTCCCTATATATTGATGGGACTCAACAACTGTGCCACTGGAGGTTTTTAACCCTTAACTGTGGGCACGGCACGATCCACATGCCAGAGCAGACTGATTTGGTGAAGCACTTGTAACAAACCAACAGCTGAGACATAGATTTAGCAGGTGACAGCTGGGAACTTGGCCAACTGCTCCTGTTATTTCCTTTTCCCAGTGAGAACCAGCTCACACAAGGAGGTAATTGAAATCAATTCCTGTTACTGCAACACTATAGTTACAAATCAAAGCCTTCAAAATATCGAGTTCTAAAAGCTGGTGGTTTTCCAACTACAGATATGGTAAATGTCTTATGTCTGTCTGATGTGTAAAAATCACTCATTTCATTAAACCCAGACTAAAACCAAGAACTTTACTGCAGAATGCATGGTAAAGTAGCAGCATTCTGGTTCTAAGCAATTTCAGTGTGAAGGAATGTGAGTTTGCTGGCCTTCCATGCATGCTCACAATTTACTCAAGCCTTTACTTTGGGAAATGGGCTGAGTTGTGTTTTCTTGGTTATTTAATAAAGTCTTTCCCATGCCTGTCCTTTGCTCCTCTGGTGCTATGGAAAATGTCATGATAAGAAGTAGAATATTTAAGAAAAAATACTAAAGAACCACTCTCTTTCTCTTATTCTTTCAGTGTAAAATAAAGCTTCCTGCCATTATTTATAGCAACTCTGAAACTGAAGACTAAACTTGCTCTCTCAGAATGAAAACTCGAATATTTAACTAATTTCAAGCACTGTTCCCATGGCCACACTTAAATGATCTCTTCAACAGGAAACGTCTGCAACCAATGATTGATACACATCTATGCAGAGAGGCAATCTGGAAGAACAAAAGCTTAAAGCATGCATCATACCTTTGGCCTTACTCCTAGGAAGCCACTGCAGTTTGGTGCACCACATTTACAAACGGTCTTTCCATTTCCCAAACACTCCAGATTGTAGTTAAAAGTCAGCTCAGTCCCTGGCACAAAAGCAGATCAAAACCCAGCGAGTTGTTAATGAATTACAGAGAAGACAGAATGTTTTACTGCTGAAGTAAAAGCACTTTTTAAATACAATGCCACAAGTCACTTCCACCACTACACGCAAGACACCAAACTATTTCATCTCCCCCAAAGATCAGTGTAGATTGAAAATTCAGTGCAACCCCTCACCCCTACCACATTTTACAGCTAAAAAGGGCATTGATTCTGTAGCAGGACCCTGTATCAACCTCCACTGATACCATGGCTGTGTGTTTCATTACGTTAGTGCTGCTGTTAAGCCTCATTAATACCCCTATGAAAATAAAAATTAAATCCTCTTCCAGAGAGCTACAAACCCTCCCTTTTCCTTACAGAACCCCTGAGACTACTGCAGGCATTAACAGTGTGCTCCTTACCAGCTTTGATATTTACAAGTGCGAAGAGCCCGACCCGAGTGTCACCATTCACACACCATTTCTGAGTCTCACAGTTGGGCTGGCAGCAATGGTTCATGAACCGAGCATAGTTGCCCTTTGGCCCAGCATCAATGATTCGATCCTGGAATTGCAAAAAAAACCCCAGAAAACCACATTTTAATCAGCTGTCATCAACCGCAATCAAGCAACTCTGATGCCTCTGGCTAGTGCTGGCAGATCACATGGCAATACAGCCTCCTGCACATCATCCTTCTCCTCAAAGACATGGGGTTCCCAAACAGCCAGGACAGTGCCACTGTTGCTTTCTGGAATACAAGGTCTCCCTGTGGCATCAGTACTGGATAATCATCACCCCAGCACACTTCCAAGGCAGTGCTTGTGGTTCCAGGCCCCAACTTCCGCTTAAAAGCAAAATAGCAGTTCCTATTTCTTACATGTCAGTGTATAGAAGGAAAACAGGAAGAGTGTGTGAGCTGAGATACACTGGTGCACAGCTTGTTGTGGGGCTGGAGAGGAGAGGGAAGCTGCAACTGAGATTTGCTTTTGTAGTATTAAGGGAGATATTAACACTTGGGTCTGCCCTCAGCCATACAAGGAAAACAAGATATGGTCAGCGTGAACTTGCAGCAGGATGAGGGGAAAGAAAGCAGTCACTGTTATCCTGACCACACTCTACAGCTTCTTCCCCATGTCTGCTTTCATGTTACCCATCTTTCCGTGGCTGAGTGACAAAGTGTGGAAAGCGGCTGACAAAACCATTTAAACCTCTGAAAATCAAGAGTTCATAGCAACAACCTGGCCTGCAGGAGCCACTGGGGACCCTGTGGGTGTAACTAAATCCATCAGTCTACTGAGAACAGCAAGACCTAAGATCTGAACTCAGATGAAGGTCTTGCTATGCCTATAACTTACCTGCCTCTTCTGGCACACACCAACCCCATTCTGGGCTCTCCAAAGTTCAGCTGCTAGGAAGGATCCCAATGTTCCCAAATTCATCCTCTTATGCAGAAGTAGGATCTACAGTCCTCAGACAACTGTCCTCACCTCTTCTGAACAAACTCAGGTAATGCCTGTTCAGACTTTCCTCCTAACCCTGAAATCCATCCTGAAGCTCCTCTACCACACATTAATTCATTTAGTAATTTCAGAGGAAATGAAGACCAGCTCATCAGCAATGCTTAGCATCTTTTTGCTACATGGACTACCATGACTTCCTTCCCATCTTTTTACTTCTGTTCAGGATGCTGGCAAGAGATTCCTTGCACATACCTTATCCAGTGTCAACATGTAGAAATTGGTAATGTCGTGCTCCTGAGCATAGCGGATTCGGGCTCGGCACTCCTCTTCGTCAATTAGCTCCCCAACATATTCATTAACAAATTCACCCTGCCAGACACAAAACAACAAGCTGATAAGACAAATTATCTGCAGGATGGAGGGATGTCTCCCTTTGTGCTAGAACTTAGCTCCTGTTTCCTTCCTAAAAATCTCTCCCTGTGCTATACAGCCAGTTTGGCCCTTAACCTTCACCAAGAGCCCTGAACCATACATCCGTTTCACATGCTCAAATAACTCAAAATAAATTAAATAAAGAACTGTGACCATCAGGTTACTCTTTGTGCCAAAGAAAGAATAAGCATCCAGGGACAGCACAGAAGTTAACCACAAGAACAGCACTTTGCTGCAAAGCTCAAAGTACTGCCCTAATTGCATTCCAGCTGAAAACAATCTCCCTTTGGGGACCAGCCACATGGAGCAGCAGGATGCACCTGGAGCACCTGCTCCTGCAGTGAGTGCAGGAGTTCTCCTGTGGTGAAGTACTGCAGAGACTGTACTCCAGCCTTTAAAGAGAACCCTAGCTCTGCTCCTGTGGGGCTAATAGGTCCCCCCACTAAATAACTGAGTGTTTCTGTTTCCAGACTGTCTGCTGAAAGTGAAACAAGCACATGGAATGGCAGAAATATCCTTTAACTTACGGCACAGCAGGCAACAAAGTTTTCAACAGGACAGACTCACATTTTGCCTCTTCTATCAAGGCCTCCCTTTTATCATGTCATCACTATTCCCTATTCAGACATTCTTCTCTTACTATGCTAATAATCCTCTGTTTCACTTTATCCTTTATTAGCTTTGGGGTTCTTTTGGATTTAACATTCCTCCTTCTTCATTCAGCACAGATGCAAGTCCAAAGAATTGCTATTCTTTGCATTTAAAAAATACATACAAGTGTTTTAGGTAGAGATAATCAGTTTCAGCAGTAATAATAGCCATGCCCAAGACACTGCCCCTTTTTTAGGATCCAAGCCCTGGTTTCTGTTTCTGACACAAGATTCTCATTCTGGATAAGCCTGGCTAGTCAAGAATGGTGGGGAGGAATAATCACTATTCCCCATATGGAAATCCTGAACATTCCATTGTTCTTACAAGCAGACTGACCAAGCAATCACCTTTCTTATCCTGTGGGACATCAACATGCAAATCATTCTCTCAGTCAGCTGAGTCAAAACACTGTCTTCAAGACTGGAACAACTAAATTAATCAGTTTGTGTCTAAATAGCATTGTAGAGCAAGAAGTCTTTTTCAAACTCAGTTTTCAAACCAATAGTGATCAAAAGAGACATGACAAAACGACAGAGAAAGAGCCCAGGTACCTTCCTGATGTCTGTTTTGGCCTGCAAGCCCCAGCCTCGTGCCAGCGTGCGGAAGATCTGCACCTCGGGGTACTGGCGCTTGGAGAAGCACTGGTTCTGGCAGCGCTCGCCAGCAGGGCACACCAAGGGGTGGCACTCGTAGAGCAGCATGCGGTTGATGCACTCCGAGTCCAGGCCGCAGGGGTTCTCGTCCGTGGGTTTGCAGTTGCAGCGCGGGATCTCGGACAGGTCTGCAGTGAAGATCTGCACCTTCCCCACCGGCCGGTTCACCTTCAATGCACACCAGGGACATGAGCTCTTGGGAGCTACAGGTTACCCCCAGGGGCACTTCTGTGCTCCACCCTCGCCTACGAGCTGTAGTGACTTAGTGACAGCGAGGGACACGACACAACAGGCACACCTGCACGTCTGGGAAATGCTATTTTGAGAGGCAGAAGGTTAGAGGAAAGAGCTCAGGAGGATGCAGGTTCCCCATTAGCATCACCTGGTGCAGTGTGTATTCTGTGACCCTGGAAGGGTGAGAGGCTGCCAAGTGTCCCCCTCCCATCATTACCGAGCCCACATCCAGCTCAGGTGGCCAGCCCAGCGCTCTTGTTGGGCACACAGTATCACTGTGATCAGCACCAAACCATTTTCTGCATCAAACTGCACCTTTTCCAGTCTGAGTGTCAGGTGCTTTTCCTCAGCTTTCCCTTACTGCCCTGCTTTTCGAATGTTACCTTCAAGCTGGTTTGTACTCTCAGCTGTCACACCTGTGACATAGGGCCTACCATGCAGTCACCTCCCTACCCAACTGTCCTGCAGATGTAAATGGACGCCAAACCAGACAAGGCTGGGGTTGGAAGGCCCAAAGAGGAGCTCAGAGTTAAGCCAAGGAGCTCTCTAAAAACCACTCCAGAGGGAAGCAGAGTGCAGCACCAGGTGGAGAAGCGACTGGCGTGTCTGTGGCATGAGCTGGGTCCTTGGGGTTTGGTTAAAGGCAGCAAATGCTGAAAAGCAGGCAACAGAAAGTCAGGACTTTGGAGAGAGACACACTAGAAAAGCTCTTGCTGCTCTTTCCCTGAGTGAACCATTGTCTCACTTTCCTCTCCCAGAACATGAAAGGAAGGGATTTTAGCAAAACTATTCCACCCCCATATAAGTTACCTAGTCCCACCCACAGAGTTTCCACATTGACAGCCTGTCTGAGGCTGGCCCAGTCCTGATCCCCCTTTGTTTAAACACAAACCCTGCAGAAACTCCTCATTAATCACTTCAACACAGTCTCCCCCACCTTCCTCCTAGAACTGTGCCCCACCTCCAACCTTCCTTGTCACTCAGGTTCTCCTCTGCTGCTTCCTGTCTCTTACCCAGACTCATCAAGAGTGGCAAGACTTACAGGAATGGGTCAATCCACCACTGGTACTGCTTTAGCACTGCCACTCCACACCACATATGCTCAGCACACCTGCCCTATTCTCTGAGGCACTGCTGGGAAAAAACCAAAACAGGGCAATGCCTGGACTCATCATAAGCCTGATGTGATGAAGGATCCCAAGTACATTCTGCAGCAGCCTTTTTTGTGGGTGTTCCTTGGAATGGACTTGAGATGTGGATCTCCTTAGAAGGAGAAGACACAAACAGCTTCAGCCATTCCATCCTGAAGCCTTCTCCAGTTCACCATCTGCTCCTGCAAGCTGCTTTGCTTTCAGAGACAAACAGCTTGCACCCAGACCTCAGAAGAGCTGCCATGACTAATGACCACAACCGTCATTATTTATGTAAAAGGGTATTTTCAAAGGCTCTAAACTGCGTCCAGAGTTCCTTCATGTTGCGGCCAGAGAGGCCTAAAAATAGCTATAATGAGAAACTACTTCCTCCACTGAAGCTGCAAGGCCCATACTGCTGCCACAGCATTCAGTTGTACTCTTTACACCACACAGTAACTCATGAAGGATATACCTGCCTGCCTAAAAATCCTAGCTAGATACAAAAAGTGCCAGAAATCAGTTAAGCTCACATAATTTGCCACATAAAAAGGGAAGGAGCAAACAGAAGCAGTAAAAAAAGAACACAGTCCCTGAGTCAATGGGTTTCTCGTCAGTTGGGATCCACTTCTCAGACACAGGTACATGCTTGGCCTCAGCTCTCCTCTCAAGTCACATCCTGTACCTAGTGCTGCTCCAATTCTAACTCAATATTTATAATAATATTTAACAACCCTTAACATGAATAGTTCCCCAAAACTGAGGAAAAGGAGTGATATTGCATTCTGTACACCTGCTTCAGTACTTCTGTTCAGTCACCAACTGATACAGAAGGAGATATAAAACAACAACAGATTATAGAAGATACTGTGAGTTACCACCCTCCACACAGCCTTGCTGCACTGCACCCTGACCACCTCCTGTCCTGCACCACCTGGTTTGCCCACCTTGCCATCAGCAGCACAGAGCATTTGACCACACTGAGCATTACCAGCCCTCTCCCCTGCGTTCTCAAGGTAGACACTTCCTTTGGACCACACAACTGACATGAACAGCAAAGACATGACCAGATCTGTTCTAGCAAACCAGAGCACCTCTGTTACTGCAGCCCAGCTTGCTGAGGATGGAAAGAGGATCAAAAGAACCTTCAAGAACAGCCAGACACCCAAATATCAGGAATGTTTCTGTATACCTGTAAATCACCTGCACTGACAGCTCAAGACTTCTCTTCCGCACCTGCCCCCCACCACCTCCCCTCACCTTGATGTGTTTGTAGGGAGGAGGTTTCTTGTCATTCTTTTTGTCTTCCTGAAGTTGTCTCAGTTCTTTCTGTGCTTTCAATTCTTCAAATCTCACAGCAGCTTCCTGAAGAGCTAGGTGAGAGAACAGGCTCTGTTATGAGGAGCTCCCTCTGCTCACACAGAGCTGGGCAGCCACTGTCCACCCAGTGTTCACAAGGTTCAACAGAGGAGGGTGAAGAAAAGGCCAATGCAGCAGAGAAGTGCAGAAGTTATAGTCAAGGGCCTGCTCATGGGTGATGAAGCATCCCATCTGTTGGCTATCTTTGCCTGCCCTCCTGGGCAGAGATGCCATGCAGCTACATCCACAACTCCCAAGTGCGCACACTTATATCAAGATAATGACTGCATTTCACAGAAAGAAGCTGACACAGCAGCAGCTCACTTGAATTTTGAGATGTTCTGTCAGAGCTGGACAAAGATTTGAGATCTGCACACCCTTCTCCCTCTCTGAGTCAAACAAACACTCTGAGCATGCTGGATGATACATAAGCAGCAGATCATTCTACAAATTTAATTTCACTTCAGTTATAAGACATTTTTCTCTGCTACACGAATGACACTTTTCCAAAAAGGAAAGAAGAGGGTAACACCATGTACTTCCCTGGATGAAGAGAAGTTACCTTTTTTGTATATGCCATCCACGCCCTTCCCCATCTTGTCTTTGCTGCTGACATCACCTTCCATGTAGGGGAACACACGAGCCTGGTGGGTCCACAGGTAGTCCTTGGAGCCAAAGAACAGCACAGGGAATTCACCGATGTCATGTTTCATTTTCTGGATGTTGACAGGAATTGTCCTAGGATGGCAAATCTCAGCTGGCCACCACCTACAACACAGGAAAGGGCAGATGAAACCTCTGACTTCCCTACTTCCAGCCACCTCAAAAGTATGCTACTGCATGGAGACATGGGAAAAAGTGTGAGGGCTTACCAGCAAGGCTGGTGGGGAGAAAAGAGGCTACTGAAGGAGGAAAGCTCACGTTTTACCAGCAATGTGCATGCAAAAAACACAGAGGCCTGCTGCAATGAACCCTGCAGAGAGGAGCAGCTCCTCACCTCCATCACCATGAGTACTGCATGAAGAAGGGATGGGGACAAATCTGTTCTATCTTCACCTACCTGTAGCGCCCAACTTTCACCCAGACTACTTCTTTGTAGTGTGGCTTTTTGCCTGCCTTGCAATCATTACAATACCAGCTTCCCTCTGGCATCTCGATGTTTAGACACTCACGGTGAAACGCAGCCGGGCACGACTCGCAGCATAAAAGGCTGCCCCCTGCAAAGAGAAAGAGAGAAATTTATCCGTCACTGTGCAGAAGCAAAGAGAAAGAAGAGGAATTTATCAGTCATTCTGCAGGAAGCCCTGCACTCCTCATTTCCAGACAGACCTGGAAAAAGGGAATGATGGTCTCCTGCAAGCCCTTTTACAAAAGCTGGGCCCTACTCATGGTAAAAAAAGAACCCCTCTAAACTCCAGAAAAGGTCATAGCCTGAAGCTGGACTTAAATGTGGAAAACGATAGAGAGGCAGTCTGCTCTCTGCAGTTCCTATTGGGACATTCTGGATGGGAAAAGCTTCTGCCCTTTGTAATGAATTCTTGCCAGGGCCTTCCCTGGCAGGGGACCCAGCACTGCCCACCTCACCTTCCGAGCAGACAAAGCACCAGCTGACGTTGACGTGCTCGTGGTTGCGGCAGCCCCGGCGGGCGGTGAAGTGGTTGGGGCAGATGATGCTGTTGGAGGCCAGCACCACGGAGCCGGCGGCCAGGCAGAAGTCGTTGGAGTGATACGCGACCGGACACCGCACGCAGCGCATCAGGCGACCTGGCACCAAACAGCCCCAACACAGTCAGCCTCTGCAGGATCACTGCTCCTTCCTACTAAAATTAGGCTCTACTCATACCTAAGCTCAAAATGAGCTTTGGAGAAGGATGCTGACTTTTAATTTTTATAGACCACCCATGATATACTCACTGGATTTCTATTAAGTTATTTAATATAACTAAATATATATAAAATTATGAAATCTGTAATACCTATATCATAGATAAAATTACATTATTTAGAAGTGAAAAATATCCTGCATACTGTGCAGAAACAGTTCAAGAGTTCACAGACTGGGACTGCTTCCTATCATGCACAAATAATTACTAAATCAGCTCTGACAATAATTACAGATGGGGTGTTCCAAGTGCTTAGCTGCACATAATGAAATCAATCCATGTAGCTTCTGAAAACACAAGCACTTGCCTCTTGTTTATCAGATTTTACCCTGAAATTCCAGAACTTCCAGGCAATTCAGACTTCCCTACAGGCCTAGTTTATGTGAGGTTTTTAAGAGTTCCTTTTCAGTTCCTCACAGCAGACTATAAACAGGAAGAAGAGGTGGGAGAAAAGGGGTAAATGTGACCACTGAGAAGCAGCAGCCAGTCAAGAAATGTTCAGTGGGGAAGAGGCCAGCTGTGGACTGCAGGCTTTTGGCCTTGGTGTTATTGATAAATGGGGGCAAAAAAGCCAACTTTGACACAGACACTGAGGATAAAAATAGAGCCGGTCTTATTGTCTCATCTTAAGAGACCAAGGATTAAAGAAAGGCAGGCTTAGAAGCAAACATACACAGCAATCACAAAAGTTTTAAGTTTGAGCATGTGAGATAAAGGTCAAGGTATTGCTGCAAACAGCTCAAACAAATGTTTGCCTGGGAAGCTTAGCCCAAGGGTGTCTCCACTACAAGATGAGAGTTTACATAGAAAAAAATAGATTAGTAGAACAATATCATAGTTTGCCCTGTGCAGCTCTTGATGCCACTGTGTTGACAGCCCGTGCTGCTAAGCAAGGCACCATCTGCAGCACTGGCACAGTGAGGAGCAGGTGGGAGAAACACAAGCGTGTCTGTACAGCTCCAGAGATTTACTCAAAAACCCAGAGGCCTGAGGCAAGGCTGGGCGTGCAGGAATCTGAGCCTCTGGACAGCCTGAGAACATTCCAGCCGCCATGGCCAACCATGGGGAGTGCTGCTGAGCCTCACGCTCTGACACCACCCCTTCCACTCCCCTGGGAGCAGCTACTCCTCAGCAAACACAGCCAGTGCTGTGGCAAGGACACAAAGGCAACAGTGCAAAGAACTGGTGAACCAGGTGGATGTGAAACACAAGGTGACTGCACCCCCAGACCACCCTGGAGGACTCGGGTACCTTTAGAGGCAGAGATGTTTGCTGGGTTAGCAGCATGGCAGGTCATGCAGATGTGCAGGGAGCAGCGGAAGCCCTTGTTCTGCATGACTGTGGGTGGGTATTTCTGGATGCAGGCTTCGTGGTAGTACTTCCCACAGAGGGGCAGCAAGCACCGCTTCACATCCTCCCCGCAGCTCTTGCACACAAAGCAGGTGTGGACCCCTGGAGAAAGAGCAAGGCACCGGTCACACACGAGGGCTAAATGAGGACCTGATGCTGTCACCAGGCTGCCTAATAGCACAGCACAACTTCCCAGCCTGCTGCACCCATCCCAGAGCACAGGTCTCTGCACCAGGCTGGTTTGGCCTGAAGCTGCAGTAGAACTCCACATCAAAATAAATTTTATTATAGCTGGGACTTCAGGCCAGGAAAAAAAAAAAATTAAAAAAAAATTAATAACACTTCTTTGAGATTTCCTCCTTTCCAGCCTGAAAAAGACTTCTCCTCCTCACTAGACCCCTTTCCATAGTCCCAGGTACAAATTTGTCTCTTTCCTAGCAGATCATGGACATTCACTTCTTTGTACACCAAGTCTGAATGGACAGTAAGGCTGGTGAATATTTGAAGCCTTTATTAATGGCTTCAAATCAACAAAGAGTAGGTTTAGATTAAACATTAGGAAAAAATTCTTCCTTGTGAGGGGGGTGAGGCTCTAGTATAGGTTGCCCAGAGAAGCTGTGGATGCCTCATATCTGGAAGTGTTCATGCCTAGGTTGGACAGGGCTTGGAGTAACCTGGTCTAGTGGAAGGTGCTCCTACCCGTGGCAGAGGGTTGGAATTTTATGATCTTTAAGGTCCCTTCCAACCCAAATCACCCTGTGATTCTAATTAGAAAGTCATTATCAGACATCAAACCAATAATCTGAGGACTGAGAGCTACTCAGCAGTCCTACAGCAGGCACATCTCTCCAGTCAAGGAAGCACCAGGTAAGCGCACAGTCCTGCACTCACAGAAGCTGCCCTACCTGTGGAACACTCATTGCAGATGAATTTGCCCTTTGGCATCTCGGAGAGCCCAAGGCACTGCAGGTGGAAAGCACCACAGCACTGCGCCTCACACAGCAACAATTCCCCTGGCTTCTCACAGATCTGTGGGGAAGAAACACAGTATCAGCTTGAGCAATTTTCTTCCCAGCAGCATCCCACACAGCAGCAACCCCCATGCTGGTCAGAACTGCCAGCAGAGACCACCCCAAGGAAAAATGCTACATTTTCCTTGTGTCAGTTAATTCCCTTAGTTTGTGTATAGGCACTGTCATTCACCATCCAACCCCCTGATACATTTAGCCAATGTAGGGTATCTTACATCGGTCACATCTCCTTAACCTCTGTGAACATTAAAGGGAAGACATGCTAGTGCAGAAGAAATGCTTGATACAGAGCACAAAAAGCTGATTAATTCTACAATAAGCATTTGGAGGCTACCTGGGCTTACCTGGGGCACAACGTGTCCCAGAACTTACACAAAAATACTTTACAGTGGGATAGTTTCAAAGAGATTTTCTAAAGGAACACTACCTGACACACATTCTCCTTGAGAGCCGCTCCTCCTCCACGCTCTCCCTGTATCTTTTTGGATGAAGGCACTCCATGGTCATTCTCTGACCCCTCCTCATGACCCTCTTTGGGGCTTGCAGCAGTCCCATGAACTGATGTTTCCCCCTTTAAAGAGAAAACTAGAATTAGGATTGTTAGTAGCACCTATCCTGACTTGGAAACTACAAATCAGTCACAGAGCACTTAATGGGTTTGGGAGGTGATCTGTGCGTTACCCACCCTGGAGAGAATACACCCCATTACAGTTCCACCAAAAGATTTACAGGAAAGGAAAGGAAAGAGCTCTTATTTTACTAGATTACTAAAAATACACACTTAACACAATTATCTTCCTCTGCATAACCCCTCTCTGAGCAAGGAGTGAGCCCTGAATGGAAACAAATCAGGCAGGCTAAAAAGTCAGAAGCACCCCAGTATGTATGTGCACTTAGAAACACAAATGAAAAACCTCAATCTTCATAGCACCTGTCACATACTAAATGAACTACATTTTTCCTCTACACTTATCTCAGCTTGTCCTAATCCACGTAAAAGAGACACAAAGGTACTCAAGGCCTGTGCTGGTATGAAGTCAGCCAACCCCAAAAGGAGCAGCACAGCAGGGCATTCACACCCCATCCTGACTGAGGTGTGCAGTCTCTCACTGTCCTGTACGAGTATACAGCACTGCCCATAACATCCACTGGTGAAAAACCATCCTGGGGAGAGGTTGGGTTTCAAATGATAAAGGTCCAGCCACATATTCATGGGCCAAGTGAAGGATCCTGCCATGAGGCTTCCCAGTGTCCATGGGACCTGCCCAGGCACTGTTAAGAGAGAGGAACAGCAGGTATCCTAGAGACACTTGTTCTAGCACAAAATACAGCTGTCCTGCAGCTACACCCGGCAACAGCGCCATGGATTTTGTCAGGACAGGCAACTAAGGGCTAGGAAACACCATCCTGCCAGCTTCCAGCCCACCTGGGATCTCTAGGGAACAACACTTCAGTGCCCTCAGCAGCCCCAGCTGCCACTCCAGAGTAGGTACAATTTAAGGACTATTAATACTGCACCAAAGTGATGCCTTTAGCTACGTGCTTTGAGCCAGAACATTTTAAGGACTCTGCCACTTTTAAATAAGCCAGCTTTACTGCAGGTAGCTGAGTGATCTCAGTGCACAGCTGCCAGTTCCTCCCCGGTTCACCAAGCTGTAGCCATTGTATACCCAGGCACAAATAGTACACCTGAGAGACCCTGTGAGGAATTCAAACTGCTGGCAGAAGCAGCAGCCATCACTCCCACACCTCCAGGCCTGCTTGGTGCAAGCCTGTCCAGCTAACAATCACGAGAGGGAGCTTTGCACCACTTTCTGCATGGGAAAGTCTGAGCTGTGGTGCTACTAAAGCTTGTAAGCTGAATTGAATGTCTTTTGAACACATTCTGAATCTGGGCAAAAAAAGGACATAAAGAGCTTCTAAAGTTTAAAGCTGGAAGAACCTGAAGCTAGTATCCTGCTCAGATAATGATGCTTGCTTTGCCTGGAACTGTTGCTTTTTCCCCTATTCCCTGAATGTAGCAGTATGACTTTATTTGGGGACACTTTAAAGCCATGTGCCTTCTGTGGAGCAATGATGCACAAATACACTGAGGATATATTGAAGTACACATTACAAAGATGAATGGTATGAATTGACTTTATTGAGAGAAAAAAAGAAAAAAGCGAAGTCCCAACTACAGGCTACTGCCATTCCAACATACCTTACAGAGTACAGCCTTGTTCTAACACTGCTCCCAGAACTGCCCAGAGTTAGGCAGGATGGGCAAAGCCATCCTTTGTGAACATGGAAAACGGCATTGCCACTCAAGGATCTGCCCCTGTTTCCCCTCCTTCCTCTGCCCAGCACAAGTACTGCAAGACTAAATACCTCCTGCAGAAAGAAAGGCTCATCCCAGGTCTTCTTCCAGAACTATCCCTGCTGCTGTGTCTGGCACAAGCCCAAAGCCTGACCTGTTCTTTGGCACAGCCTGACCTTGGCTCACAACCTTGGCAACCATTTAAACAGCATTTTCCATCCCGTTCTGTCAGTCTCTTACTGCCCTGATGTTGTAAATTTGCACTCCTGGCTCCACAGATGGGCAAGATCAGAGAAAGCTGCTTAACTCAGCCCAGGCTGACAAGCTTTCCTCTGCCGTCTTTTCCTTGGAAGGCAGCTAGATCCAAGGCTTCAGTGTGCTGTATCATCAAACAATGTATTTCTTCTAGCAAAGTGGAGTTCCTTGCCCAATGTGTGCAGTCACTGAGGGACCAGCATGGTCTGAATTCCACATGAAAGCACAACTGCATCTCCACAGCATCCCAATACTCACCTAAGCCAGGGGATGAACACCCACCACACCATCTAAAGAGACAGAATTATATAGAAAGGAGGCTGGCAAAGGTGCCAAGCATTGACCTTTTTTTTTTGGCATGGTTGACACCATATCTGACTCTGGTACTCAATCAATACAAATGTCTACAGCTAGAGGCAGTTAAGACTGGGTTTCCTCTGAAGTGAGTGGTGAGCACAGGATTCATAGTCATAGCCTTGATCTTTGCTGCTCTGAGCTGCCCCTCTTTTCACAGAGAATTTGCTGTCTCTTAGTGGATACAACAGACAATGTTAACTGCCCCTGCCCAGCACTGGCAAAGGTATTTTAACAGGCTGTTTTATAACATTAGTCCAGCTGAGCACACTTCAAAAAGAACACTAACACCAGCACAGGAAAGCTTACATGGATCAAGGGTATTGCCCACATTTATTAACTTTATCACAAATGCCCTTTCCAAAATACAACAGGATGGCTGGAACTGTTTAAAGCGGTTTGTGCTCTCCTGTAAACTGTGTTACAGCAACAAATATAACAATATTGATCTATAATTGGCTCCTGAAATACATACTGACTATCCTGCCTGCTGCTGAACCTGGGCCACTGGAAGTGAGAGGCGATGGTGAGAGGCCCAGAGGTGTCCTGCCTGTCCCAGGAATTCTTGCTTCCCCTACACTTGCTGATAACTGGCTCATTCCTAAAAGGCAAAATGTGCTTGTCAGAGGTATTTGTACACTAAACCTGCTAATATATAGCAGAGGGAATTGCCCCAGTTATCCTTTTCTGCTAACGGCAGGATGCAATCAGAGGCTCTTGTGAGCAGTCACAGACAGTCCCCCCCAGCCCTTCCAACGGGGTTCTTGACTCATCCTGGAATTCAGGTGCAAGCAGAAGGAGCTGAAGTCCAGTCTAGGGCTTGTGCTTCAAACTGGTTTGTAAAAGGGCAGGAGTCCCACCCCCAGAGAAGACCTTTTACAGCAGTTTGATTTTCTGCGGTGCAAAGCAGGGTGCCAGGCAAAACCTGGCTCCACGAATTCAGAACAGCCTCTCTCACAGAGAATCTCTCTCACAGAGAATTAGCTGAGCAGCAGTTTGAAAACAGAACCTGAGTTAAGCATCATTATAAAATAGCTACTAGATCACGGAGGTATCTTCAGCCTAACCCAAGCTCATACAGCTGCATCAGTGGGACAAATTCTCAAATGACAGACCAAAAGATGTCTCTGGCTTAGGCTCTGTCAAGTACCCTGGGAAGTAGCAAATAGCTTATAGGGATGAGAGCATGAAGATCCAACAGTACCTCAGAGTGTGGGGTCTCCCCCAGCCCCTCCTCATTTTTCTCCTTCTTGGAATGGACTGCAGCAGAGGTATGGCGCTGTCTCTTCCGCTTTCGCTGTTTCTCCAAGAGCTTTTCAGAAGCTGGGATAAAACAGAAAAACCATTCAAGGAAAATGTAGAACAAATTCCCCTGCTGAAGGTGACACCAGCAAGTTCTGCAGCCTGAGAGCTTCAGGCTGGGTCCTATATTCCTTGAGGGCCTAAGGGCTGGGGTAATATCAGCCTCCAGGCACTCAGCCCTCTGCCCTGCAGCCATCACAGAATCGCCAATTCATACTGTTTTAAGCAACTTTTGCTGGGCTACTGAATCCAGAGCACCAAACACTGGCACACACACACACACACAGTGCCACAAGCACTGATCCAAATATCACAACAGTCTGCCCTGCTATCCCTGCCTTCACTTACCTTCTCCCAGGTCCTGGAAGTGGGCTGGTGAGTAGAGCTCAGAGCTGTCACTCTCTGAAGGGCCAGTACCCTACAAACACACAGGAGAGAGAGTCGAGTCACCAGATGAAAACAGAGGCACACACTCCTCAGCTATGAAACCTTTTGGAATGACTGCAACACCTAATTCAGCATCCAGGTCATGCATTTATCAGCCATTAGAGATTTTACAAGAAAATATTTGGTTTGCGTGCGTGTGATAAATCACACATGTAAAAGTCTGTCTCTGGGAAGGGAGGAATGTGGAGTCTGATGTGTATTGTGCTCATCAGCACCATTCACTGCTTCCTGTGCTTTCCCAAAAAGGCTGCTAATAGTCTGCAAGGTGCTGGGAAAGACATTCTCTTCTGAGTTTACACTTGTACAGACCTTAAGACTGACATACACTGGCCTCTACATTACTGCAATGGAGATAACTGTACTAAGATTGTGCCTCTCAGAGAAAGAAAAAGAAAAGAAGTGTTATTAATCAACTTTAGGAACAGTAGCAACAAGTTCTGTGCAGGCACATGATCTGAAATAAATACAACTTGCCTTTTTCCAAACCATGTCACTGAATATAGAGTATTCAGGGAAGAAGCGCAGCATTTTCTTTAAAAATCTGAACCAAACAAGGTATCCTAAGTGTCATTCACCTCAAGCCTCCATCCTGCTTCAAGCTCTGCACTTACATGCATTCACCAGCTCACTTGGGAAGGTAACAGAGAAAACGCTGCTCAAAGGAAATCAAATGGAAAAGGACAAAGCCTTAGGTTCAAGTTCAAGCTACGCTGTAATATGACCGAAAGCCTCTGTACAGAACATTTCTGCTCATACCTTTCCAGCCAGCATCCAGATGACTCCTTTTCCATATAAATCAATTTTAAAAATGAGATTTTAAGCCAGAACTATCCCATCCCCATTACAAGTGGGGAGGGGCGGGGAACAGTGGATTATTTAATCATAACACAGCAACCAGCACCTTTGGGAAGGGTGGACCTTTGCTGCTGGGCTGCAGCCAACAAAAAACCACATCCCATTGCATTGTGCCTTGTTTAACAGGATCTGCTGTCTGGGCCTGTTTTCCATCTGGTTTTCAAAAGAGCTGGAAGGGAAGTACCTTCTTCTGGGGAGTCCATTCCTCCTTCTTTGGCATAAAGGCAGTGTCCAAGTCATTGGATTCCAAGAGCTTTTTAGTGGGCTTCCTTTGACGCTTGCTTTCGAAGTTTCCTGCAATGAAACCCTTCACATCAGATAAACAGGGGTTTTCTTGTCTTCAATCAGATTAAGACCATTAAGTAAATATCAGCCAACAAAATCTGCTTCACCCTGTCTTTGGGATCATAAACTCCTAGGGCAGAGATGCCAATTACCTGCTTCTGTACAACTTCAATAAAAACAGACCTCAGTCTGCCATGACCTTCAGGCTCACCTCAATGTGTAATATAAAAATCCACCCACAGAAGACAGGCTGTGAACTCACTGCCAGCAGGTAACACATGCTGGCGGCACAATTCATATCATAATTTCCCAAACACTTTGATCTGCATAAGCCAGTCCTACCACTGACACAGCCCTGCCTACACTCCCACACCCCTCACACCGGCATTCATGCTGCTGTAGTAAACAGGCTGAAGATCACAATCCTAGTTAAAACTACTTGAGAAAAGATACCCTAACAAAACGAGGTGTAATTTGCATTATTTCCTACTCAAGCTTTATCCTGGCCCTCAGGAGGTAGCAAGTTGCTAGACCTGGGCTCCTTCACTACTTTTGGCATCAGTATGAACTTAGAACCAGGAAATGCTGATGCAGACACTTCACAGACATAGCCTGTTACCCATCCCACCCCATTCATCCACTGGCTTTGACAGTCTCAGCTGTGCCCTTTGACATCTCTGTAGGCACAGCTCATCCATCACACTCCTAACCCTCAAGACAAGCTTCTGCCCACTCTGGGTGCTTCAGCAAAAGGCGAGGGGAAATGACTGAAAAGAGCTACACAACCTCTGCAGACTGGAAGTTTGCTCCCACTGCTGCACCTGTTCTGTTCTCCTGCATCTCCAATCTTGGGTTCACATCCTCAGTTTTTCCTCCTTTGATCCTCTCCAATTTCCCACTACCTTGTGACACCCACAAGTTTCCAGAGGCAATCCCTCTTCCCTCACACATGACAGGCTAACTGACCTCCCACTGACCATAAATCTGCCTGTTTGGTTTTTTTTTGGGGGTTTTTTTTGACTATAAGCTCTTTAGGAACAGTGTTCCCTCTGAGCTAGCACAGCCAGAACAGGAGGGCTTTAACTCTGGACATATCTTTAGATGCTATCAGAGAATAAACATACTAAAAGGAGCTGAGATTGACACTGCTGGAAAGGGGAAAAGGCCCCTCAGACCACACTCCTCCTACACCATGCCTTACTGAAGACCAAGACCCTGGCTTGGGACTCACACAAGTCCACAAAAAATTCTACAGATGGTTAGAACCAATTAAGTAGGAAGTTCTTCCAGAGGGAATTGTGTGCTGCAGCTCCCTGAGATCATCAAGCTAAAGGAATGTCACTGTTTGGAAGCACAGACAGCAAGGACTCAGAGAAGGAGCTGTGGCCTCCTTCATATGGACAAAAGAGGCATTCTGTGCAAGGATCTAGAGGACCACCACAGTCCATAGAAAGCCAACAGCACCAGGTCACTGGACACCCTTGCACCTGCCCTCTCTCCCTTCTCAAACACAGTAATAGTGAGTGAAGGAAGGCAAGAATAAACACCGGTCACAGCCATCGATCTTTTCACACTGCCCCAAAAATAATTTTTCACTGAACTTGAGCTACTTTTACTTACAAAAGCGGCATCACACAACCTGCCACTTACCTGATTTCAGGAATCCCTCTTCCGCATCTGGAGAAGCAGAAACTTCAGAAACATCTGAGGAAGACAGAACCACCACCTCTGGAAAATCTGAAGATCCTCCTTGAGCTTGACTAGGGGGATCAGTGGAGTGGGATCCTAGTTCTGAGAAGGAACACTCTGCTTCAAGGACGGGAGGGGACTCTTTGGTTGAAGATGGAGTTGAAACCAAAGAACTCGGCCCCTGCTGGGTACCTCTGTCAGGACTGCATTGGGCAGGAACACCGCCTTCAAATTCAGACCTCGCCACAGAATTCACCTGGCATGGTGAAATATGTTGGTGAAAACATTCATTCTGCATGGCACTGCACACAGCAAGAACACTCAGCCACAAAGAACATAAACACACACAGACCAGAGCCCTGAAGAAATAACCACAAAGAGCACATTGGCCTTCACCCACCTTTTGTAATTGCTCCTGGCTCTTCTTCGATTTTTTCTTGGGTGCAAACAAGTGATCATATTCTTCTGCATATTCCAGAAGCCGTTTACTTGGCTTTCTAAGGCGCTTCCTCTCTGAATGTGCTAAGAAAAAGGAAAGCAGCTTCAAGACTGTGTTTCTGAGATGATCACAAAACATCTCTGGATAATAGCTTTCCTGCCTTCTCTTCCAGAGGTTCCATGTGGGAAGAGCTGATAATTCTCCCTTTGTGACAGCCCAAAGAATTTTTTGAGTTTCCTATTTTCCAAAATCCCAACTTAGCAGGGGGGATTTTTAAGGACTTCAAGCAGTTCAGGTAAGAAATCAAAACACATCAGACTGAGAGACTCCTGAAATTTCACCCAACATGTCCCTACAAGTTACATCTAATTTGCTTGCAGTACTTCTACCAGAACTAAAGGTCATTAGCAACTCATTACTCTTCTGCTGTTTACCCAAACCCTTTTGGTTTTAGTGCAGGGGCACAGGAAAACACTGTTTTCCCATAACACAGTTCAGTCACTAGTTTCACTGGGAACACATAAGCTTAATTCCTTCCCTTCCCCTCCTCTCTGGCATTTTTTTATACACTACAATTCCCCATCTGCTCCTGTGAGCCCATTTATTGCTTTGTTTGTTCCACAATGAGATCAGGAGCCAGTGACTGCGGCACTTCTTGTCTCTGCACAGTGTGGTAGCACTGCAAGGTAAAAGGTGTTTCCTCACCACAACCCTAACCACCCGTGCTACACCTCCTCAACACACCAACACAAGGCAAGCTCCAAAAACCAGAACCCTGACGCTATAACATCTCTTCTCAGCAAGCTGCAAAAGCAAGGTGATGCACATTTATGTCTTTTTCTCCCTTCCCAGGATATCTCTGAATATCTCTGACTTTTCTCATTTTTAGCATTCAAAATCATTAAATAATATTGCCCAAAGATTCCCCCTAGACAGGAAAACACCTGTGATCTCCTGGAAGTTTTGGAACAAACAATAAATATTCTCTTTCATTTCATTTGTAGGAGGTGGCTTTTTCTTCTTTAGAACAGAAGCATTTTATAACAAAGCATTTCAATGCAATGCTTCAGAACAGGGATGTTGGACAAGATTGCTACATTTTATTGTGGCTTTGTGGTTAAACAAGCATGAAAATGTCAAACTTGGCCAAAAGAAGAAAGAAACAACTTTCTCAAACACAGCTATTTTCAGCCTCTATTAACACTCTGCACAGGTGTCTGAGTGAAACACATTTCAGCACATAAGCAGTTACGGGACCAGTATCCTCACCAGGCAACTATTTAGAGCCCCAAAATCGTGCAGCAGAGTACACAGCACTGTGCCAGAAGGGCTGGCTTAACTGCTTTTTGTTCCCAAAAGGAATCCCATACAAGAATCCCAAATGCAGATTGACAGTGGCAAATCACAGACCTGATGAAACTATTATTTATAAAATTGGTTTACATCAGCCAATTCCCCCAATCTTCATGTCTGCCTTATTTGCTCTAACCCCCTGTACAAGGTTTGTGGCAATATTATGCCCTGTGCTACCATTTAACTATGATGAAGACCTTATGCAGTTTGAGCTTAGCGGAAATGGCACAGTTGTGACTACAATGTGTTCTGATCTCTTACACTGAAGCTGCCTTCTGTGGGCAAGGACTGATCACATCTCTCAGCACTGCAGTCAGTCTAGTTTCCAGCATCAGTTTCTCTACTTTCTAGGCCTTGCCCAACATACAGGAGTGGTCTCAACACAGCATTAGAGGTTTACACAGTCCCAGCAGCACTGGGGATGTTACAGCAGCCCTGACAGTGGCACCAATGCCTTCCCACAGCACATCTGTACAAAAAGGGGGTGGATGTGCACAGAGCGCACGTGCTATTTAGGGCAGGGGAATTAGTTTATGCTGCAGTTGCTGATCTGGCACTTTTGCCAGCAAACCCAGGCCCTGACCGCTGCTGCTGCATCCCTGTGTGCAGCACAAGACTCTGTACACCCCTCTCCACTGTCACACCCCACCCAGAGCCCGTTGCCTTCCTCTGCCACTATCCCCCAACTTTACTGCCTCTCAGCACCTCATCTTCCTTAGTTACTCTGCAGACCTTTATCTTCACCTCACAAAGCATCACTGCAGGGATGCTTCAACTGCTAAACCACCACGAAGCCGTTAAGAACCTGCCAGGATCTCAGTGTGAGGGAAGAACCCACAGCACAGCCCAGAATGTGCATCCTCTCACCTGCTCTATAGAGACTTCAGTCCTCAAAAACACACAGACCCAGCCATAGTCAGTGAATGATTAAGCTGGTCATGACTTAAAACCAGAACTTTTACCCCAGGTGTTACACCCTATAGGCTTGTTTTCTGTGCCTGTTGCAACTTGCCTTGGGCAGGTCCCACAACCACCAAGCCAGGAGCTGCCTTTGCCACAATTGAAACAGAAGTGCAGGCTGCCTCCAGCAGCCACAAAAAGCAAAATACACACATCAAAATCTGCACTGAGCGAACACTTAAAGTGACAGAATGCACACAGGCTCAAAATTATGACTAGTTGTATTATTTTATGATATCACAATTAGATTAGAGCAATTTAGTGTGGTGAAACAGATGCAAAATCCTAATTTTATTTGTTTTATTAAGGTGTGTTTCCCCAGATTCCCTACAGAAGCCAGAGGATGGTACGTGTCGAATATGATTCTGCTGGCCCTATTCCTTCCACACAGCCTTTTATTTTTATCTTTGGCTTTACCCAAATGTCCCTCTGTGGGAGAGGCAGGGCTCTCTTGCCTTTTGGTCCTCAGAACCCTCCTCCTTTCTAGGTCATTTCCCTTCCAATGCTGCTGCCTTATTCTGTCTGCCATATTCCAGACCCACCTCCAGCCCAGCCTCTCTGGCAGCTTCCCTCTCTCTGTTCTCTCTTTCACCCATCAGGCAGCCATATCAGAACTGTAAATCAGGAAATCTGTGGGGCTCCACAAGTCACTATGAGCAGCTAATAAAATTCCACACTAAAACCCAAAAAACTCCCAAAACATTGTCTTGAGGAAATCCTACAGAACAAACCAAAGACAAACTATGTCAAACAGCACTATGAAAGATAGAAAACAGAGCAGCCATTGAGGCTCAGTTTCCTGGAATTTTCTTGCACTGACCTATCCCACTAACACCAAGCTTGTGGCTCTAAGGAACACATCATGAAGGTGCAAGTTAAAAAAAAATCCCAGGCTCAGAAGGGTTCTTATTTTACCTTTCACTGTGGAAGAAGTAAAGATTTTTAATGTGTGCAAAATTTTCTGACCAATAACCTGAGTTAACTTATAATTACTCTGCCTCCTTTGTTCTCCATGCTTACAGAGAACTCAGATCAAGGTCCCACACTTTCTTCTGCTCAGAAGTAGACATCTTCACATTGTCAGACAGCCCCAAGTTCTGTAACTTATCCTTTAAATGAAAAAGTGTAAAATGTATACAAATACTCTGGCGCAAGTCCAGCTCCCTTACCTTGTGCAGAGAATTCAGACTGGGGAGCAAAGTTGCCAAGCTCTGTTTCTGAGTCCATCACACTGGTGTTTGGCTTACCACATACATTCAAACGTTTATCAACTAAGTCTAAACGATTCTCAAAGTCCTGAACTGCCAAGTCTCCCTCAAGCACCTTTGAATGAGGGGAATGCCTACTTCCCAAGCACTCATTTCCCTTCAGTGAAAAGCCTCGAGAATTCAGGCCAAAGGCACTCTCCAAGTTTCCTTGTTCCCTAGATCTACTGGTGTGCTTATTAGATCTAGCACTGCTTTGGTTAAAACGCTGCCATCGCTTTTTGGGTGCTACGTGATTGATATCATTAGACTCATCACCAAGAGAGCTCTCACTATTTGCCTCTGAATCCAAGTCTGGACTCTCCCCATTTTCAGCAGAATTGCAGCTCTCTTTATTTCTACCAGCTTCAGGTCTCCTTCCAATACGACCTAAATTGTCATCAGATAAACAGGCAGAGTCTTCATCAGTTGACTGCTCTGTTAAATCAATAAACTCTTTCCTCTCAGCATCTTCTGCCTCATTCCCTAGAGGACTGGTAACTGAACTGTGCACACGGAATGCATGTTCTCCTGAATCTCTGGGTAACCGACTTAGCAACTTACTTGGCCCTCCTGGTTTTAAGTCCTTTCTGTTTGAAACTGTTTTATCTCCAAACTTTGATGACTGCTTAGATTTTGAACAGTTGCGTTTGGACATGCAATTTGTGCCGTTTGTCCCAGAAACAGCAGCACTCGCAGGCTCCCTTTTACCAGTACCAATCCCTGTCAACTTGGTTGGAGGACCACGTGAAAATGAGGAGTTGCTTATAGCAGAGTTTGGAGTTACTCTTTCCTGGACACAATCTCCATTTTTTTCTATTTTATATGGGGGACCTACAATAGACAAAGACTTGAGACCACTTGCAGAATTGCTTCCAGAACCATCACCCGTGCTGGTATTACGAAATGGGACTATATTTTGACCAGTCATCAGTTGCTGCTCTTTTGTCTTACTGTCATGCATATCCTTCAACATCATTAACAAGGTGCTGAATTTGTAATCTGGTTCAATAGGCAAACGACCATGACCAGAAGCAGAAGTGAAAAGCAAAGGTACTGTGGCCTTTGGAGTGCCAGAGTCACTGGCATCGTCATTCATGGACCGATAGGACAGTTCCTTCAACTCTGACAGAACGTGCTTCACCACGGCTGTTTCTATTTCAGCAGAATCCCTGGGTTTCTCATGCATGTTGTTTAACAGTTTCTGACCATCAACTTTTCCACTTCTCTGAAGAGAATCTCTTGAAAGGCCAGAGAAACCTTTGGTATCTGAGGAAGAGCGATTCACACCACTCTCCTCTTCCGCAAGAGAAGGCTCCAACCCAGCAACCTTTTCTTTATGTTTACATTTTATACTCCTGATTCGGGGTAATTTCACGCTTTTCTGTTTCAAGATTGCTTGATTTGTAACAGCAGGCCAGGAGCTGTCCTTGGAAACACTTTGTGGGGTAGTGTGCTTGTTTGCTAGGGAAAGACTGTAATTTCTCACATCTGAAGAGCACTCAAGAGGCGTCAATGACATCTCAGCATCAGACAAACCTACTTCAAGCTCCCCATCCACAAATTCAGCATCAAGTCTGTTGGTTACTGAACCTCCCAGAGCCTTGCGATCTCTGTGCGACTTTTTCCTGGCCCTTCTGCTGCTCTTCTGAGAAAGATACATGGAAAGTTTAATGTTTCCACTTGATGTCATAGGAAAGTCCTTCTCCACTTTATCTGAAGAATCACTAATTTCAAGAGCACTAGAGGCTCTCTCTGAACTTTGGTCCATGGTATCTATATCACTATTCCCACCATCAGAGAGGGAAGAAGATGAATCTGATTCAGTTTGTTTTTTCTCAACATCAGCATCAGATGCAGAATAGTGTATTTGTAACTTGGAACTGCACAAAATGCCCAGGGAGCTCTTCTCTCTCTCAAAAGATGGGCTGGAAAACAAATCTCCTTGGAGGGTGTTTTTCAGAGCATCACTTTTACGATTCTCATAGTCTGGTTTTAGAGGTGTCTTTTCAAAACGTCGTTCTCCAAAGGAGGAAAGCAAATGGTTTTCCCTGGTGCTACTGGATGCTGTCAGGCTGTTGGCAATCCGGCGAAGCTCATGAGATGCGTGTTTCTCTGGTAGGTCCCCAACAATCACTTTTCTAACTACGCTCTCTGGTGTTTTGTCTTTGATTTCTTCCCTTGATGCTTCCCCTCTTGCACAACTCTTTTTTACTTTAGTCCTTTTTCTGCTTTCAGAGGTTGTTTTCACGTGTGGCTTGATGTGCAATTTTCCTTTTTCACTGGCCACATGTATGGAGTCAAAAGCCAAGGATTTAAAGCAGCCGTTCAGTTGTGTGTCCCTCTCTGCTCCAGGGCCATTGGTGTAGTATTCCAACTGCACGTCCTTCTCGTCCTTCTCGCTGTCTGGCTCACTGGAGTTCTGGCTGGACTTCTGATCCTCTGGCCCCCCGAGAAGAATATCTTCTGCCTGTCCAACACTGACTTCCCATTTAGCCCTAAATCTCTGAGGAACCTTAAAAGTTGGAGACAAAAAAAAGACAAAATTTGAGTAGGTACCCAAAGAGATAAAAGAACACAGTGACATTCCTGCATTTTGCATCTTTAAGAAAATCACATGGATTCCCTGGGACTGTGTCTGGCAGACTCAGGAAGTACTGCTCCTGGGTAAGCACCCTGCATTCCAGCTGAGCTCTGTGCATTCCCAAAACAGTAAAAAGATCCCTGGCAAGTAAAGGTCTCCAAAGAATCAGGTATCTTGGCATGCCAACACATCCTGAACACAACAGTCTGTAAAGGACAATGCATATGGTATGGATCCCTGGCACGGAAATGCAAAGCGACAGCCAGCAAGCCTCACAAGGCAAATGCAGCATTGTTTTCCTCAAAATATCTGAGCAGACCTGTTTGCTGTCCTCATTGTTGATTCTTCCTGCATCCCCTGAATTCAGAGCACGATCTGCCCTCTCCATCAACTCACCTCGGGACTAACATGAGATCCACACACATCTAAGATGTGCTCTATCAAGTTTACAATGTTAATTCCTGAGAAGTCTCCCAGTTTACCTCTGTATCTGTAGAAAAACCAGAAAGCTCTCTGCATACTTAACAGGAACCTCTGCTAACACTCAAAATTAACATGAAATTTGTTTCTTATTTGCATGTGTAGTTTTTGGCTGCACAACAGCAAACCAAAAGCTTCTGCTTCTAAAATCAAAATCAATTCCAAGGCAGGAGGAACAACTCACATTGCTGACACTTTTCTTCTAAAGAAAAACCCAAAACAACAAAGTCTCATCTCAGAAGACACAAGAAGTTTCACAAAGCAATCCAGCCAAATACTCCCAGCTTTGCATCAATTCTGGCTTCCAGGGGTGCAAACCTGGACATATATGTGAGTAACAAACATTTGATTCCCTCTACTGCAGGCATGCTGGCACTCCATTGACATATAGAATGAGATTTCAGCCACGCAGCACTTGTAGGACCAGTGAAGTTACTTGGGAGCATGTCACTAGTTGTTGGGAGGGCTGAGAGCAAAAGGAGAAAAGTCCTTAAAGAAGATACTGAACATGCCCTTGGAAAAGAAAAACCAAATAAGGCCGCTGCCCCCAGGGCCACATCTGCAAGAGCACATTCAATCTGATGTTTCTGCACTAACATAGGTTATAAAGCTGCAGACTAAGAGAAAAAGAAAAACCAGATACCACTGCCTAGTGTAACTATTTGCTCTCTTACAGTAACACAGTAGCCTCTGTAGTTCTTCACTTCAGCAATTCTAAAGAGTTAATTTCTGCAGTCACCTTCCTAAAGACATAGACCAGACCCCTGTGTCACATTACATTAACTGGCTACAACTGCTCAGGGCTGTTATGTTTGGAAACAGAGATGGTGCGATGAGCCACAAAACTCATTCCCACAGGCTCACTGACAAAGCATTTTCCAAGTCAAATTATAAGTCCTAACAGGTTTCTATAAAGAGAATTACTGAAGCAGTGCTAAAAATCCCACTGCTTTATCTCAGCCAGTGATCTAGTGAAGCATGCAACTCCACCTCTGGTTCAGATCAGCCAAAGGAGGCTGCCAGAGAGCAGAGAAGTTTTTTAGCAGTGCTGCAATCCACATCAGGACAGGGCTGTACAGCTGAACAGATCCCACACCAACAGAGCCCAGATTCCTCTGCCTTCCAGAGCTGTCCAGGGCAATAGAAGCAACAGGCCACACCCCAGCACAGAAGAGAGCCTGGAAACTCCTGGCAGTTTATAAACTATGCTGCTGTAAGCACACAAAGAATCCCTTCCCTGGCTGACTTGCTGCAGTCAGTCTCACAGAAGCTGTCAAAGTACAAACCCAGGCATAAAGGAATATTTTGTACTGTGCAGATTCAAAGAAATAAAAACATATTACACAAATCAGGTTTTTCACCTTATTTTTGTATCCTTTTTCCTTTTGCTTTCCTCTTTTCCGGAGAACAGGCAGCTCTTCAAACTGATGTCTCCCTTCAAAGAGGACAACAGCTTTTCCAGCAACCCAGGTTTTCTCTGAAGGTTCTCCTAAGGCATCCACATAGTACTCTCGGTATGGTCTCCCACTGGAAACTATTTCAAGAAATTTAACAGAATTACCCCTTGTATGTTACAGAATAAAGACACAAAAAGAGACACAGAAAACAGTAACAATTTGAGAGGTAAGTTTCAATTACATGTTGCTTAACAACATACCCACATAAATGCGAGTTCTGGGGATTTCGACTCACAACTAAGGGAGACCCCTTTGTTTGCTGCTGTCTATATTCTACATTGCTACTCTATTTTTAAATTGTTTGGGCTTTTTTTCTTACAAACAATTGATTGACATGCCTATGATTGGTCATATTCCTACAGCAAAGATTGCTTGCAAAAAAAAAAAAAAAAGGCAAAAATATCTAAATTTTTTTTTTCCTTGAGAGACACAACACACAAGGCAGAACATTTCTTTTCTGCTACTCCCTGATTAATGATTAAACAGTCCAGAGCACCTGACCGTTGGGAAAACACAACAGTGCTGGCAACACCCAGAACTGATATCCTTCTGGGTAGGATTTACTCTCACAGATTGAGCCTCCCCCATCACAATACATCCCATCTTGTCCTATGTTTTAATACCAAACAAAATCTTATTTACAACATAAAACATGAACAGCAGCATTTAAGCAAACACATGCATACACACTGAAAAGATTAGGTGCAACAAGATACATTAGTTGCAATGAGTCTCTCCATACTTCAGGCACAAGAGGTGCAGAGAACGAGAAGAAATTCAATCATAGGGGCACATTCAAAGATTTGTTAAAGGTACTTTCTATGCAAGCTAAACACACATGGTACAAATAAGAACTGAATCAGTACTGGGTGGAAAAGGACAGGTCACAAGCATTTGAACAGAGCAAACAACACTTGAAAACAAGGGATACAAACTTCTCCCGGTAGTTTGCTGCAATGTATTAACCTTCTCCTGGAAACACCTTCACCCTCTGAACAGGCAGATTACACTTCCAGCCCACTTGGTTTGTGCTGCCTCTACCTGGGTGCCAGCACAGTGTGGCAGCCTGGCCTTAAGTGATGTTGAAATTGAGATTCTAACCAAGACCACTGGAAGGTTGACAGTGACCAGAACAACATTAAACCACGTGCAAAGATCACAGCCTTCATCCACCCCATTCACAGTTCTGGGACTCAAGCCACTGAGCCTATATCTTCCAGCTCCAAAAATCTTCCAAGCCAAGAGCTTGCTGGAAAAAGGTAAACTGCCTTCAACTAAACACCATTCCTCAAATCCCAAGAGAAGAGCTTTCAACACAAGTGACAAGGTTGAAGCCACCTGCCTTGTTTGGAAGGGCTTGTTCCCTTGGCAACAGGAGAGCCAAGGCAGTAGGACTGTGCACACCGAGCCCAGCTCTTCCTGCCCAAAAGTGCCAGAGTTCAGATCCACCTGCTCTGCCACCCTGGCATTGGGAAGGGAGGACAAGCACATCACATACAGCCACAGCTGGAAAATACAATTTTCCTCTGAGCTCCATTGCTACGAACACAGATAAAACAAGGATGAGAGACTCTGTCATGTGGCTGGAGATGAGGCCTTCCTGGAACTTGCTGACAGAGCTTTTCCTCCCTGCAGAATTCCTTTATTATCAATCCTCATGCACAAGCTGAGAGGGGAATACTGGACAGTTATGTACATTAAATCCTGCCCAAAACTTCATGAGGAGGAATGTGGGGGGAACAATATATATCAGCATATCTTCTGGAAACATCTCTGACAGGATTTTGAGAGCTGAAAACAGACTACTTAAAACGCCACATTCAGTATTCTCTAGAATCAGGACAAATGCCTCCCCAAAGGATGAAGGGGGAGGTGAAGAAAGAAGACTTCAGCAACCAGGCTTGGGGATGATGTGAGCACCATATAGGAAAAGCTACTTCAAGGCTAGAGAAACAGCTCTCGAGTGAGCTGATGGCCACTCAAATAGAACTGCACTCATTCCCAGCACTTGTGCTTAGGCTGACAAGGGCCACAAAACCTGAAGACAAATACAGTAGTGAGTGGCAATCTCACCAGTCTAGAGCTGTCAGTGGCAGAGGATACCAGTTCAAGGGGTTTCCAGTTGCCCACAGAACAAAAAGGATCAGAAGGAGAAACCAGGAACAAATAAACCTTTCTGTTGGTGGCAGTGTCCCTGTGGCATCTGGTATGACACTAAAAGCAAACAATTCCTCATTTCCCTTCTGTTCTCTCCATCACTCACCTATCTCTGTCTTGATTTTTTAAGACTCTTTCCCCTTCCTGGCTCTCTCCTGTGGTCAAGCACACACAGCTCTGTTATATTTGCCCATCTCTCCTCCTCACACTCAGCTCACTCACACTATACCCTAAACATTCACATATGTGGCTCCATCTCTTGGTTCTTCCAGAATTTCCCTATCAACACCCCCTTACTTTTTTGTGCCAAACAAGACCCAAAAATTTCACTTCCATGCACATGCTCCCATCACACCCTCAGGCACTTAGCAGCTACACTGCACTACCCTACACCTCCACTCCTCAGCCTCTCCAGCCTCCTGCTCTCCAAGAACAACTCTGTCCTCACACACTGCAATCTTCCCAGCTCTGCTTCCTCACCAGTTACACTTCTCTGATCAGTCTCCTTTTTCTCTACATAACTATTCTGAGAAGCTGCTCTTTCTTCTGCACTGCCCTGAGCTTAGCCCAGCTATTTTGTCTTTCCTACAGTCTGGGAAGAAAAGCCTAAATGTCCAACAGCTATCTGCGCCACTTCATCACCCACACCCCCTTCTTCCTGCCACCTCCCTCATTTAGCTCTACTTTAATGGATCCAGGTCTTGTTTTCCACAGCAGTCTATTTCTTCACACCTTTCAAAGGCCAGAAATGCTTTTAAAATTAATTAAAAACTGCAGGATCCTGCCATACATAACACCTCCACTTTGTGGTCTGAGTAGATACAGTACCTTTCATTTTTGAGTGACAGTCCAGCACTGGGTCATGACAAACTGTGCATGGCCACCATGGGCGTCTGTTGAACTTGGCCCAAACAAGATCCCCAACTTCATACTTCACTGGAGGTTTCTTCTTGGCTGGGATCTTTGGGGAAAAAACAGAACACAAGAAATCACTAAAGCTCCAGATGCTTTTGAAGAGATTTGCCTCCCCCCCCTGTGTGCAGATTACCGGGATAGCAGAGACATTTACATTAAAAAGAAAGTCCTGATTTTACTTAGTGGCTCCTACACCTTCAAAGAACACAATGGTTCTCCTCATTCTTCTGAAAGAACAAAACAATAAGAGGATTTGAGAAGGTTTTTGTTATTTTTTTAGTAACATGACCTCTGGTAAATTACTGCACTCAAAAGTCACACATTTGAACAGGTAAATATTTGGAGTCACTACTAGACCCCATTATTTCACCAGCACCAGTTTGTTCATTTCAAAGGTTGCAACATATGGGAAAAGCAGCAGTAAGAGACAGTGAAATTTTCTTGACTGAAACATGATAAGAACAGCAAGTATTTATCAATCGGGAAAAAAGTCAGTAACTCTACAAGTTAGTAACTCTCCTGCTTCTCCTATGTGCTCAGGAAAAGGCTTCACCAGAAAATATTTGAAACCAAAGGCAGGTACAATCACAAAAAAACCTTATATACTGATGTTTAGCTTGTATGAGCTTGTATGAACACCAGTTGCTTTGCTCCATAACTACGGAGCAGAAAGGAGTATAACAACAGTCACCCCCTTTAGGACACAGACAGACACAACACTGACCTTGCCGTCTCCAACTCTGCAGATACAGTCACCCAAATCCACTCAGCTTCTCAGGGCTGTGCAGCAGCCACAAGAACACCGAAATCTTTCAATACACAAACGCTAAAGCTGTTTAATGCCATTTCTGTGTCACTGCCCAAGAGCTGAGAGCAGATCCCACACTGTTGGTGAAGCACGGAGCCTCTCTGGCTGCATGTGCTTTACCAGCAGGACCTCTGCCAAGGAGAGGATCCAGGAGCTTTGGTGTTGTGAATATTTGAGCCAAGACGAGATACAATAGATTTTCACAGGATACAAGAGTCCCTGTACCCAGCTGTGACATATCCTGCCTGTTTAGCAACACCCACCAACATGTCCCAGGTGGGTTCAGCATTTAAAGAGCTCCAAGAAACACTCTAGGTATTTTTCTTGCCAGTAAGTACAAGCAATATGCTCCTCATTAGAGTTGTCACAGCACAAACACACATCTTTCTGCTTCACTTCTCCATCCTGCTAACCACCCTGCTCCAGGCACGTCTCTTGCCATACCCAGTTCAACATCCCAGCAACTAAAACACAACAGACCTCTCTAATAAAAGGTATATTCCGTTTCTCATTGAGTTTTATGAGTCTTCTTCATGTGGTTAAAGAAAACACAAAATAATAAACCCTGTCACATGAAAAAAGGCACGTAATGATGTTACAGACTACATATTGAAACTCTTCTCACTCACTCATCAAAAGCCACACAATAACTTATTGCTGAGCAGGAATTCAGGAACAGGGAACATGAACAGCACTGGGCAGGGGGCTGCAGCCCTTCTCTCTGCCACTGCCTTGCTGCAGCCTCTGTGTCTCCAGCTGTATCTGTGAGCACAGGAACCAGAGGTGCTGCCTTGGCTGTTGCTTTTAAAATGCAGATGCACTTTCAGATGCAAACCCCTTCTTTATTTAGTCTGTTTCCCTGCTTGAGTTTTTGTTAATGTGACTTGGGCCTCAAATTTTTTTGACACAGATTTCCAGCCAGGGCTTTGAGTGGCACATGTATATCCCAGCTGATTATCTCCGATGCTGTGCATACACACACAATAGATGTGCATCTTACTGACAACTGTAACCCGAGCAGGTCACTGGACAGAGCAGCAAAACCTCGCTGGAGGTTTGCCAGAGCCATTCACATTGATCCACCTGAACGACATCCACAACCCCTGCCCTTAGGCAAGTCTGCATTTAAATCAACTCTTTGTCAACCTCCAACACCCCAGCGAGTGAAAAGGTGGCTTTCAAGAAACTATTCAGACAATGCCTAAACCTCTTTCCAAGAAGTCAGCACTATTCTCATTCCTGCCCAGTTTCCTCTCCCATTTCCCCAGCATTAGCAGTCAGGTGCTGGACTCACCATCACCCACCACAAAGCCCCCACCAGTGGGTCACAGAGGCAGATCAGAAAGCATCACGTCCTGAGGGAACCCTTGTGACAGGATGCACTGCAGCAGGTCACTGTCTTGCATATTTTCTCTCTCTAGTCTCCCTAAATCCCACCAACCTGCCAGAGATGCCTTAACATTTTATTCTTTACACGATAAAAAAAAATCTGCCGGGGACTTTCAAAACTGTTCACCTTCAGAGCATGGAAACATTCAAGTATTTAAATAACAAGAAAATTTGTGAGACAGATTGGGCAAGATCCATGTTGTAACCCAGTGGACATACACTGAAGAAATTAAACCAGGTAAGAGTCCTGGTTAGTGAGGAAGGAAAGGACAAGACCTTCTTTATTGATAAGGAACAACAGTTTTAATTTGTCTGATGTTCTCCTCAAGGGAGTCAGTACTGTCCACTCTGTTATCAAATGTTTTACATTAATTTGCTGTTCAGACAGGACAAGCTACAGCCAAAACCCGAGATGATATGCAGCATTTCAGATCACTCTGTGCTATTTTTGGACAAAACAAGACTGTACCTTGCAGATGTTTTTCATTAAACCCTCTCCACCAAAGACCCCGAATGATCACTGTGGAAGGGGTCACAAGCCAAGACTCAGCAGCAGGATGACAAAAAAAACACCTGCAAAGTCACCTCTTGAATTTGTGCTACACCAACCAAACACACCAGTCTGCATCTCACTAAGTGAAATACCAAACACTGGCACTCACCTTCAGGAGAAGGATGCTTTCCATTTGAAAGCCAAGTACTCTTACCTTCCTGAAATTCTCACCATACTACAAATAATGAAACATATCAAGCAAAGAAAGCTTATATTTCCAAGTGTTTTTATTTTGGTAAACATACTGTCAGTCCTTAACTGTCGTCACTAGTCTTCCAGCCTCAAAAATAACCACATCATTAAAAAGTGGAAAAAAATAACCCTTATCCAGTAACCATTCTTGGCTCTTTCACTGGAAGTTGTTGTTCAATCCATTCATCTTGCTGGATGAAGTGGCACAAAGCAGAAGCTCACAAACACAGACAATGCTGACAGCTACAAGGTGCACCTTTCCTGCAGCACTGGACATCTCTGAATAAAAATCAGAGCAGCACCAGGCTCTCCAGTGCAGCTGGAGACGCAGCTGCAGACACCCCACGTGCCCCAACAGCGTGACCAGGGATGTGACCACCTTGGCAGAGCCACAGCAAGACTGAACTGCACACAAAGGGGCAGAGATATGTCTGCTGTTACAGGCAATTTCAAATTTGCAATTTCTTATAGCCAAAAATACATCTGTCCAGAGATCAAGCACCGATTTACAGCCATTGTAGCCCTGCACTTCTAATTCAGACCTGCTTTGGAAAGCCATCGTGGAAATACTTGGCCAAGAAAGCCCTATCACAGTTTATCCCTGACTTAATTATAAACAATGTTACTCGATGAAGCCAGGGACAGAACACGTTTTGCAGAAAGGCTGGGGCAGCAAAAGAGACTGTGTGTAAGGACGATGAAGAAAAGCAGGAAAGAAGCCACTGATCCCCCAAAAATAATGGAGGAAGATTCTGCCAAGCCTGTTTCAGGCACAAACTGAACAGAATCAAAGCCAGAGATGAAAATAAAAGGAAGCAGCCACATCCAAAGGGTAATTAACCAATACAGTGTAAACAATGACACTAATAACCTTTTCCTCTGAGTGAACAGCAGGGCCCTGCAGCAGCAGCATGGGATAGGGATATCTCCTGAGCAGATCTCGCCACGCTGGTAGCTGCAGGTGAGCCACACCCCACACATGAGCCAGCCCAAACATCACTGCCAGGGGCAGAAACAGCAACAACCCTGCCCCACAAACTTCCAGTGCTCTCTTCAAACCTGTTCTCAGGCCAGCAACTCTCGTGCCCCTCCCTGCACTCCATCTATGCCCAGGATAAAGTTGTTCCCAATACCTGCTTCTCATTAGTTAAAACTGGAAGTTTGCTGAAGATCAGTACACAGCCTGCCCCCCCCCACCACCTTTTATTCCTTTAAGTTTAGTGATCATTAATTTTTTCCTAACAGGATGAGATAAGAAGTCCATCTAATTCCTACGAGACACCAATGCCAGATATGGCTGAACTGGCTGAAGAGCAACAGCTTTTTTACCAGAAATAAACCCTACCAAAATGAACTTGAGGGAAAGATGACATTTCAAGGCACTTGGATAGCCTGGACCTAACAGTCTGCTGGAGAGGGACTTCCTACAAGGACACAGAGTGACAGGACAAGGGGGAATGGGCATCATCTGTGAGTAGGTTTAGATTAAATGTGAGGAAGAAATTTTTCCCTGTGAAGGTAGTGAGGCCCTGGTACACATAGCCCAGTGCTGTGGCTGCCCCTGGATCCCTGGAAGTGCTCAGGGTCAGGCTGGATGGAGCTCTGAGCAATCTCATCTAACAGAAGGTATCCCAGGGCATTGGAACTACACTGCCTTTAAGGCCCCTTCGAACCCAAACCATTCTGTGATTCTATAAAAAAGTTATCCACTAACACAACCAACCCCACAGAGGGTGTCACAGGTGCCCCGTGCCTAGGACAGGCCACTCCCAGCTCCTGCCGTTTTGGAGGAACAGGTTATTCACCCTCTGCCCTCACAAAGGAGAGGCAGCAACTGGGGCAAGTTTTCCCTATTAAAATACTCCCAGAACAAGGCTGGAAGGGCACTGCTAAAGCCACCCAAAGAGCCTTCAGGAGATGGAACTTCCCTCCAGCTACAGCACAACCTCACTGAGTTAGCAGAGTTTAAGACAAAGCAGAGCAGTTTTAACCTCAGCACTGAGCTGTCCATACAGCTCCTGTCCCAGGGGATCCAGATCCCTTAACTCTGGTCATAGAAATGGAGCAGCCATTGCCATACAGTGACTGCTGCTGACAGTTAAAAGGTCAGCTCCTTCCTCTGTACTGCTCTTAATGAAGGGAGAATGGAAAGAATTCTGAGCGATCCATGGTTCATGACTTCATTCAGCCCCAACACTTGTGCACTGAGAAATGAACAGACACGGAGAGAAGGAAAGAGAGGAATTGGGAAATAACCTTTGCTTGGGAATGCTGCATGGAAAGATAAAAAGGAGGAGACTAAGAAAACAACAAAGCAAATCAGTAACTACTTGTGATGGAAGCCCGAAATAATAATTCTCATTAGCAAAGATACATGTTTTAAAGAACATTTTCTGAAATCAAAACCAAATTGATTGAAAAAAACCCCAAAAACCTAAGAGAATTGTGAGAGAATTAAACGGTAAATACTTGATAGTTTAAGAAATATTTGAAAAGAAGCAAGCAGAGATCACCAGTTTCCTCCATATAAAATGCCATTACCAAGCACAGGAGCTTAAGCCTTTACAGAGAGAAGCTGCAATGCTGACCCTGCACTCCCTGTGACAAAACTTACAGGAATCAATCCCTGCACAGGGAAAGGGGCAGGCCCAACTGGAGTCCATATGGACAAAACCCCCACCCAAACCATGGCACGTAATGGCACATCTGAAGAAACCAGAGTAATAATCACACTGGCACTTTATGGCAAGCTTCAAATCAAACGGAGCAGCTGGAAAAGCCTGCTGGAAGCCCATGGGCAGCCTGTGCTGCTGGGGACCTGGGGACATGCTCTTTGTCCCAACTGCTCCAGTATTCTTCAGCACTGCAGCAAAAAGCAAACAGGCGTCTGACCTACATTCATGTCTGAGAAACTACACTACCTCTTACCTTGGATGATTATCATCCGGAAGTGTTAGATACTCACTAATCAAATATTCACTAGCAAAAAATACAGCAGAGATTATGACAGAGATCAAACTTCTGTTATCAACATGCTTGTGGGTATTTTTTGTCTTTGGCCAGTTTTTACTACCATTTTCCAGGGTACTGAAGTTTTTCAGTGTTTATATGTACTTATGAACCACCCTGAAAGGTTAAAATTAAGAGAGGCGACTGGACTAATTTGAGAATTCCTACACCCTGAAGCATCTCTATCAAGCTCAGGAGTTATCCACATACAGGTATTAAATAAAGAATGTACCTACAAGAGAACACAAAGTTTCAGTCTCCAAGATAACTGGGTAACAGCATCCCTGTTTCACTCAGTGGAGATAGTTCTCCTTATGGTTTGGGTGGAAGAGCAGCACAAGAAAAAGTTCTGGCACTTCAGCGTCCTAACTACCAGAAACCCACCTGCCAGCAAGGTTTGAGGGAGGCAGGAGGAGGAAGTGGGAGAGAAGGGGTGTGATCTCACCCACATCCCCTGTGGAGAGAAATCCACTAACACACAGAAGACTTCAGACCACTTCTAGGAGCCTGAAGCAGAGGACAGACTCTGATACTTGCTTATCTGCACACATTTTAAATGATAAACCACATTCTCTTTAAATCTGGCTCCTTTTAACCAGCACTAATTGTTCCAGTGAGTGAGGAACTGCTGGCATTACCAAAGCTTTGCAAATTCTCACAAAGAACAATTACCAACAAATATCTTATTTCAGAGAACAAGCAAAAAAATCACAAACTGAAATCAGGTCATCAGATTTGTCCCCTTTTCAGCCGTACTTTTGTGCTCCTCTACGTATTATCAGATTGCTCACAAGCAAGACATCGGATAAACAGTGCTCATTTTTCAGACATGAAGTTTCTAAATCCATGAAATGAAAAACAGATTCAAGCTATACAAAATGAAACTTGGCTAGTCTAATTTATATATGTATGTTCTATTCATTACAGCTTAAGCTGTAACCAGAGTGAAGCAGAACTAAAGAACAACATGTACAGTGCAAAGAATGAATACTGTACTAAAACCTCAACAGCTAGAAAGTGTGAGTTTGGGCTGAATTAAATTAACTGGCTTGTTGCTTGTTTTGGTTTGGTTGTTGATGTTGTTTGGGTTTAAGTTCAGGGGATTCTTTAAAAGCAACAAACATTTAAGGGGAGCTTACAAATCTCATCTTCTGCAGAAGTTTTCATTTACTCATAAGAATGTAAGGGGTAATCCCACTTTGCTAGTCCAAATAAAAAGATGCCTCTTACACAAAACCATAACCTCCTAAAAATGAGGTGGCATTCAGCACGTAAGTCTCCCTACCCAATGGCACCATTTTCCCAAAAGAAACAAAATTTTTATTCATATAAAATCAAATTTGAATTTGCACTTAAAACTTTGACTGCTTTTTCTGAGTTCCTACTAAAACTCAAATCAGAATTTATGAACACTAGCAGAGCAATAAATTTACCTTGTGCTTATTTATTTCTTAGTTATTTTCTCTTTTTTTTTTTTTATTTATTCTTATATCCACAGTCAAAGCCACGACCTGAGGAAGGTTCATGCTTCAGGCACCAGGTACTACAAACTTATGCTTCCAAGAGGCTTCCAAACCTTTCTGTGATGAATCCAGATTCCCAAACATCGTGAACATACTGTGAGAGCACTGCCAACTACAACCAAGAGGAACCTGACTTGTTTTACTGCTGTTATTTAGAAATCTGCAGGCAGTCACCACATTAGCCAGAACAGTAGGAAGTCCGAACAGGTGCTTGGGGAAAACCAAACAACAAAGTAACATCAGGGCAAGGGGAGGAACTATTAAAAGGGTGATAACCACTCTGCTCCTCACCCTTCTTGTGAGACAACAGCAGGTTCCTATCTTTCCACCAACAATGGGAGGGCAAAGTCATGAACAGACTCCTCCAAAACAAGTGGGACATGGAAGCTTCAAGCAGGGCTGAGGGCAGAAGCCTCACTGCACACCCAGCACTGCAGCAGCTGAAAAAGAAACTGGCAGTTTCCAATGTGCTGAGATACTACTGTGCAGGAAATTCACTGTTCACTTTTTCCTAGAGACTACCACACCAAAAGGCATTCCATCCTCTGGCTTGGATGCAACACGAATTGCTCCACCCAATTCAACACTTCTGGTGTCTCACATACAAAAGTCAATGCCTGAAAATACAAAAGGAGTCCCCAGTGCATTATTTCTGATGAGTGTTTGAACGTTAAAGCAAATTACTCTGCTATTTTATTGTGTAATTATTTTACTATATAACTGTTTTTTCCTGAAGATCCCAGCAGTGGGATGTGCTATCTCCAGCAGCATCCACAGATGTCCCAGTTACTGCACATGACCAATAAAACAAGTTCCCTACCAAGAACACACTCAAAGCTTCTCTTGTCAACCCTTCCTACCCCAGTGGCCTACTCCATGAGGAGGAGGATGGAAAAACACATGGGGAAGCCTCCAGGACAAGATATGTCCGGCCCTTTCCCTGTGATTCAGCCACCAACAGTGCTCCCAAAACACTCCCCTCCCTGATGCCACTCACGTGGTGCCCCTTCCACCTGCAGCCTTGCCCTTCACCCAGAACCCCAGCAGCACCTCAGCCCCACAGAGACAGCAGGGATGCTGTTGGAAAAGCCATTCATTCACCTGTGGACTGTGCAGCACCATCACTGCCAAGGCTACAACCAGTCCAGGCAAAAAGCTGGGACAACTCAGCACAACCCTTCTGCCTTGGCCGTGCTAAGGACAGCAGTGATGGCACCCAGCCAGGACCAGCCTGTCCTTGAGAGGGAAACAAGTGATATACAAGGTGACTTTTCTCCCAACTTCTCTTTGCCATTTTTCCAAAGAACCGTGTGAAATAAATCTTAATGATAACCACAAAAGAGTCAGCATGTCAATTTTAACAAGTGCTTTACCATCCTTCAGTAGAGGCAAGACACACTGCTGAAATTCCTCTGGGCTTCATCAATGCTTTTGGACACAAAAGAGATAAATGCACACCCAGGCCATCTTTATCTCTGTCACACATTTAATCACTGCTGCAGAGCTACTGTGAGCAGCCACGCTGGAACCAGATTTCTAATGTAACAAGAACAGAGCACTTCACCTGCTCCAACACACAGCAGTATCTTCCCCCTTCCTTGGCACTGGGGTCAGGAGCACCCACTCAGATCAGCCAAAGCAGTGCCTGTGCTCCTACCCAGGACTGAACCAGTGGGGCTCCAAACTTTCCACCTCACAGTTTTCCTCAGCATGGCACCACAGCTCTGCAGCCATGACAAACTCCCTCACGTTACCATTCTTCACCACATGGCTCTGTGCACACAGAACAAAACACAGGTCATAGTTTTTTGGTATTAAAAGTGGCATTCACCTAAACTGTTGAGTTTTTTAACTCCTAGGACAACCCACTGCCTGATTTCCTCTTTACAATGTTTCTATTCTCTTTGCCTTTCTAAATGTCAGAGCAAATAACTGAAAATATTAAAGCAATTGAAAAGCAATCAAAATTACTATACATAAGCTGTAAGTCACAGGAAAGAAAAGCAGAAGTATATTCCAAGCAACTGCACTGAAAATTGACCATCATCCATAACACCAATTTCTCAGTTAGAAATATATTTTTAATACAATCTCAATTATGTCTTAGAGAATAATATTTTTCTTCTTGGGGCTCAAGTAGCTTATTGAGTTCAAGTATATTTAGAGCTCACCTCTTGAGTGAGCTACAGATTTGTTCAGCTAACTTGGGGAAATTTTAAAAAACTCTACTTAATAATTGTTGCACATCACACAGTTTAACCCCACTTCTGGGAACAAGGGTGTAATATGGTACAACAAGAAGCTGCTACATTGCAAGAGGCAATAAACAAATCCATGACTTCATGCAGAATATGCTGCTCTGAAGTCAGAGGTTACTGCTATAGCATCAGACTGAGCCATTATCTTTGATTTTACCAAGGCTTGAGAAGGAATTGTAACAGTAAAACTTGAATCACTACCTTCAACAACCTAAGATTCTTTAGGGAAAAAAGGCTCAAGTTGTGGGAAACATGGTCTTCCAAAAGAAATCACCCACCAGCACGTATAGTCATTTAGCAGGGTCTGAGAAGCAGCATCCAGCCCAAGAAACACCTGCAAAAGCCAATTTAATTGCTACTATTGCCAGACTTACAACTGCAAACAGTATATTAACCAGGACATTGTTTGAACAACTTCTCTCCTGCTCAAGTTTTAAAATTAAATTTTAAATTTGGAAAGCAGAAAGTGAAGAGGTTTCTGTCATATCCAGTAAAACATCACTTTCAAAACTGTCCAATCTGCAAGAAAATACCTCTGGTTTTGCTATTTGCAAACAGACAGGTTCAGCTTCAGAACACGAACCGCAAAGGCATCATTCATTCAAATTTCACTCGGCACACCAGGTATTTTCTAAAGAAACCAAGTCATTTCCTGTAACACAACATACACAAACAGATATTTCACACCTAATCAGCACTCAGAGAACAAATACAACGAAACAAGGAGAGGAAGGCAATCTCGGCCAAATGCTATGATAAAACACTTCCAGGATCCGACCTGCTGTGCAGGATAGCTCTGGATTCTACAGACTGTTCAAAACCCTCAGAAGGAGCTGCTCTCACACCCTCACACACTGCAGGTCCTGCTATGACAGCTCCTAACACCCCTCCCCACTCACACCCCCACCATGACCAAGTGGCAATGCAGCATCATCACACCGTGAAAGCATGAAGTCATTCAGGACCTCAAGATTTTATGGTCAAGCAGTAACACAGGCAAGGACAGGGCCCTCACGGTGGAAATTCCTGCTCTTCTGGACACTCACTGAAGTCCTTCATAGGTAAGTTTAGAGCTATTTGAAACGGGAATGCCCTTCAGTACAAGGCCTGGTTGGTGCCATTAGGCTGCACAACAAGGTAAGATCCAGCTACGGGATCTTTTCTGTGAAATAATACCATTTTCCAAACAGTGTAAATCCTAGTGGCAAATGGGGATGTGTGCCATATCAGAGGCATGGGGACAGTAGCACACAAAGATGCTGTTCTCTCCAGATGCACAGAGCAGGAGATGATGCTTGCAGGAACCACTGACAGCCAAACAGAACTCATCTCCTCACCAGGAAGATGTCAATTGACCAAGGAAATTTATGTTCCCTGCTAAAACAAACCACTGCCATATCTACTCTATCTCAGGGATATAGTTATCAGTAGTTAGTTACACCTCGGATCAACAGTCTGTAGTAGGAGATTCTTTCAGAAATGTTTAGAGGAGTAGCAAGGATCACGTGGCTTTAGTTCCTTCATTTTATTTTTAGCAGAGAGAGAAATGGCACCAGACACGTCATTTAATAGACCAAGCACCGGAGTAACTCTCACACAGGCAACACCAACACTTTAAAATTAAAGCACCCTCTCACAGCTGCAGATCAGAACAGAACTCAAGTTCATAGTGGATTAATTCTAGAGAGGACTCTGCTGGCCTTCAGTACTTCTAACATAGTGCAAACAATGTGATTCTAGTAAAGCAAAAACCTTCCAGGAGCCTTAACACACATGCCTCACTTATTCCTCACACCCAGCCTCTGGAAATAGCCATTCTTAGGGATAAAACATCTGGCTCTAAATTTCCCTGTACCTCACTACCTCATTGTCATGACCCGAACATCACACTCCTACATCATGGGAATGGACAATAAGGAAATAATAATAAAAAGCAACACTGAGCCTCATGCAAGCCTCTGCACATCCTGAAGCCCCATGGAGGAAACAGCTTGAGAATGCAAAACATATACACACAAGCAGGAGTGGCCCAGATGTACCTGAATCCAAGAACTCTCCGCTTCCTCCAACACTCAACTCTGCAAATCAAATGACTCAAAATACTTTGTGCATAGTAACTAAAAACCAACAAACCAAGAAACTGAAGTATTAAGGCATCAAAAGTTACATTAGAAGAGCAAATTTTTCCAATACAGTTTTGCAAGAAACAACTCCACCTTGCACCAATTCTTCAGCATCTAAATTCAAGCAATATCTCCAACCTTCAGGGCTGTACCCACCCTCCCCAGCACCAGGGTCTGGACTCACCTCTCCCTCCAACTCACACAATGCTGCCCAGGGCCTCTGCAACTTGGAAATGCCAGGAGAGCACTACAGACAAACTCACATTAGGATGGTAAAGAACAGAGATATCCAAGAACAACCACCCATTTAAATTTAAAGGGCCATAGCCCAACATGTGCACAAGGCAGCAAGCCAGCAGCTGCCAGCAGTCACTGTATCACCACCTCTGGAAAACAAGACCCAAGAATTGATGCTATCATTTCCTTCTCTACAACACCAAATTTGTCAGGAGCTGCTGGAAACTCCAGACACCCTTAAGGGAAGATTAAGATGGCACTTAAAATAGTTTTAGTTCAGAATATGCACATCCCTCTTTACAACTGAATGGTACCTGAGCAGTTTGGGGAAATGTTTGAGAGCAGCAGGTGCCAGGGCTATTAACAAACCCCCATGAAAAACAATACCTGCCACCACCCCTCCTGCCCAGAGGCATTACTTAAATGGTGGACTTTGCATCTCACTTAAGACTAAACCAAATTCTGGCCCTTCTGCTGCAAGCACTCTTGACATTTCAAAGGAGTATCTACTCTTACAAGGGTCAGACACAGACATGGGAAATACACACGCACACTTCCCTCTTGGCAAAACAGGAAGTTTGAGCAGCAGTGGCACACTTAGAGCCATGAGCTTCAAAAATAAAAGCTCTGAGACAGTCATGCTGTAAGGTGGAGGAGTCCCATCAACAAGCAGCATAAAACTGATGCCTGTATGAGTAGCCCAGCTATGACAAACAGCTGTGCAGAACTCCCACTGATTCGTGATGCTTTTTCTGGAGTGGGTTTTTGTTTTAAGTTTTAGCAAGTTCTCAAAAAACAAAAAAATCCAGTTACCAAACACAGATGAGACTGGAATTAAATGCCTAAATGAAAACATGACCTGAAGAGCAAACCTGGATATTTCAAGCTACTATGTCATGTTCAACCATTAAAATATTTTAATTGCCTCAGAGGTAACTTGGCACTTGGTCCTGTCTCTTCCCATTCCACAAGGAATGTGGCTAAAATGAAGGACCACTCAGACAACATGCATTTACTTACTGAAGAAAGAATGCAAGAATTAGGGAAAGCAGGACTGCAGGCTGCCTAAAAAATGCTTTTCTTCTTTGCATTTTTTTAGAACTGCAGCTGTGCTATGAAATTGCCAGAACAACCCAGCAAGGCTAACTACAGCACACAGGTATGGCAGTTTTACTGAAAAGTCAACCCTCGTTGCATATTCAAATAACAGGCTCTGTCACTAGAATGGTTTTGTCACTCTACCAGCTGCAGTTCTGGTTGTAAAGGCAACTGTTGTGAAAGTACCTCTTCGAGCTTCTGTTTACAAAGTGAGACCCTCCCACAACTGCATCACCGAGCACATGTCTGCGAGAGATCCCTGCTTTCCTCTACAAAACAAAGCTGAAGAGACGCAGAAACCTCAGACCCACAGCAGCCTCTGACCACCAGAGACCGAGGGATTTTTCCCAAGGAACGCTGAAGAGTGTAAACTGCTCCACGAACAAATTAAGCTGCAGTCAGCACTTTCCTAAAATCGCCACTTGCATGGGCACTCTGTGACAAGGTCTCCCCACCTCCCAGAGCAGACAGCAGGAACACTGAGTATGCCCGAAGAAACACAGTCCTGCCCCCCAAGCACTGCACGCACCAGCAGGATCTGTCCGGCATCAGTGGCTCTACTGAAATTAGAGAGCAAGATGATTTCGGTATTAGTCCTACCAAAGGAGCTAATCTTCAAACCCTACATCAATACTTTAAGTCCAGAGTATGCTCCAGCAGGGAGCCTTGAGGTTGAGAAACATATTGAGGAAATATACAAGAAAAGCCCAAAACAACCGAAAACTGCAGGAAATATACATATATGGCTGCAAATAAAAGGTTACACTGAGAAACATCTCTTATACTCGGATTCAAAGGCAAATTACACAAAAAAATTACTGTATGCATCTATCTCCTTTCAGAACTCTTACTACAGTTCCATCAATTTTGCTTCTTATCAATTATATTATAATTAAAGGAATTTGTGAGTGTAGAGAGAAATTACTTAAAAAAAAAAAAAAAGTCCGCCTGAATAAGAGGCAAGGTTTGCTGCCCGTGAGGTCTGTCAGGCCATGACACGGCCTCTCCCCGGCCACCGCCAAGGTCTCAGCGCTCGGGAACCTCAGGCCTGGCCAGACAAAGAGCCTCTGACAGCGTTCAGCCGGAGCGGCAGGAGATGGGATCGCTCCCTCCTGCCCTGCTCATCTGCACTGCGCTCAAAAAAACCCTTCCAACGGGGAAAAAACTCCACCGAACTCCGCAGCGAGTCGCTGGGCAGAAGGATGATGCCTCTTATTCCTGACGGGAGAAAAGGCGGTGTGGGGAGCGCGGGCGGCCGCGCCGGGACACAGGTGCGCGGTGAGCGCGGTGACAGCCCGCACCGGCCCCGGCCCCGGCCCCGGCAGGGTCCCCTCGCTCGGTAAGATGGCTCCCGTCCTCCGGGCTGCCGGGGCGAGGGAGGCAGCGCGGCCGGCCCGGCCCGGCCCTGCCGCACCGCAAAATGGCAGCGGCCGCGGCCCCCCCGCCCGCGCCCTGACGGTGCTTACGAGTTGCAGGGCGGCCGAGGACTCCGGCTGTTCCCCGGGGCCGCCGTCCGGCACGGACTCGGCCGGCTGCGGGCGGCTGTCGGGGCCCCGCTGCGGAGCTGAGCGGCCGCGGCTCCGCGGGCCGGGCTCTGTCGCCGCCTCCTCGTCGTCGTCGTCGTCGTCCTCCTCCTCTTCCTCGTAGTCGTCGTCGTCGTAGTCGTCGTCGTCGTCCTCCTCCTCCTCCTCCGGAGTCTCGGCGCCCTCCTCCTCCTCCAGCGCCTCCTCTCCACCGTCCCGCAGGAGCAGGGGGAAGGCCCGGGCCCCGCGAGGCACCTCGGCCGCAGGGTCCTGCGCCGCGGGCAGGCGGGGCCCCGGCGAGCCAGGGTCGGGCAGGGCCTCAGCGCCGTCGGCGGCACCGCCGAGGTACTCGGCGTTGATCATGGAAGCCAAGTCCTGCAGCCGGCGCAGCGGGATATAGCAGGACGACGGGTCCTGGCCGTAGCCGGGCTTGGCGGCCGCCAGCTGCATGGCGGGCGGCTCGGGGCCGCGGGCCTCGCCGAAGGGGCCGCCCTTGGGCTCGGCGGCCGACAGCGAGGTGCCGAAGGGGACGAGGCAGCTGCGGCGGCTCACTTCGCAGGCCTGCTCCATGCCGGGCGGCGGGCATCCACCTGCGGGCACAGCACAATGGGGTCAGCCCAGCCTGCACCGCAAAATGGCAGCCGCACCCGGGGGCCGCGTTGGGCTCCGCCGGCCCCGCTCCGCCACCGCCGGATTACAGGCCCCAGGCCGCGGCCCGGCCACCCCGACTCGGCTCGGCACGGCCGGCGCCGGGGTCGCTCGGCCTGCTGAGCGCTGCCGCAGGGCCGCCGCTCACCTGCGGGTGCCGCGGGCGGCTCGGCGCCTGCCCCCGGAGCGGGCGGATGGGGAGACGCGCCGACCCGGCCCGGCCAGGCCCCGCCGCCGCTCCGCCGCCTCCCTCCTCCTCCCTCCCCCGCATGCGCGCGCCCGACGCCGCCGCCGCCATCCCGCGAGGGCGCGCGCCCGCCCCGCGCGCCCCCGCTCCTGGGGTTCGGCGGCCGCGGCCAATCAGCGCGCGCGCGCCCGCGCGGGCCTGGCCCCCCCCCTCCACACCCCCGCACGAGCACCCCCCCCTCGACGGCCCCCCCCCACTCCGGGAGGGGGAGGTGGGCAGGGGGCGCTCAGTGCTGCCCCCCCCCGGCGCGCCCCGGCCCGGCCCGGCCCGGCCTGCCCCGCTCCCCGCATCCCCCCACCGGCACCGCGGCCTCGGGGCCGCCGCCCGCACCTCCGTCGTAGGCGGCGGCAGGGGGCACCGGGCGGGATGGGACGGGGCGGCCCCGCGGTGTCTCCCCCGCCGCTCCCCCCTCCGCGCCGGGCAGGCCGCGGGCCTGCGAACGGCGGCGGAGCGGTCGCCAACAAAATGGAGTCGGCCAGGCCCTGCGCCCCGGCGGGGCACCCGGGCGGCGCCGGCCCCCGTGCACCGCTCGGCACCGCTCCCGGCCCCGGTGCCCGCGGGCGGTCAGCGGGGGCGCGTGGCGCGGGTCGGCACCCGCCCCCGCTGGGCTCGGGTTACCCCCTGCCATTGTCCGCCGCGCCCCGCGGGCCGGCCCGGCGCCCCCGCCGCGCTCCCTCGCCGCCCTCCCGCGCACCGGCGGGCCGGGCCGTCGCCCTCCGCGGAGCTGCCGTGCACAGCCGTGGGAGCCTTGCCGAGCCTCGCCGAGCCTCGCCCGCCGGGGAGCGGCGCCGGGTGCCCGCGGCCTGGCTGTCCTCGCCGGGCTCCGCCGCTCCCGGACAGCCGCGCTCCCACCCGCCCTCCCGCCGCCGAGCGGCGCGCACCGGCCCCGCGCCCGCCCGTTCCGCCGGGACGGGCTGCCACCGCCGCCCCCCGCAACCGACCCGCGGCGGGCGGCGGCTCCGTCGCTACCTCCGATGCGGGCCGGGGTCTCCGCCGCCAGCCGCACGGGTCCGGGCGCCGCGCCGCGCCGCCGCCGCACCGGCACGGCTGGGCAGGCACGGGGCGGGGGGCAGCCGGGGCAGCGCGGGGATGTGGCACCGGGGCGGTGCTGCCCGGGCCGCGCGGGGGGCAGGGCCGGGCTGCCGCCCCCCGGGGTGCCGCCGCGGGCTGCCCGGGGGGACCCGCTCCCCCCGCCCGCCGCTGCCCTTTGTTTCCCCCCCTCCCCACGTCCCGGCCGTGCGGGAGCCCCCGGCCGTGCTGGCGCCGCGCTCCCCCCGCCGGGCTGGGCCCCGGAGCAGCCGCTCTGCACACCCAGGCAGGGAGCGCCCGCTGCCCGGCCTCGTTGCCCCGCAGGCGCAGGTTTGCCCCGCTGAAACGCTGTCCCGGAGCGGCTGCGGGCTGGCACCTCAGCGGGGCACTGAGGATTTGCCTCCTCTGCCTGCACACCTTGGCAGCCCCACTGAGGGCACCCGGCTTCCTGGTGCTTGCACAAGCACTCCCTCTGCCCTGTCTGTGGCTGGTGATGGAGCAACCATTTCTCCCAGTATCTGCTCCTGAGGAACCACACCAAGGTCCCCGACCCACTGTCACCCCACTTGGTGTGCTGCTACACAGAGAGACTGCCATGTTCAGCTCATGCCACTCCAGCACACCCACGGAGGGTGGGGTGACTCGGCAGGAAGCTCATGACATGTTTGTACCTTCGAAGTCCCAGCCTAAGGCTCAGCTGGTGGCACCTGACCTATTTTAGGCCCTTTCCCTCCATGCTCCTGTGCCATGGTGACACGTGGGAGCTGGGGCCTCGCTGTGCCCCAGTGCTGAATGAACTTGGCACTGAGTTCCAGTATCCACACAGTTATCCCCACCTTCAGAGAGCTGGGGCATCACCCAGCGTGCCTGGATCCCTTGGTTTACACCTGAATGGGTGAAATACATTGTCCATCTCTCAGAGATCGACTGGTAGCCACAGCCTGGCACACCTGGGAGAGGGCCCCACAGCCAAGTTTCCTCCCTTCCCATTGGAGCAACCTGCCACGCACGTTTCTGACACGTTCCCAAAATAAAGCTAGTGGTTTATTTATACCCCCCCAGGGGCAGGCAGGGCGTGTGCAGAGCAGGAGCGCCTGGTGTCTTCACAGAGCCTGGTGTCTGAGGCTCGGTGAGCCACCTGGGGAGATGTTTAGGGCTGTTCCAAGCAGGGCAACTGTATCCTGGGCACCGACTGTCACAAGCTGCCCTCCTTCTGCTGAAGTGCCCCCTCTTGGAGAGTCAGGGCCACCATCAGGACACGTCGCAGCCTGCTTTCCCCCTGGTCCACGGGCATACGGCACAGCACATCCCGATGGGACACTGGTGTGCAGGGGCTGTTCTGCTCGGGCAGCGATGCCCAGGCAGCTCTGTGCATCCCGAGGCATGTCCATATCCCGCTGTCCCAGTGGGCCCTGCAGTGATCCACCTGCAGCCATGGGGTTACTGGCGCAGGGAGGAGCAGGACAGTGGTGGCGGGATGCCCTCAGACGCATTTCCCATCTGCTGTGTCACCCGTGCCACGGCCAGCGCCCGCAGGCAGGGCCCTTCTCCGGCCCTTCTCTTCCGGCAGAGGAACAGGGAAATGGCATCCCGGCCGCTGCCGCCCGGATGTGCGGCACAGCGGGCAGCGTGGCGGCCCTGCCGCCGCAGGGCTTTGTCTGCGGGTGCAGCGGGGGGCGCGGGTGGCCGCGGCCTCCCCAGCGCGGGGTTCAGCCCCCACCCCACCATCGTGCGCACCCGCAGCCCAGCCCCGCTCCCAGCGCACGCCGGGGCTCTATGGCCGGCCAGGCCGGTAGCCACGGACCCGCCCGGCACTGCGGGCTCCCTCTGCAGGCCCCGGTGCCCGCGCACAGACCGCGCGGTGCCCCCGCGGGAATGGTGCCCCCGCGCCCGGCGGGAATGCGCATCCCCGGCTCCCGCCATGGCCGCTCCCCGCCGCCGCGGGGATGCCGGAGGGACCGCGGCCCCGCACCGCGGGCTCCCCCCGAGTGAGGTGAGGGCGTCACGGCCAGCCGGAGGGGAGCCCCACACCCCAGCGTGGAGGGAGCTGTGGCCATGCGGGTCCCGCGGGAGCTTGGGCAGGATGGGCTGGTTGCGAGTCGCCTCCGGCCGCGGATGTTCGCCGGGGCGGGGCCTGGGGGGAGCGCAGACCCCGGGGACAGCACCGGGATCCTGCACAAAGGGCCGGGGGCGGTGGCTGGAAGCCGTGGCCGTGGGGCTGGATCACGGCCGGGAGCGTGGGCGAAAGGGTTAAGGAGTCGCGGTGGGCAGGGGGAGGGCTGGCCCGGCCAAGGGAGAGGAAGGAAGCAGAGGAGAGGAGCGGAGAGCATCCTGCCCGGAGGGTTTGCCGGGGGCCCCCTTTCCCCCAGGAAGCGGCTTGCGTGGCTTGAAACCGCAGGGATGGAGCGTCGGGAGCAGGGGCGATGGGTGGGGCTCAGCCCGGCTCCGTGCCCGCAGGCGCGGCTGCACCGGCCCGGTGTCTCTGGGGCTGCTCCTCCTGTCGGGTGACCTCTGCTTCTCAGATCCCTCACCTCGCAGTCCCCCTGCCCAGGTGTTTCCATAGCTCCCCAAAACCTTGCGGGGCAGCCCACTGACACACGAGGGCGGTGGGTGCGGGCAGGACGACTGGCGAGAGCTGCAGGGGACAGGAGCCATCACTGCTGAGCAAATCCGCCCGGCGCAGAAGAGCTGTCGCTGCACTGTCACCTGGAGGCCGGTCTCTGCAGCAGCCATACCCAGCATGGGGATAATCCCGCGGGGCCGAGGCCCAGGGTGCCGGTCTGGGCGCTGCAGCTACTCTCGGGGACCACCCCGCTTCTCCAGCCCTCAGGTTGCCCCCCATTCTCAGCTTAGGGGGTGCACAGGGCTCTCAGCCCTGAGCAACGAGGCTGAGCTCTCGCTGGGCTTTGATCCATCCATGCAAGATAGAGGCAGGTTCTCCAGTGCCCGTGAGGTGCCCTCCCCACACTGGTCCTGTCACCGGACGGATACAAACGGGATGCACATTGGGACACAGCGTAGTTCTGCAGCCCAATCCCCTGCCCTGCCCCGCTCCCAGCCCCATCCATCGGTGCGGGTGATGGAGAGCAGAGCCAGGATACATTCCCATGCCCCAGACCGTTTTTCCCAGTCGCTTTTGTCAGCCTTCCAACACAGTCCTGTGCCCGTCCTGCCTCGAAGGCCACTGTCACCAGCCAAAACGCGGGGGGTGTGCGGCGGGGGAGCCGCTCGCCCGTTCCGTTCTGCCCGCCCCGCGCAGCTGCTCCTGCCGGCCGGGAGATGGGGCTGAGAGCCCGCGGCTTCCCGCAGCACCGGAGGGTCTGGGCGGCCGACGGGAGGCTACGGGCGGGGGGCCCGCAGCATGGGACCACCGCCCTCGCTGGCACCCTCAGCCTGGCCTGTCCGGCTGGGGCTGGGGGTCCGCGGTGGCTCTGGAGCCTCGGCTCTGGCGCTGGGGGGAGAGGGGATGCGTGAAGGGAGGTGCAGAGGTGTGTATATGTGTGTGCGTGAGTGTGTGTGAGTGTGTGTGTGGATAGGGCTGGTGCTGTGCAAGTGTGTGCGTGCGGGTGTGTTGGAGTGCATGGGGGTTTTGTGGGGGAGGCAGTGTGTGTGCCTGGCTGGAAGTGGATGCATGCAGGGGGGGATGTTCCTGGAGGGTGGTGTGAGTGTGCACACATGGACAGGTGCTTCTGTGTGGATATGGGGTTGAGCACATGCCTACGTCTCTGTGTGTGCCTGTATCAGTGTGTGAGGTATCCCTGGTCGCAGGACCTGTGGCGGGATCCAATGTTTGGATTCCTCCAGAGGAGATGGGGCCGTGCCTCAGCCTCTACTCCAATGTGTGGGTGCTCATGGGTCCCTTTTCTCTGCCTGCTGGCCCATGGGGGCTCTTCCCTCCCTTCGCTCCCTGTGCACACGGGGCACAATCATGAGACAATGACGGGCAGGTCGTGGAACAGGGGCTATGGCAAGCAGGAGCAGCCAGAGGGGCAGTGCCAGCTCCTCCTACCAGTGGGGCAGACAGCAGCCTGGTGCCTTTCCGCCCCCCCCTCTCCTGCCCGGGGGCAGAGGCTTTCTGCATCTCACAGAAACCAGATTCTCCCCACAGATAAAATCCTGTCGCCTTTGTTTTGTGGAGAAAAGACAACATCAGCTCCCGGCCAAACAACAGAGTCGTTAAGTGAAGGCATCTCCGGCCGGGGACTCAGAGCCACATCCCGGAGCTGGAATGAGGAACCAGCTGGTGTCCTGGCCCCTGGGGTGCTGTCTCCCCCGTGCTCAGCATTCCTCCCAGGACCAGAACCAGATCCATCAGCACTCAGCATTTCCCCAAGGACTACAGCAGATCCCTCAGGACTCAGCATATTCCCCACACACCCCCTTCCCCCACTACGGACCAGAACCACCTTCCCTAGGGCTCAGCATTTCCCCGGGGATCACAGCATCTGCTCCAGGAGTACAGCATCCCTCCAGAACCACAGTACTCCCCGCCAGGGACCGCAGAATCCCATGAAGGACCGGCAGCATAGTGGGGTGGCTGTGAAGCTTTTCAGCCCCACCAACACCCCACATCCCTTAAGGACTCAGAGACATATCCCAGAAACGTGCACGGGGAATCTGCAGCCCTGGAGTGGGCAGATTCTGAGGGGGCAGCAGGTAGATGGCCCCAGAACTTGGGCAGACGGGATGTCCGCGGGCATGGCCAGGCGGGGATCGGTGCCAGGGCTCAGGGACTGTGAGCAGGCAGCAAGGGGGGTTTGTAATGGTGGGGGGTGTGGGAACGCTGCCTCAGGAAACCAACAGGATTTACTGGGCTACACACTAAATCCCCCTCACAAAAGGGGCCTGTTCGTGCGGACAGGATGCTAGTGGCTCAGCCACACTTGTTTGGCCAGCAGAGCCTGGCGGATTAAGGACAATTGGTTCAGCCCTGACAGAAAATACCAGGAATGCTAAACAATAAAAACTGCCTCCAGTTGTCGTGGGGCTGCAGGATGCCTCTGGCTGCTTCCCTGCCCAGCCATGGCCTCGGCTGCCCTGTGCCTGGCAGAGCTGGCTCGGGCACAGCCCATGTACCCACTGCTGCAGCTTTTGGGGGTTCACTGGGGGATGCAGTGGTACCTGGGCATGGGCTGATGGCCATCCCTCCAAGTTGGGGCAGGCAGGTGAGCACAGTGCTGGGCACAGCCAGCGCTCTGGAAGCACCCCTGAGCTTCACCGGTGTGGGTTGTTGGGCTGTGGGTAGCAGGCACTGCCTGTACCTGTAGCAAGCCTTTTAAATGTGCATGGAGCGAGTGAGGCTTTGGGAGAGGAAGGCAGGTCCCTGCTCACAATGTCCCCTTCTGCCCCCCTCCTTCCCTTTGGTATTAAACATTAGCAAACCCACCTATGCCTCACCCTGTGAAATTGTCTGTGGCCCCTTTTTCCAGGGAAAGGGCAGTGCAGGGTGAGCAAGGGCTGCCTGCCCTCTGTGCTGCCCTCAGCACGGGGACCCCAGTCTGAGGTGAGGCAGGGGCACGCTGGGCACAGCCCCTCTCCGTGTTCAGTCTCAATCCCGGCCGGGAGCTGGGCAGCCTCTGTGGGCAGCTTGGGCAATTTGCCCTTCAGCCAGTGAATGCCCTATTGAGGGCTGTGCGAAATGCATTGGTTCTGGCACATTAGGGACAGCTGGGATCCTTCCTGGGCAGGCAGGCCGCCGGCACAGGCAGGTTTCACACCTGCCAGTGTCTGCTCTGCTGGGGAGGGGGCTCGTCCCAACACACAGGGGAGCGGGCTCGACACGGGGGCTGCAATCATGCCATTGGAGTGGGATCCCCCCGCAGCCCTGTGAGAAGGAGGGGACACCAGGATGGCTCTGAAAGCTGTTGAGCTGCCAGCAGATACAATTCACAACAGGCCCAGCACCTATGGCTGCGTCAAGTCCCAAGTTCTGTGTCTCTTGTGATCTCAGATCTGGGCAGCACCACAGCAGCAGCCAGGATCGAGGGACTCCCTTTCCAGCTGCCCTGGGCCGAGGTGCTGCCACACAGCACCTGCCAGCCCCCATCACTTGGGCTGTTTTGGGGCAGGCTGTGCCAGAGAGCCGCTTCCATGCTGGAAGAGGCAGCTCCCAGGCAGGGGGCTGTGAGTGCAGCTGGGAGCCGAGGGAGGAAACCAGATCCTGGGACTTAGGGCCGGCAAAGCCTGGCCCTAGATGAAACCCTAGACCCAGAGAGCAGGCTGGCAGGAGGGGGTGAGACAGCTGCAGCCCTCCTTGCCCACGCTGCCGTCATTGCTGGGCACCATAGGGCAAGGGGGGGGCAAAACAGGCATCAGAGAGCAGCGGCTGGAGACCCCCAGCTTGTGCTCCCACAGGCTTTGGGGAGATAGAGCCCATTACAGTTTAATCTGGAGTGCTGGGCTGGCCTGGGCTGGCCAGGGCAGGAGGGTGTGGGGGGTCCCCAGTGCGTGGGGCTGGGCCCCAGAGCACTTTCCCAGCCTGGGAGCCCATGGCAGTTGGGGGATCAGTTTCAGGGCAATGCTGGTAGTGGAGTTCACGGTGGCTTAGTGCAGCAGTGGATAATGGGGAACAGATGCAAGGGTGCTTTGTGCTGGAGCAGGCCTGGAGGCACAGGAGTGGGGACATCACTTCCTGCACCTGTGGCACTGTCTCCGTGTCCCCCAGGAGTGATTGCAGGCCCTGAACTGGCTGAGGCAAGGAGGCAGAGAGGAGGCAAACCCTGACCTGCCTTCCAAGCTTAGGTGAGCCCTTTGTGCTCCAGGAGCAGCCCAGAAACTGCACCGGGGTGTACTCCAAAAAAATAATTTATCAGGTTGAAATTTCATGTACATAAATATTCATCTCTGTGGCTATGTACAGATGCAGCAGGAGCCCGGCAGCAGTGGGGCTCCTGCCCAGAGACACTTCCACTGAAGTGCTGGCCAAAGCCCACCTTCCTGGGCAATGCCATGGGCATCCCAGGCAGTGCCCACATGGAGAGGCTCTAGCTCCTGCTGCCCCACAATACCAGGCAGAGCTCAGCCAGGGCTGATGGCTCAGGGCCCAAAAGGAGCCCAGAGAGAAGGACACCCTGCCCTGGTCCTGTGGCTCCGGGCCCTGCCCACCCACTGCTCAGCCCAGACAAAGCAGGGACTTTTGGGAACCTGGACTCTCTCCCTGCAAGAGCAGAGGTGGCTTCAGCGTCACCCTTCCCTGCCCTCCCTTAAGTCCTCACGCTGGGATAGGAGAAGAGGTGGGGAGCCAGTGGCAGCGGGTCATGGGTGAAGACGGAGTCATCAGAGGAGCAGGAGCTGGCAGTGTCCTCGCAGGAGGGCGAGTATTGCTCGAAGGGCATGGAGAGGTCCAGGTACTGAAAGGAGGGATGGTGCCATGACCACTGGTGCTGTCAACGCCCACACTGCCCACCCCTCACCCACCAGACTCCCCTCCTCTCACCTCCTCTGAAACAGCTGCCAGGATCTTGTCCAGCCCCTCCACAAGCTGCTTGAAGGTGGGGCGCTGTGAGGGCACAGCGTGCCAGCACTCCCTCATCAGCATGTACCTGGGGACGAGGAGATGTTAGCAGGGTCTCACTGTGCCCCCTGCCCACCCACCTGGCTGCTACTCACAGCTCGTGGGTGCAGTTGGATGGCCGGTCCATGCGGTGCCCCTCCTTCAGCAGCTTGAACAGCTCCTCCACAGGGATGCCAGGGTATGGGGAGCCCCCCAGCGTGAAGATCTCCCACATCAGGATCCCAAAGGACCATCTAGGACCACACATAGCAAAGGGGGGTCAAATACATCCTAGGGCTGTCCCCCAGCTTGGCCCACTGCAGCCTGCAGGAATGGGAGAGGGCAGATCACCCCCCTCCCTGGGCAATATATGCCCTGCTGTCCCCACACAGTATCCCCATTCTGCTATGGGGACCCTCCAGTACATGAATAACCTCACAGTGCTGCCTTGTCCCACACCAACAGCATCCTCAACCCACACCCAACAGACTCTCCTTCCCCTCAGGACTCACACATCGCTCTGGTGGGTGTAGACACGGTCAAACAGGGCTTCGGGGGCCATCCACTTCACTGGCAGGCGACCCTACGAGAGCAACCCCCTGCTCAGCTGGGCCCTGACTGGGGGTCCCTGTGCCCCTCTCCCAGGAGCCCCACTCACGTTGCTGGTTTTCTTGTAGTAGTCGATGTCGTGAACGTCCCTGGCCAAGCCAAAGTCAGCGATTTTCATCACGCTCTCTGCTGTCACCAGCACGTTGCGGGCAGCCAGGTCACGGTGGATGCACTGCCAGGGGGAGCATCACCCACAGGGGTGTGAGATGGTGACTCCAGCTCCACATGTCCCCTTCAAACACCAAAATCACCATTTCCCTCCCACACACCCCCCAGCACCTCTGCAGTGGTGGGGTCATCCCGTCATGGGGTTGGCTGCAGTGACAGGCACAGTGGGAGGGCCACATACACTTCCCCAGGAGGTGGGTCAGGCTTTGAGTCTCATATTTTTGGGGAGGTACTGCCTTCAGCTTTGCTGGATGGGGCTGGGAGGTTCTGGACAGCCTATGGGAATGGGCTGGGCTCCCTTTGCACAGGGACAGTGGGTTCGCCAGGGGTACACAGCTCCTCTGTCAGCACCATGCCCTCCCCAGCTGTGCCCAGCACAGGTAGTCCACTCAGGCCACGCAGTCATACCCGTTTGGACTCCAGGTACTCCATGCCACGGGCCACCTGGTAGACGCAGGAGACCAGATCCTTGAAAGAGAGCTGCTCCTCGGGCATTGTCATGGCATCAAAAGCGTAGTCAGGTGTCGGGGGGCGGCGGGCACGGAGGTACTCGCGCAGGTTGCCCTTCGCAGCAAACTCCACAATCACGTACAGTGGCCCTGGGAAGGGCGGCCACTGGCTCAGCCCCTGCCCTGCCTTGTCCCTTCCCACTTAGCCACTGAGCCAAGTAATCCACATCCCTGGCCCCACCCGAACCCTGCCTGCACAGCCCCCTCACCATCCTGTGTGCAGACTCCCAGGAGGTTGATGATGTTCTTGTGTTTGTCCATGAGCTTCATCATCTCCATCTCAGATATGAGGTCAGCCAGGTCCTTGTCGGTGGCGTTGTCTAGGGAAGGAAGGCTGTGTCACGATGCCAGCTGGGTGGCACCCCTGCCCAGTGCTGATGCCACCTCTGTTCCTGGGACACTGGCACAGGAGCTGTTACCTTTCAGCATTTTGACGGCCACGGTGATGGCTCTGTCTGGCCAGTCTCTGTCTATGCCATAAGCCTCTGCCCGCACCACCTGGCCAAAGCAGCCTTCCCCCAAGGGCTTCCCCAGCACCAGCCTGGCAGGGACAAGCAGAACCATCAGAGATTACAGGGATGGCCTTAGGGTGGCCAGAGGCCTCCCCATCCCCGGGGCAGCTGGGGAAAGCAGCCCCTGTCCCTGCCCTGCGCAGAACCGTACTTGTCTCGGGGGAACTCCCACTTGGCGTCAAGGGGCAGGTCCAGCTCCATGACACCAGCCAGCATTGGGGCACAGCTGGAGGAGAGACGGGTGACCCGCATCAGGGATGTGCTGGACTTCCCAGAGGAGCTGGAATCCAGGGAGAACTGTGGAGAGAGACACAGGTCCTCAGCCATCCATCCCATCCCACGCTCCAGGGCCCAACAAAGACGCAACAGAAAAGTAGAGATCTCACTTGGAGCAATGGGATGAGGGAGCTGCAGGGGGAACTGGGAAGGGCAGCCCCAAGGCTGGCAGCAGAGTAAGGTGTGATGGGCACAAGTGGCACTCCTGGAGCCCATTGGTCACCAAGGTCCCCCTGCATTAGTAGGGATCAAGTTTGGTACCCACCTGTCGGATGAGTGGGAATTTGGAGAGCTTGTGGACTGCCATAGGCTCCAGGTGTTGCTTGCTTGATTGAGTCTGCATCCGGCACAGCACCACAATAATAATGGCCATGGCCACGGCGAGTGAGCCCGAGGTGTAGATGATAATGTCTGTGTACTTGGTCTCAGGGGCCTCAGCTTCCCTCACCAGCTCCTCTTCTGCAGGGAGTGAATGTGTTGGCCTGAGGCATGGCCTCTGCGTGCTGCGGATCCCAGAGCCCACACCAGAACCCCACCCCTACCTGGCAGGACGGTGAGCCAGGCAGACTGGTAGGAGAGGCCGATAGAGTTCCCTGCCAGGCAGGTGTACTCGCCAGCATCCTCCATGGACACGTTGCGCAGGTACAGCACCTCCACCTCAGAGCTGTTGATATCTGCAGTCTGTCAGAGAGGGATGGATAGTCAGTATCCCTCTTCCTCAGGGAGCTCTGTGCACCCCTGTCACCACCTTAGCATGGATATCTGGGACCTGAGTGCTTCCAGCCCTTGTTACCTTGAGCACTTGCACATAGGGGACTCCGTCGGGGCCGTAGTTGCTGCCATTCACTTCAATGTGCTTCAGCCACTGGATGTGAGGCTGGGCATCACTGTAGACCTTGCAGAAGAACTCCACATCGCTGCCCACCAGGGCTGTGGTGTTGGCAGGCAGCCCAGCCTGCAAGATGGGCCTGTGCGGGGACCTCTCTGCCGACAGGGAGCAGAGCAGTGTCACTAGCATGGTGGCCCAGAGAACAGGCTCCTTTCTCCCTCCTTCTCCACCCACCATGGAGCCACAGAGAGCCCTTCCCCAGCCCTAAAACAGACCAGCGCAACCCAAGCCTGGTCTCCATCCCATGTCCCTGGATTGTGAGGGACATGTGAGCTGCATCAGTGGATAGGTCACAAACAGAGGCTCCTCCACCCCTTTCCCTGACCCCACCAGGTATGGGGAAGCCCAGATCAGCACCATGCTGAGGAACCCTCACCCAGCACATCCAGGAGATAGCTGTAGCGGATGCTGCCAAACCTGTTTTCCACCAGGCAAGTGTAGTTGCCGCGGTCAGAGGGCACCACACTCTCCATCACCAGGCTCCAGTGCTGGTGCCGGAGCTGCAGGGAGGGAGGTAAGGCAGAGAGGTGAGCTGGGGAAGAGGGATCCTGGGAGGGAAGCTGTGGTGGGAGGAGCTGGCCCGTACCCGGATGCCCCCGATGCGGTGCTCCCCTCGGAACTCACGACCATTCTTGAACCAGCGAATGCTGGGGCTGGGGCTGCCTGAGGCCGGGCAGCGGAACTTCACCGTGTTCCCCGCAGGGACTGCATACAGCTTCTTGTCCATCCGGTGGGGGTGAGTCCAGTAGGGAGCTGGGGACATGCAGGGATGTACAGTGGGAGGGGGCCTGTGCAGGTAGCAGGAGGCAGCAGTGCCCCATGCCCCTGGTTCTGCCCCACCTGCCCTCTCCTGTAGTGCCCTGGTGTGGCACTGACCTCTGTGCACATAGACTGACTCCTCATTTTGGTCTCCGTGGGGACTGTCCCCATCACTATCTTCATCATCATCACCTGATGCCAGGGAGTCTGCAAAGGGAAAGGGTTGAGAAGGACATCCCTGCCTGCAGGGCTGGGCAGGCAGTGGCTGCCTTGCTGCCCCGGAGGTAGCTGGGTGCTGCCAGGGCTCCTACCCACGACAGAGATGGTGAAGTTGCGCAGGACCTCTCCAGTTCCCCGTGCCCGGCACACGTAGAGCCCTGAGTCCTCGTAGGTGACCTCTGAGATCTCCAGCAGGCTCTGACGGAGGTGGATGCGACCCCCCGAGACGAGCGGACGGGTCTCCTTGTACCAGACCACACTGGGTCCACTCTGGTTGGCATCACAGTACAGCTTCAATGTGTTGCCTGGGTCCAGGAGGAGATGTTCATCTTCTGACTCCAGCAAGGGGCTCTCAAATAGCTCTGGAGAGATGTGGTGAGCGCCCACCCCAGTGCTCACCCCTCCCTGATAGCAGGACCCCTCCATATGCCCATCCTAGTGTGGAGAGCATGTGGTGTGACACAGCCCAGAGCCTGGCTCTGCCACCCTAAAAGCAGCTAAGGGCTGGACTCTGTCCTGAAGCATGGGGACATGATTTCCCCAATGGCATGTCCCCAGCCAAGGCCACACATGCCACTATCCTTCCACCACTCCCCGTGGTGCAGGGTGTTTCAGCACGCTCTGCCTTACTGAAGGGGGGCAACAAACCCCTCCAGACACCCAATCGTTGTACCTCTACATGCCCCAAGCATGGCTGGGACCCCTACAGCCTGGTTGTCCCTGGCAGTGCCCTGGCTGGCAGTGGAGCCCAGCTTGCTGATGGCCAGCAGCAGCATGTGCCCGTGGAGGGCAGAAACAGCACAGCAATACCACGGCAGCCCCACTGCCCACGTGCAGGAGCCTGGAGTGCACCAATGTGCCTCCAGCCCAGCCCAGTGCACGGCCAGCACAGGAGGGATGTGGGGCAGCTGCTCTCTGGTCCCGGGGGACGCGTCCCTCTCCCGCACCCACTCACTGCCCGCATTTCACCAGGTGCCACACACAGCAGCCACAGCCCGCAGCGGTCTCACAACCCCTCTCTGCCACGCGTGTCCAGCGAGCGAGCCAAGCCCCCGCAGCACAGGGACAGCCTGGCTGGAGCCACCCTGCCCCTGTCAGTGATGGAAACACTGGTCCCTGTGCCCTGTCCCCAGCTCCCACCAGCCCTGCCCTGCAGGCAGAGCGGTTGGGCTGCATGCCCAGCGCAAGCACTCGCATCCCAGCCCAGGGGTCGCCGCCCAGCCGGAATGGAGAAAGTATTCAGAAAGCAGGAACCCACTCCCACCGCCCCCGGCTCCGCTTCGCCCCCCGCAGTCGTACCTGGCTCCATCGCCCTGCCCCGTGCAGATACCGCCAGCAGCAGCCCCGCCACGACCTGCAAGAGGGGCCGCATCTTCCAGGCCCCCCCAGCGCGGGGGTCCCACCCTGCGGGACAGGCAGGGTCGGGTGAGCGGATCCGGGCGGGCAGACCCCTCCTCTCCCGAGGCACCGGGGAGAAGCAGTGCGAGGTGTCCAGGTCACCGCGAGGCTGGGTGGGCATGGACGGGAGGCAGAGCACGGGGGTCCCTGGGCAGGGATGGGAGGGGGCACGGAGAGTGGGAAAAACCCGTTTGAGTGCCGGGAATTCGACCTCTGCAGCCAGCGTCAGCCTGGTCAGGGCGCTAGGGGAGGTTAACCGGGGGTGGGGGACCACGGAGGATCCCGGGGAGGGGGGGATGTCCCGGGAGGGGGGAATGTCCCGGGAGGGGGGGCCCGAACGGTGCCGGGGCCGAGGGTCGCGGTCGGCGCGGTTACCGGCGGTGACGGGCTCCGCGGCGGGGCCGCCTGCGCTGCGCGGGCCGGGGCAAAGTCCGGGGCCAGCGGGGACAGCGGGCTCAGCGCCGCCCAACCCCACACCGCGGCCCCATGGCGGCGGGGCCGGGACGGCTCTGGCTCCGGGCTCGGGACGGCTCCGGCTGCGGGCAGAGCTGGGGCTCGCTCCGGGCTGCTCCGGCCCCGCTCTGCCGCCGCCTCGGGGGCGCGGGCACTTTGTAGGGACGCGCTCGGGTTACAGCGGCCCCGCCCGGAGCGCTGCGGAGGCGGGAGCGGGGGGGACGGGGACCGGCCCCGCTTCTCCGGCATCTCTGCAAACCGACCGACCTGCCGCCGAGCTGGACGGGGGAAGTTGGGGGGTAGCACCGGCCTTTCCTCCGCAGCAGCGAGAGGCGGCCCCCGGCCCACTCTGCCCCGGCTCTGCCAGCACAGCCTCCCCTCGCGGGTGGGGAGCGCAGGGGGCTGCAAAACACCCGGGGCTGCTCCCCTCTGCTGTCCTCCAGGCAGACCCCACGCGTGGGGAGCAGCAGTTGGGACAGGGGGCAAGGCCACCCCTGTGTCCCCCCGATTGCTGGGGCTGGGAGCACTTCAGCCCCAAGCAGCTGTCGTGGCCCAGGCTGGGCGCTGAGCGTTGCTGGGTGCCCAGCAGCCCGCACGCTAATTGACTAATTGTGCCATAATTAGTTGTAGCGTTATCGCTGTCAGTGCCATAAAGTGGCTGTGACCCTCATTAGGAGCCCATAACGGAGCATCATAAAACGTGGCTAAGGTGCGAGCCAGGTTGGAGTGGCCTAATCCAACCCATAAACACTTCGCCCTCACCTTCCCTATGCTGTTGCCTGTGCTGGGGCAGGCAGACCCCACCATGCCCAAGCCCTGTTGCTGGTTGGCCCATACAAAACCGCTGGGCACTGGGGGGATGCCTGGCCTCAGACACTTTGAGTTGTTGTGATCCCAAGGAACAATGTCCCCTGAGCATCCTGCTGCCATCAAGAGGGGTCAGTGTCCCCCAGTACATGGCCAGGGTCTGGCCCTAGAGTTGCTCTCCTTTCCTGTATTGCATCTGTTTCACCATCTGCTTTCCAGCAAGATCTTCCAGGGTTATGCTGAGCTCCCCACACAGCCTTGCCCATGCCTGGCGTGGACCTTGAGGCCCTGTGAGTGGGGTACACTGTCACTGTCACCCCTCATTTTGTAGGGCCAAACCTGAGTCCTGGGCACAGCCTTGTCCATGCTGCTCCACTGCACCAAACCATCCGGCATGACATGGTTTCACTGTGAGGTCTGGTTGATGCTACAATCTCCCATAGCACCATCCACCCTGTGCTGCTCCCCATCTGGAGTACTGGTGTGTGTCCCCTTGGGGTGCAGAGGTGCACAGAGCAATCCTGGGGGCCAGCAGCCCCCAGCAGCTGTTCATTCCTGCTGACGCGTGAAGCGGACGAGAACATCAATTTCACGGAGCAGCGGCCGCCCCTGCAGAGTTCACAGCGTGCCGGAAGCACAGAAAAATGTTGGGTTCAGCTCAATTCGAACCAAAACCAAATTAAAACCAGAGAGAAGGGGATGTTCCCAGTATTGGGAACACCAGGGAGAGCTGGGACTCTGGGGAGCCTGTGGGAGACACAGCCTGGGATGAACATGGAAAGATTCCCTGTATCCCAGGGTTCCCCAATGCTGAGTGGAAGAAGGGCAAGCAGACCAGCGTGGGCACGTTGCCCAGTGTCACACTGAACATCCCCACTGGGCCAGGACAATGCCAGGCACAGGCCAGGGCTTGGTGGGGCTCTGCTGTAGGCAGCTGGGAACTGATCACCTCCCTGCCATGGGGCAGTGCTGGGCTGGGGCCGGGCTGCCTGGCTTGATTTATAACAGCAACTGACGGCAAACAAAAAGCCCTTCACAGCAGCCCAGCCCCACCGCCTGCCACCCGCTGCCGGCAGCACCACAACGGCCTCTGCCACGCCAGCAGCTCAACAAGGGGGGATTGTGCCAGCACAGCACTCTGCGCTGCGGGTGCACCCCTGCCCCAGCACCCTCCTCTGATGTCCATCTCCCCCATCACTGTGGCACAAGCGACGTGTGACAGCTCACAGCGGGGCGCCCAGACATGTCCTCAGAACTTCACAGATGGCACAGAGGGATCCCTCTTGCCCCACGTCCCGTTGGGAGAGACGACCCCCTGGCCAGACCCTTGGCTTTGCTAATATGTGCGGGGCCCCGCGGCAGCGAGCACGCACAAGGGGCCGGGCGCCGGCATGCTGGGGCTCCATCCTCCCGCCCCTGCCCCTTCCCCCAGGCAGTAAATCATCCCCACTCTCCTCATGAAAGGCCCATGTATGTGCTGCCGGTGCAGGGAGCCTGCCTGGTGCCAACAATATTGCTCTTGGAAGGCAGCCGGAGCTGCGGGAACACAGCCGCCCCTTGTGCCTGGCCCCAGCACTTGCCGCCACTCCCGCTGTGGTGGCACCTGCGGCCAGCCAGAGCCCGCGCAGCACGGTGGCTCCTGTGGGGGCCGGAGCCTGGGGGGCTCTTTCCTCCTGGAAGTTTCTCTTGGCCTCTCCTGAACGGCTCTTGTTTGGGGCACAGAAGCCCCAGCTCACTGTACGTGCATAGGATCTGAGGCTGAGCAGGCTCATTCCATGTGCTGGGGTGATACGAACCTTCTGGCACTGAGGGAGTGGGTCAGCCCTGGAGCAAGGGCTTCCAGCTCCATCCAGTCCACTGGCTTCACCATGGAAGCTTCCAGCCCCAGCCACAACCTGCTGCGCTCATATCAGTGGGGACCCGCTGAGGAAGGGAGGGGGCAAGCTGGATAGGCAGGCAGCTGCCCCAGACTGGGCAGGATGCTCTTCAGGGGCTGGGTCCTGCCCTGGAGGCAAGCAGCCAGGTTGGGGCAGGACGCCCCATCAGGCCCTGGTCTTGCCTGCCCATCCTTATCTCTGGCTGGGAGGGACTGATGGAGCCACCCAGCTCAGTTAAGGTTTAACCAGGCAGAACTTGGCAAACATAAGCCTGCTGCTCCCTCTGGGGAGCCAAGAATGTGGGGCCCAGTGCAGGGGCTGCACGACAGGGATACCAGGGACCCAGGTTTCTTCTAGCCCTCAGCATGGCACAGGAGCATCCACAGACTTGGGCAGTGAAGGCTGAGTGGGGAACACACAAGTTGAGGGTGATATGGCAGGAGGGTGGGCAGTGCCATGCCTTGTCCTGCTGCAGCCCTGCCACCTCTTCCTCCCCTGGCTCTGTGGGGGAGTGCTGCAGCTGTAGCTGGCACAGGGAACGAGGTGCATGGGGCCAGAACATCTCCTGCTCCCCATGGGAACGTGGCACACACCATGTGCTGGGTTGGGCACCACAGTGCTGATCTGTGGCCAAGAAAGCAGGAGCTTTACTCACCAGCCCTGTCCCCTGCACAACATTTGGGGGTTCAGCCCGGTAAAGCAGCAGCCATGGCAAGGAACTGCAAAGCAAGAATGGGGCCACCCAATTTTCCCAGCCCCTAATTGTAAGCAGGCACCCGGTCCTGACTCCACATCTGCACTTGATTTACTCAATGGAGCCTGCGGGGCCACGAGGGATGGCAGGGCTGGGACTGTGGCCAGGACTGAGCTTCTCCCGGCTGAGGCAGGGACCCTGGGTGTGCTGCTGGAGGAGCAACAGGCTCCACAGAGGTGGCTGCGGCCTGGGCAGGGGACTGTGGTGCTTCTGTGAAGGATGTGGCTGCTGGGTGGCTCTGCGCTCTGTCCTGCGCCTGCCAGCCAGAAGGCAATGGAGTTCAGAGTGGTGACACAGCCAGAGCTGTGGCCTGGGGCAGGGAGGCGCAGAGCTGGGCCGACAGCTCATGAACAACCAGGGCACACCTAGGGACAGGGGTCATGCTCCATCCTCAGCTTCCCGGCCACGTGGGTGGCTCTGGTCCCACAGCCAGGCTCCAGGTCCCCTCCTGTCATCCTGGGTGTGCCCATGGGTGCTGGTGTCCCTCTGAGAGCAGTCCAGCAGCAGAATGGGCAGCCCACCAGAGGGGACAGGGAGAAGGTGCCACTACTAGCTTGCCGCCAAACCCTCCTTACACCAGATAGACACTTCCTCTCACACCACACCCACCTTCACAGGAAGCAATTACACAATGAAAACTACTCTAAGGGAGTGAAGTATTTGCTGTCTAGCAAGTCTCTTCCAGCTGGATCCTTTTCCTGACAGATTCAGTCCCCGTTCTGCTCAACGGGTGTATACAGGAGGGTAGGGCTTTGCTTATCCAGAGGGATAATGAAACCATTGTGGGCTGGCAAAGGATGTGCGTTCTGGGGCCACCAACAACTCCGAGAATAGTGCTGCAACTTGCTCTAGAGGTCTTGGCTGAAGTAACTGTAGCCTCCTGGGCCAGTTGACTCTTCCCGGACATACTGTTGTGGCGGGAACGGTCCGACAGCCAGCACTGCTCCTGGCATCCTGCACGTTGAAGGGAGCAAGAAAAAGGAAAAAATGGAGACAATGTCACAAATGCTCTGAAATGTGCCAACTGCAATCACTGCTCAGCAGGCAAGGCTGTCAGCAGAGCAACAACCCACTGCAGCCAAGGGAAGATTTGCCAGAAAATCTTCCAAGTGAATCCCTGCTCTCTGTGCCTGTGTGTAAACAGACACCTTTAGCATGGCAGAATTAGCTGCGGCAGAGCTCAAGGACTGCTAAAGAGCTCCCATTACAAAGCAAGCATCCTGCCTCTCTGCAGGCTGCAGAAGATGGAACAGGACTGCACAGCTGAATCCAGAGCAGCATTCTGAAAGGGAGTTGTGTGGCTGCAACAGCTCCAACAACAGCAGTGTCCTTAAAGAGAACATTAATGTGTGTGTGTGTTGGAAACATCCTCAATGTTATCTCTCTAGAATGGGATACCTCCTATTCACTAATCTAGTTGTGCTGTTCGAGAGCTGGAACTTCCCTGGGGTGAAAGATGTTTTCCCATCAAGTACTCCCCAGAGCTGAGGGACCAGGAGGATGTTATTCCATAGAGAGGGAACAAGAGATGCCAGTTTTCTTCCTGTCCCTTCTGGGGAATTTGGCTAGGAGCCTGTCCTCCCTTCAGGTAGGATTTCCTAATGCCTCTTCCTTCTAAGAAGCTTTCTAACCAACCCAGGCTCATTACTGTGCCTCTTTTAGTGAAGGCTCTTAAATTAAAGATTGGCAGTCTCCAGAACAAGTATTTTTGGTATTAATCATCTAGCAGCATAATTTTCTTCAATTAATAATATATGCAGGGGATGCCATTATTTAACTTGCCAGCTGTAAGAGCGAGTTCAGGAATACAGTCCAGGCTTCTGGAGCGTGCTGACTATATGCCAAATTTTAAAACAAGCAATCCCAATGGAGATTAGAATTGCAAGCATATCTCCACTGAGCCAGTCCTTAATTAAATTAAAATCTCAGTTGTTAAGAGAAACTGTGTTTAATAGGTGTCAGGTTCACTGCAAAGGTCTGTGCTGAGCTGAACTATTAGGAACCTGAAGTCACCGGAGGCACTTCCACCTCGGCAGCAGGACTGGGCGGTCTGCAGAGGGAGCTCCTGGAGCAGCCTCGGGACACACAGAGAGCCTGCACAGACCCTGCTGTTCTGTTTGGCAGTCAGCTGGAAACACGTGCTCAGAACTGCATTTTAGGTTATATTTAGGCCATCGATTTTAACAGCAAGGCTGGAAACACTCTTAGACAAGAACATTACTTACTGATTCTTGTGTTTGAAGCCACTGATGTGAGCTTGGTACTGCTCTATGGAGTTCAGCACTATGTTACATGTGCTGCAGGGGTAGCCCTTCCCAGCTGAAACAGACAGCAATGTTAGCACACACAGCTAGCCAATTTCTGTGCCTCAGCTAGAAACAAGCAAAATATTCAATCACCTGTTTTAGTAAACAACCCTAAACAAAGTCAAGTAACAGTCAACAATCTGATCAGGCAGGGAGATCACAGAATCCCACTACCCACCGTGTATCAGCCAGTTATTGCAAGGGAATCACTAAGCCATAAAGCTTTCCTGATCAGAACACGGTTTGTTCATCACTAAAAAACCACACACATGTTCCCTACAAACAGTTTATAGTATCAGACATAGTAAAAATTTCAGATTTGGACCCCAACCCCCAAAGGCTATACTGCCTTTGCAACTCCATTTTTCTTCCATAGTCCTACTTCTGCTCATCTGGGCATCTCAAACCAGAAAATAAAAGATACTGAATTTGTAAGCTTATAACATTTCAATAAAAAAGGCAGCCAGAGGAGATTACACCCACTGTCCAGCTCCACAATGCAGCATTTTGCTAAGCCTTGCTGAGGTGCCAACTGAGGATATTAAGCTCCATCCTCAAGCAGTTTGGTTACAGTCAGTGGATCAGTTAACTGCCAGGAAAAAAAAAGTTTCCAACAATAGTGGTACTCAACAGGATCATTGGTTTTGTGTAACATGACAACTCCAGCTGGACTGAAAGTTCATGAGGTCACAGATACCCAACAGGCAAGTATGGCAGCACAGGAGTCTCTAACAGGGGAAAATTCTGGCAGTTGTCCTCAAGACATTAAGCATTCCTGAATTTTGGGGTCACTGGGGAAGGGCTCTGGTTGGGACTCTCACAAGGAAAACATTTCCTTAAGGTGAAAGAGGAGATGGACCCCAGGTGTGCAGAGCAGTAAATCATTGGGAAGCTCAACTCTGGATGTTGCAGACACTTTGCCACATGGCTGCTGCACCTCAGATATTTCAGAATCCAGCGGGACATTCAGCTCTCAAAATGGAGCTGGATCCGGACAGTAAAGGCCAGAGGAGCTGATACAGCTTTCAGGTCTGCTTCCCTGCACCATCAATGTCAAGACTTCTCTGTTACAAACCCATCCAACAGGTGCATGCACAAAGTTGTCTAAACTACACTCCACAACCCCAAACCACTTGCTTCCATGGAACTTTAAGGGGGCGACCACCTCAGTGTTGCATTTGCAAAGAACACATATTCATCTGCTGTAAGTCAGGTCCCAGCAGAGAGTTTAGGGACAATTCTGGCTGTTGGCACACAGACACAGGCAAAAAGAGTGGGACAAAACATCCCTGACTGCAGCCCTTCTCATCTGAGAAGCCCCTGATCGTAGCCCAGGCTCTGAAATCTTTCCTGAAGAGCTGAAGTGCCCTGGAGATGTGACTGTACACATTTCTGTTCTGCTGGCACTTCTTGGGACACATCAATCACACAGGCAAGGGCACTGCCCACCTACCCAGGCAATGGCACTGCCCACCTACCCAGCCTGCCTGGGCTGGGGCTCGTGCTCTGTCAGCGCCTGAGTCACATTCAAGTGGAACCATTCATCAGACCCCACTAATTAGGTGCAGAGCAGATGGGTAACGTGAGATACTGAGCACCTTTTCCATCTCCCACACGGCCATGCAATGTGGGAGAGAACATTACTTGGCTAATTGAGCCTCATTTGTCATAAGTGCTACCGGTATCTAAAGGTGGCCTGCAAAGAATTAGAATAATTAATCTTCTGCTTGTGTGGGTTTTTACGACAGAGAAAGAAGCCCTTGATGAAGATTTTAAGATGATCTGTCTGCTTTTTATTTACCTCAAGTATCCAGCAGGTACTAAGACTTCCTGGCCCAACGGAAGGCTGCTGGGAGGAACAAAGGAGTTTTCTGTGAGCACCTAATGCTTTCACTGGACTCAGAGGGCTTTCATCGCATACAAGTGCTCATAAGCAGCAGATCATAAACCAAAAGAGTTTTAACTGTCTGCCTAAAGTTCCTCCTTAATAGCTCTGGGTTTTTTTTTTCCACATTCCTGCTTGCTCCAGAGAGAGCTGCATTAGTTCATCAGATGGAAGTGCCCACACAGAGGCAGAAAGGCATTCAGGGAGAAATCTGTCTGGCTTTCATGTGCTTTGAAGCAGCAGGTGCAGTTAAACCTATTCCTTCCATCTCTGGCTAGTCCCCTCAAAGACGACTTTTAAGCATCAAATGCTACTTTTATATTTTCATTTTGGATGCAATCACCTAACTAGAAACAGTACTGGCCAAAATCCGTGGATTATCCGCACAGAGAATAAAAAGGACACGTCCCCGATTAAACACTGCATAACACAACCCAAAGCTTGTCACGAGTAGCTACAGTCTAAAACATCTGCTGCTGGGGGTTACAACATCAACCAAATCACTCTTAGCGTGTATAATCAAGTTCCTCATCACAAGCAACACTCCCCTGCTCCCTCCACACACACTCTCTTGTCCAAAGGCCTGCCAGACAGATTCTGCTTCTCTCCCACCCTGCTCTTCAGCGGGTTATCAGCCTCCCTGTTGAGAACTCACCCATGAAGGATGATGCTGGTGCATCAGGGGTTCGGCCGTAGTGCGCCATCAGCTTGTGTTTGGTCTCCTGCTTTCTGTGCTTCTTGCCTACATAGTGCTGTTTTGCCATAAGGGGGTTGTTGAAAGTGGCATGGCAGAGGCTACAGAACTTGTCCGGGTCAGTAATGTCCTTGTTCTCTTCATTAGAAGATGAAGTAGAGGTGGGGACGGGAGCAGGGTGTTTCTGTGGGGGCACTGTTTCTGTAGGGTGAATCCAAACTCCTGGTCAGTCACAGAACTCACAGGTAAAAACCAGTCACTTTATTTCCCCCAAACCTACATTAAAACCAGTAACACACTGCATCTAAATCCTAAACCTAGCCAATATAAGATATCTTAATAAATTAATGATTTTGCTACCTCTGCCCTTAACACTGCAGAATTAGAAGACATGTGATAACATAACTCAGAGTATGCCAGGAAAATTTTCAAGGTTTAAAAAATCCAACAGATTTGCATATTTCTCCTTAACATAAGCGTGGCTATATTCAAGAAACACTGGGTATGAATGAGCTTCCACCTGCTGTTATCATCTCCCAGACAGAACACAGGCACAAGCCCTTGCACAGCAAAGGCATTCTGGAAGCACCATGCAGCCACAGCACTTGATCCTGAATTCATAAGGAGTCTTGCCTGAGACACAGCATAAATGGAACTAGGTCTCACACAGTGAATCCACACAGGGAAGCAGCTCTTCTATGTGGTGGAGAAACCTGCACCCTCTCACTCCAGGGTGCCAAACAGCAGAGTGAGTAACCTGCTAGGGATCAGAGAGCTCCTCTCACCACAGGAACACACCAGACTGCTCAGTGAACATCGTCCTGTAGGCTCCTACCATACCTAAAAGCAAGGGCTCCAAAGAACAAGAAGATCCCGGAGGTGGCTTTGCTGTGCACACATTTTAGCAAAGTCATGAAGACATGCTGGGACAGACAGTTTCTGCCTGGAAGATCCCAGGAGTCAGGTGTCTGTGTGACTCACAGTTCCCCAGCTTGGAATTAGTAAAAGCTACCATCCGCGGGTGCACTCAATGGCTGTGTTTTCCTTCTGTCCTGACCAACTGCAGCTCCCCTGGCCCATGGCTATCCCTAACTGCCCTGGACAGAGAGTGTCACTCCCCACCCACCAGGCCTTTCTGGCTGCTAGCAAAGGGATGGGACACACAGGCAGTAGTGCGGGGGCAGACAAGGTCAGGACAAGCACATACTGATGTGTCCCCAGCTGTATTCTCCCACTCCCCAGCAATCTGCAGCTCCCGAGTCTGTGAACCTCAGAGGCCACATTGTTGTAGCTGAGCAACCCTGGAGAATTTGCCATATCAGAGTTTCACCATCACTTCGGTCTCTGTAATATTTAATGGGCATTATAGCCTGTGACAGGCATTTCTACATCTTAACATTACATGTCTGGTCCCTGCATACAGGGATGGGTACAGGGGCTGCTGCCAGCTCCACTTCCCCCAAAAAAAGAAACAAAAACCCCACACAACCTCTTGCCAATGCCAGCCCACTGAGCAGGCTGGAACAGCCAAGTCTCTGGAGGTGCACTGCTGGATTACTCTATATCATGGCAAAGAGCACACACTCTTACAAGAGCTCACACTTGGGGTTCAACAAGCATCTCAACAGCCCTTTGGGACAACGTGAAAGTGCTGCAGACACTCATACCTTCTGCTTTGGGGGCCTGCTGCTTCATGTTCTTGGCATGAGTCTTGCCCAAGTAGTGAGATGTTGCCACGGCCGGAGAGGAGAAGGTCATGTTGCAGATGGGACAACACTTGTTCCTGTCCTCCCCATTGCTGCCTTCCTGCTTGCTGTCCTGTGCACAGAGAACCACTGAGTTGCTGAGGCTGGGAAGGACCTCTGCAGATCATCCCACCCAGCCTCCTGGTTTTGAGGAGAAACACTATGGTTTGGGGGTCTAAAAAAAAGATCATCAAAGACGTTTGGGTGTTAAGTTGATGAAGTGTGACTAGGTAGAACCTCCATGATGCAGCATCACCTTCTCCCTCCCTAGAGAGTGTTCTTGCACCAGATTACTGTTTCTAACCTGTTGGCAAACACTCCAGGCAGAGGGGCAGCCCTGGCCTGTTTGGGTTAAGGACAAAGTGAAGCATATAGCTGCCAAAATTGGACCACGCAGCCTTGTCCCCTGCAAGGTGTGAACTGAGCAGCAGAAACATTGCTATCAGCTGGGTCATCTGCAACACAACACCAGCTGAGGAGGGAGCAGCAGGCAGTTCTCGGCCTGACACTATGTGCAAAGGCATCTGCTGTTATCCCCCAGCTCCCTGCAAATGCCAGAGTTAGGGATTACAGCTGAAGCAATCATAAAAGTAGAATCTGTTCCCCAAGGGAGGCACGGGGCAGACAGATGGCTGAATGGAATGTGGGGCCTTTCTGACCCAACAGGCTCCAGCTACCAGCTGAGGGAACCTAAATAAGTAAAATAAAGAATGCTCTGGGAAGATAATTCCTGTGGATGGTGAACCCAACGTATTCTGCGTGATGTTATGCAATGATGCTCCTGACAAGCTGTTGCTCCTGTTCTTTCTCTGTCATTTCAAGCAAGACATTCAAAAAAAGGAGCACAAATGGGGAGGACAGGCTCAAAGAAGCTGTCTGAGCAGGGAGGGCAGCAGGAACTGGGACAAGACTTGGGGAAACACCTGCCACAGAGATTCTCAGTTCTCACAAAGCCCCTTCTGAGAGCATTTTCCTTGTTCACTTACAAGACTGTGCAACTGCCTTTAGCTCTGCAGGTGCCACAGAGCTGTATTTAGCCCTGGTGGATCCTGCACTCACAGAACACAAGGATGGATCAGGCTGGAAGGGACCACAGTGGCTCACCTGGTCCAACCTCCCTGCTCAAGCAAGATCATCTCAGAGCACTTGGCACAGGAATCTATCCAAATGGTTCTGGAATATCGCCAGTAAGGGAGACGCCACATTTCTGGAATATCCCCAGTAAGGGAGACTCCACACCTTGTCTGGGCAGCATTCCAGTGCTCGTCACTGCACAGCTAAGAAGTTCTTTATGTTCAGGTGAAACTTCCTGGGCATCAGTTTCTGCCTGTTGCCTCTCACCCTGTTGCTGGGCACCCCTGAGCAGAGTCTGGTTTATCCTCTGACACCCTCCCTTCAGACAATTCACAGAATGAGACAATCATTAAGGCTGGAAAAGACCTCCAAGGTCATCAAGCCCAACCTCTGACTGATAGTGACCTTGTCAACGAGACCAGAGCACTTGAGTGCCATGTCCAGACATTTCTTAAACACCTCCCCTGGCGCAACTTGAGGCCATTTCCTCTTGTCCTGTTGCTGATTTCCCAGGAGAAGAGGCTGGATAGAGTCTCCTAACTGAGACTCTATCCCAGCTGGATAGTCTCCTAACAGAGAGTTGTAAGAAGGAATATGGTCTGCCCTGATCCTTCTTTCTCCAGACGAAACAACCCCAGCTCCCTCAGCCGCTCTTCACAGGACTTACCCCCTAGATTTTAAGACATTGTAGACATTACTTATAGACATTGATCATGTCTCCTCTCACCTGCTTCACCTCCAGCTTCATCTTCTTCCCCTGGGCACCCTCCTCCCCGCCGTGGATGGACAGGTACCGTCTCACCTTGTTGGCGTGTTTCTTGCTCTGGGGAAATCAGAAAAACCCCGCTCGGTGCTTCGCCGAGCCCGGGGCTGGGCTGGGGCGGAGGCTCGGGGCTCCCCCTTCCCTACCTGGTAGTGAGCCAGGCGCTGTGACTCGGAGATGAGCAGCGCGCTGCACACCTTGCACTGCGCCTCGGTGAAAATGTGTCCGTTCTCCCGGATCAGCCGCTCCACTGTGGGGTGAGAGGGGTGGGACACAAAACGGGGGCGTCAGCGGCCCGGTGGGACCCCGCCAGGTGCGGGCCGCCCCTGTTCGGGATGCTCGCACCTCGCAGGATCCAACCGGGCTAGAGGGCACCTCGTGGGGCCCGACCACCCGCCCGCTCCCGGTGCGGCCGCCTCACCCGCCTCTTTGCCCACCAGCGGCCCCGCAGCGTCCCCGTTGCTACCGGCCCCGTCCGCCATGGCCGCCGTCGCCGCCTCACGCTGCTCTCGCGAGAAGCCGCCCGCGCGCCCCCTCCGCGCCTAGCAACGGCGGGGCGGTCTCCCGCGAGAGCGCCGCACCCTCCGAGGGAGGCGGCGGCGGACATGTTGGTTATGGGCACAGGGGTATTGCGGCAGCCCCGTGGCGGCACGTTGTTGTGGATGTTTAAGCGACGCAGTACATCCTTCTCCTGAGGAAGCGGTGTCCAGGCTGAGAAAACGGCGAGACCGCCAGCGCCTCAGAACGGTGCGTCCGGGCCCGCTGCTCGCCAGCCACGGACATGGCGCTGTCCGCTTCAGCACCCCGATGGCCACGTGAAACGTAGCGAAGCCGCTGCTGCCATCTTGGGTGAGGGCAATGAGGCCTCCGCCGCCAACTTGAGCGCGGGTGCGGGACCCGGTGCGGGAGACCAGGCGGCGAGGCCGCGGGCAGCGGGGCGGCCCGGGCCCGGTGAGTACCTTGTGCCCTGCGGGGCGTGCCGCTGCCCCGCGGCGGGTGGGCCCGGAGCGAGCCGCGGGGCTCCCGGGGCTGCGAGGGAAACCGTTTCTTCCCCTGCCGGGGGCCGTTCCCCGGCCTCTGCCCCCGGGCTGACCTCCCCCGGATCTGACCGCCGGTCCCCGGCCCGGGACTGGCGCCCAGCGCTGTCCCCTGGGGAAGGGACGCCTCCCGTCTCCCTCTAGGGGCGCTTCCTCTGCCTCTTGCATGGAGGTGCTGTGCCTGGGGATACCCTGGAACTCCTCCTGGACCGTCCCCTGGGGACAGGACCGCAAACCGGAGCTGTGACTTGCCCCATCCCCTGATGGTGCTCCTGCCTCTCCTGTTCCTCTTGCAGGCCTGGCTCCCTCCCCTTTTCCCGGGACAGCCCCTGCACGCTCCCTTCCCTTAGGTTTGCCCACTTGTGGCTGATTCCCTTGCCCAGAGCTCACCCCTATCCCGCCTGGGATGCCCCATGCTTCCCTCCAGCTTGTCAATATCCCTGAGCCCATCATTGTAAATTCCCGTGCAGCGCCCGATGGCAGCGGGTGGGGAAAGTGAAAGAACCGTCGGTGGGTTCTGGGCCCAGGGGGGAAAGGTTTTCCTCCCCTGCCCTTGGAGGAGGGAGATGCTGCAGGCAGGACTCAGGGCACTGGAGCAGGGAGCATCTCCCGAGAGCTCAGCAGCCTGTGAGGATGCGCCTGGCCATGCATTGCCTCTGCAGTGCCCGTGTCCCCTCTGTGCAGAGCCAGCTCTGTAAACGGATCAATCCTTTAAACAATTTCTCTCTCCCCAGGGCGCTGCCAGCCCTCGTGTCCCGCTCACGGAGCATCAGCTGGGCTCTGCGTGCTGGGTCGAGCCGAGGGTCTGGGGATGATATTTCCATGGAAGCGTGCTCTGCTTCCCGAGGTGGGGGGGAGTTGTTTACAAAGCGACAGCCTGTGTCTCCAACCACTCAGGAACTCATCCGGGGATGAGAGTCATTCATTTTTTTTGGCTTGGTTTTTTCGAGCATTTTTCAAGCTGTCACAGCTTGGCAGGTCTGTAGCTGCAGTGTCAAGATTTAGAATTATTCTGCCGGTAATTGCTTTCTGATTCATCAAAATGATAGATGAGAGGGAAAATGACAAATAATCACAAGTTGGGGATCTTCAAGGATATCCCTAAAAATGTGGCTGGAGAAGCGTGGCATGTGCGAATTCCTTGTCAGGAGGTCACCTTTGCTGTCAGTGCATTTACAAAGAAATTCTCTTAAATTCAGAGTTGGAAAAAAATCTGGATAACTGCAAAATGAGTCTGCAAAGTGGACTGCAAAGGTAATTTTAGATAATTCAGTCTCTGGCTTTTTTTTTTTTTTTTTTTTTTTTTTTTTTTCCTGGGCCTGAAAGCAGGTATCTTCCCCTTAGGCACTCACAACTATCCTTTCCAAGAGTGCTAAAAGCAAAATATGCTCAACTTCACTTCCTGAAGAGAAGGTCTCTGCTCTGCTGCATGTTGTCTTCCCTTAGCTACACCATCTTGTCTAATAAAAGCTATTACTGCTCTCCTACTCACAGCATCAGACTAGCACAGCTACGAGTGATCTCTTACTTGTCTTGTTCCCTTAGTTACATTTTCAGAGACTCTCTTTGCCACAAGTCCCTTCAATTTCAGAAGTGTTGTGGGAGTTGTGTGGTTACATCTCTTACATCTCCTCTTTTCTATCCTTTAAATGTTGAAGGTAGGTGACTCATCATAACTTCAGCTGATATTTCTCAGTGATCTCTTATTTAGCACAGAGCACCGAGGAGAAGATGTATCGCAGAGTCAGAGGAGTGATGGTGATACCAGCATGGATTTAAAAAAAAAAAAAAAAAGCAGCACAGCAGTTGTTTGTTGCTGTTGCTTTTGTTGTGAGGCTAATAGGGTTTATAGGCTGCCTCTCCAAAGCCTCAGTGACCCTGTGTGGGCCCTTCAGTGCTCCTTATGGCATATGAGGGAGTGGTTTTCCAAAGATAAGGTAGCATTCTCCACCACCATGGATGTGCTTCGTGGGGGCAGCTCACAGCAGCTGGGTGTGAGGCTTGGCTCATCTCCCTGAGCAGGGAGGGCAAAGAAACCATTTGGAGCAAAAGATAAAAAAATGGAAAATATATAGTGAGGATATTCCAACAGCACTGAGTTCAGCTTAGCTGGAGCTGAACAGCTTTGTTTCTCAAGAGCCAGTGCTTCACCAACAGGAGTGCTTGTTTTTATTTTCCCTTCCTTTAATGGCTCCAAACTGACAGAGAGAAGGATTAAATTAGATATTCGGAAGAAATTTTTCCCTGTGAGAATTGTGAGACAGTGGCACAGAGAAGCTGTGGCTTCCCCATCCCTGGAAGCATCCAAGGCCGGGTAGAAGAGGGCTTGGAGCAAGCTGGCATAGTGGAAGCTGTCCCTGCCCATGGCAGGGGTTTGGAATGAGATGATCTTTAACATCCCTTTCAACCCAAACCGTTCGATGATTCCTCAGCAGACCAACACTGGAGGACTGCAGAGGTCCTTGCAGTCACTTTGGCGCCGTGACTGCCCATTTGTGCAACGTTCTGCTTTCAGAGGGCTCAGCAAACCTTTGGTGCAAATCATGACTCACCAGGATAATCGCCTTTTGTCTCTGGGCGTGTGTGTGCATGTATTTGCAGAAGGAAGGCTGCAGATCGTGGGGAGGGAGCGTGGTTATTCCTCACCTTGCTGCTCGGACTGTAGATGGAGCAATGCGCTGCTGTTCTCGGCACTGATGGGGATTTTGGCCTCCCTTAGTGTTGCTCTATGCAGTGATTGTTTGCAATTTTGTAGTGTTACAGAGAAGGGTTTGGCTCTATCCTGGGTGATGTAGGGTTTCTGTTGCATCTTCTCTTGCTCTTATTTTAGATCTCCACACACATCTGAGCTATTTCAGTGATCTTGAAGCAAGGCAGAGTGATTCTGTGGAAGGACACTGGTCTGGGAAGCGGCCAACTTAACTTGCATTTCCAGCTTTGCTGTTCCCTGATGTGGAACGAGGGGCTTGTTGTTCAGCCTCTGTCTGCACATGTTTAATTGAACTTCAGCAGAGCTGGTCATGCTCAGCCTGCTTTGTAAGGCTCTTTTACATCACAGTTCAAGAAGCACTGAATTTTATTGTTGAGCTACCAGGCAAACAGCAAGCATAGGCAGGAAAGGGTGATTTAACTCTGTGCCATCCCGCTGCTTTCCTTTACTGAGACCTCTTCCCAGTCCTCTCCTCTGAGCTCCTTTGGACCCAGGCAGCTAATGCTTGCTGTGCATCCCTCTCCATCAGTCTGTGGGCTGCCAGGGGAAGGGAGGCTGAAGTACCAGTTTGCATTGTGTGGGCACCTGCTCTCAGTTGTTCCATGCACTCAGGTTTGCACTAATAACACTCAGCAGGTTGCTGGCTGCTCTTTAAGTGCCTTCGTTAATACGGATGGTTTGGGCATGTCTGGATGGAGTTCTTCCGGAGGCTGCTGCTCATGGAGAAACCCATACTGCCAGATAAACCTGTTGTCTTGTTTCCAGCCTGCCTGCTGCCATTGCCTGTGTTTTCCCTGTCTATAGTGCTGGAGCAGCCATGCACTGAGCTGTGCAGACGGCAGGACAGCATCATTGAACTCACAATGCCTTTCCCCCTGATTTTGTCAAATACAAAAGCAGAAAAAGGGCTGTGCTGTGGTGGCTTCTTGGTCTGGTGTGCAAATGTCAGCTTGATCCACTGCCACAGCCTGGTTTGTTTTGGTCAAGATGTGGGACTGAGGAGGGGAGGTTGTGTTGGAGGGTGGGAGACCCGCTGTGAAGTGATGCTGTGGAGGAGTTTGCTGATGGGTTTTTAGAGGAAAGCCTCATTGTTTTGAAACAAGGCATTCAGAGTGGCTTTGCTCTGTGTTGCTGTTCCCCTGAAACCCCTTTTTAGCAATCAGCTGTAATAAAGTGTTCTTAACTAGATGAGTAGTGACTGGTGCATGTGGCTCCCAGTAACACTAAATCCACCACGCTTTGTAATAAGGTTTCAGTGCCTGGGGTATTTTGCCTAAAAATAGCAAAAAAAAAAAAAAAAAAAAGTGTTAGGGGAAATCTAAATCAGAAGGAAACAAATGGCTTTTAATCTTTCCCTCTGTTTCAGAGTGAAGGATGCCGAGGAGGAAGAAGCCTGCAGAGGGCCTGGAGTCTCGAGGTCAGGATGGAGAGGAAGAGGAGGAAGAGAAGAGGAACCCAGCCAATGCCAAGAGGAAGCGCAGTTTTGTGGATGCATTTATTGTTATATCTGACAGCGATGGAGAGGTCAGTGATGCGTTTGGGGTACCCAGAGCCTGGGCTGGGCCCTGCTGCTGCAGGACAGTGCCAGAGCAGCCCTGGCTGTTGTGCTGGGGTCAGGCTTTGCACAGAGGGGCTTGTGCCATTCCTTTTCTTACATATGCTATGAATCAAATCCTATTTGACTAGGAAATGAATGGTGTGCTTCGTGAGGGTGAGTTATGAGTCTGGGATTTGATAACCAAATCCTCTCAGAACTGAATCTGAAATGTAATTTAAAAGTAACCTTTCCTCAATCCCTTTACAAATCTTTTTTTTCATAATTTTTATTTGATTGATTTCCAGCTAAACCTTAGCAACATGATTCTGTATTATGTGCAAATAGATAAGAAAATGATTCAGAACTCAGGCTTGTGAGTAGCTCAGAGACAGGCAATGTCTGGTAAACTGATTCTGAATTACAGGAGCCTGAGTTTGTAACCCAGCTCCAAAGGGTGTAAAGGTGCATGTGGTGTGGGAGTGCCTGGCTAAGGCATCAAGGCTCAGATCCCTGATCCCCAGAGTCAGCTTATGCACATCAGCATTACCCTCGAGATGGAAATGTCTGTGTTGGTTACACGATGACGGCATGAGCACGGGAACTCCTGCCTGGGGGAAGCCCAGAGCCCTCAGAACCTGTGCCTGACTGAGCGAGGTACACGAGAGGAAATTACTACAATCAGGTTTCTTTATGTGCAACTCTTATGGCTTTTCTCTGTCTTGCTGGTGATTGGGGATCCTAAGCTGCTTTTTGTAATTCCACCATTTTCAAAAGCATTTCAGTTCACTCTCAAGCTGTAGATCTTAAATCAGGTCCCTTTTGCTCCCACATCTGCAGCGTGCTGCTCTCCAATAAGGCGATTATCATGTGAGGAGGAGAAAATCACTAGAAATAAACAGTAAGAAGCTGTAGGGCAAACGATATTGGATGTTTTTTCTTCACATTGTCTGAGTTCTTTCCCATTGGGAAATTCCCTGAAAGAAATTGAACATATGGCAGTAATAGTTCAGTGGGGTTAAACCCTTAGCTCTGCAATATGCTAAGTTAACTTCAGATGTCTGCTGCATCACTGGCCTTTATTGTGAAACCTATAAGGAAAAAAGAAATCAGCAGCTATAAGAGCTGCTGCAGTACATAAAAGATCAGGACCTGTTATTGTCTGCAATTATTCATCTCAATGTGCACGTATCTGAAAAAGAGGAAACAAACGTCTCTTAAAATACATCTATAAAAAGGTTAGGCTCCCTCACTGTTCTGTAAGTTTGTCTATAAACAATAAATTCTGATGGCATAATCGGTCATATTACAGAAAAGGATATGCTCAGAGAGGCCGTTAAAGAGCCAATTAGGTTCTGTTTTAGTGACAACAGTTCAGTCAGTTGAATGAGTGGATTTATTCAGTTCAGTCTCTTTCTGTGAGTCATCAGCTTCCAGATCCAGTGCCACAGTCTCTTGTCGTGTTGTTTTCTGCGAAATCAAACGCAAAACTGGTTTACTTGGGATCTCAAAAAAATAACTGTCTGCCTTCTGTAACTGTCTCAGCTTTTCTGTGTACATCAAGTTGAATTTCAATTTTGGACATTGTAACTGTTGTTCTTGCACTGGTAAGACCTTGTTGTGTGTTTAAAAGAGGTGTGGGAAGCTCAGATCAATAGCAATTTTAGAGAACAATATATTCTCAATTAATCTTGCATCTGTTAGGACATGGTTCCTTATGAATCAAAAGCTACAAGGACAATTTGGGCATCATTGATTCGATGGCTTTCTTCCTTGGCAGTCTCTTGGCAGGTATCTATAGAACAAGTCCCTAGTTCTGCTTCCAGACCAGCAGATCTTGTAGCAGCTGCACCTGGAAAGCCTCCAGCTTCTCACTTTTGATGATCTTTGGCAGACTGCCTCTCCCAGGAATTTTTCAGTCATGCTGGATTATCAAGCTCATCCATGTTATTTTGCCAAGTTCCCTTTCTTTGCTCATGTCTGTGCTGTGGCATCTGCAGAGCTGCATCAGAAAAAAAGTTTTCTGGACGTGAGGCTTTCTGATCTCTGCTATATATAATCCTGGATTCGGGGACCACTTATCTTTTTCTGGAAACGGTCAGACAAGATAAGAACAGTCTCTCTGGCTCTGTGGAAACCAGAGGAGATGACCTTCTTTGTGCAGACTGTGTCTCTGAAAATGCAGACACGCTGAATGTGTAGAGTGGTTCCCATCTCCCTTGGCTGTTTAATCCCACAGGGAATTGGTTGCCTGTGCCAGAAGATGGATGTTCATTCACAAATACACAATATTTCAAGTAGTGCCCAACAATGCTCACTCTGAGCATGACAAGTCCTAGTCTCCTGAACCTCATGCTTGCATTGGTCTGTTGGTCTGACCCCTGAAGCCATGTCTTCAAGATGATTGTTCCTCAGCACAGGGCCTGGTCAAGCATGAGCTCTGAGCACAGCCCAAAAGTTGTGCTGACCTGTTAGACTGATCTGCAGCCTTTAGTGCAGTTGATCCTCACATGCTGCTGATCTGGTCTGGGACCTTTTGGAAGGGTCTTTTGCTTGGATAGATCCTTTGGGAGCTCTGAGAGTACCTGCCTGCATTTATAAAGTTGGCATCAAGTCTCACAAGCTCTTTCTGCCAGATCCATCAGCTCTGCCAGCCCTCGGGGAACATATGACAAGACTCCAGGGTGATGGTGCCATCTATTTCTGCACGGCCTGTCTTCCCTTCAGTGTGGAACATCCCCTTGCCTGAGTGTTCCTGTGTTTGGAGATACTCACAGTCGGGGTAATCAGCAACATGTGTTGATGTTAAGATCAGATTTTGGCTGTGGTGCAGAGGGAGGTGTGTTTAGGCACTGGCTAATACCCAGCCACTGCCCTATCCTGTTTCCATTTTCTGTGACAGTGGACACTTACCCCAGGACTAGGCATGGCCTGAGGGACATCTTGCTATGGAGAAGACAGCACTGGAAATGTCACAGCCAGGATGGCAGTGCCCACCTGTCATAGTTTAATCCCATCCAGAAGCTAAGTAGCAGGCAGCTGCTTGCTCATTCCCACCCCATGGTAAGGAAGAGAATTGTGGGGGGGAAAAAAAATCTCGTGGGTTGAGATAAGAACAGCTTAATAATTGAAACAAGATAAAATATAATTATACTATTAATATTCCTAATGATAATATCAAGAATAATTGTAATGAAAAGAAGGGAGAGACAACTGCTTTTCATCCGGAACTGTAGTGATAGGACAAGGAGGAATGGGTTCAAACTGAAAGGGGAGAAATTTAGGTTAGATATATGGAGGAAATTCTTTACTGTGTGGGTTGTGCAGCGCTACAGCAGGATGCCCAGAGAGGCTGTGGATGCCTCATCCCTGGCAGTGTTCAAGGCCAGGCAGTGAGCAACCTGGTCTTGTAGGAAGTGCTCAGGACAGGAGGGTTGGAATGAGAAAATCTTTAAGGTCCCTTCTTACCCAAACCTTTCCATGATTCTGTGAGTAAAACCCAAGAGAAACCAGTGCCACAATGCAGTTGCTCACCACCCACTGACCAATGCCCACCCAGTCCCTGAGCATCAATCTCTGTCTCCCAGCCAGTTCCCCCTGTTTATACTCTGGGCATGAGGTTCTGTGCTGTGGAATATCCCTTTGCCCAGTTCCCCCAGCTCCTTGTGCACCTGCTCACTGTCAGAGCACAGGAAACCCAGAAGTCCTTGATTTAGAGAAAGCACTGCTTGGCACCAACTAAACCATTGGTGTGCCATCAACATTATTCTTGTATTAAATCCAAAACAGCACTGCATCAGCTAATAGAAATAAAAATAACTTAATCCCAGGACGCCACCTCACACCACTGCCCATCGGAGCGAAGCTGAGCCACGTGGGAGCATTGCTGCAGTGCTCTGCTGTCTCCAGGGCTCTGCTGGTGCCAAGGGACCCAGTGCCTCCATCTCCCAGAGGAGAATGCAATGGGAATTGGTTCTGGAGGAGGCTTCATGGCTCTGCTGAGCTCACTTGTTGAAAATCAGATTGAGCTGAATCCAGGCTCCTCACAGCCCAGTAAAAGCCATTTTTCCTACAGAGTCCTCTCTCCCTGTGTCAGGAACTGCATATCCTGGCATGAGCACCATTGTGTCTTGTTGTTCATCTCCACTTCCAGCAGGTTTGTTTTAATGAGCTGAAAGAGCAAAGCTGAAACAGATTCTGAACTGAAGTCAGAGACTAATAAAGTAGGGTGTGATATTAATTTCAGCAGCAGCCTTGGCAAGAGCCAAACATGGTAATTCCAACATCTAATTGGCTTTTAAAAATAAATTAGTCTGGTTTTCATCTGCATATTTCCCATGCAGGATGTGTGCTGTTTGGCTGTGCCCTATTGTTAGATGGTCCCAACTGCTGTTGAGCAGTAAAATTACCCAGACCTTTTGACTTTGCAGTCTGCACTGTTAGGGGTGGAGACATTCTGCTGTAGCCTTTTCTTCCCTGAGTCAGTAGAAGCTGATTTCTGTGGTTTATCATGTGGATTTGAGGGAGCAGGATGTGGGATGCTGGCTACTGGCTTCCATTTATGGGCTTTTAGAAATGAGTGGAGCTGTATCTGTTTCTGCTGGCAGAGTCAGGTTCTCTTTAAGCATGTGCAAAAGCATTTTTAAAATGGGAATTTGATTTCCTGCTGTCTGGTGAAACCAAACAGGTTACAAAAACAAGGAAGAAGAATAGTGTCTGCCTTCCAGTAAATGTGTGGAAGACTTTGGAAACCTGTGTATTTCTTCATCTGTGTACAACGCTGACGGTGAAATTGCTCATAAGAGAGCATCATAAATTAAAGTGCAGAACCTGACGCACAGGAAGAGAATTTGGTTCTTCTGGCCATTATGCCTTGAATTGACAGCAAAGGAGGAGGGATGCTCTGCTGGCTGGCACTGAGCAGAGGTGTGCAGTTCCTACCTTGCCTCCACTATAATAATTAGTTTCCCTTGGAAGATATGTGTATTGGAGATGACCTTGTAACTAAGAGTATCGGCTGCAGTTTGGGAATATTTTAATTGATTAAGATTATTTTTGGACTAGTGATCTTATTAGAAAGGCAGCTGGTTGAGAGGCCCCTTGAGTTCCTATTATCCTTGTAGATAGATGAGCATTAAAAGGTTGGGTCAGGAGGAGCAAGCCCTGTTGTCTTCTCTGAATTTTCTTGGCCCCTTCTGTTTCTACCATCCCCTCCTGCATTTATACAGAGCACTCTGGGCCTGTGAGGCTCTCTCCCAGCAGAGGTACAAACAGCCATAAATCCTAATTAAAAGGTATGCTTTATTTTCTGGGTTTAAAAATAAAGAAGATTTAAGAATTCTTGGAATTGAGATGTGTGTATATATTTTGGCCCATCAGGATTAATTGGATTTGCTTCAGCGGTTCACTGTACCGTGGCTGTTCAGTAGAACGCTGCTGAGCAATTTAAACATCTTCCTCCAATGTATGAGCTTCGTACAACATGTGTCCTGCAATAATTTCGCTCCTGCCACTGATGTAAACGTTGGGATTCTTCAGGACAAGGAACCAGGGCACATACTTGGCTGTGCTGTGGATCCGGGCAGCGCATCTGGCGCTGGGCACTCTGTTCCCCTGGGAAGCCCTGGAGGTGTTGGAGCCCCACGTTGCCCCGTGGTGTGTGTTGTAAGTGTCTCTGTGCACAGAGCAGGCACTCAGAGCCACGGAAAGTTTGGTGTGCTCATAAATCACATCCGTGCCCTGGAAGAGAGCTGCAGATGAGAGTGTCAGAGTTGACCTTCCAGCAAGTGCAGGAGTGATGAGGGGAAGATTGATGCCTAGAGAGAAGAGCTGGGGATTTACAGAGCCTGTTAGGATTAAATTGCCCCTGTTTTAAGCTGAGCTTGGTTTAGCATTGTTAGGCAGGGTTTTGGGGGAGGGCAGGAGAGCTATTGCTGAACCTCCTCCAGCACATAATCCTGGTGCAATCCTGGTGTGATCCCACGGGCTGTTCCCTGTCCCCTGAGCAGCCCTTGAGGTCAGCATGGGGCTGCTGCTGCAGACCAAGGCAGGGCAGTTTGGGGTGGGAGATCCTATGGTTTATGGAAAACTGTGGAGAGGGGCACGATGCCAGATCCCTGGAAGAGAGAGGATTTCACCTCCTGAGCAGGAGCTTAGGCTCCATCTCCTAGGAAGAGAGACCCTGGATGTGAAACAGCCTTTTGGAGACACAGTAGCAGCTCTTGGAAAGGGGTATCTAAATCAGTCTGTGTGGGGAAGAGAAGGAATCACTCACAGAAAAAACCCTCAGGCACAAGCATGAGTGTGTGCGGACTTGCTGAGCATGATTGCTGCTGTGTTGTGAGGTGATTCTTAAGTCAGTGGAAGTGAGGAATGATGTAGGGCATATAAAAGCTGTAATGTGTTAAGGTTTCAGGAAACCACCTAATAGTATGTCTTGCAAAATCTTAGTTGGATAAATAATTTAATTTGGTCTAGATAGCAGCATTCCTGGATTGAAATCCTGCTAGAAGACTGTCAGTAAGAGCTGGTGATGAACAAAGGAGAGGCTCATCTGAGGGAGCTATAAAGCTGAGGCCAAGAGGATCAATATTAGGTCTGTGTGTCTTTTAACATCCTCATTAATGATCTGTAAGAGGGAGCAAGTGGTGTATATAGATTAATAAAATCTACAGATAACACTGAAACCAGAGATGTCTTCAACAAAACTCAGCACACAGGAGCAGTCTGAAGGACTTCACATGTTCAGAAACATGGGCAAAGGGCAAAAGAAATGGATGACACTCGAAAATAATCACAGTATCTGTTTGTGTTAAAGTAGCCCAAGCCATGTGCCCCTCCTTGAGCCCTCCTCTTGGCACAGGAGGTGGAATGAGGCCCAAGCATGTGGCCCGTGTGTCTCATGGGCAGCAAAACTCCATGTAGCTGCAGAGGGAGCCCTGCAAAGCCCATCCTGCCCAGGCGTGGGTCTCTGCCTGAAACACTGGATTTGATTCTAATCCTCCCTGATTTAGAGAGACAAATTGGAAAGGGTCCAGTGCCAGCCTTGGGTAATGTGTGTGCCCTCGCCTAAGCTGTTAGGACAGCAACTTGCAGAAATTTGTGTCATGCCCATTTGTGCTGCAGTCCTTGTGCTTAAAGCAGCACACATTTAAGTTGTTCGTGGGAGTATAGCTCCAGGGAGCCTTGAGACAACAAGTTTCTTAAGTATTCAAGTTTCAAAAATGAAACACTTATGGCAATACTGGCCATAGAAGATGTGAATGCCCCTCAAAGTGTTCAAGGTCAGGCTGGATGGAGCTCTGAGCACCCTGATCTCATGGAAGGTGTCCTTGCCCATGGCAGAGCTGAAATGAGATGATCTTTAAAGTCTATTCCAACTCAAACCATTCTTTGATTCTATGAATACAATGAGAGAATAGCAGGAGGAGGAAGTGCAGCTGACCCTCCTGCCCTTGGGGTGCATTGGTGTGGGTCTCCAAAAATGGGTAGGGATTCTAGATTGGATCACCTGAAATTGCCTGGGCATAGCTCTAGAAGCTGCAGGGCAGGAAACAGTCCTGGCTTGCAGGTGTGTGATGCTCAGTTATAAAAAGGTTCTGGTTTTCTCTTTTGAGTGCTTACAAATATCAATGTTTTAGCAAGGCCAAACAAATTCTCTCTAAAATCATGGGTAGCAGGTGCAGTGCATGGTGGTGACTGGCATGAAGTCTATTGTCTCTCCTACTTCTCTGTTTATGTCAGTCTGTAACTCTTTTTGCTCGTTATGCTTATCACACAGCTTTTAATAGTTACAGAATGTGTTTGAATTACGTTTGAAATTCAAATTTCACGCAAATAGATGCTTGTTCTTGAACCAATGTTTGTGTCTAAGTAGCTGGGGGGAGGGGGCTGGTAGTATTTCTTACATATTGCATGCACTCACCATGTTCTTTTCCATTGCAGCAGGAGTCAAAGGAAGAGAGTGGCTTGCAAAAGAAGAGAACAAAACAGCTGGATCGAATGAAGTTTGCTGCTAAAAGAAAAATTGCACGTATGTCTCGATTGTGGGGCTGGGGAAATTGTCTGGTGCTGAACAGCTTCTGCTGATTGTGTTAGAGATGATTTCCCTTGCAGAAAGGCCGTGACATGGCTGGGGATGCAGAAAAGACCCTTCACAGGGTTACATTTTGCACTTCCAAAATAAGCGTGCGAGGGTGTTGGTACCTCACCGGGTTCAAAACTGTCTGAGGCTGATGTGAAAGCGCCGTCAGTCACAAACTGCTTTCCTGTCCAGGCCCCTCTGCTCCTGTCTGTCCCTGAAACATCACAGTGCTCTGACCCGACAGCTGCCGCTCAGGAAGGATCTGAGTCGCAGCTGACAGTTCTCTGAAATCATCAGCTCACAGTGTGGGGGCTGCCAGAGCACCAGCAGCATTGGGCATCATAAGGAAGGGTGTTAAGAGCCAGGGATTTGGTTGATGTCATTTTGCTGTTATATAAAGTGTTGGTGCACCCTTGTCACAGCGCTGTGAGCACTTCTGGCCTCTGCTTAGCAAGGACACTGTGGTGCATCCAGAGAAGGGCAGCCCGAGTCATGAAGGGGTAGAACAGCTGCCTGGTGAGGAGAGTCTGGAAAGCTTGGGGCTATTTTGTTAGGAAAGGTGGGATCAAAGTTCCCATCGGGAAGGCAATGCCTCAGCTGAGCACAGAGCTGTTGTTTACCAGCTCCTGGGGTGTATCAGTGGAAATAGGAAGGAATAGACAGGTTTAAAACGGGTGAAGGACACTAATGCTTCACACAGCATGGGGTGAACTCCTGGAAGTTTTTGTCACTGGAGGTTGCGGAGAGGTCAGAATCAAGAGCTTTAATAAGGGATTAAATGCATTCATGGACGATAAATCTGTGAGCAGATGCTAAAGGCTGGGATGTTCCTGCTCATATTCTGATGAACAGGCAGAAGGGCCCACTGAGCGTGGCCAGCATCCCTCTGCTCCCTGTTCAGCCCCACATGTTACAGCAGCCAGGCCCCAGAGGGTCCCCACTCATGTTCCTGTGCTCTGTGAGGCAGTGGTCCATCCAGCACATAAAATTCAGGACTTTTTAAAATGGGAGAAATGTTGCCTCCTGCAAAACCCAAAGCAATCACTGAACAAAATGGAGCACGGCAGTGCTCCGCAAGCAGCATCAGTTGGGCTTGTCAGTCCTCACAGGGCCTGTGTGAATGAAATTGTTTTTAATAGAGGCCTAAGGCCATAGCACAGAACAGCCCAGCTCTTTGTGGGAGCTGCAACCCACTGTGCATGTCTGTGTTGAACAAGTAAGATAGCAAAGTCAGAGTTGGGAAAGAATTCTTTTTCTTATCCTTTTCTCCCAAAGGAAACAGAACACCAAATTAAAGCTGAAACCCCCCTTGGAGACGCCACTAAAATGTGACCAAGCATATGGTGCTAAGAGCAGGGATCTGCTGAAGTTGGATGTCCTCGTTGCATCATTGAACATGTAGGGTTTCAGGAGCTGGTGCTGTGCAAAAGGTGTTCAGTATGCTCCAGAAAATCCACAGGAGACAGGGCTGGCTCTCCAGATGTTGTATAATGGAGGAGTTCTGCTGTGTTTCTAGATGTTGAAATTATTAATAATAGTTTTTCTTTTCCTGGGGCAAAAGCTGCCTTTTTTTGTTGCTTAGTGTGCTCATCTGAGTTTGGGGGTGTCTGGCACCGCACGGTCGGAGAGCAGGGGCTTATTTAGGCACGTGTGATGGTGGGCTGTTCTCATTTGTGGGAAGCTATAATTAGACTTTTGGTGTTTGCTTTTAGGCAAATTAAGATTTGAAGTAGTAATTATTTTACCCGGTGTCTTTAAATAAATTCTTTGAATTGCAAGGCAAATTGGTCTTTTGTAAAGATTGGGTGCTTCTGGGTAGAGCAAGTTCTTTCTCCTCAAAACTGGAAAATTTCGGATATTGGCAGGCGCTCTTTATAAAGCGTATCCTCCCTTTTTTGCTTTGTTGTGGTTTTATTCATTTTAACCTAGAGCCATAACTAAAATATATCTGTGACGTTTCATCCTGACAGGATAAATGGAAATATAAAACCTAAAGAAGTCTCTCTCTTTTTCCAGAGGAAGACAGTGCTTTAAAGCACATTTGAATGTTTTTATTGTAATTGCACTTTGGATATGTAAAAATACTGAGATCCCGCATTTCTGTTGTTTTTGAGTAAATCTCTTATTAGTAAGTGTTATAACTACAACTAGGGGGGTTTTGCATCTAATTCACTTTGCAAATGTCAAAATGGAACATAAATCACTTTGCAAATTGCCGTATTAGCATTTAAAAAGGCTCTGAAATGGTTTAATTTGTTTAGGGCTGCGTATCTTAAAAACGTTTCTCCGTGACCCCTCCTTGCCATCTGCGGGTCTCTTGGATGCCCTGGTCCCCAGAGGGGCGCTGGGATTTCCTGCCGCGTTGGGATGGACCTGTGATGAGATGATTTTGGAGTGTGAGATGCCGAGTTCCCAGTGCCGGAATGGGCTCCTGCAAGGCAGGAGAGTGATGAGAGTGAGCTGAGCATCGGTCCAGATGGAGAGGGTTTGCTTCTCCCGGGATCTGTGGAGCCCCACCACGCACTCTGAGCTCTCTCCCCAGCTCTGTTTGCACACATTGGTCGGGGGCTAACGCAGCGCTCTGGGTTTCTAATCATCATAAATTATGACAGCTGCAATCAGCATCAAGTTTAATAAAACACACAGTGCTGAGAAGTGATCAGTCCTGGAGCATGAAATACCCGTCAGCTTCACTTAAAGCAGGTCAGGTCTGCTGGAAGGCATGAGCAGAGCTGCTCTTTGCTCTCCCCACAGTAATGCCAGGTGGATTTAAACTCGAGTTTTACCCATCTCCAGAGCACCTACTCAGCTGGAACGTGCACTAAGTGCATCTTGTTTGTCACTGGTTTCTTTGCCAGAGGCAGCATTTGTCTGGCACATTCCCTGTCCCCAGAGGGAAAATTGCTGTGCCAGGGAGGGAGAAGAAAACAAAATGTACAGCAGTAACTCGCCAAAAAATGTTTCTTTTTATTAAGCTTCATGGATGTTGATAGCCTGAACTGGCAAATGTTCAGGCCCCTGTTGAAGCACGTGGAAAGTCGTGTGTTGCAGGGTGCTGATCATGTGCACCAGTTTTCCTGCACATGAGTTTGCAGGATCTAGCCTGATTGCTGTGATGGTTTGAGCAGGAAAACAAATCAGTACACACTTTCTGAATGCTTGGAAGGTGTTTGGTGTTGTGGGAAAAGAAAGACTGTATGTAGCAGTAAGTGCTATGGTCTGGATGACACCGTGGTGATTGGTCAAAGGTTGGACTCGATCTCAGTGGTGTTTTCCAACCTAATTGACTGTGATATGCTGTTTAATGCTGCTGTTCTTGGGGCTGGGAGCTTTCTCCATACACTGGACTGTGCTTTCCATTAAGGAATGCTTTTTTTTTTTTTTTTTTGCCCTGGTCCCTCCTGGCTGTAACATCTTAGAGTGACTTTGTCCAAGGACAAAAGATCCCCACGAGCCCTGAGAGCATTGCAGTCTGCTTTCCCTTCAACCCCTTTCTTAATTTTCAAAGGAATTATCCCCCGCTCCACCCCAAACCAACAACATGAAGCTAAGTGCTGTTTTAGTAGGACACATAAAGGAGTCTGAAGATAATCAGTCCAAAAATGCTTCAGATCCTGCTTGGGTGGGGGAGCACGAGGCTGCCATCATCCAGGAGCTGGGGGGAGGGCAGAGTGAAGCTTTGCTCCGTGGATGCTCCTGGTTGCAGCAGAGCTGTCATGGACAGGCTGCGGTACGGCCAGAGCACGGCTGCACTGCTGTGTTTGGGTGGCAGCTGCTCGGGAGAGGATGGGATAGAAAATGGGAGCCTGCAACTTGTGAATGCATCTTTACCCGAGGAAACGCCTGTGTGTGGAGCTGGCTGCAGTGGAGGCAGGTTTTGTGCTTGGGCAGCCTCCCTGTTCAAATGGCACAGCTCAAAGATGATGTAGCCCGTCCTTTGGTTCATGCATGAGATGGCGCGTGCAGGATTCTGCCTGGAGGAGGGAGCGGGTTCTGAAGGAAATCTGTCAATTTGTTTCAAGTGAGATGATGTATTTTTTTCAGCTCCTGAGAGTGCTGTTGAGTTGTTTTTCAAGCTGCACTCCATTCTGCAGGCATTGTATATTTTAAGCAGAGTGAAAGTGTTGGATTGAATCTAAGTAAATAAGTGTTTTCCAAAGTAACTAACTGCTTTGTTTCTACATAGCCAGTCTAGACTTTTGGTTTGATTGGAGCGAGGAATAATTCAGGAATAAATTTTCTGCTGAAATAGCAGTTACAACTGTAGGAAACCTGTTTCCCATGCATGACTGACTTAGTGATGCAGTGGAGTGGTGATGTGAGCAGAAGGGGGATGTATGCATGTGAAATATCCTCTATAATACCACCAAGCAAATAACATTATCCTCCACAGAGCTTTCCACCTGAGGCTCGGGGTAAAAATCATGTAGCTCTTTTTCTCTTGGATAGGTCTCCTGTGGTATTGCAGGTATCTGTGTCAGAAGACAGTGAGGTGTGCTATTCAGTTAGTAAAAAAGTGTCGTAAAGATGTGTTGTTTGTCCTACCTTGCTGCTGAGCCTGTCCAATGCAAAAATGAGCACACTTTAGAAATCTGTCCTTTTCCTCTCTCCTTGAACATGCATTCTGCAGCTGCAGTGTTTTGTTGTTTGATGGCAAATAAAATGTCATGTTGCAGTTAATATACTCGGGGAATGGGAGCTTAGATTGCTGTAGAAACCTGAGGTGAAGTTCCTGACCTGAATTACCTTTCTCATTTAGCGTTGCCTGCTCCAGTTTTGTTGACACCTTTCCAGGACAGCTGAGGTTTATATTATTTTCTCTGCATTCCTCCTGGGAAGGTGGGACTCTCACCCATTTCTCCCTACATGCTGGATATTCACTGAGTGTTTACATACACCTGCAGCTGTGACTTGACATTATCCTGTTTCTTCTGCTGTAGAGATGACTGAAGAGGAACAATTTGCACTGGCCCTGAAAATGAGTGAGCAAGAGGCTAGAGAAGTGAACTGTCAGGAAGAGGAAGAGGAGGAGCTCTTGAGGAAGGCCATTGCTGAGAGCCTTAGTGTAAGTGCACTTCTGTGAAGAGGCTCACTAGGGTTCTTTAGCAACATTGCTGTCTGTGCTTGTTTTGCCATGCTGCACAAAAGAAAGTTTTACTGGGGGGCATGGATATTCCCAGCACAAACTGGAATGGCAGCAGCTACAGAGTAGTTGCTTTGTACTATTCCTACCTTGTGAGAGAGACATGAAGTCTAACCCCAGCTGTCCCTGTTTTGGGGTACAGAGTTCTGATTTGGGATAGGGGGATCTGCAGTCCAGATGATGGCTGCCAGCATGCTGGGGGAACCCTTGGTTGTGCTGTGCTGACGGAGAACACGTGTGTAGGAGAGTGAACCTTTTGTTTTTCAGAGCTGCCAGCCCTCAGACTCGTCGACTGCATCTCCTCAGCTGTCAGTGGAAGCACTAGATTCACAGGGCCAAAGCCAGCCTGCTGAGAAAGAAGGCTCTGAGATCCTGGGAGGCCTGGCATTCTGCCCTGACACCCCTCCCTCTGACTGCAGCTCCCACTCACAGAGCTCCAGAGCTGATGGGAATGGACAGATGGATGTCGCCCGGAGCCCCTTGGTAGTGTTGAGGAGGTTAAGCCAGGAAATCGTTGAAAGCTCTCTAGTATCCAGCATAATCGTGTCTCCGGGGAAGGGCCAGCTAGTGACAAGGTCAAGTGAAAAGTCTTCCTCACCAGCAAAAAGTGATTCAAGTAACGTGTTACCCAGCACTCTGGGAGAGGACTTCACGTCTTTGAGTCCCACCTTTGGCAGGGTGGCTTCAGGAGGATCCTGGCGACTGACACCTCAGAGACTGTTCACCAGCCCCTCCAGCTCTTCTGAAGCAGCAGGCCACGAACCAAAAGAGCAGCTCCTGCCCTGCACTGGCCATTCTGTGGGAGAGGCTGGTGCTGGGAGCTCAGCCACACTCTGGAGGAGCAGCACCACAGAACAGTGTGACAGCCCCAGGAGGAGTGGTGGAGGAGCAGGTACCAAACAGATCTCACAGCCTGGGCACACTGCCAAGGTCTGTGTTGCCACAGAGCAAGCACAGCAGAACGAGGGGTCTGGCAGTACCCCAGATCTTTGCATGCTGACTGTGGTGGAGGAGAAGCACAAACAGGAGGAGGCAAGAGACACAGTGCACTATTATTGGGGCATCCCCTTCTGCCCCAAAGGGGTGGACCCCAACGAGTACACCAAAGTCATCTTGTGTCAGCTGGAGGTTTATCAGAAGAGCCTGAAGCAGGCTCAGAGGCAGCTGTTGCATAAGAAGGAGTTTGGTGACCCAATTGTGCCCAGTTCTTCCTTGAGCCAAAACGAGCTTGGGAAAGAAGAGGAGATAAGCAGGGAGAATGGGGTTGCTGATGGTACAGAAGATGGAGACACAGAGGGACAGGAGTCTGAAAATAATCCCTGGCTCCACCCTTCAAAGAGGAGGGACGCAGAGAGCCCAGGGCACAGCATGGAAGAAGAGAAGAACTCCACTTCTGATGATGAACCGACCACCAGCTACTGCCAGGTAAGAGCTTCACCACTGAGCAGAGGTTGAGCAGCCATGCCCTTCTGTCCATGTTACGGTTCAGTCCCTTCTGCAAAGCAGGCATTGCTGTTTAATGCCCCTCTTAAATTTAGGGACTTCCTCTCCCAGCCACACTGGTTACTGTGGAAAGGAGAAGTGTCCAGGCTGACACCCAGCCCTCACAAGATAAGGGCCATTGAGCAGCCTGGCAGTCATCATTAGTGCTCCAGAGACCGACACATCCAACTGATCCTTCTCAGAAAGGTACAGCCTGGCAGTGTGTCATGGCAGAGGACACAGAGGTGATGCTGACCACCACCAGCTCTGGTTTATACACCTGTGGCCGTGTGGGGAGCTTGGGGTTTCTCTTTGCAGACAGAGATGTGGGTTTGTCCTTGCAGTACAGCCTTTCCTGTTTGTCCCTCCATGCTTATCTGCATCCATAAGTGCTTCACCCTTGGAAGTGCTCTTCTCCCTCGTGGCTGAGAGAGGCTTTGTGTGGTCACAGGCACCTTCTGCCTGCCCTGGTGGTCTGTCACCACGGGGGTGCTCCCTGTCCTTGTCCTGGTGCTGGGCACTTCTCTCGGGCTCGGGCGTGCTAGACACTAGGTGTCAGCCTCTGTCTCTGTCAGGGCTCTCCTGCTGGAGCGGAAGGCAGCTTTCTGTCACTGCTAAGTTTAAACAGATTGCTAGTCAGATGAAGTATTTATTACTGCTGTATTTTAGGTTTGTGTCAGCCTTTTCCAACCCTCATTTTTCATAATGACTTCACTCCCGGATCATTGTATAACTTTATCTTCTCTATGACTGAAGCCTTGGCTCTGTTGTTCCTGTTTTCAAGAGTATTTGATCATTTACCCTGGTGTTAGAAAGATACTTAACTTGTTTTGTGATATTTATATTCTGTCTTGTAATATTGAACACTTAGGAAAAACGTCATGTCTGCATTTTCTGGTTGCAGAAAAAGAGCAGAGCAGCCTGTGCTGAAATGTGGCTTTTCATGGCAGTGCTTTGGCTCGGGTTTAGCAGATGGAGATTTAAACAAGCTTTAGAGGTGATCTGCAGAGGAAAGGAACTGACTTGTGCCCTTTTTCATTTCCTTAGGATAGATACAAAAGACCTGAGAGGTTCTTAAAGCAAGCTGCACTTTTTTTACTGTAGCTTTTCCTCTGGAAATGAAGGTGTCATTATACTGGAAGATTGGGGTGACTGGAGGTCTGTGGATGTGTACTCTAAAGCCCTTGGGAAGCTACAGCAGCTGGGAAGGGCATGAACTTTTAATCAGTACGGAAAATTGTGTGGTACTTTTTAAAATATTATCTGTTTAATGCTAATACCTAATTAATTCTTGGGGAGAAAAGAGGTGTTAGTGGTGCTGAGTAGTAACTTGTAACCTGCTCCTCTTGACCATGGGAGCTGTCTCGGAGCCATAGCTGAGAGATGTAGTCTTTCTGATATTTTTAAGGTGAAAACATAAGGGAGGGGGAACAGACTTTGCCAGTGTTCTATTTACACGAGAGAAAATATTTTCTAAATGCCTTTTCATCTGCTTTATCACACTCAGCATGAGAGGTAGCTCCTTTCTCTCGCCTCTCTGTGCAGTCACACACTGAGGCCAGAGCAGGTGATTTACTTGCAAAATCGATATGTTTGATGTTTGCTTGTGCCTTGTCTCCATTTTTTTTTCCCTCTATCAAATACAATTCCACCGGCAGTGACAAAGGAGGGGCCCAGAGCTGTCGTGTCTCCACCTTGCTGCATCTCTTGCAGACCTTTTGCTGCCTGTGCTGCCCTGGGGCTCCCCCAGTGCCACCAGGGCTGCTCTGCTGGTGGGGCTGGTTGGAGATCTTAGGCTGTGCTGAGTGTAGAAACCACCCTTGAGGACTCAAAACTGTCCTTCAAAAAGGACATGGCCTCATGCCATGTGTGAAATGAAGGTGCAAATAATGTGCTTGAGGGAGGCTGCCTGTACTCCTGCCCTGAAACCCTCACCTGGAATGGGCACAGACCTTCCACCCTGGCAGCAGTTCAACTGCTGCCACTGCCTCCCACAGCCAGGAGTTGTTTGCACAGAGCAAATCCTGGTTGTCGGGAGATCTCACAGCCTGTGAACCTGCACTAACAAACTTCAGTGCTAATAGAATCAATTTTTTAGAGCCTTTCAGATAAGGTTAGGGAACTCTTGGTGTTTAAAAGATTCAGAGGGAAAAGATCAAATTCTGGAGATTTAGAATCTGCTGACCTGAATTAGTGCCATATTTTATAACAGATGTACAAGGAAAAACAGAAACATAGATGAGTGTTCATTACCAAGGCAGAGGCATTGTTAAGAAATGCACAGTTCATGACAAAGACAAATAAAAATAAAAGAGGAGGTGTGGTATTTTATGTTAATGATGAGCTAGGCTGCAAAGGAGTAAAGAAAGCATGGATAGAACAGGATATTTGGGGGTTGAAGTTATGTTAGGGAAATTTGACAGGAGAGGCCTTGATTTGGAACTTGCTGGGGAAGTGTATCCAGGGGTGGAGCTGATCAAAGTTGAACCTTTTGGTGGAAATCAAGCTCATAGCTTTTGATAGACTCAAGGAAGTGGGAGGAAACTCCTTGGGTTTCTTTGAGACCTAGCATGAGAAATTGTAGGCCTGACTGCAAGGACTGCTAATAAACCGTTGTAATTCCACCTGATTAGAGGATGGCAAGTGTAACGTGTACACTGCAGAAGAAGAAAGGGATCTGGGTAATGACTGGCATGTTAGCCTGACCTCGGCAGTGCATCAGGCTTTTGAACAAATTTTAAAGGAAAGAATAAGTGGAGTCGTAGAGCTAAATGAAAAATGGGATAAAACGCAGACAGATTTTCCAGCTGTAGACTGTGCAGGTTAATCTGTTCCCCTTTTTAGATGGGACAGCTGATTTCCCAGGCAAGAAAAAATGCAACAGATTTTATCTCTAGGAAATATCAGAAAAGTGCTTCTCATGGTCAGGCATCAGCTGTACCAGTTGATGAGGTCACTGTGGCTCAGGAAAATAAGTTTAAAAGTGGAGTAGGTGAGGGCTGTTTGGGTGCCTGGGGGCGTACAGGGACACTAAAAACCTTGGGTTGTTTCAAGCTCAGCACAAGTGGCGGTGGAGAAAGGCTATGAGGTGGATGCTGAGAACAGGCAGAGAGCGTGGAAGGTGATGGCAGTGTTGGAAGGAGTGGTGGGCATGGACTGTCCAGGAACACGTCTAGGCAGCAAGGTAACAAAAAGTACTGCCAGGGTTTATTGCAGGGAGCACCTTGCCAAAAGCAGGGATGGAGGGAAAAAGCTGACTAGTTCCGGATGGATACTCAGCTATTTTCAGATAAAAATATACAGCAGACTGGGTGCAATGTCATGGACAGAATCCAATGACCCAGCACACCCCAGTCAGCTGTGCACATTGTTTTATATAACACCAGAATTTCCCTTTCCAGCCCTCCCAGGTACTGCCTGCAGAGGATGTGCCTGAAGATGGGGAACCCATGCAAATTGCACAGAGGTGAGTAAGGTGTTCAGAATGTGGGGATCACAGGTTCTCTCTAGCAATATGGGCTCTTCCACTCTCCCTGGAGTATTGTGGGGTGCAGTCCCACCACAGCTCCCTGCACGGCTTGCTGGAAAGGCTGGCTGCAGTCACTGCTGTTAAGTATCCCTGGAAATAGATGGCTTTGGAGCAGCATGGGAGGGGTGGGGCACAGCTGAGGAGAAGGGATCAGTTGCTGTTACTTTATAAGATGTGCAAGGTGCATTATGTACAAGCTGAAGGAGTTGCTCCTTGCCCTCTGAAGCTCCTGTGACATGGTGCAGTAAAGCCATGGGGAGCTGGAGGTGAGTTACAGCGATGCCATCACTTGTCTGTCGGGGAAGGCGCACAGGCAGCACGGGGAAGGGTTTACTGGATTTCTGTGTGTATTTTTATGTTCTTGCCTTACTGCTGAAGAGGAAAGCAGGGAGGAGGAAGCCAGACGGCACTGCCTATCAGCCAAAGATAGAGTGCAGTGCTCCAGAAAAGCCACTTCAGCAGATGACAGGTGTGGGGCAAGTCAACATGATTTTCTTCAGATTTAAGCCTACTCCTCTTTTCCTTTTTTTTTTTTTTCTCTCCTTCCTGTGGGATGCAATTCCACAGGCTATGGAGAAGAAGGACAAATGGGAGAGGATTCAGAGAGCAAGTTACAAGAAAGGCCAGATAATGTCATGTTTTTAATTTGCTGGGTTTTATAATTTAAACCTGCTTTGGAACAAAACTGCCAACATTCCTCTGATCTAACAGCTTTTGGCCTGAGCAGTTAATATCAATATGCAGAGTATGAAAATCCCTCTTGCTTGCACCTTTCTAACAAGCTTAAAACCTGCCTTGGGGAGCAGGAGGAACCTGCAGCTGCTGCTGCTGCTGAGGCTGATGAGCCTGTGACAGCTGAGCTCTGAGCTTGCGTGGAAGGCAGCGAGGTGTGTGCTCTGCAGCGCTGGCCTCCCGCCTGCCTGGGGCCTGCAGCCCAGGGTATGGAGGATATGAAAGGAGAAGGACCTCTTTCCTTTAGTGGGGTTAATTTGGGACATTCCCCAAGTTGCCCAGGAGCTCCTGGCTGCCTGCTTTGGGGTGGGATGCACCTGGATGCAGTGGCCCCTCCTCGAGCAGCTGGAACATCAGCAGCAAGGCAAGAAATGGCTGCAGTCTTTGCAGTTTTGTGCACATTAAGTGTTGCCATCTGGCTCCTGGTAGTCTGCCAGCACAGGCCTCTCTTGGGTATGGCTCAGGCACCCCAACTGGCTGGCCTCAGCAGCACTTAATAGGAAAACATGGCTCTGAGCTGTCTGGAGGGAGTGGAGCATTTCAGGAAGTGCCAGTCCTGTGAAGAAATTGCTTTGCTTTCTGTGGGCTGCTCTCCCTGCTTGTTCCACGCTTTGTACAGAGCATGGACGATTGGGGTTTTAATAAATGATTATAGGCTTTGTTACCAGGAGATAGTTGGTGTAGCAAGAAATGTGGTTTGACTTCAAATTGATTAGCCCATTTTATAAATGTCATAGCAAGTTGTTTTGTGTGAGTTCTTTTGAAGAGAGCCCTGATGTTAGACACAGAGTAAAACACGCTCAGCCTGGATTCATAACAAATGCTTTGAGATGCTTTATTTAGAGAGAAAAGCCACTTGTGATTTCCTATCAGAATTTTGTTATTTATCATAAATCAGCAGTGGCTGTTCTCTCTTCTCTAAGGCCTGTGGTTGAGCTTAATAAATCTTGTGTTTGTCAGTGTGGGGATTCATGTTTTTAAAGTGTGTTCTTGCATACTTGATCAGACTAATCAGAGAGCCATGCAAGGCGCAGAGTGTGTCAGCATGGGTGCCAGACTTACTCAGCAATGCCTGTCTGTGTCAGAAAGACACTGTGCAGTGAGGTGGGAGAAAAAAAAAAAGGACTGTGCAGTGAGGTGGGAGGGAAAAAAAAAGGAGGAATCCAAAAGTCAAAATGAGAGGAGCAGTGCTGGGTGCTGCTCCGAGGAACCACCACACTAATGCTGTAAGGGCTTTGCTGCAGGGAAAATGTCTTGTGTCACATCTGTGCTGCTTCTGGCTGCCATGCACAGGGATAAGGGAGGAAATGAGCAGTGTGAGGAGGGAGAGGATGATGCAGGATAAAGCAGGTCTGTCTTTCCCCCTGAGGATTTCCTTCCCTAGCCAGAAAGAGGCGCAGTGCTGGTACCTGCACAACTCCCACACCTCCTCCCACAGAGAGTCCCACAATTGTGAGCAGGTATTTTTGCTCCCTTGACAAGAGATAATGACCCTTTCTGCCTTTCTAGAAGAAAAAAATGTTCCCTTTGGGGCTTTTGCTTAGGATGGCATTTTAGACCCATATTTTGCTGTTAATCCTGGTCATTTCTGGCTGTCAGATATTGACCACTTGGAAATTATGGCATCATCTGCTGTTCTCAACTGTGTAAGAAAGGCAGGTGTGGCCCTCTCTCCTACTGGGTTGGAAATTCTTGTTATATTTATGTTTTGAACAGCATCTCCACAATGACCCCACTTGGCAGTAAAAGGAGCCCAGGTACTGCCACAGAAAACTCTGCTGAAGAAGAGATCTCTATTTGCCCAGGTAAGAGGCACTTGAGACTGTTACAAATTTTGTACCAAAAGTTACATGCTTAGGAAATTCAGAGAAAAGAGAATTTTCAAATTATTTGAACAAAACGAGATTTATTTCCCATCTCCATTTTTCAAGGCTAAAATTATTCAGGTAATTTAATTTGATCCCCTAGTTTTGGATCCATTTCCTCTAAGGCAGTCCTGTGACAGGGATTGCTGGAGACTTGCTGAAGAGACACCTGGATGTGCATTGGGCATGGAGGGATCACTCAAAGCAAGATGTCTCTGCAGTGCAATCATATTTTCAGATTTTTCAGTGTCAAGACAATGTGCAAAGCATGAGAGCTGAAATAATTTTTGTCTTACATTAATTAAAGATGTTTGAGACTAAGGAGTTTTTCTTCCTTGTCTCTCCTACCATGTTTGAGATTTTCTGGTCTAGGGTTTTAAGTGAGAAAAATAACGAAGAGGCTGCTCCTGTTCATGAACAGCTGTAGCAGGACAGGTCATGGTGGTGCTTGGAGGCATGTTTTGTTGCTAACAAAGATGTGGAGGTCTGAAGAAGGTGTGACTGTGAGACAGACCATGGAATGGGAGCTCTGCTTGTCTTGATGTGAAAGCAGCTCTATTCTTGCTTTGTCTCCATCCCAGCAAGTGTCCCGCACACTTTGTGTCTAATCCCACTCCCCATGAAGCTACACAGCTGCAGTGCCTTTATCCTCACACTACCATGCTGTGACTTTAACCCCTCATCTGGCTGTGTTGTTGCACTTTGTCTGTTAACATTTGTGGCAAGTCTAAAGAATGTCTTGAAACTGTGAAAACTCTTAAAAAGCGTTAAGGACTAAGCTACATCAACAAGTGAAGAGATAGTTGGGGACTGCAAACCTGTGCTGACATGGAGATGTTTTCCTGCAGAGACACAGCCAAGCCCACTGGAAGCTGTTGAGGAGGAGAGTGAAGAGCTCTGTGTAGACAGCAGAGGTGCACCTATGCAGGTAAAAGAGCTTGAAGGGTCCTGTTTCCAGCCCTGCCTTTTAGACCTTGGTTCAGCTGAGCTGTGCTGGCATTTCTCTGTAGGTAGCTGGAAGCTTGGACTTGTGCTGTTTGGATCCTCACAAACAGTTTCCTCTTTGCTTTTCTCTACTGCTTCATATCTCCAGTCCCTTTTGGCTGGGGACTGCATGCAGCTGCTTCTGAAGCCTTTCAGTCCTATAGCTGGAGAGCTGTTATCAATTCCAGCCCGTTCTTTTGTATCCCAGTGCTGCTGAGCTGGAGGATGCCATCAGCGTGGGCGGCAGTGCTGTTCCTTGCCCATGCTCAGGGGTACAAGCTGTGATGTTCAGCAATGCAGAGGGACCCCAGGAGCTCTGAGGGGAGTCTGAGTAAACCTCAGTCTCTTGTGCTGTCACCTGCTTTTCCCTGTTACAGTGCTCTGAACTCCAGTTTGCTCTCCACAGCCCAAGAGGCTAAGAGGAGAGCTTCACCCAGAGATCAGACTGATATAAAGATGTGCACGAAGTGTTGAGAGCTGGTGGTGGTTTTCAGGCCAAGCAGAGTGTCCTGAGTCTGGGAATCTTGAGTTTTGTGCAGTAATAGTTAATAGCAATAGTAAGTCAGTGGCAGGGCCATTCTTTTACCTTCTGCTGCAGATGTGTGCTGTGTGCAACCCCTTTCCCTGTGTTGTCACACCTGCACAGCAATTGCTTTGCAGCTGTCACTGTACCAACATCTGACTTCAGTTCCTGCTTCTGATAAAACTCCCTTTGTCTATTAATTTAGAGAGCGATATCAAAGGGGTTGCCAAGTACTCCTCTGGTTCAGGGTACGTGAATACAGAATCGTAGAGCTCTTGACAAGAGGATTCATTTGTGGAAAGCTCATTCTGGGAGTTTGCAGCTTATACAGCACGCCTGCAGTTCCAATGTCTCATTCTCACAGGCCTCTTAATAAACCATCTTCTGCTCTCGTGTGGCTTTCATTCTGCAGGTATCTCCAAGCACTGCTCAGTCAATCAGGGACTGCAGCAAAGAGAGAGGCGGTCCTGGGTTGGCCACCAAAGCACATTTGGCTGTGGCCAGGACACTGGCCTGTCCCCTTGTGCATTGCAGAGGGTGCCCTGTGTCTCACATCTCTGCCTGGGTGGCACAAGGTGGTGGGGAGCAGGTTCCTAGGGATTGTTTGACTTCATTATGGTTGGCAGCAGGTCCCAGACCAGAGCCACAGCCCTCCAGGAAAACAGCAGAAACAGCTACCATGGCATCAGTGGTTTGCAGGAGCCAAGCAGAGACCACTGGGAATGACCTTCTTCCTAGCAGATGCTGAGCCAGGACACAAGAGTCTTGTTGTTGAGCTCAGCCTCTAGCATTGCTCTTGGCTGGCTGTTGGCTGCAAGTACTATGTCTTGTAGGCAATTTCCTCTGCTAAAAAGCAGAGGCAACTGTCTCTGGCTCTGACAGGGGTGATTGGTTCTGCAGTTGAGGTTTTCCAGACTGTTACAGCAAGGTTTTGTACAAGCAGTCTTTTGTTACAGAATGTTGCATTTCCATTTAAAATTAGTAATTTACCGCTGAATGTAGGCGGGCAGGGTGTGCAGAATTGGTGATCTCCTAAGATTGCTTTAAAAAAGGCAGCTAGAAGGAGCAGTGCCTGCTGCTTTTCCCATCATATTTTTTATGTGTGTTGTCTGTGTAGTGCAGGTTTGATCTGATCATTCATGTTTGACACATCTTGTATTTTATGGCTCTTCAGTGTGATGCCCCACAGTGAGGACTTCACAGGATGTAATGACACTGAGATGTGAGAGAGGGGTACAAGTGTTAATGCTGTAAGTGATGTACTTTGGCAGCCTGTGTTTGGCTGGAGGAACTCTTGTGGCAACTCCTCTGCAGAAATTCAGGGCAGAGAGCCTCCCTGGGAATGAGGGATGTTCCTGGGGCTCGCTTTCGTAGCCTTTCAGCTATTGTCAGGGAGAAATGCATTTTGAGAGTTGGAATCTCAGTTTGAGTCCCAGTCCTGCGATTTTTGTCATAGCTCCTCTGAGTCAACAAAGCACCCTCCTTCCCTTTAGGACATAAAAATCAGGATCAGATCCTCATTTGGGAAAGGAAGTAATAAACCGAGTAAGACAGCAAAGCGCTCCAGTGGCACAGAGCATCTTGGCTGACCCCAATTACTGCTTCCCTGAAATGATACTGTTGGAGGGATGCAGGCAGCAGTTTTGCTGCACACTGTCCACATGTCACTGCTTAGCTCTAAGAACAGAAACCTCTCCTATATTATTTTTCTATAGATTTCTCTACATGGTTAATATTTAAATAGCTTTTCTTAATCATCGTGGGGAGGGGAAGTTTTTTTCTTAAATGTGGAAAAATCTTACAACAAGCCTGACTAGGCAGAGATGCAGTTGTGAGTGAGATGGCTGCAGTCTGCTGCATTTGGGAATGTCAGTGGCATAGGGAGCAGGCTGGATCTCTGTGGGTTGGTAGTGGAGCACCTTTGCAGCTGTGTGACCAATGCAAAAAGAAAGTGTCCATAAATGGTAATGTCACTCTGAGAATGTACACGAGCTGTGACATTCTGCCCTGGCAAAAAGCCTCTGCTAGTAATTTTGTGTGACACAGATTTTTAATGGTATTGCCTCTCTCCTTGATCGGTGTCCCCTCTCATGACTGCTCCAGCCACCTCCTCTCTAAAGGAGGAGCTTCCAGTGATCTCTCCAGGCTTCCTAACACCACAGTAGCCTCCTTTCATCCTGGGGGAAGCTGTGTTCCCAGACAATGCCGCCTGCGTAGCATGGATCATGTCCAGAAACTGATGAGCACAAGTCAAGTGTTGAACTCTTGCTTTGCCCCATGAATTTTCCATCAGTTTTGCTTCTGAGATTTCCTGATTAATGGAAGCTTTGCCGTTTTTCCACTTTAGTGCAGGTGATGTTTGCCTTAAATGGTGTGCATGGCTGTGCAGGGAGTTTCACCATGATTCAGAAGGACATGTTGCCTTTGCAAGAAAAATTAGTTATTAGTGCAGCGTAGTTTATTCAGCCGGTGGTGTTATTTCTGAGCATTATGTGATGAAGAAAGAGTAAAACTATCAAGAAAGTCTGAGTCCTTGTGAGCATGAGTAGCTAGCAGACAGCATGGAGCTTTGCACCTAAGCAAAGTAAGAGAAACAGCCGTGTCTGGCTAATTTTTCTTCTTGTTCCTTAGGTTGGTGAGGATGAAGATGCTGGCAGCACTGTGTCCGAGAGCAGTGCTCCAGCTGCTGCCCGTGTGTCGTGCCCGCTGTGTGACCACAGCTTCCCAGCTGGCGAGATCGAGGTGCACGCCATGTACTGCAACGGTGCTGCGGGAGCGGAGCCTGGCGAGGATGCTCCAGGTCTGCCGAGTGCTCCTTCCACGTGTTTGCTCCTCGTGCTCACCCCCTTCCCTCTTGGTACTTGGCAGGCAGGTGCTGCAGTCTCGTCTCTCTCAAGGTGTTTGGTGTATGGGGAGGTTTGTTCACTCTGCCTTAATCCATCTCCACGCTGCCCAGGAGAGTGTTATTGGAGGCTCTGGTATTTCCAGCACCTCCTGCACAGAGACATCATTTCTGATTGACTTCACACAATAATTCCCCACATTATCAGCTCTTGAATATTACCCCGGGATCTAGTTCTGGATGCTTCAAGCAGTACTTGTAAGATTTGTCTATTGTGTGCTTTGTTTAGGACCTGCAGAGAATGTGGCAGTGGTAGAAAATGGAAGGCTTGAGCCATGTGGGCAATTGTCCTTCAGGGCTATTGAGAGGGGAAAATGTTCTGTACTACTACAAGAATGCCCTGTGCTCTGCATGAAGTCTGACATTTGTATGTGCAAAAATGGCCTGTTCAGGTGGCAGAATCTGCAGAAAAGTTTTCCTCTTGTTTCACTAAAATTGCAAAATGATAACTATCAGTCTGGGAGTGTGGATTTTTCTCCTTCATGTGAAAAGTGAGGCACAGAAGCACAGTCGGAATGCCCATATTAATCCTCTTTGTATTCTTTTTCATATCAGTTTTCCATAGCCAACCTTTGTAGAGCTTAAGTGAACAAATACACTGGTTGATTATCAACATATTCTGTAAGTTATGTTTTAGCTGCTGCTTGAAATGTAAAATCTGTGTTAGCACAATGTCGGGTAATATCAAAGTAGTAGCTTGTAATAAGATTAACTTTTCAGGCTGTGAATATATAATTTTCAGTTACATACTGGCTTGTTAAATGCAGCCTAAATCTGTGATGTTTGAGCAATTTGAGCAAATCATAGCTAGTACAAGAACTGTAACTTCTGCATTCCTCTAGCAGGAGGGAGTTTCGCCGTGTAATCTTAATGCAGAGTTGATGTAGTTTTTAAATAAAAGGTTCCTGTGATACTAAATCTTTAGGGATGTGCCATGGGTCCTGTCAAGATAACAGGAGCCAGAGTAAAGGCTGATACAATTTTGGTTGAAGGTTCTCTCTGCAGGCACAACCCAGCTACTGATGCAAAACATTTGGCTCAGGCAAATCACAAATTATCATAGTTCCTCTCCCGTCCTCAAGACTGATAGAAGTTTTATTTGTGTTACAAAATGGAGCAGAATTTTAATGTGCCTTTTAGCAGGAATGTCTTTGGCCTAGTGGTATTCTGGTCTCTGGTGTGGCTGGACTGTGAGTGTATCCATTGATCCTGGGGAATTCCCACTGTGATCAGGAAAAGGCTTTGAAGTCTTCAGCAGTGCAAGGGAATCTGTTATTTTTTTTGGCGTTGGCTTTCAGCAGGACAGAGTTCAAGGCTGGCCTCTCCATTCTGCTTCCAGGCTAGTCTCCTTGGGGATGTTTGTGAGGGTAGTTATTTTGGAATTGCTACTCTGCTGTTCTGGCTTGTTCAGAACAATCCCCCTGTAAGGAAACCAGCCTGGAATAAAAGGATTTTTGCTCTGTAATAATGGCTGTAAGTAGAGCAATGGGTCTGGGACAAAATCACAGTAATTTGAGTTTTCTATTGCCAGTTATTCTAGTATTTTCCCTGTAGAGACCAGGCTCTATTAGCCATAACAGTCTAAGACACCTGTGTTGTTTGCACCCAGACTCTTTGCAGACCATGGGCTTACCGGGCTTGGGCAGAATCCTGCCTGCCTGTGGGGCTCTGGCTTGTGGGGCACCTCAGGCCAGCTTCCAACAGCTGTTAGAAGGCAACTGTCACCCAAAGGGCTCTCAGCTGCTGGGCTGGTCAGTGAGATTTGGGTTGAATAGGCAGAGATGCTGTTCAGCTCTGAGCAGAGGCCAGACAATAGCCTGGCACAGCTGTGCAGGTACAAAAGGACTCTGTTTCCAGGGCTGTTACCTTGGCATCCACCACTAGCACAACATCCACAGGTAAAGCTAATGCATGGGGAGAACAAAGATGTGAGAGAATTGTCTTCTGAAGCAAATGCCAGCTCCTGTGTGGGTCCAGAAGCTGTTTTCTACTGCTGCAGCACTGTGTGCTCTTGGCTGGCTGCTGGCTTCCTTGGGAGCACAGCAACAGCCTTGTGTGAGAGGAAGTCAAAGTTCTGCTCTCTAAGCCATGCCCTGATCTATTAAGGCTTCAGTTTTCCTTTGGTGCACTGGATCAGGGGTCCTTAGTTTGTCTTCAGATTTATTAATTAGACTTACTCCTGATGTCTCTGGAATTGTAGTCCTGCAAACTATAGCTGTCAGTGATTTTCATTTTAATACTACAAAAGGATGAGTTCTTGCTGGTTTTACTTCTCTTCTTCCCTCTTATAATCATGCACCAAAGTCTCTCAGTCCTAGGTCTCACGAGGCCAGCTCTGTCTGGCTGACATCTAAGGGCAAGTTTTCAAATGAGCAGCTGGGCAAGATGAGCTACAGTTGCTTCCCCTATGTACATGGTCAGCCTGGCTGGATGCCCAGACCACCACATACCTGGGCAGCATGAAAATCTTATCATGAATTCCCACTTTCCTGTGATCTGAGTAAATAAAAAAGAAGAGCCTGATGTTGTTTTAGCTACTGTACCAGGCTGGGGAGGGCTGAGACCCTGGGCTTCCAGCTCAGTGGCTGGTGTTAATTCCAAGTGAATGAGTGGAGCTGTGGAATTTCTGTGCCAGCTCCCTCTTTCTTTGTGCACTCAACTGAAGGGGCTCACTTGTGTGAGAGGGCTCTGCTGGAGTCACCACATCCATCACCCTCTGCTGCTGCCAATGCAGGGATCTGCTGGTCTCGGTCTGGAAGTGAGTCTTGGCTGCAGCAGAGTACAGCAAATACTCTTGGGCTTTGTGACATACTCAGTGCCTCTCACCCTTCATCTGCATCCATCCGGCATTCTCAGTTCCCAAGTGAGCCCAGGAAAATGAGGATTTGGTATATCCCTTCCTCCCAAAGGCTCCAATGCAGTCTTGATGCAGCTGTCAGTCTTCAGCAGCAGCACTGGTGCTGTTACAAAGCTCTTGACAGCATTACAAGTGGCAGTGATACAGCAGAAAGAGTATTGAAATGGGTGCAGAGGAAGACTGCATGGCTTCTGAGAAGGGACAAGATGCCATGAGCCAGACACTAACAGATCCTGCAGGGAGGTGGCACAGCTGGCAGTGAGCACAGGGAGCTGGTGGATGGGACCGCAGGTGGGCTGGGCAGGAAGGTGCTCAGTGGCTCTGACCTCGCAGCTCCACGTGCCAGCCAAACCTGCCAGCCCCAGCAGGTGCCTGGGCTGAGTGTGCTGAGAGCAAGGCCATACTGGGCAGGGTTTGCTGGAGCCAAACAGGCCAAGAATGACTTGTCAACCAGAAAAAATGCCAAGTGAGGGAGAAGGTTGTTCTTGGGCCACGGAGTATGTCTGACCCAGCAAAGAGCATTGCATTTGGGAGAGTTACAAGGCTCCTGGCACACAAGCAGGTCAGCACTGCTCTGTGGTGGGGATTTGGCCCGTGGCAAGTCTTTTCCTGTGTTCTGAACCCCCTTCTTGGGGGCAACCAGCGTTTTTTGGCAGGGGTTATGCCTCACCAACTTGCTCTGTTCTCTCTCCTCTGCTGCTTCTTCCAGCAATGTAGTTGAGGGTCTCCTCCTTGGCAGCCGCAGAGCTAGTCCCAGACATCTCTAACAGGCCATTATGCCAGATGTGTTCACTGCTTTTGGAAGAAAATAGAACTGATTAACACCTGAGCTGGTGCACAAGGCTCGTTAAGGAATATTAACGAGCACACGCTGATTTGGAGAGCAGTTCTCACCATGCTGTCAAACACATATGTTGGTTGGGTTCTTGGGAGGCTGGATGGCCTGGGGGGTGGCCATTGTTACCAGTCTTCCTAGTTAGGCTGCCACTTCAGATCTGGGCCAGGCTATGTTAAAAAGAGACATTTGCTTTAGTTCCTGTGAATGATGCGCTGTTGGTATCACTCATCGCCTAGGAGACAATACCCACATCCCAGGAAGGCTTGAACTTGTTTCTTCAGCATTGGTTGTCTCCCATCAGCCCCAACAGCTCCTGAGCACTTCACAGTACATTGCTGGTTGTGGCTGCAGATCAGTGATTGCTGCTAAAGGAAAGGCTGTGTTGCATTATGGATAGATATTGGGGTTGCCCAACATTCTAGAAATGGGGTTTTGCTAAAGCTCAGAACAATTCCCTTTGTTCCGCACAAAATTTTGTGCTTTGCTTTCTTTATCACAGATGATGTGCTAACAATAACAAGTTTGTTGTGCCTATACCTTGGAGTCAGACTTTTGTCCTCATGAGTATGGGAAGCAGCATCACAGAGCCGTAAAACAGCTCCCTGCATTGTCCCCTTAGCCAGCATGCCTGAGAGCGCTTACTGTGACATCTGTTTTGGAGCTGGAGTCTTGAACGTCCCTGGTGAAGCAGGCTGAGCTATCTGAAATGCTCCCTGAGGATCTTTGCTGGTGGTATGTCAACAGGAATACGCTGAGAGGAATTCAGCTGGAAGGGTCAACACTCCAACGTGCTCCCTGCAGATGCCTGCAGAGCCAGTTGGGAAAGGCTCCTGGGCTTGCTGGGGGAACAGAAATGGTTGGACCCGGCAGCTGCTCAGCTGGGATCTCACTGGCTACCCATGTGTTGGAGCTTCTGGAGAGCAGCGCTGCTCCTGCCAGAGATCTTCATCCAGGGGACTGCCCGGGCTGTCTGTGGGCAATAGCACGGATCACCATGGTTCACATGGGCAGTGGGAAGGTGATGAGTGTGAGCTAATTGTTGTAACTTTCCCTTTCCAGTGTGAGCTGTGTCCTGTCCCAGCCAGGCTCTCTATCAAAGGTCTGGTGCCCCTGCACAGCCCTTGCCTCTGCTCTGTTTCCCTGAGCCCACAGCTGGCACTGTCCCTCCTGCAGCGGGCATGGGAGCCTGGTTTGGCAGGGAGCTGGGCTGCGCTGCCAGAGCAGCTGGTAACGCTGCTCTCAGGCTATCACACTGCTGTCATCAGCTCTGAAATTCCTGTAAACTACAGACTGTCAATCCAGCTGTTTTCTGGCAAATTAGGTGTGAAGTGGTCAGCTGGCTCCCCAGTCTGGGAAAGGTAAATTTTTCAGTATTCCCCCAGGAAAAAAGGACAATTGTTCATCAACCTCTTCTGCAGGAAAGAAGACCCTGCTTTCCCAGTCCACTGTTTCTTCTCCTCTACCACCACTTCTGCTGCAGCCTTGAGTGGAAGTGATGGAAACTTGGTGCATTTGCGCATGATGTAGGGATGTTTTGGGGTGGATGGTAGTAACCCTTTTTGTTAACCCTTTCTGTTTTTCCTCCAGTGCTCACCCGGCGTCAGAGAGAGGCAAGAAATAAAGCTGCCAGTGGTAAAAGCAGCCCACCATCCTCGGACATTGACAAGTAAGTAAGTATGCCTGCTCCTCCAAGATTATTTCTGTGGTTCTATACTAGCTTGACTATGGATGTCTTTATTCCTGTACAAATGCTGGCTGTTGGCCTTATAACAGTGTTTCCCTAAGAAATTACTTTTCCTCAGTGCCTCTTGTTGCAGTGCTGGCTATATTTAAGCCAAAGCAAGAGGAATTTGCTGTTCTTAGATTGTTTATTTTTGCACTGATTTCCTTTCAGCCCAATCCATGACCGGTCAGGGCCGCATGGCTGCTGGGGGGGAGCTGGAGCTAAAATGGTGCTAACTCAGCCAGTTTCTGACGGGTGGTTTGAGCTTGGTAACCCCGGCAAAAGAAGAAGCCAGGACATGGAGGCTGTCAACATGGCACCTGTAGTGATATCCTTAATTAAATTAGACTTTCAGAATAGCAGTGGCTTTGTTTAATCTCTCTCCATGCAGCCCCTCCTCCTGCCACCCACACAAAGCATCATAAGAGAGGATCTGACAGTAAAATCCCTGCTATGGAAGCAATTTTGCTGTTACAAACAGTGGATGGCAACATCACTAATGGAATTAGGCTAATTATAGAGAGGACAGCTTCTGTTTAGACACATTATCTGGGTAATCAGTACTGACTGGAAAGAAAATACGGGAAAAAGTGCTGCAGAGTTTTGCTCGATGGGGGCTCTCCATATGCATTTTAGAGCCTGGGGTGTTTCACTCAGAGAGTACCACTATCAACCTGAACACTATGTTGCTGGGGCTGGTCCCTGGGGCTTTGTCTCTTCTTGGAGATAGTCTGTTCCTGAATGCAGCTTCCCTCCTGAAGAGCCAGTGTCCTCTTCTGCAGGATACAGTCCCTGCTGAGAGCTGGTGTGGGAGTGAGTGTAGCTGTGCAAATCTATGCCTGACCTTCATCTCCTTTCACCCAGAATAATCTTCTTCCAAAGAACACTCAGTTGTCCTGCGTGAGCCTGAGCATCTTCCACCCAAACGAGGGGGTTTGAGAAACAGGCTGAGGCAACCCCCCCAGCAGGAGCATGTGCTCTGCAATTCCTCTCCCTGCATGGCATGATGTAAAATGGAGACAGTGCAGAGAAAGGCTTGATTTACTAGTCAGACAAGTTCATCCAGCCCTGGTAAAATGTCTCTCTGATTTAACACACTTGGTTTACTTTTCAGGCAGAATTTAACTCCCCTTTGCAAAGCCCTTGCACTTCATTTCTGTAGATTTTGACAGGGTGCTTTATGTCTGGGGAAAAATCAGTGGTGTTTCAGATAGTTAGATGAGCAGATTTGATTACTGTCCCGCTGCTGCAGCAGCAGGATACAGAGGAACAGGCAGGGAAAACTGATAATCACTCAGTCTTTGCGATTGGTGCCAGCCTGACCCCACTGAGCGAGACTGGATTTGGTGACACGTCTTCTCCACGGCATGGCCTGGAGAGGAGAGTCACCACTGGTGTCTGGGAGCCTGGTGCAGGGTGAATCCTAATGCAGTGCTCTGTCCTTTGCTGCCTGGCAGGTGTGAGAAGTGCTACCTCTGTAAGTCACTGGTGCCACTGCTGCAGTATCAGAGGCACGTGGACAGCTGCCTTCAGGCTGCTAGGCAAGCTCAGGGAACCAGGAGGCTGCGAAGAGCCAAGGTGAGGGGGTGACCCTGCACACCATCCCCTTTGCTTTGTGCTGGGTCTGGGGCTGGGTTGGCAGCAGGAGCCGTTTCCCTGGGTGGCAGGGATGAGCTGACCTGATGTAGGATTACCTGTCCCTGTGGGCCACTGTGGACAGAGAACTCACTCCCTCCTTGCCACGCCGGTCTGCGAGAGCAGCGGCCGGTCCCAGGGGTGAGCTAATCCAGCAGAGCTGCCAGCAGCCTCTCCAGCGGGCAGGCAGCCAGCGCTGTGCTGCTGCCAGCCAGCACCACTCAGTCCTGCAGCCTCCCTCGGCTGGATGTCGGTGGAGTGGAGGCCAGCGTCAGGATGACAAACCTATCCGGATATCCACAAGCCCATTCCCACGGGGAAGGCTTCAGAGCCAGAGCAGGGGAAATTGCTCAGTGCTGGGAGCGAACAGCAGCGTCCCAGGAGAACTGTGGGGGAGTGAGTGTGCTGGAGGTGTGCTGGGTGTGGGGAACGTGCCTTGCTAGAGGAGGTGGGAGGCAGGGGCGTGGGTGGCAGCTGGCTCACAGTCACTCACCAGGTGTTAGCCCCCACCTTGCTTTTTCCTGCTTGTGGCAGTCTCAGGGGAGCACAGAGGGTCCTTCCAGGTCTTCCTGCTGGCTCCTGCAGGCAAAACCCTCGTGCTGCAGCTTTGCCTGCGCTCAGAAATGTGATTCACGGCATGAAGATGCAACATGATGTCTTAGTTTTGTATAATCCCTTAAATCCATCACAGACCTCGGCCCTTTAGGGATTCAGATGCAAATGATGAGATTTCTGGTGGATGATTTTGGCTGGGATTCAGCTAAGCACTGTGTGGTTCAGAGTACCACAGGGTATGGCTTCTCCTGCATGTGACCAGCTCTGTGGGGGCTCTTTGATTCTGTCCCTGTGCCCCACAGCTGGCTGGTGTGTGGGTCCTGCAAGCAGGCACGAGCACAGGGTATGGGGAAAAGATGGTGAAGCCAGGGGGCTCTTTGGGAAGGCTCAGCAAGGCTCTGTTACCTCTGGCTCTGTCTTTTGCTGGGGTGCAGCTCACTGGGGAAGCCTGGGCATTGGCTGGGCCGTTCATTGCAAAGCTTCCTGATGGCACAATTGGGCTTGCAGTTTCCTGCAATATCCCATTTTGGGGTGATTTGCAGCTCCATTGCCACAGCGAGGATGCCAGTGCCTTCCAGAGTATGTGTGACCAGCATGGTTGCATCTTCCCAGGGGCAAAGAGAGGGCACAAGGTGTGTTCCTTGCCTGGCAGTGCCCTGAAGGCCCTTCCATCCAGCACCAAGCACCAATACCCTTGGACAGAGTGGGACAAATCTACTCTTGGACATGAAGTGCTGGGGGATGTGTTCCAGCTGTGTCAGAGCCCCTGATGCCCCCCTTTATCACAGCCCCGTGCTTGCTGGCTGGGCTTGAGGCTGGCATCCTGTACCCTGGCCTCCTTCTTTACCAGGTTCTGCTTGATTAGCTGCTCTCTGCTGCCTCTGCTTGAGCACTAGCTGGGCTGGGCACAGAGCAGTGCCCTTCCCACGGGTGGCTGGAGGCCCTGGATAAGCAGCAGTCCCTCTTGTCCCCAGCCTGACCCTGAGGGCTGGGGGAACAAGTGCCCACGAGGCCATCCTGGCTAAGGGGTTCCCTTGTGGCAGTGCTCTGATGGTGGTTCTCCTCTCCTTGGCAGGACACTGGAAGGCAGGAGAGAGGACTCCTCAGGATGCTGGAGCTCTCGGAGAGCAAGTCTGAAGGTGGAAAATGTTCTGTGCCAGCCTGGCTGGGTCAGGGCTGCTCTTTCCCAGCTCTCCTCTTTTGGTCCTGGCTCAGCCTGGGCTGTTCTGGGAGAGTAAATTCCCCTTGGAAGGGTCTGTTCTTTCTGAGGAGGCTGTGGGATTAGTTGGCTGTCAGCATTCCCCCACACACATTCCTGCCAGTACCCACTGGATTTGTGCCCACTGGACCCACACCAGAGCACACAGCCCTCGCAGGAATAGGGGTGTACTCTGAACCATTGCACCAAAACATGTCCAGCTTCCTGGGGGATGTGGGAGGTTTCTGCTGTCCCTGTCTGTGCACCAGCACTTCCTTCCATGGATCCAAGGGCAGGAGGAGAAGAGGGGGGAGAGGTGCTCTTGGCAGCACCCGTGGCTCACACAGGAGGGCTGACGTGTGCTTTTGTTGCAGGTGCTGACACGGAGACCCCCCTCACTGGATTAGGAGACCAACAGTCCTCTCCCACACTCTCAGCTGCTGATGGGGAGCTGTCAGCAGACAGCCCCATCTCCCTTCAGCACCGTCCTTTCCATGTCTCCCCTGCGAAACCCGGCATCTCCTTGGAAGCCATGGATGGTGTGGTGGACTCAGAGCTGCCCGTGGCTCTCCATGGAGGCATCCAGCAACGGCCCAAAGGCTGCCGCCGGAGAAGGCACAAGTTCTGAGGGTGGCAATGCTGCAGGGACCCCCGGCAGCTCCCTGTGCCCTAGCGAGGGTCTTCTTGGCACTGTATCCCTGCTTCACCTGCAGCCTTTGTCTCCTGCTCCCCTTTTATATGTTTTATACGACCTGTGCTGGGAGCGCTGGGTGGAGAAGTGACTGTGTGTTTTATAGGTGCCTGTGCAGCTTTGCTCTCTCTTACAGAAATGGAAATATATTTATGTATGTTTTTATGAAACTGCAGCACCACGGCAGAGCTGTGCTGGCTTTCTCTGGGGAAGGGGAGGGCACTTGTGGGAGGAGAGGAGGAGCAGCAGAGGTGGGTCCCAAACCCGGGCCTCTCCTGGAGCTGGGGTTGGTGGGGGGGCTCAAGGTAGAGGGCTGCAGTGTCCTGTGCTCTGTGCAGCAGCACAGCACTAACATTCCCAGCCGGGATGGCAGAGGGCACCTTGGTGCCAGCTGACAGCCGCAGTCAGCGGATGCAAGGACCGGAGGAGTCACGGCCGCGGTGTCCCCGTGTCCTTGGTGGCTTTCCCTGTCCCTAGGCGGCTTGGCCGTACGCCCGCTCCCCGGGGCAGCGGGGCTTTGCCTGCCTCGCACCGAGCCTCGGAGGGATCTGCTCTGCGAGAGCATCCTCACGGGGAACGAGGGAGGGCGGTCCGTGTGTAATTAACGGGACGGGCTGGTGCTCGTTAAACCGCGGGCGTTGTGCCGCACTGCCGCCCGGCCCGGAGCGCGGAGCGGCCCCTCCCGCGGGCGGGGCCCGGAGCGCCGCCGCTCATTGGCCGCGGCGGGGCCGGCTCGCGGCGCGGCGACCAATGGCAGCGCGGGGCGCGGCTGTTGCCAGGGGGACGGCGGCAGCAACGGCCCCGCCCGCGCCGGCAACGGGCCTGCACACCGGGCTCGTACACCGGCCCCACACCACCGGGCTCGTACACCGGCCCCGGTCACCACCGGCCCCACACACCGGCCCCACACCACCGGGCCCGCACACCGGCCCCACAACACCGGCCCCACACCACCGGGCCCGCACAGCGGCCCCACACACCGGCCCCACACACCGGCCCCTGCCCCGCCGCCATGGACAGCCGCAGCTCCCGGCCCGGGTCCCAGGACGGCCGGTTCGGCGCGCCGGTCCGAGCAGGCCAAAGGCGGAGTCTGGGCGCGCAGGAGCAGGCCAGCCGGTACGCGGACCGGTGAGCGGCTCCTGCCCTGCGGACCCCGCTGTGGGGCCGGGGATGGGGCGGCGCAGCTTCCCCGGGTCCCTCGGGCTGCTGCAGGGGGGAGACATCAGCCTCTGGCGTCTTGCAGATTGCGGGGACCCTCTTCTACCACCGCCCCCATGCTCGGCCCTATGACCGTGATGGGGCAGACCTGCCTCCTCCACGACCGCAGAGGCAGTGTGAAGCTAATGCACAAGGACGAAAGTATGGACCCCTCATGGAGCATGGATGTAGACAGCAGGTGGGAGCAGAGCTGCTACAGACACCCCAGCCCCTCTGTGTGCCTGGACAAGGGCAGGCATTTCTCCTGTCCTGCAGGCCAGAGCTCAGTGGGTGACACGCCACCTCCCTCTGTGCAGGTTCTTAGGAAACACTCAGAATCAGCACCGTGATAGCTCCACAGCCACACCGGTAAGGCCCATCCCTGCTCCAGTCATTCCATGCCCTTAGCCTCTGCCCCTCTGCACTAATGAATCATCCCCAGATACAACGAGCCCTGCGATCACTCGGCATCCCACTGGAGAGGCTGCATATTATGAAGGGCCACATGATGCAGGACATGTGCAAGGGGCTGAGCCGCCAGACACACGCACAGGCCAAAGTGCGGATGCTGCCCACCTACATCTGCTCCACTCCCAATGGCACTGGTGAGGCAGCCCAGCCTGAGGATGAACTGTTCTGCTATTGGCAGCCCTGCACATCTCACTGGAGTTTACCCTGGGGGTGCTGGGAGGGGTAAACCTTCTTGGATTAGTTATGGGGTCCATAAGCTTCTCCTCTGCCACTCCCCAGTGCAGGGGCAGTAGCCAGAACCTTGTTCCCTTGGCCCCTCTGAGAGTCTCAGGCTCTCAGGAGTTTCCCCCATGAGTGAGTGACTGTCCCTGGGACAGGGCAAGGAGCAGATTTTGGGAGATCTGCCACAGGGAACGTCTCTGCCTGACACTGCCTCTGTTCCCCCATAGAGAAGGGCAACTTTCTGGTGGTGGAGCTGTGCCAGAACCAGGTTCGGACCCTGTTGGTGACCCTCTACGGAGATGGAAACATGAGCCCCCAAATGATGTACAAGATCTTTGACATGCCAGAGGGCATCATGCAGGGCGAGGGGGAAGCGGTATGAGGAGGCCATGGCAAAGGGTGGCTGGTGCTGGGCTGCCCAGCATCATGGGGGCTCGGCAGGGCTCCGGGCTGGTGCTGGAGCTCAAGGCTGCCTTCCACAGCCTGGGTACTGAGCAAGGCAAGCAGCCCTTACCCTCAGTCATGACTTTGCAGCTCTTTGACTTCATTGCACAATGCGTGTCCCAGTTCCTGGCCGAGACCATCAGCTCTGACACCAACAGCTCTGACACCAACGGCTCTGAGCTATACCTCCCCTTGGGCTTTGTGTTCCCCTTCAGCTGCCGGCAGACACAGCTGGACAAGGTAAGGGGGAGAGCCCCGTCCCAGGCTGTGACCACAGCACAGCAGCAGTGGAGAGAGGTGGTGGTACACCTCTGGTGCCAGAGGTCAATGGCTCTGCCACGTGCTCTCCACAGGCAGAGCTCCTTTTCTGGTCCAAGGGCTTCAGCTGCAGTGGCGTGGTGGGGAAGGACGTGGTGCAGCTGCTGCAGGCAGCCATTGATAAGCAGATTAACCAGAATAAGCAAGGGGAGGAGGAGGCTGGTGGCGCTTGGCTGTCCTCATGGAGGGGCAGGAAATCCTCTCAATCTACTCCTGGCCAGCCCTACCGTGTGGAAGTTGTTGCCCTGATTAATGACACTGTGGGCACCATGATGACCTGCAGCATAGAGGGGAGAGCCTGTGAGGTTGCCATTGTTGCAGGTGAGACGTGGGCACCGCGTGTGCCACGGTGGTGGGTCGGGGGGGCCGTGCTGGTGCTCAGCCCCATCACTCCTGCAGACAAGGGCTCCAACTGTTGCTTCATGGCCGAAGCATACCTGGTGGAAACAGCAAAGGAGACCAGCGGGCGGATGTGTGTCAACACTGAGTGGGGCTGGTTTGGGGATGACGGCACCCTGAATGACATCTTCACACCCTATGATGAATCTGTGGATCAGGAATCTTCCAACCCTGGGGAGAAGAGGTACTCCTTCTCCCCCAGAAAGGACAGGCTCCCCATCTATCCCTGAGCAGGGCAGGCTCCACCAACAGGAGCACACATTCCCCTGCAATGCTCCTGGGTGCTCTTAAAGAGCCAAGGGGTGCTGCTAGGGAGGCATGACTGACTCCCATGTGGGCTCAAACCCGTGCAGGTTTGAGAAGTTGGTGGGCACCTTGTACATAGCGGAGATTGTCAGGCACGCACTGATTGCCCTGACTGCTGAGAAATCTATCTTCACTGGGACCAATGCTGCTGTCCTGAAGGAGAAGGGAGTGTTAACAATGCAGAATGTTCAGGAGATCGTCAAGTGAGTGTCTGAGGACCAGGAGCTGCCACGGGTGGGAGGATAGGGTGTGATGGATGGGTGTTCCTGGCTGCGGGCTGGTGAACCTGCAGGTTGCTGCAAGGCTGTGGTCTGCCTTCTAGCAGTGAGGACGGCATAACTGAAGTTAAGAGGATTCTGGAGGTTCTGGGGCTGCAGCCAAGTGAGCGGGATTGCGGCCGGGTGCAGCAGATCTGCCGGGCAATAATGGGGCGTGCTGCCTCACTCCACGCCACTGGGCTGTCTGCAATTCTCAGCTACATGTGCCAGACCCGGGAATTGGAGAGGCTCACGGTCAACGTGGGGGTGGAAGGAGAATTGTTCACGGGCTACGCCAGGTGATGAGGAACACAGGGCTCCCAGTGGGGTGCTACCCCAGTGGGGTGCCTCACACCTAGCCCATGCTATCCTCTTCATCCTCGGCAGGTTTGAGGAGATCCTACTGAGTGTGTCAAGGCTACTGTCCCCTGAGTGCATGGCCACCCTCGTGCCCTCGAGAGATGGCTCTGGGCGAGGGGCGGCCATGGTGACAGCAGTGGCTTTGCGTCTGGCAGCCCAGCGCCGTGCGGTGGACGAGGTGCTGGCCCCGCTACGGCTCAGCCGTGATGACCTGGAGAAAGTGCAGGCACTGATGAGGCAGGAGATGGACCGCGGCCTGTGTAAGGAGACCAATGCCACTGCCTCTGTCCGCATGCTGCCCACTTACGTTTCTCACACACCTGATGGCACAGGTAAGGGACAGGGACACTGGCAATGGGGCGCTGAGCAGGCTGTGGCCCTGCTAATGCACTGTGCTGGCTCCCTGCAGAGCAAGGCGACTTCCTGGCACTGGACCTGGGGGGGACCAATTTCCGTGTGCTGGTGGTTCGCATAAGAGAGGAGGGCATCAGCATGGCCAGCGAGATCTACGTCATCCCTGCTGCCATCATGCAGGGCACTGGTGAGGAGGTGAGGCTGAGGACCTGTGGCTGGGGCGAGGACATGGGCATTGCCTCCCTACTTGCTCTCCATGGGGCCATGATGGGGCTGGGAGAGGCCCCCCCAGCACTGCCCCAGCCTAGGCCGTGCTGACAATGGCCACTATCCACAGCTCTTTGACCACATCCTGGACTGCATCATAGACTTCCAGATGAAGCAGAAGCTGATGACACACATGCTGCCTCTCGGCTTCACCTTCTCCTTCCCCTGCAAGCAAGTGGGCCTGGATAAGGTGAGGGGGTGACTCCAGCACCGGGACGGTGGGAACGACCTCAGGATGTGTGCTGCCCTGGCCCCTGATCTGCCACTCTTGCAGGCATTGCTGCTGACCTGGACCAAAGGCTTCAGCGCCTCAGGCTGCGTGGGAGAGGACATTGTCCAGCTGCTGCGGGATGCTGCCAAGCGCAAACGGGTAGGGAATGTCTGGTGGCCTGTCCCTGTCCCCAGGGTAGGGGGACTTGCATCCAGACAGTGTCAGCCCCAGGATCTATCTGGGTGCCACTAGACCACGTGTCCTCATCTCCTATTTGGCAGCACTTAGGGATGCAGGTGGTGGCTCTGGTCAACGACACGGTAGGAACCATGATGGCCTGTGGTTATGATGACCCCAGATGTGAAATCGGCCTCATTGTGGGTGAGGAGCACCTCTGCATCCAGGAGATCCCCCATTTCCTCACCACCCCTCTGCCCCACATGGCATGGCCACGTGCCTCTGCCAGAAGTGTGATGGGGGTGACACCAGCATGGGGCCTGCAGGGACAGGGACCAATGCCTGTTACATGGAGGAGATGAGGAACGTGGGCACTGTGGAGGGGGACGAGGGCCGCATGTGCATCAACATGGAGTGGGGGGCCTTTGGGGACAACGGCTGCCTAGACCATCTCTTCACCCACTTTGACAAGGTGGTGGACGAAAGCACCATCAACCCGGGCAAGCAGAGGTGGGTGAGGGCCCTGGGGCAGAGGGGGCTGGGAGCGGGTGGCTGTGCCTACCTGTGGCTGTGCCTTGGGTAGGTTTGAGAAGCTCATCAGTGGCATGTACCTGGGCGAGATCGTGCGTCAGATCCTGATGGTAATGGTAGAGAAAGAGCTCTTGTTCCAAGGAAAACCCTGCCCCAAACTCCAGACCAAGGATATCTTCAAGACCAAGTTCCTCTCTACCATCGAGCTGTGAGTGTTGGGCTCCCGTGGGCTCCCTGAATCCAGGGTGGGGGTATCAGAACACCGGGAGAGAAGCCAGGTTACACTGATGTGGCACAGACAGGGCGATGCTGGAGGGATGGGGACAGTGATGGGGTTGGGGGCTCTGCTGCTAACGGTGGCACTGGTCCGGAGCAGCAATGGACTGGCCCTGGGGCAGATACGGACCATCCTGAACGAACTGGAGCTCGACGCCACCTTCGAGGACAGTGCGCTGATGCGGGAGGTGTGCCAGACCGTGTCCCTGCGCGCGGCCCAGCTCTGCGCTGCTGGCTTGGCTGCTGTGGTGGAGAAGATGCGGGAGAACCGAGGCCTGGACCAACTGTCTGTCACTGTTGGGGTGGATGGCACCTTGTACAAGCTGCACCCCTGGTGAGTGGGGCAGCAGGCACCCATGGGGCATCCTTGCCCTACGAAGGGGTCTGTGGTGGGCGGCATGGTGCGCATAGGGTGGGAGCATCAGTCCTCACCCTCCCCTTCTGTCCTGCCTAGCTTCTCCAGCAACCTCCAGAAGACACTGAAGGACCTGGCACCCAAGTGCGACGTGACCTTCCTGCTATCAGAGGATGGCTCAGGGAAAGGGGCCGCGCTTGTGGCAGCTGTGGCCTCTCGTGCTGCCAATGCCATGGAATAGCCACCACTCCAATAAAGCTCTTTGGTCTGCACCTCCATCTTCTGGGGGGACCATGAGGGGCGTGGGGCAGCGCATGGCCGGGCACAGCCCCACGTAGCAATATATATCGAATTTATTTACATTCACGTCCGGCAGACCCCCCGCCCGCGGCACCGCTATGTACATAAGGCCAAGTGTAAATACTTGAATGCACTTAATACAGAATTAAAAAAATGGGCTTTACACAACACGGCACGGGGCCCGGGGCCGCCTGGCCCCACACGCAGACACCACGACGGCACCGCACGCACGACGCACACCCAGTGCCCCCCAGTCCTCCACCATGGGGCTCCGGGACCCCCAGGGCTGGGCTGAGTCCCGCCGCCACAGTGCTGGAGGGGCCTGACTGCCACGGGGCAGGTGCATCCTGCCCTCCCAGGGGCGCCAGGTCGCCCTCCTCGTGTGCTGTGGGGCAGGAGGAGCCTGGTGGGCCAGCCAGGGCCCCCCTCAGCCCCATGGTGGTGGTCCCCTGGGACCCGCCAGGCTCAGCACTCAGCCTCAGAGAAGAGGGCACCGTCCTGCTTGCCGACCTCGGCCACGGCGGCAGCCAGCTGGGAGAGGTTGCCATTGGGGAAGTGCCGTGCTTCCCACAAGTTGAGGATCATGGCTGTGGGGCTGGCCTTCGAAGCGAAGAAGCTGAGATGGCTGGAAAGGGACAGAGGGACCATGTCAGGGCACAGAGATAGCTCCACATCCCATTATCAACCCCATGCTAACTTCACCTTGTTCAGCAGCCCTCTACTGGGATCTCATTCCAGCATCCATCCATAGGTGCAGGATGAGGCCTGAACCCCTGTCCCCATCCACCATGCCACCCCATCCCCAGCACTATCCTCAGTCTGCATTACCTGTCAAGGTTGAGCTTTTGTGCCAGTGTCCTCCAGTCGGCTCCCCGTGTGCCTGGCGGGTCCAGGCTGCTGATGATCTTTTGGCGGATGAGGAAGGGGATCTTGAAGGCACTGGGGCCCACCAGAGCTGGGGTGCCCACCTCGTCGGGGACCAGCCAGTCTGAAAACCTTGTGTCCTAGGAGAGAGCACAAGCAGGGAGGGAAAAGGATGTGAGGCAATCCTATGGGCACCCCCAGGAGTGGCCCAGTCCTGCCCTCACCTTGGCGATGTTGAAGTTGACAGTGAAGCTCTGCCCATCTCCCTCCACCTGCCAGACCCAGATCTTACAGGCCAGCTCACAGGTGCTGGTGCTCAGGCGCTCCAGGGTGAAGGTGCAGTGCAGGAAGGGCTGCAGCCCGCTCCAGATGTGGTAGAAGGGGATCTCCTGCGGTGGGGTGACAGAGCTGGGTGTGTCAGAGTGGCAGGGACACCTCCCTACACCTCTATCCCCATCCCCACACACCGGCCAGACTCCTCACCTGGTAGCTGGCCAGGAGCTTGCTCTTCCAGAGGGAGCTGGGCATATCATGGATGGAGAGGCGCAAGTTGTGGTAGCTGTCCTTAAAGTGCAGCACCCGGGGCGCTCCGATCAGCTGCCCTCCCAGCTGCTTCTCCAGCTGGATCACCTCCTGCCAGCACAAGCAGCAGTCAGGCAGGAGATGCCTCACACCAGGAGCACAGCTCTCGCTCCATGGGATGGGCAGGTTGGGGACCCCGGTACCTTGAGGACGTCCTGCGTGTCACTGAGGCAGTAGACACGGATGTTGTACTCCAGCGAGGGGCAGGCGGCTGGCGCAAACAGGACCAGCTTGAGGCGCTTGGAGGCCGCCATGCTGAGGGACTCCCCGACCAGGGCAAAGCGCCCCAGCTGCTCCGTGAACACGTAGCAAGCCTGCGCTTCCAGCTGGCAGTAGTACAGCTCTGTGCACGGCTCAGCGCCCAGCTGCAGCACGTCCTACGGCACCCAAGCAGAGATGCAGCTCAGCCGCGGCCGTCCCTCCTCCATCCCTGAATCCCCTCGCCCCTGCTCACCTCCCACGTGCCCTCGCACGACTGCTTCTTCAGCCGGATGCTCCAGTTCTCAGCACTGGCTTCCACGCAGTGCCCCATGGCCAGGATGGCGGGGCGGGTGAGGAGGACCCCGGGGGGACCACAGCTGACGATGGGGCTCAGCAGCGTCTGGCAGCCGGCCAGGGGCAGCCTGGGGCAGCGATGGGGGAGCTGAGTAAGGACAGAACCCCCTCCAACAGCCCCGTGCCCCAGCAGCCCCAGCACCTACCTCACCTCCTCCTGCTTGTGCAGGGTCAGGTAGACCTCATAGATCTTCCCCCGCGGGATGGCATCGGGTGGGATGAGCAGGCTGATCCCTGGGTGGGAATGGGGGTGCAGGCAGGGGGTGAGCCCCATGAGGACCCTGCCTGGCCTGGGCAGTGCTCTGGAATCCCCACCCCGCCGTACCTGTGTTGGGGATCATGAGCCGCCCCCCCAAGAAGTTGAAGGTGCCATAGGCCATGTTGTTGGTGCCGCGGGGCAGGGAGCGGAAGTAGCTCTGCGTGGAGAGCCGGGCCACGAAGTCGGCACCCTCGGCAGCGGGCGAGCTGTGGTGCAGCGTGTGCCGTCCAGCACCCAGCGGGCTCAGCAGGTGCCCATTGGGCAGCTGGAGCTTGGCAGGGCCGTCCTGGCGTGGGCAGAGCGAGCCCTGGTAGGTCATGGTGGTGGTGCTGAGGTCTGGCTGGATGGTGAGCAGGCTGGGGTTGTCTGCAGCACAGAGCAAGCGACTGTGGTGCCGGGGCAAGGCGGAAACAGGACGTCCCCAGCAATGGTACACGGGCACGGTCAGCTCGAGAGGGCACGGAGCACACAGCCCCTGCCCCATAGCGAGGAGCCCACAGGACACAGCCACCACCCTGGGGATCTGACCCTATGTGGCACAGAGCACTGACCCCACAGTCAGGGACTCTAAGATGCAGAGTTCCTGTCCCTAGGTAAGGGATCCCATAAGGCAAAGAATCAGCTCAAGACCAAGGACCCCACAGGGCATGGATGGGCATATCATCCAGGGGTGCCCTGTAGCACACAGCCCCTGCCCAGAGATCCCCTGGCAGGTATGGCCACCTGCAGGTCCAAGGGACACCATGTCCCAGTGTGGGTGCACTATCCCTGCAACACTCACTCACCAGCCTTGCTGGGTTTGATGCTGACGGGCTGGAAGCCGGCGGTGAGGATGGAGGAATCGGCCACATCAGCGTCCAGGCCCCCCTTCTTGCGGCAGTACACCAGCACCCCCACCAGCAGCAGCAGCACCAGGCACACGGCCACGGCCACCAGCCCCACGTACAGCGCCACGTCCTCTGCGCCGGGGGCAGCTGTTGGGGGCAGGCCATGAGCACACACGGTCACCCCCTGCTCCCCTCTCCCAGGGGACAGCCCTGCCATCCCCACCGTGCTCACCGTGGGTGCAGAGCTCAGAGGTGCAGTTACGGGTGTCCAGCTCGGGGCCGTGACAATCCCGGCCTCCGTTGCGTGGCGCTGGCTCCGAGCACTCGCGGCTGCGCCAGTGGGTGCATTCAGCCCCACACTCCGACCATTTGCTCCACTCCGACCAGGCGCCGTCCACTGCAGGCACAGCCTGGGGTCAGCGCCCTGCTGCCACCCCCCTTCCCTGCCCCGGGGCCGGCAGAGACGGACACACAGGGGAATTGGAGGACAAGACATCTGGTGGGGACACGGACTGCGATGGGCGCAGTGGGGAGTGCAGCATCGGCACGACGGGGCGGTGGCGGTGCCCCGAGCAGGGCAGATACCTGGGCAGAGGGTGGTGCAGGCGGTTTTCTGCACGTTTTGGCCCTCACAGAAAGCACCCCCATTGAGGGGTGTGGGGTTGGTGCACGTCCGGCTCCGCTTCTGCCAGCCCCGTCCACAGCTGGTGCTGCAGCCTGACCACTGTGTCCACGTCGACCAGCCGCCGTTCACTGGGTGGAGAGGGACCTGTCAGCACCCTGCCGCTAAGGGGACGCAGGGAGGGACAGGACAGGGAGAGTGACACCAGGGCAGCATGGTGGGGACTGGCGTGGAGGGGCCGTACCGTAGACAATGATGGCAGCAGAGGCGCTGCGGCGACGGGCCACGATGTTTTTAGCCACGCAGGTGTAGTTGGCGGTGTCGGCCAGGCGGGCCTGACGCAGCACCAGGCTGTGCTCTGGCGTCACGTAGACGTTGGCATCCAGTTCCGGGTCCACCAGCTCCTCGTTGCGCAGCCACTCCACCTGTAGGGCACAGGGATGTCACTGGGTGCCCGCCTGGGATCACACGCATCATTGCCCTGGGTGAGGGGGATCCTCAGCCACATCCCGTCCTACCCAGCTGCGGGGACCCACCTCGGCGGGGGGGATGCCCTCGGGAGGGCGGCATGGCAGCACGATGCCCTGCTCAATGGAGACCTCCCTGGCTGTCGGCTCCTGCTCGAAGTTCTTGCGCAGATCTGGGGAGGCACAGGGGTGAGATGGGGGGCTGGGGCCAGCGCCCCGCGCTCTGTCCAGACACCTGCAGACACTCACAGGCGATGCGCACGAAGGCCTTCTGGCTCTTGGTGGTGCCGGAGGAGCTCCAGGCCACGCACTGGCACCAGTACTCCTCCAGCCCAAAGATCTTCTCCACTTGCTGACGGGTGACCTCGATGCGCACTTCCATCACTGGCAGCCCTGGGACCGGACAGTGGCACGTCACACTGGTATGCCGGGAGCTGTCCCTGCTGCCCCAGCCCCAGGCAAGCCCCACCAAGAGTGGCACACGTGGCTTCCCAGGAGTGGGGCTGGCACCGCCGCTCCTGCTGGCGCTCACCAGTGCCGCGGTCGGTGCTGTGCTGCGTGACGTGGTCGCCTTGGTGCACCCACTCGCCATTGCACTTGAAGTAGATCTGCGTGGCAGGGGTGGCACGGCAGGCCAGGCTCACTGCCTTGTTCTTCACGATGTAGACATCCTCCGGCTCCAGCTGGAAGTGTGGCAGCAGGTCCGAGGATGCGCCAGATGCTGGGTTGGCCACGGTCGCGCTTTGCTGAGCACCTGTGGGGAGATGGGGCTCGGCCACCTCCACGTGCCCTGGCTGGGACGTCACCCACGCCAGACAGCCACATGCTAGTGGGCCTGTGCGTCCCCACTGTCCCTTCCAGCAGCAGTGCAGCAGCCCTCTCCCACCCTGCCATCCATCAGGGAAAGCAGCCACACAGTGGCTGCGCCCGCTGAACCTTTGCCGATCCCTCATGTCCGCACTTAGCACTAATGAAAAGGAAATGTAGTGTGACCAACAAGGGCCATCGCTCACGCCTCCAGGGCGCCTGCCACCCCCTTCTCCACCACGCTGTGAGGCACTGACCAGGGGCCACATCCTGCTCTTCTGCACCCCAGAGTGGCACAGGGATGCTGGACAAGCCGTGGTGACATGACAGGGTAGCACAGCAGTGCGCCCTGTCCTGTGTCACTGACACCCGTGTGGGGTCTGGCTGTCCCCAGGGTGGTGAGGATGGTTCAGTGCTGGACACACAGAGCCCCATGGGGACAGCAGTGCTGGGGACATGACACATGCCACAGTCCCACAATATCCACACGCCCCAACCCAGACAAGGCCAGGTGTCTCTTCTGCCCCCACCCACCAGCGTCTGCTGCGGAAAGAGTTAATAAACCAGGGCCCTAAATAAGCATTTGATTAACAAACGATAAAATAGCGATTGTGTCACTGAATGAAGCTGTAATTGCTGCTGCTAATTGGCTGGTTAGGATTTAATAAGCAATTAAATGGGATGGAATGCGCAGTAATTAAGTACCTTCGTTTGGCAACCACCAGCCACTCCCCATGTGCCCGTGGGACCCCACGGCCTGTGCCCACCCCGGCTGGCCGCCTGCGTGACGGGAACGCGAGTGACACGGGGGTCCCTTGGGCCCTGCCTGAGCCCCAGGGAGGCTCCAAGCCCCGCCGCTCCCCCCAGCCGGGCAGTGGGGGCCGAGGAGCCCACAGCGCTGCCCGCCGGGACGGGCAAGGTGCGGCAGCTAATTTACGCGGGGAAGATAAACGGCGACCATAACGCGCCGGTTATTACCCCATCAGCACTTTTACAATGTCACCGGCAATTAATTTAATTAAAACTCCTGTCGGGGATATACAGGCGTCTCATATTTCACTGGTTTAACGACACCCCCCCCTCCCCCCAGCCGCAGCCTGGGGCCGGCCCGGGGGTCACGGCACGGACAGGCGCTGCGGTCCCCGGTGCGGGGCTGTCCCGGTGCGGGGCTGTCCCCGGTGCGGGGCTGTCCCCGGTGCGGGGCTGTCCCCGATGCGGAGCTGTCCCCGCGTCGGCTGCGGCACAGCTCTCCGCATCACCCGCGGGTCGCACCGCTGTGCCTGCTGCTCGGGCACTCCGGGTGCCCACACTGCACTACGCATGCTGGCATGTGGGCTCTGGGTAAATAAACCCAATTTATTTATGAAATGCCATGTTTGCTGCTGCACAGCATCGCGGCTGCCTCCCGCCCGGGCGGCTGTAGCAGACGCGCCGGGTGAACTGTGCTGCGGGACCAGCTTTTTAATCACACGTGAAATGAGTACAGCGACTGCCGAGCTGCGTGTCTATCCATCACGGCTGAGTGGAGGGGCGCAGGAAGCCTGGGACCAGCAGCAAGGCATGGAGGGGGCAGGATGGGCATGGAGCCCCCGCAGCTGCCCACCCAAGCGGGGTGCTGGGTGCATTGTGGGCAGAGCGGGGGGAGCACGGACAGCAAACAGAGCTGGGGATGTGCAGTGAGTGGCAGAGCCAGCCCTGGATGTTCTGCTGCCGAGCACTGGGCCAGGCACTGGTGAGGCTCTGTGCTGTGGTGTGGGCATGGATGGAACCGTGTGGCACAGCCAGGAGGCTGGAGCTAGCCTGGAGCCCTGTGAGGGAGCAGGGGAACTTGGTCTGGGTGCCCCATGCACCACAGGCACCCCCTTCATGACGACCCTGCACACCGTGGGCTCTGCACGCTCTACGAACACCCCACGCACCCTCTGGCCATCCAATGGACCACGGCCACCCCACGCGTCACAGTTCTGCCAAACACCTCGGGATCTCACACACTGCGGATGCCACACGCTCCGTGGGCACCTCACATCCTATGGGCACCCCACACTCTTCAGCCTCTCCATGCGCTGTGGGCCCCCCGTGTCCTGTGGACCCCTCCACTCCACATCCACTCTTCACAGCGTGGGCATCTCCCACACCACAGACACATCCCACAGCACAGGCGCCCTGCACCCCACCGGTGCCCCGCGCTCTGCAGCCACCCCCACGCACTGCGGGTCCTGTGGGTCCCCCCCCGCACAGCGTGGCACCCCCAGCCCGTGGGTGCGGGCGCAGCGTGGGCGCCCCGTGGGCAGCGCCCCCCACGCGGCGCGTGCGGCTCCCGCACCCGCCCGGCGCTCACCTGCGGCCGCGTTGCCATGGAAACAGGAGAGATGCTTATGTCACTTTATGTCACCTTGGCAAAGGGAACCGCGGAACTTCGGCGGGGACGGCGAACAAACCGCCGGGGTGGGCTGGGCTGGGGTGGGGTGGGCTCCGCACACCCATCGCCCCTCCCTCACCCTGGCAGGGCACAGCCTCGGCCGCTCTCCCCGCAGCCGAAGGAGTGACTGGGAGCGCGGTTTGCTCCAGCGCCGATAAATCTGAGCCAGGAATGTCGGTGCATTAAGCAGGGCTTTAATATCAATTATCCCCCCCCAACACGTGGGCTAATGAGTGGTGCTTGATGGAGGGGAAGGGTGGTGGGCTGGGGAGCACAAGTCTGCCACACCCAGCTCAGGGTGCAGAGGTGATGGGGACACCCCGCTGAGAGCTCTGGGAACCCGCCCCTGCCTTTGTCACAGCACTGTGGGACCCCCCCGCTGCTCCTGCCCCCCATGTACAAAGCTCCCCCCGTTTCCTATCACTCCAGGGGGTCACACAGCTTCTCACCGGAGCACCTGGGCTCCCCAGCAGCAGAAACACCAGGTGTGCTGATGTTAGTGGTCAAAGAGAGACCACAGGACACTGCACTGCTCATTTTGGGGGGTGGTGGGGTGGGGGGACACTGATAGAACACACCAGGCTCCAGTGGGTGCCCCGGTATAGTCCCTCTGGTCCTCAAGGGGCTGATCCTGCCTGGGTGACAGTGCCAAAGTCCCCAGCGGTGCCGGGAGCAGCCCGGTGGGTGCCTCTGTGCCTGCCGCGGGGAGACACTGAGAAGGTCAGCGTGTTCTTGGCGAGGAGAGGCTGCCCGCCAGTGGCTGCGGCAGCGCCAGCCCCAGCACGGCCGTGGGTGCCCACGCGGCACAGCTGCCCCTGGGAGGGAGCAGGCAGCTGCTTGCAGTGGGACAGTGGCATGGATCTGTCTGAACACTGCTGCCCACCACATCAGCCACCCCATCCTCCCTCTGCCCCCACCCTCTCCATGCTCCCGTCACTGCTGCTGCCACTCTGTGGGTCCCCACAGCCGCGTGGGGACCTCAATGCCAGCACCTGCCTCCACCACTGTGCCCCTCGCTGGATCTCCCCGATCCCCGTGGGATTTGCAGCCGGCAGATTTGCTCCCAGCTGGTGCCCCATCCATCGTGTCCGTGCCAGGCCTGGCACACCATTAACATGAAAGATTTCCTCACACTTCGCTGGCACTCTGAGCCCCAGCATCAGGTAATTAAAGCCATAATTGCTGCTGATTGCTCCGGCCTTAACGGGGGAAGGGTGGGCATCAGGGGAGGGCAGAGGGTGCCCATGTGTTCCCAGGGGAGCCTGGGGGTGCCAACCCTGCACGCAGGGGTCCCCGTCGCTGGCACTTTGCTCTCTGCAGGGTGCAGAGAAGGGAACTGGCACAAGTCGCCACAATCAAAAAGCTCGTCTGAGGCTTTGAGCCGGGACCGTGCTGCTGAGAGAGGCTGGCTCTGAGGCACGATCAGCTGCTGCTGTCTCTGGGAGACCCCCCCAGCCATGGGCCACAGCTCTGCCCAGCTGCTCTGACCCTCACCTGGGGCATCAGCACATCGGCAAACACTTCCCTTGCGCCCACCCCTCCACCCCACACAGTCCCACAGCAACGCCAGGCGGGTGCCAGTGCCAGCCCCGGCTGGGCAGAGAGCCAGCAGGGTCGGATGCCAACGCTGGGCAGCAGGACCTGGCTCCTGGCCAGCCTGGAGCGTGCTGAGCGCTGGGGACGATGCGACTGTGGGCACAAGATGCCAACACGGCCTCCATGCTCCAATGGGCACCGTGTCCCCGGGGGTGCCCCCTCCCTACCTTGGACCGTGTCCCCAATTTTCTGGCGTGTCCCCACGAGCTGGCCACTGTCCGGGCCCCTCAGGCGTGTGGCCCACGTGTGCCACGGGGGAGGCTGGGTGGAGGTGCCCGTCTCCCGGTGAGTGCCTGGCAGCGTCTGGGCGCTGATGAAGCGAGTGCTGCTTGTGAATGAATTAGGCGGGTTTGCATGACAATGGAGCTGCCTAATTACGGATTTGAGCTGATACTGCTCTCCCCATTACATGCAATTAGCATGTGCCAGGGCGGGCAGGGCTCCCAGCGCCCGCCCAGGGCTGCACGCCCTGGCTGTGCCCGCACATGACCCCCGCTGCACCATGCCCGGGGCTGAGGACAATGGTGCCAGTGCCACCAAAGGCAGCCGGAGGTGGCAGCCCCTCCCCAGGGACCATCTCTGCCTGCTTGAGGGCTACCAGCCCCAGCATCCAGTGCTGGGCATTCTTTCCCAGGCACACACACAGAGCCGGAGAGGGGACACGTTCCCGACCAGCTCTGGGGAGCTGAAACGCCCTACAGCCCCCAGACCCCCTGTGCCGGCAGGACTCGTGCCAAGAGCTACCAGCCCCTCTCGGCAGCACGGTATGGGGAAGGGGTGCCGTGCTCAGTGGAGGATGAGGGGGTCCCCCAGCCCAGTCTAGCACTGGGATGGTGGAGGACACACGACTGGCCCGGTGTAATGTGTGGGAACTGTCGCTGGGGTCTCGATCCCGGGAAGCCGAGTGGGTTTCCTGGCTCTCCTTTAACTGACAATGAGAAAAGCAAAAGCTCTGGCCAAGCCCTGGCCCCACCGGGAGGAGTGTCAAGGTCACCTCAGTCCTGCTTCCCACCGGGATGGGCAGGGACAACACTCCCAGGTGCCAGTGTCCAACCCTCCCACCCACGGGTGTCACCCAGCGGTGATGGCAGCCCTGGCACCTCACAACCATGTGGCAGCAAGGGCTGTCTGAGGGACCTGGGGCCTGAGAACCCCATCCTGCAGGAGCCCCGGCAGAGCAGGGTCTGGGGGCCCATGGGAACCTGCCTGGCACCCCCCGAAGCAGCACCCATGGGCAGCTGGGACTGACTGGAGGAGGACAGGGTCCCAGTGTGCCCAGTCTGGAGCCAGCCCACCTCAGCCTTCCCATGGGCAGACACACAATACACGGACCAGCGGTTGTGCTGACAGACAGAGCAGTGCTGGCACCGAGGGTGCACTCCTGGGCACAGGGAAGGGGGGACAGTGGGACATGCACAGCACTCAGTCCCCATGCCAGCATCCCCTGGGCACCGGCATCATTAACAGGCTGGTCTCGTGTGCTGCTGGCCACCCCGGTGGGCCAGGCTATGAGGTGCCCGCGGTGGCTCCGGGCGTGCCCAGCCCCTGGTGGCACCGTCAGCATCCCGGTTCCCTCCCGCAAGCACCTGCCAGGCTCCACACGGTTTGATGTAGTGCCAGCCCCGCGTGGCACCGAGCCAGAACAAACAGCCCTGGGCAGGCTGCGTCTGCCGCGTGCTCCTGCTGACAGCCGGCACGGCAAATTCCCGGTGCCCGGCACACGCCAGCCCTGCCCGCCACCCTGCACTCCTGCCTGCCCCACGGAGCCCCCAGTGCCCAGCCAGGCACAGGCTGTAGGGTCATGTATGATGAACAACCAGGGGTGCCAGGCTGTGGGGCAGCAGGCTGTGGAGTGTGGTGGTTGGGGGCTGTCTGCTGGAGCCCGGGGGTCCCTGGCAGCCCGGGGAAGTCAGCAGCACAACACGGCTCGTGCTGGGTTAGAGCAGAGTCCCTGACCCCAACCAGAGCAGCTGGAGCAGGAGCCGCTGTGGGGCTGGGGCAGGAGATGCGCCAGGGCCTGGCACTGGAATGGCCCACGGCACAACAGGCCAGGGGCAGCTCTTGGGAAGGACCCTGTCCCTCTGCCCTTGCCCCATGCAGCAGCCAAGGAGGGCAGCCCCCCACCTTGGGGACTTGCCCCTCACTGCTGGCCATGGGTGGCCCCCACTCCTCACTCCTCTTCTCGCCCTTCCCTGCGGGCAGCAGCGGGTGGGCAGTGGGGATGCTGCTCCACCAGCAGGCAGGGGCCCTTTGCCTGGACACCTGGATTCACTGGCCCCAACCTGTGGCTTGATGACCATGCTGAGAGAAGCCCTGCAATGCCACGCTGTGCCATGCTGTGCCATGCTGTGCCATGCCTTGCCAGGCTGGAGCAAAGGCCCAGCCTGCCCCGTTTGTGCCAAGCAGTGGCTGTGCAGGTGACCAGCTGTGAGCTGTCTGCCAAGCCAGCGATGGGGACTGGCACCACACCACACTGCCCGAGCGGTGCTGGCACCTCTGGGCTCCTCACACCTCCTGTCACAGGGCTGGCATGAGGTACCCTGGTGCACCCCCTGCCCTTTTGCCCCCCATCTCCATCCATGCTCACAGTTCCCACACGTGCCGTGGGGACAGCCATGGTCCATGCCCAGCTGGGTGCCACAGCACCCTCCATATACGGTCCCCTGCACCCAAGGGGTGCCCACCCACCGCGCCGTGTCTGCAGCGTCCTCCTGCAGACGGGGCCATGCTGGGAACGCCGGGTCCCTGGGGATGCCCAGACGCTTTCGGGCAGCACTGGGGCTGCAGCCCCTCTGGGTGTCTGCCGTGCCCACCAACGCACCGAAACCACACTAGGGGACATTTTTGCTGGCGGGTGGAGGGTCAGGGGGCCGGGACCCTCGGGACCCCGTCTCCCCCACGAGCCCCCCGCAGAGCTCACGTCCAGCCTCGCTCAGCTCCCCGCCCCCAGCCTGGTCCTTTGTCTGCAGCCGCCACTTCCCGTCTGCCGTGACACCTGCCAGCGGCGGCCAGCCCCGGGCACCCACCGTGCTCCCGGCCGCCGACCCCACGGACCGGCCGCCGGAGCGACCAAACCCCGGGGATCCACCCGGCGGATCCCGCTCCTGCCGGCTCCTGTCCTGGGGGGCATCGCCGGGGGCAGCCGTGCTCCGGACCGTCCGCGTCTGCAGCACCACCGATACAGTCCCGCATACTCCCCGCGTCACGACCACCCACGCGCACCCCCGCGGCGTGACAGCACCCTCCGGGCTATCCCGTCACCGCGGTCCCCCGTGTCCCGGCCAAGTGATGGCAGCGGCAGGAGCGCTGTGCCAGCGGCAGGGATGCTGCGCGCTGGGCAGGGATGCCACGCGTGGGGCAGGTGCGCTGCGGACGCCGCTGCCCGGCGCTGGCGGGGACCGGGGGAGCGGAGCCGTGGCGGGGAGCGCCACCCCCCCCAGTGCGGGCAGCGTCCGGGGCAGTGCCGGCGGGACACGCGTGTGCGGCCACGCTCGGGCAAGGGGCGGGGGACACATCCCCGTTCCGGGAGAGCGCCCCACCAGCACCGAACCTCCCACAGCCTGCGGGCATCCCGCACGGCGATGGAACGGCCGCCGTCCCCGCGAGGGCACCGGCGTCCCACCGGACGCCCACCCGCCGCGCTCCCCGGGTGACCTTGCCCGGCGCCCAGTCTCGGTGCCGGGTCCCCCTCCCGCCCGGTGCGCGGTGCCCGCGGGTGGCGGCGGTGACTCACCGGCGGCGGCGAGCAGGGCAGCGGCGAGCAGGGCGCCGAGCGGCCCCGGCGCGGCGGCGGCAGCGGCGGCGGCGGCGGCGGGGGGGGCCCGGCGGCGGGGCGGCCGCGCACCCATGGCGCGCCCCGCGGAGCGCTGCGGGGCGAGGGAGCAGGGCGGGCCACGCTCCGCGCCGCCCTCAGCGGGCCATGGCGCCCCCGCCACCGCCACCGGCCCCGCCGCGGCTGCCGCCCGCCGCCGCGCCGCTCCGCTCCGCCCGGGCGCCGCCAATGCGGGGCGGGAGCGCGGACCCGCCCGCGGAAGGGACGGCGCAACAGCTGGGCGCGCCCCCGCCGCCGCCCCCCGCCCGCAACGCCGGCACCGCTCCCCCCGCTGGCACCGCACCCCCCGCCGCCTCCGCACACACCCGTGCCCGAGCGCAGAGCAGCGCGGCTCCCCCGGTTTGCATCCCCGCCGGGCACGGAGCATCCCCCGGCACGGCGGTGCTCCCCTCTCCGGGACGCCCGCGGGTTCTGCAGCCCCCGGGACGCCCCCTGGCAGCTCAGACCTGCTGCACGCTTCATCTCCCCTCCACGCCGCACTCTGCCCCAAGCCCCTGCTGCACCACCAGGTGATGCCCAGGGATGCTCCCCAGCCCAGAATGGCACCCCACGGGAAGTGTCACAGAAGAGAGACCGCAATCTTTGCGGCAGCGTGGGTCACCTGTGGGACCCCCACCTTACTGCCACACATGGTCTGGATAAAGGCACCCCGTGCTCAGCCACTGTGGCCTCTCTCAGAGCATGCAGCTGCGGGATGTGGCCCCTTCCCTCTCTGTCCCCTCCCTGCACCCTGCCAAGGTGCCCACAAGCAGCGTTGCCGTCACCAGCGGGCAGCTGCAGTGTGGGCAAGGGGCAAAGGTCAAAGGGGGCTGAGCTGTACCGGGGTGCCCCGGGTGCTCCCCAAACCCTGTGGCAGCCAAAGCCTGTGGCAGCGGTGCCGAGCAGCCCTGTCCCCAGCAGCAGGGGTCGGGCAGTGGCTCCTAGCATCGTGCAGCAATAATTTCATTAGTGGCATCAGGAACAATTAACAACTGCTCTGATGCCTTCAAGAGCTGAAGCGTGCATGAAGCCAGCGCAGCTCTCCCGGGTGGCACCAGCTGTGTTGTGGCCTCCCTCCACCCCAGCGCAATGGTGGCAGTGCCAGGCAGAGTCGAGCCCACTGCCAGCACCACTCTGGGACGAGGCCAGAGCCATCTCCCACCATCACACACCTCCCGGGACCTCCTGTGTGCAGTCCTGGACCAGCCATGCAGGGTAGCGACTCTGGGGTGCCCATTTTCATCCCACCATGCTGCCCCGAGCAGATCCACGAGCCCCGGGACATCTGCCTGGACAATGGTGGGGGCCAGCGGCAGAGGAGAGCCCCAGCCCCTGTGCAGAGCTCTGGCGCAGCAGTAATAGCCCTCCTTCAGGCTGGCTCGTTATTACTGATGGCATTTGCATGGAAACAGGATGTTTTTACTCCTTGCGGCTCCATCTGCTCCTGCTGAAGTCACCGCTCTGCACACGAGCACCGGGGGGCTGCCATGGGAACCGGGGCGAGCTCCCCCGCAGTGCTGGGACCCCCAACTTGGGCTCCTACAGTGGCCAAACCCCCCAGGCAAGCAGCAGGACAGGGTGAGGTGGGGGTACCCAGTGCAGATAGCATCTGAGGTGGGCACCCAGCACGGTGCTGCCCGGGGACGGGGCTGGGGGTCCCACGTGCGATGCCAGCCCCATCTGCTCCTCGCACCTCTCTCCTGGGATGGCTTCCAGCTCCTGCTCCTGTCACCGTGCCAGCAGTGCCAACAACAATACTCCCACCCCCTGGGCACCCACTGCATCCTCCCTGTCCCGGTGCCCGGCTGGAGGTGCCCGGTCCAGCCTCAGCTTCTCTCAGCTCCCCTCGCCGTGTGCTGGTGCTGCTCAGTGCACAGAGGGGCCATGCCGTGGCTGCGTGGTGTCACCCTGCATGTCCCTCCTGCGCCACGGGCCAGCCTGGCTGGGTCATCAATGGAGAAGTGGCAGGGTGCACTGACGAATGAATAAACTCTAATTAATACAGATTGAGGAGATCACTTTTAATTCCGCTTGCTTTCCCTCTTGCTGAGGAGAAACTGAGGGGATGGATGAGCCAGATCCCGCTCTACAGCTGCCAGAGCCCTGCGTCCTGCTGCCAAGGGTCAGTGTCTGCCTGGCTCATGCCCGGGGGGGTATCTGGGACCCCTGACACCTGCCAGGGCGGTGCTGGCTGCAGCACATGGGGAGTCACAGGAGTCAGAGTCTTTGAGGAGAAGATTGCAGTGCCTGGCTGGCCCAGTGCCTCCAACTCCACATTCTCAGCATCTGGGTGCCCCACAAACCCCAGAGGGATGTCAGAGACACCGGTCCCACTGGGTGCTGTAAATGGATTATTACTCAGAGTAATTAAGGTGGAATTAAAAATTAATTCTCCAGTGTTCTGCGGTCATGGCTCAGCCACGTGCTACAGCCATTGTGTCAGGATTAAGGTGGGGGGAAGGCATCACCTGGGGAGCAGTGGTCCACCCAGGCTCTGTGGGCTGTAGCTGCCAGCTCCCTAGGGATGTCACCTCCCTGGCACTGCTCACCTCTCACCACATGCCCCAGGTGCCACTTCCATCTGGGCCAGCTGGGGTGAGGCAGCTCCCACCACCACAGACGGGGCAAACCCCTGCCTGGGCCGTGCCCGACCTCCTGCCCAGCCCTGGCAGCCACGGGCAAGGCCAACTCTGAGATTTTCTAAACTCCCATCAAATATTTAAGTAGATATTTGAGCTCATGTATAATGGATCGCCCGAGCGCTGCCTCCCTATCCATTTGTGGTATTTAAGGAAGGCGAATATTAAACACCATTGTATTAGCAAAACCGCGCCTGCTTAATTGAGTTACAAGCAGGGAAGGTGCTGCCGGATAAACAATGCATAATGCAGAGACCCACGGGCAGGAGGGGGCTGCCCTGGCGCCAGGCAGGGACAAGAGGCTGCTCCAGCGGGGTGGGGACTGGTGCTGATGGTGGCACTGGCAGAGCCAGAGGTGTGAGGAACACGTTGTGCTGTATAACAGACAGGAGATGGCATGGCACTGCACAGCATGGCATGGGACAGCTTGGCTTGAGATACCGTGGCACAGTGTGGGACATCCCAGGTGTCATCTTGCACGGGGATGCTCAGAAATGGAGCCAGTGAGAACAACCCCAGCCACACAAGGAGCAGAAAGATTATGAAAATGAAAAGTAAATAAATATGGATGTTGAGGACCTAATTCTGATAAGAGGATTTTCAAAATTAGCCATTTGCAAGAGTAGATTAACGACTCACGGTGCTGGGGGTGGGAAGGGCTCCTTTAGGATGTGCAGCAGAGCCCATCAGGCACAGCCTGTTCCTCGCAGCCCTGAGCACTCACAGAGTCACTCCCCACTTTTTGAGGAGTTGGATTTGCTGCTGCTGCGGGCGAAAAGGAGGTGGCCAGAAGCACAGCGTGGTGCCACTCTGCAAGCACAAGTTCTGCAGACACAGTACCAGGGTGCCAGGGTGACCTTACCACAGAGAATCGACATCTTTCAGCAGTGGGATGCAGATGTTGGCACCCAGAACAACAGGAGAGTGGGCACAGTGCTGGCATGCAAGTTAGGGTCCCCAAGGGTGAGCCTGGCACCCCCAGCCTGGGCACAGGGAGGCTGCATCAGTGCCAGCATGGGCTGGGACAGGGGGCAGTGGGATAAATAGGTAGAGAAACCCCTGGACTGCATATCCCATGGCTGCCCCACTCCAAGCATTGCAGTGGGTGCCCCTGGATGGAGCGGGTGTTGATGCCCCCCGAGGAGCACTGTGGGTGCTGGGGCAGGGACACCTCTGTATGCTCTGGGTTGAGCAGGGGCAGGAGGCTGCTGGGGCTTGGAGAGGCTTTTTGCATCCTCTGGTTGGAATTTTCTATCCAGGCAGCCAAGCAGAAATCTCATTACAGACTGGCACAAAGGCAGTGTCCCTGTCCCCACACCAGGCTGGGGTGGGCACAGCTGTGAGCAGTGTGAGGTTGTTCTGGGCATGGGCAGCTTGTGGGCTGCAAGTGGCCATTTGCTGTCCCCAATCATCCTTTGTACCCCTCACCCTGCCCTGGGCCAGTCAGTCCCATGCTCAGCCTGACACAGAGCCCCCACTTTGTGGTACAGGTGGGTTGGGGAGGGTCTGAAGTGGGTGCTGGCTCCTTGACATGCGTGGGGCAAAGCTCCTGTGCTGGCAGGGCAGGGTGCAGGCAGGGCAGGGTGCAGGGCAGGGTGCAGGCAGGGCAGGGCAGGGTGCAGGCAGGGCAGGGTGCAGGCAGGGCAGGGTGCAGGCAGGGCAGGGTGCAGGGCAGGGTGCAGGCAGGGCAGGGCAGGGTGCAGGCAGCCCAAGCACCCCGTGCCCAGCACTCCCACAGCAGCAGCAGCAGCAGCAGCAGCAGCCGATTAATTAGCAGGGCGGTGGGAGAGCAGCCGGCAGAGCCGTGCGGGATCGATGGGCACATCGACCGCCCGGGAAGCTCCAGCCCTGCCAGCCGGAGCTGTGGGGCTGGGGCACGCACGGAGCCCGGCAGCGCCCGGGGGTGGCTGTGGCTGCAGCAGCATCAGCCCCTTGCCAGGGCACTCCAGGCTGCACAGGGCCGGGAAGGAGAGGACAGGCACCGACGGCACCGCCACGTGCCCCGTGTCCCCGCAGCCTCGGGGCTGACATCTGCTCCCCGGTGACCCGGGAGAGTGGCTGGTCCCCGTGCCACGCTGGGAGGACGTGGCGGTGCCGAAGTTTGGATGTGCCTGTGTTGAGGGAGGTGCAGGGTGGTCCGCTGGAGCTGGTGGCATCCACTGTGGGAGCTGAGGGAGTGCCAGAGTCTCGGGGACAGTATGGACACGGTGACTCGTGGAGGTAAAGGCTGTGTGGGCATGTGCCAGCCGTCTTGGGGGCACCCAGGCCAGGATACAGGAGAAGCAGAACACACCCCAAAGGGGCGGTGGCACTGTCTGCACAGCCGCGTGCTGCAGACACGCCTGCAGGTTTGGGGGCACACAGCTCCTGTCCCTGTCCCCATCCCACCGCCCACTGCCCCCGCCTGCCTCTGCCAAGCGAGAAGTGCCAACCCGTCCCTGCGGGGAAGGAGAGTGCTCAGCCGTGTTGCAGAGCCGATATCCACCCAGATGAGAAGTGACAGCAAAGGACCCTTCTCAGGTACAGGCTCCCTGAGGCGCAGGGCAGGAGATACTGTCCCCGTCTTTGCCTTTCTGCTGCTGGCACTGGGGACGGCCCTGCAGGCATTTAACCCCTTCCCCACCGTGCAGCTGCAGCTGGACGGCAGCAGCCCAGCACCGGCAGTGCCTTGCCTGTCCCAAGCTGCAAGAAACAGGATGGGGCAGGCAGAGCCCAAGTGTGGGAGCAAGAACCAGAGGTGCAGCCCCTCTGCTGTGCCCCACTGTGTCCTGCCAGGCGTGGGAGCCCATGCCCGGCAGGCCCACAGGCCCCTCACCTCCTGCATCTCCCGCACTGACTGCTGTCTCTGCTGGGAGGTTGTCGTGGGAACTGTGCACTGTAGGTACCCCTCACCCTGGGTACCCCTCCTTGCATGCCACGGTGGTTCTGAATGGAGGGTTGGCACAGCTTGTGCCCTTCCAGGGCCTAGCAGGGAGGGCAAGGGGAGCTCCAGTGCAGGAATGCGTGGGGATGCTGTCGGCAGCCAGGGACGGATGTCCCCTGTGTGCCCTCACCTCTCCTGCAAGGTCCAGAGTCCCCCTGTGCCCCCTGGCTGGGTGACGGGGCAGGCGGGTGGGCTCAGGCACTGCGGGCACAGCGTGGCACAGCCTCAGCGGTGGCAGCCACGCTGCCTGCCCACTCCCACGGTGAGCCAGCGCTGCCTGTTCCTCCCCAGCCCACGCACCCTGCACGGAGCCAGCAGCTCCTTCCCCACATATCTGGAGATTTTAACCCTGCAGCACTCACTGGGTGCAAGCATGGGTGCCTGCACCAGACGTGTGCTGGGGGCAGGATCTGTCCTCGTTGCCAGAGCTGGTGGCTCAGGGAGAAGCTGGCCTGGCAGTGCCTGGCCATGGCTGCACACCAGCTGCTGGCAAGGTGACCCAGATGGGCACCCAGCACCACAGACCCACAACCCCTGCACGGAAAGGGGGACACGGGACCCCATCTCTGCAGCAGCACAGTCCATCCCCATTCCTGCTGTGCCCTGCAGCAACCCCAGCCCCATATCCCCAACCCCACTTGTGCCACGTGGGCCCCTTGACCTGCACCTCCCATCCCCATTAGATCCCACAGCACTCCTGGCTCCCCCACCCCTGTCCTTGCAGGCCCCCCTGTCTGCCGTGCCTCCCACCCCCACCTCCAGCCCTGCCGCATGTCTGCTGCCATCTGCCTCTCCCTTTTGATTAGTATTAATTTTTAATTATTATTATTGACAGGACTGCCAGCTCGGCTGCCAGCTGGGCCAGCTGCCCAGCATGAGATAGGCCAGGGGCAGCCTGGCACTGCTGTACTCACTGTGTGGCTCCTGGCAACTGCTGTGCCCACCCAGGGGGTGACTTTGTGCCCCCCAGCACCCTCTGGCCCTCAGACAGGGACTGTGGGATGCAAAAGTTGAGGATGAAGGTCATTGTGTACCCAAAGGGCAGGCTCAGGGTGGGCAGTGCCAGCCCCCTAGCCTGGCTGGGCTGCAGAGCTGATGGAAACCCATAAAGCCATGGAGATAAATGGCTCCTATTATTTTTCCAATCAAAAGAAATCCCACTGTGGCTACATGAGCATGGTGATGAACCGCAGCAGTGCAGCAGCCTCTGCACCCCCTCCTGCCCCAGTTAACCTTGGCCTTGGGACGTGATGGGGCAAGGGCACCCCATGAGCGTGATGCCCTTGCTGGGGCACGGGGACAAGGCCAGCCTGGCTGCACGGTGCCCTAGAGCCAGATGACAGGGCCGTGTGACACAGAGCAGTAGGCTGAAGGGACAGAGGGACAGACATGCCCTGAGAGACATGCCCTGCCTCCCACGCGCTTGGCGCTGTCACTGCTGGGGAGGGGCATTAATGGTGCATTTTCGGGGGTCTCAGCACCCCTCCTCCAGTTTCGGATTTGCCAGCTGGGACAGCGCTGTGACCCCACTTCGGGCAGGGAACCCAAACGTGAGCAGGGCAGGGCAGGGCAGGGCAGAGCAGGGCAGAGCAGGAGCCCACTGCAGGCAGGGCAGGGCAGGGAGGGAGCCCGCCACAGGCAGGGCAGGGCAGGGCAGGGCCGGCTCCATCCCCGCCGCACCGGAGCCTCCGAGACCGGGCGAGCGGCACCATCGCGTGGCGAGGAGCCGGCGGTACAGGCAGCGCCCGGGCTGCCGGCACGCCATGCAGAGACAGCCCCTGATCCCCGCCTGCAGCACCCCCAGTTTGGGGTACTGGGGGTACCACCCCCCGTACTGCATCCCCTGATCCCAGTCCTGGCACCTGCAGCATCCCAAGTTTGGGGTGCTGCCCCCCATGCTGCATCCCCTGATCACAGTCCTACCACCTGCAGGCCTCCCCAGCCCCGTGGCCCTACTGGGGAGGGCATATGGTGCTGTTGCCCTTGCACCTGCACAGAGGAATGACCCAAAGCCAACACACGATGCAAGGACACAGGGACATGGCCTGACACACCACCAGCCAGGGATGAGCTCCTGTCTTCAGCCTCTATATCATCCTCCGCTTGAACAGGAGCAATATTGGGTGGTGGAGGGTCCTGCACTGCCCTTGGGGAGCTGCAAGGCTGATGTTCCTGGGGAAAGGCAGCTGAGTTACAGGGACACAGCTCTCTGCAGCCAGGGCAGCTGCAGGGTAATGCAGGGCTCAGCAAGCCCAACCCCACAGGCTGCACTGCAGGCAGTTGAGACCCTGGGTGACACAGCCACCCCAGCTGCCTGTCAAGCTGTGACAAGACAGGTCACAACCAGCTCTAAGAGCAGAGAGTGGTCAATACTTCATCCTCCTGCAGGGCCTGGCTGGGCAGGGCAGCACTGAGCCATCCCAGCAGGGGACAAGCAGCCCTGGCTCTGGGATGGTGAAGTGGCACAGTTAGGCTGGACATGTGGCCCTGGACAAGGTGCAGCCCTGGGCTGAGATGGAGCCTGGGTGCTGCTGGAGAGAATGGAGGATTATCCTGGATGAGAGCAGAACTGCAGCTGCCACTGTCAGGGGGTGAGCAGACAGCTCCACCTCTGGAATCTGACTGGGCAGGGAAGCGCAGGTACAACAATCAAACACACAAGTAAAAGATTAGAGGACAGAGTGTGGGTGGGGCTGGAAGAGAGTATGGGAGGACAGGACCACCAGAAGGGACAGCAGAAGACATAAGCCATGGAAAGGAGGAGCCAGCAAAGTCCCAGGGCTCAAAAGACTGAGGTTGTGAACCTGCAGGTGTGGTACCAAGGAAACCCTGGGAAGAGAATGAGCTTCATAGCACCTGTGCTGCAAGTGTCTGTGGGAGGGGATGCAGCATGGGACCATGCTGTGCTGCAGTCCAACACCCACCCTGCAGGGACACTGCCAGCCCTCAGCTGGGACACTGGTTTTCCAGAAGGCAGACCCATGTCCCACAGATGTGCAGGGGCTTAGGAGAAAAGTGGACCAGCTCCCCAGGCTGAGCTGACCCAGATGAGCTGGGCCTCAGTAGTCCCTCCCATGCCCAGGTTTTCAGGGCAGTGAGCTGTGCCCATGCCTTGGCCAGGGAAGGATAGAGTAGCATTCTTCTGGGAGCTATCCAGGGCCCCCCAAAACACAAGAAACACCCTCACAGCCTCAGGGAGAGGGGCACTGGTCCCAGGCTCTAGGGGAAGTGAGGGGACACATGCAGTGTCCCGAGCCCACCGTGATGCCAGCTCTGGGCTCCTGGCCCCACTCACCCAGAATGGAGGGGCCAGGATTTGGCACATCTTCATCTCCCTCCCAGGAAACACCCCCAACAAACAGGAGCCACCCCAGGTTGCCAAAAGCCCTGGAGACACAGATCATGCTCAGATGCAGAAATTTATTGTGAGACAGAACATGGGAACTTGACAGGCAGCTCCTCACTCTCCCCACAGTCACACCACAAACTTGGTCTTGGCAAGGGAGCTGCTCTTGGTGGCCGTATCCGCATGGGCCTGGTACCCAATGGCCACCTTCTGTGACAGCCCCAGGTGCTCCTTGTAGACACGCCTGGAGGAGAGAAGGGGATGCATGAACAGGGCAGCACCACTTCTCCCATTGGGCCTATTCCCCCAAGCAGGGGCAGCCCTTATTCCCTGCGCAGTCTCCCCCAAAGCTGCATTACCCAATGTGGGTGACCCCTTCCTCGTTCTCCGCCTCCCGGGTCCAGATGGCAATCTTGTCCCCCTTGGCGCGGATGTTGATGACGGCCCCACACACCTCGTCGCTGTACTCATCAAACATCTCCCCAATGAGGCACAGCAGCTGTTGGGAGGAGAAAGGGAGCCTGGCACGGTCCCCACTGGGGCTCAGCCCTGGGGCAGGGGGCACACCACAGCCAGGACCCCCGAGAGGGGCAGCACTCACTGTGTCCAGCCAGAAGCGGTCCAGCTCGGTGTGCCGCTGCTGCTTGGCCAGGGTGATGAGCCAGCGCCCGCCACGCTTGTTCTGGCTGTCCTCCCACATGGGCTCAATGCCATCCTAGGTGCAGGCAAGGGACAGTCAGGGGCACCAAGTACTGGCCAGAGCTGGCCTGGGGAGCTGTGAACACCCAGCCAGATTTCCCCTCCCACCAGCCTTACCAGCACCCCCATAACACCGGGTGCTGGGGGGATTCTGAGGATGGGGTGCCGTACCTTGAAGAGGGAGTAGTCACAGCCAGCTGTGAGCTTGCTGGCGAGCTGGATGTGACTGTACAGCCTGTGTTAGATGGAGGCACAGAAGCAGGTGAGAATAGGTGCCTCAGGCTCAGACTCCCCCACCAGAGTATCTCTAGAAGGGACACAGTGGGTGTGCCCACCCAATGCACACTCACGCCCAGAAGTCCTCCACAGTGCTGAATTTGGTGACGAGGCGCAGGTTTGCCTGCCACATCTTGCTCTTGTCATTCTTGAAAAACCAGAGTGCCCATCTGGGGACGGAGGGGAAATGGGGTGTTCAAAATGCCAGAGTCCCCCTCCAGCCCCCCCACACCCATCCCAGCGCTGAGAGAGGCTGTCCATGGCCAGGCCTCCCATACCTGTTCTGCAGGGGGTGCTTGCCCAGGATCTCTGCTGGGAGCAGCTCTTGCTGCCGAGCCCTCTGCCGGCGTCGCTCCTGCTGCCTCTGCAGGGGAAAGTGGGACAGCCCCGAAGAGCCCCATGACCAGCCCAGCAGGGAGCCTGCAGCCCCCCACACTGGCACCCCGAGGGCTGGCAGGGCTCTCCATGTTCTACAGCCTCCCCAGCCCTCAGGGCGAGCACCCACCTGCTCCCCCGTAGCCATCCCGAGCAGCAGATGCTCTCCCGGGCCGCCTCTGGCTCTTAAGTACCCAGAGGCAGGTGGGGTGAGGAGCTTTCCCAGCTGCAGCTGGTGGGGTGGGAGGGCGGTATCCCGGGGAGACGGCGCCAGTCCTGCCCTTCCCGGGGAGCAGAGAGATGGGGGGTCCCTCTCTAGGGCAGGGAGCTGGGGGATGAGGACAGGGGCTCAGAGTGGGATGGGATCAGGATGAGGGAATAGAATTGTGTAAGTTTGGCACCGTGTGTGGGGACCATGATGTGGTACAGGCGGGGCAGGACGGTACACAGAGAGGGTGGGATAGCGTCAGGTTGGAAGGTAGGGATAGGATGGGATGGGGAGGATGGAGTCAGGACAGGATGCGATGGGGAGGGGATGGGTTCGGAATTGGATGTGGTGGGATGGGAATGGGGTGGGATGAGGTGGGAAGAGGACATGACGAGGAGAGGATGGGAATGGCATAGAGACAGGGTAGAATGTGGAGGGAGTTGTATGGCAATAAGAATGGAGTGGGGTAAATGCAGCCTGCAGATGGAAAGCAGTGGGATCGGGACAAGATGGGACAAGGAACGGGAGGAGATGTGACCGGGAGAGGGTAGGAGAGGATGCGATGTGGGTCAGGACAGAATAGCATGGAGACAGCATGGGGTGGGATGAGCGATGGGGATGGCAAGAACGACTGTCCCGGGGTGCCGCGCAGTGCGGGGAAGGAGCCTGCGGGGCTGGGGCGGCGAAGGACTGGGGGCGCCGCTGCCGTGCGGGGCGGTGCGGGGCGGCGCGGGGCGGCGCGGGGCGGCGGGGCACGGCTCGGCACGGCCGAGCACGGCTCAGCCCGGCTCAGCCCGGCGCAGCCCGGCGCGGCGCGGTCCCCCCCGCGCATCACGGCGCATCACGGCGCAGCGCGGCCCCGGCACAGCCGCACTGAGCCCGCCCCGCCGCAGCCCGGCCCGGCCCGGCCCGGCCCGCCCGTCCCCGCCGACAGCGAGCCAGGTCGGGCGGGCGGCGGGGCCAGGGGTGCGGGGCCGGGATGCGCGGGACCGGGATGCGCGGGACCGGGATGCGCGGGGAAGGGATGCGCGGGACCGGGATGCGCGGGACCGGGGCGGGATGAAGCCTTGCGGCCTCTCCCCGCAGAGCCGCCATGGAGGTGTTTATGAAGGGCTTGTCCAAGGCCAAGGAGGGGGTGGTCGCCGCAGCTGAGAAGACCAAGCAGGGGGTGGCCGAGGCCGCGGAGAAGACCAAGGAAGGGGTCCTCTATGTGGGTAAGGACCGACTTGCCCTGCCTGCCCCCTGCCAGCTCCTTGCCAGCCCCTGCCTGCCCCTGCCTCCCCACCCCCGGCTAATCTCTGCCCGTCCCTGCCTGCCCCTGCCGGCACTCTCTGCCTGCCCTTGCCTGCTCCTGCGTTTGCCCTTGCGTCCTCCTGCCCATCCCCCTGCCGTCCCCCCCTGTCCCCGGCTCCGCTCCCCCTCTCCCCTGCTCTTTCCCCGCCACGACCACCCTGCGGCGGAGTGCTCCGGGGCAGAGGCTCGGTGCCCGCAGTGCCCGGCTGCCCACCGGGAATCTGCAGGGCAGAAGAGTGGGGGACTGGTCCCCAGGCTGAGGGGATGGAACCCTCGGGGGCTGTACCCCTTGCAGCTCCCCATCTGAGCCTGAGGTCTCTCAGCTCTGTGCCCGGGATGCTTTGGGGCAGGAAAGCAGAGGGACCGTGATGGAGGTGGTGACCTCTGTGTTGGGATGTGCCTCTCTTGGGGCAGGGGGGTGTGGACCGCGTTTGTCCCCCTTGGAGAGGCAATGCCCTGGAGCCCATCCCACAGCGGCATCTCCTCTGCACCCGGCTGGTGACTGAGGGGTCCCTCCGTGCTGCCCCCTGAGGACGGGATCTGTTCGGAGCCAAGTCCTAGAAGACATGGCTGGCAGGAGGAGCAGTTCCTGGGCAGTCTGAGTGCCTGGCTGTGCTGCTGGAATGCTCAGGAGGGAGCTGAGGCCAACCCGGCTTGCGGTGGGAGGGAGGAGGGTGCAGGGCTGGGGCTCTGTTCTGCTCCAGGAGGCACGAGCTCTGTGGCAGAGCTGAGGCCCCAAAACTCTTCCCCTGGGCAGTGGTGGGTGCCCGCCCTGGGCCCCCATCCTCGCCAGTGGGTATTTGCTGGACTGGGGTCCAGCAGCTCAAGGAACAGCCTGAGGCCCCATCCTACAGGAGCTGCCCAACCCCTACTTTTCCTTCCATCCAAGACACCCCACTCCCATTCTGTGGGGTATCCTGGGTGGTGTCACTCTGCTTGAGAGAGCCTGGCAGGGTCAGCACAGCCAGCAGCAGCACCCAGCTGTGGGCACTCCAGCTGTAGGGCTTCCCATGCTCTGTTGGCACCAGCTCTAGGTTTGGATCCTGTGGAAGGTTTTTCTCAGCAGCATGGCTTGCATTCGCCCTGCCTGGCTGTGCCCAGACACGGTGCTGGGCCCTGGGGTCTCTGCCCTGCCTGGCACGTGGCGGTGGCCCTGTGCTACCCCAGTTCTGGCTCCTGCAGGGACAACAGGAGCCTTGAGGGGAGCCAGGCAAGTGCTCAGCCCCCCAGGTGCCCTGGCATGGGGTGTGGACGGGCTGCTGTCCTGGCTCAGAGCCCTGTCAGGGTCCTGGCATGGCACATATTGGAGCCCAGCTGTCAGTCCCTCTAACCTGATCTCTGTCTCTTTCTACCCCCAGGGAGCAAAACCCAAGGTGTGGTCCAAGGTGTAACCTCAGGTACGGCCCCTCTGTCCTCCTGCCGGGGTACTGCTCTGTCCCTGAGAATGTGGCCACACTAACGAGATCAGAGGCTAATTGAGGGGCTGATGTCACTCTGCTAAAGCCTCTTATATAACAGGGCTGGCAAACAAGGATTTGCGGCGGCTGCTCACACTCCTTGCCCAGCTGCAGAGCAGTGCCATGGCCCCCTCCCCTCCCCACCAGGGCAAGGAAGCGAGAAGAGCTTGATCCTGCCAGCATCTCCCTGCCAGCTCCCCCCGTGGGTGGTGCAGGGCGTGAATCCACAGCTGGGTACCCTTTTTGGCAGGGGGGGCACTGATGGGCACCCCTGGCTCTTGCAGTGGCTGAGAAAGCCAAGGAGCAGGCGTCCCAGCTGGGCGAAGCCGCGTTCTCCGGCGCCGGCAACATCGCGGCGGCCACCGGGCTGGTGAAGAAGGAGGAGTTCCCTGCAGACCTGAAGGTGAGAGTCCCCAGGCACCGCCATGCCCAGGGGGAGGCTGGCACATCCCCGGGCTTGGCGAGGAGCCCTAAAACAGAGACTGTGAGGGTGCCCAGGCGGTCTCCTCGTGCCCAGGGCAGGCGGGCATCGCGGCCCAGGGTGTCTGTGGACGTGTGCGCGCTCGGGGCCTGGCATGGCGGCCGGCGGCCTGGGCCCGCGGCGCTCCGGCGGCGGCGGCGAGGTGACCTGACAGCTGCGGGAGGGGCAGCGGGTTCCAGCTCGCCCTCCCATGAGCTGCTGGCTTCCAGCTTAGCCCAAAATAGCATCAGCTGAAGAAATGAGGCCACCGCCGCCGCCGCTGCCACACAGGGGGATTGGCTGCCCCCCTTTGCCGCCTGCCAGCCCCGGGGAGGGGTTACCCAGCACCGCCCTCCCCTGCCAGGGATGCAGGATGCTCCCGCAGCCCTGCCAGAGCCTGCAGCCTGTCGAGGCCCACGTGGAGCAGCACTGCCCCAGGCTGGGGCTGGGAATTGTGTATATGGACATACCCACACAGCCCCTGCTCCCACAGACTTGTGCATGCCACCTCCCAGCTAGGTGGGCTGCTGTGTGCCCAGGGTGCCACTGGCTCTCCATGGTGCCCGTTGTATTGTGGGGGCTTCGCTGGTCTGGCAGGGGCAGGGAGGGTGGTGCTGTGTGTATGTGTGTGTGTGTGTGTGTGGCACTGACCTCCTGGTTCACTCTCAGGCAGAGGAGGTGGCCCAGGAAGCTGTGGAGGAGCCACTGGTGGAGCCGCTGCTGGAGCCAGAGGGGGAGAACTACGAGGAACCCCCACAGGTGAGGGGACATGGTGGCACAGTGGGGTCAGTGCACTGTCCAGAGCAAAGCTGGTGTTGGCCTGGGGAAGAGAGGGGCTCTGTGCCCCACCTGGACTTTCTCACTGGCTCTTTCCTTCCCCATCCCGCAGGAGGAATACCAGGAATACGAGCCAGAGGCATAATGGACCCCCATCCTTGCCTCTTCCACCAGCAGCACAACGAACCGCCGGTAGCCCCCTGCTCCTCTCCAGCCGGCCCCAGCCGGTGCCCGTGTGCCGGGGAGGAGCAGGGGTGCCCCTGCCCCGTTCGCTCACGAGTTCTTCCTCCAGTTCCGTTCCAAGGGACCGTGTCCGTGTCTCCGTACCGTGTCTAGCAGTGAGAAACACCCGCTGTGTCCAAGCCCCCAAGCCCTGGCGCGTGCCCAGGGCCCGGTGTGCGTGTGTGTGAGCGTGTGTGTGTGTGTAGCCCGGGTTTATGGCTCTGTCTCCCTCCCAGTGCCATAAACCCCGGCTGCGTCCCGGCGTGTCTGTGTGTGTACAAAGCATGTTTACCTGCTCGCGGGCCGCTGTACATTCCGCTTGCACGCGTGTCCCCGTGGTTCTGCTCTGGTCATCGTGGAACTATTTTTTTTTATATATATATATCTCTCTCTATCTATGGGTGGACGGGTCTTTTGCCTTTGTGAACCCTTGGCGCCCCAGCCCGCTCCCCAGCCTGCTGGGTGGTGGCGGTGCCTGCGCCTCCCCTGAGGTCCCATAGTGCCGACGCTGTGTTGTGACGTGGCATGGATATTCCCCCGTCGCTGGATGTGCAATACGAGGGCAGCTGCCAGTGACACAGCTGCCCCCGTGTCCGTGAATAAAGCCAACTCTTGTCTGTAGCCCCCTGGTCCTGCTTGTGGGGTCCTTGGGCAGGGGTTGGCCCCGTGCTTTGGTTAGCAGGGGTAGTTTTGGGAAGAGGAATGGGGCTGGTGCTGTGGGAGTGGGCAGGACTGGTTGCTCACGAGGACAAGATGCCTTTCTGACTGCTGGCTGCTGCATCAGAGCAGGTCACTGTGCCCTGACTCCAGCCAGCCTCTGGCTGAGACTTGGGGTGCGGGCATTGTCCCCATACCACCTGCCTGTCTGCAGGGCTTTGCCTCTGCAGGGGCCCTGTGGGGCTGAGAACAAGCCAGGGTAGACACAGCCCTGGGCTCCAGCACTGTTTTCCCCCTCCCTACATGCCCTTGCTCCCCTCAAGGGGCAGGGGAGGTGGTTGTCACCCACAGCATGTTCAGATGGACACACCACCTGAAGGGCAGGTGGGTGTCACACATTCTGTGGGATGTCTGCCATGGCAGGGGATCCTGTGCCCACCCCACAGCGCCATCCTTGAGTCTTCAGCTCTCCCAGGGCAGGACCACCAGCCCAGCCTGGGCCCCAGCTAGCCTTTAGCCCCTTGACTGCATTACAAGCTGGGGTGAGAGGCTGGGCTGAGTGTCCCTGCCATGAATATCAGATTAGATCCCCCACCTGTGCTGCCTCGCCAGCTTTGCCAGCGAGGAGCGAAGCTGCAGCAGTCAGCACGGACACACAACAGCTTTGCTGATGCCAGCAAATCCTACCCTGGCTCTGGCTGCAGCAGTGCTCATAGCACACACTGTGTGTTACTGGAAGGACCGAGACAGCTCTTTGGGGGCTGGCTGGCTGTTTCCCTAGAATATTTTTCCCTTCCCTTGTCCAGTTCTGCTATGCATGGGCAAGCAGACCCAAAGCAGCAGCAGCATGGCTTGCCCCGGGCTGTGGTAGAGGCAGTGTGGGGGAGACAGGCCCGTGCCTGGGAGAGCTGGAAGCCAGAGAGCAGGGAGAGAATTGCTCAAACCAGCAGTTCATAGGAATCAGGGTGTCCCCTCAGTGCACACCCCTGCACAGCAGGACTGTGACCCTCACTGGGGCAGCTCCCCTGGCTGCTGTGTCTGTCACTGCACACAGTGCACACCTGCTCTGGGTTCCCTGTCCACACCCAGGCTGTACTTGCAGTCACGGCTGTAATTTTCTAGAGAGGGGAGAGCTGTGAGGCTGCCAGGAGGGTTTGGCAGCAAGAGGGGGGCAGAGGTCCCCATGTAGGCAGTGCCACAGGTGTGAGCACCAGGCACAAGCCTGGAAATGGGGTACACAGCTCTGTGGGAACAGGAGAGGGACGGGGACCCAGCAGCAACAAGGAGCACTGCTGAGCATGAGGCTTTATCTGAGATGGATGGAGTCACTGTGGGAAGCTGAACCCAGGCATTGTGCTGACCTGCCAGGAGCTGTGATGAGGTGCCATGGGTGGGAACCCCTCAAATAGAGCCAAGGGTCTCTGCAGCAAGGCAAAGAGCCCAAGAACAAGGATGGGTGAGGCAAAGAGCCCTCAGGTACCTTGGCTGACTGTTCCGTGGTGTAGGACAATCCTACACACAGTGGTGGGAGGAAGTTGGTATTTGTCCAAATCTCATTTGCTCACTTTTTTCTGCTGCCCATGATTTTCAGCGCCAACATGCTGACATCCCAGTACCTTCAAGAGCATCATCTCCTCTGCCCTTGGTGAAGATCCAATAAAACAATGAAGACTGAGGATGCAGAAGAGCCAGCCAAGCTCATTCCAACAATTCTTGCTCCCTGCCAGGAAATGGAAGGGCTTGGGCTTTCCTTCACCCAAATTATGTAACCTGCTACGTCCGCCTCATGCTCCATCCCTCTGGCACAGCAAGCAAGATATCAGTGTGGTGCTATGGCACCTTCCTGGCCTGCTGAATCCCTAAAGCCAAAGTTCAGCTGTGCTGCTGCACTCACACACCATTGCAGGGTCTGTCAGGAGCATGTGGCACGAGTGGTCTGTACATCTGCTTGCTCTGGGGTGTGTTCTCCCTCCTGAGCTGATTCTCAACAGTGGCAGGGATGAGGGTGTTGTGAGACATCTCCAGGACGCTGCTATCATAGGGATCTGGTTTTGGGAAGCCAACTATGGTGCCTTGGTCCTGGAATGTGCAGGACAGTCCTATTCCCAGCCTGACAGTGTTAAGCACAGCCCTCAGAGCCGGGTCTGTAGGACACGAGGGGCAGCCACCTTCTCTGTGGGCATTTCAGAGACAGGCACTGACCCCCACCCCTTAAAGAACAGACTGGGATGAATGGGCTCGACTCACCTGTTCATATTCTTATAGGGCCTTGGTGCTGATGCTTCTGGAATTGTAAATGGCTCTGTCTGTGCCCCCACACAGATACAGCAGGCACCAGACTTGTGCAGGTGTTCAGCCCACTTTGCCAAAGCCTTACAGTGACACGGAGCAGAGATGTGGGGTGTGGGGAGAGGGAAGCTGTGGGGACAAACATTTAACCTGACCCTCTGTGCTGGTAACAGCTCCCTCTCAGGAGCTTCTGCTGGAAAGCACAAATAGAAACCCCAGTGTAGCTGTCCTTTATCACCTCCAGAGCTCCTGGACGTGGTGTTCCAAGCACAGCATGCTGTTCAGTTCCCAAGAGCCAATCCTGATAGAACACAGATACAGTGAGAAACAGTCCCTTGGTGGGCACCACGCAGCATCCAGGCACAATCTGAGCAATCCTGCACCTCACACTCCCGTGCAATTGGCTGCCAGAGCACCAGCACAGAGCAGGGCCAGGGGGAGATCAACTTTCCTTACTGGGACACAGGATTTTCCACTGTTTGCCCCGAAGCCCTTACCCAGCTTGGTACAGCTCCTAAAAGCAAAACTGACGCTGCAAAACGAGTCCCAAAACTCAGCAGAACTATGCACAGAGTAGTCAAGGTTTTCAGCTGTCTCATTGTCTGCTGTATCAGCTGTATCAGCGGAGCAGAAGGATGTGTGGAAAGAAAAAGGATCAGCGTAGACAGGGCCATTCCTGAGGGTGCTGCAGGCAGCAGCTCAGGGTGCAGCCTTGCTTCAGAGCCTCTTCCACAGGGGAGGGAACTGCTGGGAGGAGAGAGGGCTTGGAGGGATGCACAGAGCGCCAGCAGCACTTCAGCTGTGTGTTTTCCACTTTATTCCTCCCTGGCAACAGCCTCGGGAATGGGCAGCTGCAGGCGCTGGATCAGGGCAGCCTTGCCTGGCTAAGAGCAGGAGCTCCTGGAGTTACAGCAGGGGGAAGCACCTCACCGCAGTTGGGAGCTGGACCTGGTCTGCAGGGAAGAGGGGGAAGGTCCTTCCTGGGAGGAGAAAATGCCGTGCTGGTACTCTCAGGGCCCCACAGAGCTCTCAGGCTCCAAACTGGTGCTGTCAGAGTTTACCCAGTGCCCCACTGAGCAGGTGTAGGTGTTTGATATCCATCTCCCACTCCCCAAGTACTGACATCAGGAGCCAGCACACCAATCCCAGGCCCTGTGGAGGTAGAAAAATCAGTCACATCTTGTCTTGCAACTCATTTGCTGAGCTCCAGTCAAAGCATATCTAGAACTGGGTGATTTCCACGGACTGGACATGGGCTCAGACGCACCAGGGAGTCCCCTGACCAAAGTGTGGTGCTGCCCATAACCCAGGGCCACCCAGATTTCCTCAGGGGTGAATGGCTTTGGCTTTCACAGAGTCTTTGCCTTGGCTCTTAGCAAGATGGAGTGTAGGTCTTTGCCTCGTGATCAGCACTCGCTGAACTCTCTTTCTCATGCTGAGGCAGGAGAAACCTTCACTCCTCCCTGAGTCTGAGCAGCCCAGTGGGAGTACAGGATAATGTCCAAGTGAGGCCTCTGCCCAGCAGGAGGACCAGCCTGAGGGTCTCTCTACTCCAAATTCTCAGTGCAGACAAAGTAAGGTGTGGAGGGACTGTGGAGCACAGGGACAGTGACAGGCAGTGATGGTGGCAGCCTCTGTATCTCCCTGGCCAGGCAGCTGCTGCCTGCTCCCCTGGCTGCCAGCACACCCTGCTTACAGAGCTGGGACAAACCCACCACCTACAAACTCCTTCCTGGCCTTTTCTACAGTAAAAGGCCTTGTTTCTCAAGCTCGTGTTCCTGTGCAAGAACAACATAACACAGTTGTTACTACAGGCCCCAGGAAAAATCACAGAGCCTCAGTACAGCATCCAGCAGCTGTCCTGCCCCGCCTAATGGCTCCAGGGAGTTTAGTCACAGCAGCTGGGGACTCAGGAATGGAAAAAAGAGATGTGTGAACTCCTGCTCCCTTTGCTCACTGCCCTTCTAAGCCCTTGCTGATTTGCCCCTTCCCCCAGCACAGCAGGCAGTGGTGGGAGCATCCCCAAACGGCTCCCTCAGCGTGTCTCCGGTCAGATGCACCGACCCATAAACCAGAGTCCACCCCCCTCTCCCGCCCCAAGCTGCTTTTCACAGTCGCTGGGTGAGTGTTACTCACTACAAACGTCTCCCCCCACTCGTCAGAGCACATCGGAGAGGGAGGCTGTGCAAATGGAGCGTGAGTTATGGGCTGTCGGCAGGGAAACGAGGAGTGAACTCACCCAGTATTTCCTTGGATTCATCCTCACACCCACCATGGCAACACAAAAAGGAACATCTGGAAAAGGCTGGCTAAGGCAGACAGATGTTCTCTGCCAGCTCACCTGCTCCCCAGGGGGAGGAAGTGACTCTGGCAGTCGTGACCGTGTTGGTGAATCCAGGCAAGGGGCCACGGCTTCCCCACGCCACACGTGGCTCCCTGGTAATGCCAGGAAGGCTCTGCAGGGCAGAGCTGAAGGCAGGATGGGGTATGGACCTTGAGCCTGCCACAAATGCCACCAGCCTGAGCTGAATCCATGACAACCCAGGCACAGCATCTGAGGAGCACGGTGCTTGACGCTTCCTGATCAACAACAGCATCCCAGGCTGCCGGTGGTGTATCCTGCAGCAAGACATGCCCTCACCCATCTGTGCCCAGAGGAGCATCCTGCACTTCCAAAGACCTGCTGTTTTTCACAGCACCTAATGGGCTTTCCTGACTCGAGGCCCCATCCCATGGCCAAGTCACCATGTGCTTTATGCTCCTTTGTGCTTACCCACCACAGTGCATTGTGTGCTGTTAATGCAGCCAGGGCTTTCCCCTCATCGGCGCGATTGAGCTGCTGAAATGAACCCCTGGGAAAGCAGAGGAGAGGGGAAGAGTCCCTCTCTACCACAGACACAGAGGCACTGTAGGAAAGGGTTTTGCTCTTCTGGAACAGCAGCACCTGGTTGCGATTGATGATTGTATTGATGATCAGAGGGCTGGAGAGTTCAGCTATGGAGACGGGATGGGAGAGCTGGGGCTGTTTAACCTGGAGAAAGCTTTGAGGAGACCTTAGAGCTCCTTCTAATACCTAAGGAGAGCTGGAGAGGGACTTTTTACAAGGGAGTGGAGTGATAGGACAAGGGGGAATGTCTTTAAGCTGAAGGAGGACAGATTTAGATTAAATATATGAAAGAAATCCTTCCCTGTGAGAGTGGTGAAGCCCTGGCACAGGTTGCTCAGAGAAGCTGGGGCTGTCCCATCCCTCAAAACGTTCAAGGTCAGGTTGGATAGGACTCTGAGCAATTTCATCTAGTGGAAGGTGTTCCTGTTCATGGCCGGGATGTTGAAACTCGATTTTTAAGATCCCTTCCACCCCAAACCATTCATTATTTATATGATTCTCCATGCTGGTTCTTTTCCAGAGCTGTCCCCCATCCTGTGCTGAGATGAAATGTGTGCCTAGGTTGTTCCCCAGTGGCACCACCCAGCTCTGGCTGGTTGATGCCGTGCTTGGGTCCCTCTCAGTGGCACAGAGCAGCTGGCAGAGCTGAGCCTCTCTGTTCCCCCTTCCCTGCCTCTGCCCCAGCTGGTCCTGGGGCCACATCCCTGTCTGTACCCAGGAACCTCCTAAATGATGTTCTCAGCCACCAGGCTGCAGTGTCCTGGGTGCAGCTCTCCCATCCCACGGGGCTGTGGCAGGGGCTGTGTTTTGGGGCACCTGGGACGTGAGGTGCTGGCAGGGATTAGATATCCCCCCCAGCATAGCCACACCAAGGCAGCTGTGAAAACAGTGCTGTTTTTAGGGTTCTTGGTGCCTTTGGATCTCTGGGTAACATCCTTTCACCCCAAGGCACTCACAGCTCTGGGCAGGATGAGGGTGTTCCTGCTGGTGACATGACTTGGGGACAACACGGGACACATGGCTGTGGCTGGAGATGGGATCCTGGTGCCCCTGGGCATCCCCTGCCACTGCCATCTGCGAACCCCGAACATCTCTGCCCACCGATGCCGCGGGCAGCCGTGCGTGAAGGAACCCCTCTCCCTCCCTCCGGGCAGCGATGCAGGGGTCACATTCCAGACCCTGCCAGCTGTGTCCCAGCGCTCCCTGGCACCGGCGGGCACCGAGCCGGGGCTGAGCCGTGCGCCGCCGCTGCGGCTCCGGCGGCGGCGGGGGAGCCCGGTGCGCCTCACGTGGAGCTGCCCGTGCGGCGTGGGAGGTGGGCCACGGTGCCCGGGGAGGGGGAGCCGCTACCTGCGCCAGCACCCCCTCCGCCAAGGGAGAAGGAAGGAGCTCTTCAGGCAGCTGCCGGGCTCCTCCCGAGCCCGCAGAGCGGGAGCGCGTTGCCAAGGCGATGGGGACCATCTTACTCATCCTCCTCGCTATTGTTCTCCTGCCAGCCCCGAGGTGCCCGGGCGGGGAGAGGAGGAGGAGGAGAAGGCAGCCAGCCTGGGATGAAGGCTGCCTGCTGCGGGGAGGGAAAGATGCTCCCCATGGCCACCCCCCCCCCCCCAACCTCCCCAACCTCCAGCCAGCTCTGGTGGGATGTCTCTGGTGGCAAGATGTCGATGGGGAAGGGGAGAGACGCTGCTGGCGGAGCTTAAGAGAGGCAGGTGGAAGCAAATGGCAGCAGGATGTGACCCCGCAGCCTCCTGCCTGCAGGAAAGTCCCGCCAGAGGCCAGGGGGCGTTTTTGCCCTCCTCCGCCAGGACTTGCCCCAGTCCATGGTGTCCCTTAGATCTGAAAAGGAATGCTCTGGGAACTGGGTCTGATTCCATACAGGGCACCACAGGATGTAACCCTACGCCTGTGCCTCACCGTGGGTTAGTTCCCCCACCGCTGCAGGCGTGCAGTGGGGTCCACTCAACGCTGCAGGACTGGGACCAGCACGCAGACCAACACCTTGAGGAGGGGACACATTAATGGGTACAGGGACACACCTCCCACTCCAGCCTCTCCAGCCATCTACTGGAGTGCCCGTTGGTGACATTGCGGTGCCTCGCTCTGCCCCAGAGAGGGAGGGGGGCAAGGATTTTTATTTAATTTCCATATCCTGCCTCCCTATTTTTAGCCTTCGGGTTTTTGTTCCAGGCTGGCTGTTTACTGAAAGAAGCATTTCCAACCTCCCTTGTCTCCAAGCAACCAGGTGTGCCAGCTCCCATGGAACCAGCCTCACCCTATAGATCTATAGGGCTGGGAGACCGGTGCTAACATTATCTCCAAGATGGGGAAACCTGTCTAACCTTAGCACCCACCCCTCCGACCCTATAGATCTATAGCTCGTGTCTCTGTGCTGACATCTCTGGGTCGGGGAGGGGAGCCTGGTCCCATAGGGTGATGAGGGGCAGTGGGAAGTTTGGGGGTTATGCTGGAGGTTTTAGGGGGGCTGCAAGGATGCAGGTGAGGCGAGCAGGCCGCCTTCCCCCCCGCAGCTCGAGCGGGAGTGCGTGGGAAGGAGTTAGACAAAGCCTGAGCCCGGGAGCAGAGGCAAGCGCTGCCGGGAGCTAGACGGGGCCGTTCTTCCCTCCCCGTCCTCCCCCACCCTCCGCCGAGGGGTACTCGGGAGCCCATCTCCATCCCGCCACGCTGGCACGTTGTCCCGGTCCCTCGGGCTGACCGGGGCGCAGCCCCGTCCTCGGTAATGCCCGGGAGGGACGCGGGCGTCTCCATCACCAGGTAGGAGGGGGACTGGGCTCTGTGTCGCTGTCACTCCCACCCGCGGGACCTACGCTACGGTTTGGGATCCCCTGACTCTCCGGTGCCCGTTATGTGTCCCGCTGTGCCCGAGCGCGGCGGGCAGTGCCGGGATGCTCATCCCCGGGGCACACGGCGTGGTGATGCTTGGGGTACCGGGGGGGCTGTGGGGCCATGGGGGGCTCCCCGGGCGGGCCGCTGTGGTGACAGCGGTGACACCGGGGGACACGCGGTGTGCCGGGACCCCCACTCCCCAGGCGGCAGCGGCTCTCCTCCGTCTCCCCACCGCTGCCGGGGGTGCCGGGGCGGGCGGCACCGGGGGGAGCGGCCCGGGGCACGGTACCGCCCCCGCCGCCACCGCCCTACGCATGCTCGCCGCCGCTGCCGCCGCCGCGCCGAGCCGAGCCGAGCGGGACGGGACCGGACCGGACGGGGCGGGAGGATCCGCCGCAGGTACCGGCGGCTCCGGGGCGCACGTGGCGGGACCGGGTCGGGCGCTGCCGTGCCCGCCCCGTACCGGCACCCCGGGCGTGTGGGGGGGTCCGGGGTGGGGGGGTTGGGGGTGGTATTACAGCCCCGGGACGGGCGGCGGGGGCGGGTCGGGCTCCCCCGGCCGGGGCTACCGCGGGGCCGGCTTTGTCCGGGGTTCGCCCGGGGAAGAGGGGCCGGGGCGTGCACACGCGTGTCCGTGCGTGCGGGTGTGCCCGTGGCCATGTGCTGGCGTGTGCGTGCCCGTGCGTGTGCACACGCGTGTGCCGGGGCTCGCAGCTCCTTCGCGGTGCATCCATACCGGGCACGGTGCTGATCCCGCGGGATCGGGGTGCTGTCGGGGCAGGTCGGGGTGCTGGGCGGCCCGGCCCTCCGGGGATCGGGGTGCTCCGTGGGAACCTACAGACGGGGCGGGGATCATCGCCTCCCGGCTCAGCGCTGCTGGGCACGTCGGTGACCGCCCGATCCCCGCTCCTGTCGCCTCCCTTTGGGGGAACTCGCTCGGCTCCAGCTGTGCCCGCTCGGCTCTGCCCTTTTCGGGACCCACGAGTGGCCGTGTTCGTGGCACGGAGTGCTCCACGCTTGCGGGACGCATGCTCTGCAGGGTGTCCCTGGCATTGCCAGAGCTGGGGAGTTCTCGGAATTTTTGCGGCTTCTGCCCCATGGGGCTGGGAAGGGTTTGGGGACAGCCAGGTGACACTGGACCGTGTTCCCCTCGCGTGGAGAGGGAAGGGCTTGGGCTGCCCTGTGCTCCTGCCCTTCTCTGCAGCCTCCCTTGGACCCCAGGCCCAGTTTGCTCTCACCCCTGACTGCTCCCAGCTTCCCACTGACAGGAGGGGGCTGCTGAGCCTCCCGGTTCTCAGCCGGGTGCCCAGGACAATTCTCCAGCTAACGCTCTCTCTGCAGGGGTGTCTGCACCGTGTCCCCGGCTCCACCAGCCACAGCAGTGCCTGGATCCTGCTCCCGGTCCTGCTGCACCGGGAGAAGGCTGACTTCTACGGTAGGCAGTGACACTCTTCCTTTCCTCCCTTCCCATGTGCCTGGGCACCGTGTGCCACCACACAGGCGGTGCCAGGGACAGTGAGTGCTCCAGGTGGCCGCCCAACCTGTTGTCAGGGGTGGCATGGAGAAAAACAGCCGGCAGCTGAGGTGTAATGGGGGTCTGTGTGCTGCTTGCTCCTCACTGCCCCATCCTCTCTCTTGCAGACCCGTGGTGGGACTAGCATGGGAGAAGCCTTCCCTGGGCATGGGCAGCGCTAAGGAGCCCGAGGGGCTGCAGGTGCTGAGCCGCCAGGCTGGGGCCGAGGACGCCTGCGAGCCCAGTGCCAGCTCCCCTGGCTGCCCAGGGGCAGGAGAGTGCCTGCCCGGCTCTGGCTGTGCCGCGGGGGCCCGTGCCATGAGGACCTGCTGTGGGGCTGAGGCAGAGTCTCAGGGCACCAAGGCCAACTCAGTGGCAGAGAAGAAGGTGCCATCACCAGCAGGACCAGCTCCTGGCACACTTCTCCAGGACACCAGCACAGAGCAGAGCGTGGCAGTAGCAACAGGGAGCTGCGGAGGACCAAGTGGTGCTGCCTCTGCCTGTGGTCCCACAGGGATGGGGGTCCCCAACACCCAGAAGGAGGATGCAGCCCCCACTTCCCCTGTTTCTGATCCCTGCCTCCAGGCAACCAGCAAGGACACGGGGAGCATGCCAGCTCTTGCCAAACATGTGGCATTTGTGGAGCCCACTGCAAGCACTGGGACAGCTGAGCTTCCAAGCCAGGAGCAGCCCCAGAACAGCAAAGGGACATCCCAGGGTGCTGCTCCCCAGACAAAGAGCGGTGAGGCTCCCAAGCACCCCCAGGGATGCACAGCAGACCCCCCCAGCACCAGCGCTGCGGGGACTGGGGGTCGAAGTGAGGCAGGACCAAGCTCCACTGCTCTGGGCCATGGCAAAGCTGAGAGGAGCTCAGTCCAGGATGTGGGTGCTGGGAGCAGCCAGCAGCCCCAAACAGCCAAGCAGCTCTGTGAATCCTACTCCTTTGAAGTGACCCCACCCCAGGACACTGGGACACAGGACATGGGGACGCAGGTGGACAGCCGTGTGTCCTTGGTGTCGGTGGCCTTAAGCCCCATGAGCCCCCCATGTGGGGCTGCTGCCTTCACCTTCCCCAAGAGAGAGACAGCCTCTGCAGCCCCACGACTCGAGCCCTCCACGAAGGACGCAGAGATGCAGGTGTCCATGCCTGTGGAGACCCGCTCAGTGGCCACTGGGCCGATGACACCAGTGGCCAAGTCCCCGCAGACCTCGTATCCTGAGGTGCAGGTGAAGGGGACGGTGCCGGAGGTGGTGGAGGAGGAGCCTCCGGAGCCCATCCGGGAGGTGAGCTGGGATGAGAAGGGGATGACGTGGGAGGTGTATGGGGCCTCCATGGAGGTGGAGGTCCTGGGCATGGCCATCCAAAAGCACCTGGAGAAGCAGATTGAGGAACACGGGCGGCAGGTGGTGGTGACCCCGCAAACCACCCGCACCGGCTCCGTCAAGGGAGGGCCCCGCAAAGGCGAGGCCAAGAGGCAGCCCAGCGTCTTTCGGGCTCTGCTGCAGAACGTCCGGCGGCCCCGGTGCTGCTCCCGTGCCGGCCCCGCCATGGAGTGAGCTGCTGGCAGGGTGGGGGTGCCTCGGGGCTGCTCCGGAGGAAATGGGGATGGGTTCCTGCCCTGGCGTCCTGAGACACCCGGTGCCAGTGTGCAGGGCTGTGCTGGTGATGGAGCACTGCACACTGGGACAAGGTGTCTCCTTTGCTGGGGTCCTCCCTGTCAGCCTGGGGTTCCCCCATGGGTGTAGCCCCATGGACGTGCCCTGGGACATGAGACTGGTGCCCTGTCTTTGTGCTTGGTGGCTTTTTTCAGCACGAGGAAGCACGTGGCTCCTTCCAGATGGAGGCAGCTGCTCCTGTGTGTCTCCTGCCCACAGCGCAGGTCTGAAGATGGCTCAGGGTGTGTGCTGCTGGCTGCCCTGAACTCTGGCACCCCAAGCAGCAGCATCACTTCCCATGCTGGAGAGACGCTGGTGCATCGCCCTGCTATTGCTTTGCCTGTCCAGGGCTTGGCCACACTCCAACAAGGCTGTGGCTGTGCATGCGTGGGTCCTGCAGCCACCCATGGCAAGCACCAATCCCTCAACTTCCCCGTTCTCTCTGCTGCACTGCCATGTTGTGGGTGCCCTGGAGCTGGGAGGATGTGGCCACGCAGGGCACCAGGACAGATGTCAAGTGAGAGAGAGAGGGGCCAGCCACGTGTGTGATGCAGAGCTGCTCATCCCTGTCACTGTGGCTGGAGGTGCTTCGGGAGCCTGTCCCCATGGCCCCCAGCTCCACCTGCCTGGAAGCAGCACATCCTCACCACGGCTGGTGGTGGGCATGAAGCCTGCCCTGCTTCCAGGCCTGTCCAGCTGCCCCAGTGGTGCTGGAAAGGCCCCATGTGCTGGGGACATGGGCACGTGTCCCACTGGGCCCTCTGGCTTCTCTCCGATGGCAGCTGGGGACACTGCAAAAACGCTGCCACTTTTTACAGCTGGGGTTTTACAGGGTGGGGGGAGGGGAGCTTTTATTGGACTGTGTTTGCATTTTTGGAGCTTTTTAAGAGACACTTTCAGCCATGAGCGTCCTGCCTGGAGCCACTTCCCCCATGGTGGCCTGTGGGGCTGAGTCCATCTTTTCAAACACTGCTTCTACATTGCCTGTGCTCTGCTAGGCTGAAGAGCGTTGGGAGTGAAGGGTCAGTCTGCAGGGGGGTGAATATCCCTGTGGTTGGGCCAACATCCCTGTGGCTGGCAGCACCTCAATGTCCTGCCAAGACGTGGATCTTGGCTCCTCCAGCCTGGCCCCATATGGAGGACCAGCCCCACAGTGCCACAGCAAGGGGTGCCCAGGCCTGTGTCCAGCATCTGATGGGCAGGAGGCTGCAAACAAGGGATGCTTGGAGAGCTGCACCATCCCCTCTGGGCAGAAGTGCAGGAGGGCTCAAGGTGGCAGAGTCACCACTGCAGCAGTTTTCCCTCGTTAAGGTAAAGTCCTGCCCACCTAAACCCACACTGTACGTCCTGGGCTTGTTTTGTCCCTGTGGGGCTGCAAAGGGCTTGCTGAAGTGCCAGCTGGCAGCCAGGGCTGTGGCAAGTGCCCACTCTGTGCCGTGGCACTCGCTGGGACTTGGCTCTGCTCAGTGCCTTGGGCTGTGGGACCAGTGCCATGGCCATGCCAGGAAGATCAGGAGCCCTGGGGCATCCCCTTGCCACCCTGCCCCAGGCTGTGCTCACCTCCAGCCCCGCACTGCCAAGCTGTGGTACACCAGTGCTGCAGCTTCATCACCTATTTTCTTCTTTTTTTTCCCTTCATTTCTTTTGGGGTGGGGTGGGGGGAGGAAGGGGCGGGAGGATCAATCTGTCATTGTGGATGTTGGGTAATAAAACCTTGCACAAACCTCTTCGAGGGGCTGCCTGCACCTCCCTCCCCTGGGACAGGGAGGGTCCTGGGGACAAAAGCCCAGCTGAGCCCCACAGTGGCACCTCCCCTCTGGCACCAGCTGACCCAAAGCCAGCACTTCATGCTGGGAGAGATGACTCCAAGCTAACTGAGCCCCCCAGGCAGTTGTGCTGCTGACCACAGGACACTGTGACCCCTGTGGAACAGTTTTATTGCCAGACACTGAACATATCAATGCTGAAGCAGCTGCCTGAGTCCTGCTCTGGCCCTGCTGTGCCCTGTGAGCCTGCTCACAGGTCCGTGGTGGTGAAGGTGGTGTTGAGATACGCTGTTTTGGTGGGCTCCTTCAGGTTCAGGGCAGCCACCAGCACCTCCTTGTCAGTGGGATCTGTTGGCTGCATTTTGACCTGCTGCAGGAGGAAAGTGTGGTCAGGAGGGATGGGAACAGAGATGTAGGGCAGGGACACCCGTCCTTCCCAGGAGCTGAGGGCTGTTGAGGGGTGCAGAGTAAAGGACACAAGGGGTCCATGAGGCCCTGGGGACCGCAGCAGAGAGGAGATGCAAGGTGCTCTGTCAGGACTCCCAGCTGCCAAGTACTGGCAGCTCTTTGCACACTCACCTCAACCTCAAAGCTGTCATCTGCTGGTGCATTTACTGTATTTTCATCCAGGGAATTAGTGCTGTGGAGAATGGAGGGTGGGAGGTAAAAAAGGACCCAGGCACTGGAGAAGTGAGGTATGAGGTGACAGCCTGTGGCCTTTGGGACCTGCCCACAGGGCTCACCTGGTCACAGAGATGGAGTCCTCGTGGAAGCCCAGGTCGTGGGAGGGATCCAGCGGCTGGTTCAGCATGGGGTTGGCCCTGTCAGGGATGGGTGGCAGGTAAGTGCTGCCCCTTGGAGTCCTGCAGCCCCTGGATGTGGGGACAAGCCTGGTCTCTCCCCACCTGCTGCAGGGAGCCCCCCACTCACCCCTCAGCGTTGTACTGGTTGGTCCCAGGGATGCCAGCTCCCTGCTGTGCTGTTGCAGGGTTGAATGTTGTGGCCACCTTCAGAGCCTTCATGGCACTCAGCTTCCTCTTGTAGCTGCAAAGCCCAGGGGTGGGGTGGGTGAGAGGGGCAGGGAGGAGCTGGGCTGTGAGATGGGGTGGGCAGAAGCGGGTTGGAGGATAGGGATGGGTCTGGGGGTGCTGGTTAGGATGAGGGCAGTGGGGGGTGGTAGATGGGGGTCAGTGAAGTACCTCCTGGTGGTGAGTACCAAAACCAGGGTCATGATGAGTATGAAGATGAGCAGGAATGCTGCCAGTCCTGCGATAATGCCAATCAGCTCCACCTCCTTGGTGGGCTTTGTCACCTCGCCGGGGCCCTGGAACAGAGCAGGGGTGAAGGCACAGTTCCAGCCAGTGGAACCCCCCAGCCAGCCCCAAAGGGGTTGTTGCCCTCTCCCCGTGCCCCTTGCCTGGCCCCACTCACAATGACAGCCAGGCCCAGTTTCACCAGCTCAGCCAAGCCCACCGGGTCGGACTGTATGAGTCTGCCAAGGAAAGCAGAGGTGTGAGCAGCGGGGCTGGTTCCAACACGTGGCAGTGCCTGTGCCCAGCCCCGGCACTCACATGCTCAGGTCGTTGACATCCAGGGCAGTGCCATTGCTGTACACGAAGTAGGCCTCCATCACTGACTTGGCATCCACGCTGCAGATTCACAGAGATGGGGGGAGTGTGGTATTGGGGTGCAGGGCACGGTGCCCTGCCCCACAGTGACACCCCTGATGCCACCACCATGTCCCCCTGCCCACCACCACTCACTGGGTGTCACGGGTGTCCTCCACACTTCGGATGGCCACCACGTAGACTGCTGCCTTGGTCACGGTGGTCAGGGCCCTAGGAACAAGAGAGAGGGGGGGAAGCTGGGCTGGACATCCTGCTGCTCTGCTCATGGGCACGGGAAACAGATGGACCCCCTGAAGCCCCCTCCTCTGCTGGGGACCTGCCTGGCCCACCCTGTTCACAGTCCATGAAGCTGAGAGACACAGTTGGTGGGTCCAGCTGTGGACTCCCAGCCCCAGCCCAGCACCCCTTACAATTTAATATTTTCGGAGTTACTCTGGACTTCTTCCACCGTTGTCACGAACTGGAGCCGGACGCGGTAGCTCTGATCCACCGTGAAGATCTGTGTGAGGGACCAGGGGTGAGCAGAGCTGGGCTGGGCACGTGGCGTCCTGGGCCAGGGGTTGGGGGTGACACTCACACTCAGCACGGTCTGTGCTCTGTGCACCGGTTCCTCACCATCCTTAGCCTCCACTGTCACCTTGTACTGCCCCTTCAGTGATTCATCAAGGTTGCTGGCCACTCTGTGAGGGCAGGGACATCAGTGATCCCACTGGATGTCCCCCTGCCATCCCTCAAGCTACCTCCATCCCTAGCCAGGACTCCAGAAAGGCTGTGTCCCCTTTCCAGCCTGTGCTGGCCCTGCAGGAGGCAGGAGCTGAGCTGCATTCCTCCCACCCCAGCCCAGACCCATGGCCTCACCGGATACTCCCGATGTAGGCGCCCTTGTCAGGTGTTGTGGACACCCCAAAGAGGTTCTCGAAGGGCCGGCTGACCCCGTTGTCCTCCACAAGCACCACACTGACGATGGAGAAGGTGATGGTTCCCCCCAACCCTGAGTCAGCATCGGTGGCCTGCAGGGATAGGCATGGCAGGAGCATGGGTGGGAATGGCCTGTCCGTGGTGGGGACAAGTGAACAAGGCTCCACGGACAGACAGATACGGGTAGGCAGCTCCTCACCTTCACAGTAGCCACTTGCAGTTCCACGGGAGAGATTTCAGGGACAACCACTGCCAGGAACAGACAGATGGATGGTGCAATCATGCTGGTGAGCAGCCAGACTTGCTGCAGACCCCACGCCCACACAGCCCCAGTGTTCCAAGCACCCACTGCTGCCTTTGGCCCCGTAGCCTTCATGGAAAGCACTGAGTAACCCCAGCCTGGCCCCTGCGCTGCTCAGCTCTGCCCCAGGCTTGGGGCAGATCCTTGCTGCTGGTGAATGTGGCAGGGCATGCGTGGGTGCAGCGAGGAGCCCACATGATGTGCCAACCCCAGCTGCTCACCAAAAGTCTCTGAGATGGCCTCGAAGACTGGCATGTTGTCATTCACATCAATAATGATGATCCTCAGGGTTTCTGCAAATGTCCCAAAAGCAGAGCTCTGATCACCAACAGAGCAGCCCTGCAGCACCTGTGGGAGCTCTGTCCTCCCAAAAGGCTCAGGTCAAAAGAACTGGGGACACCTTCCCTCTGTGGCCAAACCACCCAGCTCCCGCCCTGCTGCCCACAGCTTCCCGTGGGAGGTGGGAGAGGCATTCCCAGCACCCGCCATGCCCAGTGGTGGTGGAGGGCGCGGGCAGCGGGGCCGTACCGTTCTGGCTGTAGCGGTTGCCTTTCTCAGTGTACAGGTCCTCCACCCTCAGTGTGAGCAGGACCCTGTCACACACCTCGTAGTCGATGTCCGAGCTGTTCACCAGCACTGAGCCATTGGGCGCCAGCACAAACCAGTCCCAGCACACGTCCTCAGCACTGCTGTCCCCCTTGAAGCAGGCAACCGCCAGCTCCTCGAAGACCAGCGAGTGGTTGGTGTCAGGGTCGAAGGCACTGAGCGTGTGGATCAGACCCCGCTGTGTCCCGTTCTCAGCCACCGAGGCGTCCTGCAGTGAGCCTGGCAGGATGGTGGGGGACTCGTCATTGACATCGAGGATGTGGACTATCGCCGAGACGTTGGCCTTGTCCCCTGCATTGTCTGCAGCCGTGTTCTCTGCCAGCACTGTCAGGGTGAAGAACTTCTGCTGCAGCGTGTCGTAGTCCAGGGACATCTCAGGGTCTACAGACAGCTGCCCACTGTAGTTCCCCGGCCCCAGGCGGGTTGAGCGGATCAAGAAGTTGCTGGAGCCACTGCCTCTCTCAAGTCGGAATGAAATGCGGGAATTGATCTCCGTCCGGTCGGCATCTGTGGCATTCACCTCACCCACAAAGGACCCTGCAGGTGGAGACAGACACTGAGTGGACAGTGGGCACTGACTCAGGGCCACTGGTGGTCCCACAAACCTGGCCATACAACTTCTACCTGGAGAGTCTTCAAAGACTGAGAACTCATAGGACTGGTTGAGGAACACGGGAATGTTGTCATTCAGGTCCTGCAGAAGACAAAGCCCACGGCTGTAACCCTTCCAGGAAACAGGATTCCCCACAGCCAGCTGGGGACAGGAGTGTGGGCACCTTCCTGCCCACAGGCAGGAGCTACACAAGCCCTCTCCTGCCTCCCTGCATCAGCTATTCACTCTGCCGCCACAGAAAGCCTGGAGACACGGCACCTCTGCCACAGCCAGGGATTCCACAGCCCCACCCTGCCCATCCATCCCAGCTCCAAGCTCAGGCCTGCCCCAGCATGTCCCTGCTTGTGCCCAGGGCTCACCCCCACGGTGATGGTGACGTTCACCGTGGTGTTCAGCGGTGGCTTGCCGTGGTCATACACCATCACTGTCACCACCATCTGTCCACGCTCATCTTCCAAGGCTTCACAGTCCAGCGGCTCCTTGCTGTGCATCTCACCTGTGTCTTCATTGATGGTAAAGTTGTCGCTGAACAGTCCTGGCAAGATCATGAAGCCCAATTTGCTGTTGGGGCTGTCAGGCTCGTCATTGTCGATGGCCTGAAAAGGTCAGCATTTGGAACAGGGCTGCTGGGCACCTTGGGGACAGTCCCACCCCTCCGACAGCCCTGTCAACCCCCCCACCTCTGTTGGCACGTACCTGGATCTGTGTACTGACATTCTGCCCCTCTTCCACCGAGATGAAGTAGGAGCCAATGACGATGGGTGCCATGTCGTTGGCATCCAGCACGGTGATCTCCAGCACGGTAGTGCCCACCAGGTCACCCCCATCCTTGGCCTGGAGGTTGGCGTAGTAGATGGAGCGAGTCTCCCGGTCCAGCAAGCTCCCGTTGCGCACCAGCAGTGCCCCGGTTGTGGCGTTCACGGTGAAGATGTCACAGCTGTGGCATACACAGAGCCTTCAGGCCTGGAGCCCACTCTCCAGCACCATGCCCTGTTTGGGGCTGGCTCTGCCCTTACGTACATGGTCTCTGGGAGCAGCTGGTAGGTGATCTGGCCCAGGACACCACTGTCTGGATCATAGGCCTAAAAGAAAGAAGGAACCATCTGGTCAATCTGTTTCAGCCCTCAGAGCAGTGACGAGTCTGGGGCAGTGGCTGTTGGCAGTGAGCACCCCACAATGTGGCCCTGATAGACAAGGGGTCCCACCCTTGAGTACCCACTAGTCCTGAGTCCTTCCTGTGTGTATGGAGAGATCAGTGCCCTCAGCACAAGCTGTACTAGAAGTGCTAGGTGTGCCCAGTGCACTGCTTGGGGATATGAGGTGTGCCCACTGCCTGCTCAGTGCCTGACCGTGATGTTTGGGGTGATGATGGTGCCATCGGGGCTGTTCTCCATCACACTCAGGGTGTAGGTGCTCTGGGGGAACTCAGGGATGTGGTCATTGCTGTCGATGAGGTCAATGGTCACTGTGGCTGTGGAGCAGCAGTCTGTAGGGTTCCCCGTGTCATTAGCAATGACCTGCAGGATTGAAAAGGGACTGTGTCTCACATGAGTCCCCAAACGTTACAGAGACCTGTCACACTCCAGCCCAGCTCCCCTGCACCAAACAAACTGCCAGGGCAGAGCCCTGTTCTGCTTTAGCTCCTGAACTCTGCAAGCCAAGGGCTGTGTCCCCACTGTGCCCATAGGATGCAGGGAGCAGGAACTGCCTCCGCAGGGCAGGCCAGCCCTACAAGTCCCACCTGCACCACCATGACATGGCTTATCTCGTAGTCCACTAAGGCTGAGTTTTGCACCAGGATCTGGACTTCCCCTGCACCCGCAATCGTTGTGGGGAACACAGTGAAGGCGTTGGCATTAGGACCCTGCAGGCTCAGCTCAAAATTGCTGTTGATGCCCTGCCAGGGAGGGACAAGAGCAAGGGTGAGTGGTGCAGAAAGGACAGACACAGGCATCACAACCCAGAACCACGGACAGGCTCCCACCTTGTCCGGGTCGTAGGCAACAATGTTGAGGTTGGACACAGGCAGTCTGGTGGAGGAGTGCTCTATGATGTTGCCTGTGAAGTGGTTCTGAGCACTGGCAGAGAAGTTGCAGCTGGACAGGGAGCAGTTGTAGAACTGGGGCTTGTTGTCATTGACATCAGTCACCAAGACTGTCACCAGGGTGCTGGTCTGGGCCACCTTGCCGTGGATATCTGGGTGCTCCTCACGTGCCTGGGGAGGAGGAGAGAGCAGGTTGGAGGGGCCCAGGGGGAGGAAGAGGATGGGGTTCCCCTTGCTATCTCCTACTCACCGTGACTTGCAGCAGCACCTCGTCGCTTGGCAGCTGCTCACGGTCCAGGGGCTCACTCACAGTGATGGTGCCCGTTGTGTTATTGATAACAAAAGGAACACTGGCATCTAGGACAAGGGGACAGCAGGAACCAGTGGTAGCCACTGGGAAAGGCAGGCCTGGCCCTCTCTCTGCCATCATGTCAGGCTGGCAGAGCCTGGGTGCCCAGAACCAGTTTCCAGGGTACCCCTTGCTGCCTGACCACCCCTCCTGCTCATCCCACTGTGTCATCCCCTGCCTGACCCGTTCTGCCCCATCACTCACTGGTGATGATGTAGGAGATTTTATCATTCACCCCTGTGTCTTGGTCCATGGCGGTGACAGTCAGCACAGTGGTGCCCTGTGGGGATACGGCCATCAGGGAAGGACCTACGACATCTCCAGCTGCCCACAGGCCTGGTGGCCCAGACACTTCAGGGGCAGCGACAGGGACAGGGACATGACGCTGGGGCAGGCAGGCTCCTGACCAGGTCGCAGTTCTCAGGCACAGAGCCCGAGTAGGGCTCATTGAGGAACCGTGGGTCCAGGTTGGGCATGTCCTTAATGGTCAGGGACAGGTAAGTAAAGCTCTTCTGGACGGTCCAGTTGTTGTGCAGCCATCCCCCGCCATCCTGAGGAGCAGAGCACCTGTCAGACACACAGCCCCCTTCCCTGCACCCCCAGCCTGGATGGTCCCCACCTGGGCGAGGATCTTGATCTGGTAAAAAGTGTTCTTGGCATAGTCCAGGGAACCATTGAGCACCACACTGCCATTGGTCAGGATGTAGAAGAGCTGGTGATTGTTCACGTTGTCTGGGATCACCTGAGCAGGGGACATCAGCCTGTGTCACCAAGGCAGGGAGCAGAGGTGTCCCAGCAGAGACAGGGGCTCTATCCCCCTCCTTCTGCCAGGTTTGATCCGTGGGGACCCCCAACCACCTGGTTCATCCCCAGCCTGAAACTGTGCAGCACCTTGCACCCATTGCCCCAAACCTCCCTGCACCCCCAGAGATCTGGGTCTGCCCTGGCCGTGTCCCCCAGCACCTCAGCACCACAGGGGTGGCCCAGGGGTGGGCTTTGGGTATGGTGACCCACCCCACAGTGCTCTGTGCTCACCTCCTCGATGCTGTAGCTGACTTTGGAGGCGTTCCCGGTGTCGCTGTCGTTGGCAAACACGGTGTAGATGATGCTGTGCACACTTGTGTTCTGGCCACGCAGGGGTGGTGGAAGAGCAGGGAGTGATGCTGGGCCTGGACCCTGCCAGCCCTGCCCTGGCAGGTTCTGGCCCTGCCCTGCAGCACTGCCCAGTGTCGTGGGGCACACAGGGACGAGCTGCTGCCCTTGCCCAGGCTGGGCAGAGGCTGGACCCCCTCGCTACCCTCCCTGGGGTCCCTTGGGAGCAGAGGCTGCACCTCAGCCCTGGGGTTGCTGGACGGGGGTCGGACTCAGCCCCACACCCCATCTACACCTTGATTCAGTGTCACCTTGTCCTGGGCTGACAGGTAGCTTGGGCACACCCTGAACTCATTGCAAGGGCAGAGTCCCAGTCACATTGCAGCGCCTCAGGGTGACACAGAGGCTCCCATCGGGAATTGCCCTGGTGACAGAGTGCTCCCAGGTGCTGGCTGCGCCCCACGCCCAGGCACGCTGTCACCACACACCCAGCTGCAGGGCCACGCTGTTCCCAGCCTGTTGTTGTACCCCTGCTGGCACACCCACGCCACAGGAGCCACCCAGCACCCCTGCCCTGCTGCCCGTGGGGGCTGGCAGGTCCCAGAAAGGTACCTCAGCGATGATGGCATTATATGGCAGGTATTGGAAGACTGGGGCGTTGTCATTGCGGTCATCCACGATGATGGTGATTTTTTTGGAGACCTACCAGGTGTCAGAGAGGGCACAAGGATGGGTGTGTGGGAGATGGTGGCCAGCAGAGCTGGATGCATTTCTGGCATCCCATGCCCACCATGGCTAGCCAGCCAGCATCACCCACCCATTTCCAATTCTCTTCCCACTGAGCCTTGTCCATGGGGGCTCTCTTCCCCCTGCAGCCACCCAGCCCTTGCCCCAGCACTCACCTCGTTATTTACACCATCTGACACTCCCACAGTGATGGTGAGCTTGGCCTGGAGCTGAGGGGACACAAGGCAGGACTTGGTCAGGGCCAATGTGAAGCTCAATCCTTGGATGGCTGAGCCCCACCCTCTGTGAGATCAATTCCCCTCCAGGGAGTGACCCACAGGCTCTGCCTTCCATCCCCATACCCCCAGACTCTCACTCAGACAGGGACACCTGACCCCATCCTCTGCCCTCACCTCACGGTCCAGGGATTTCCTCAGTGTCACTCTGCCTGTTTCGGAGTCAACAGCGAAGTAGAAGGCGTCTGTCCCTCCGATTTGGTAGGTGAGAGGGTCATTGTCAAGGTCATAAGCCTGCAGCTGGAAAGCAAACTGGCCTGGGGGCCCAGGCAGTGTCAGCCCCTGCCCAAGAACCTCCCAGTCACTCCTCTGACACCCCAGGCCCTTCTTAAGACCACCCTACTCACCCAGCTCCAGGTCCTCAGGCACATGGAAGATGGTCACGTTGATGATGGGGACTGTGTTTCCTGAAACTACAGGGGAGAGGAGCTGTTTTGGGGTTGCAGCTTCCCCCAGAGAATGGAGAAAGAGTATTGGGAGTTGAAAGCAGCTCCAACACCTCCCACTCGCCCATGCCAGACCACCAAGAGGAGTCCTTACCTGCTGCCAGGAGGAAGGGGAGCAGCACCAGGGAGCGCCATGCCATCCTGCCAGGATGCCTGTGGGCACACACCAGGGAACAAGCACCTGAGAGACTGAGGGCTGCCCCCCAAACCCCTCCTGGGGAGCAGCCAGCAGGGCAGGAGAGGTGCTGGTGGGGACAGTCCCCTCTGCTGAGCCGGGCTGGTGAGCAAACACCAGGCTCCACACTGCACTCCCGGGCGTGGGCTCCCTGAGGACATGGCATGCCAGGACAGGGTTGGCCTCCAGGCAGAGGAGACTTTAGGTGTGCCTGGGGGACCCCAGGAGCCTGTCCTGGGCATGGCTGGAGGCTCCACTGCTTGTGCCCAAGAGGGCCTCTCCAAGCAGTGCTTGGAGTAACCCACGGCAGGACCACGGTGTCTCCCTCCTTGTGCCGGGTCTGTGGGCAGCTCCACAGCTGGCAGACACCCCCACAGCTGGCAGACACCCCCACCTCCCCTCCATGCAGCAAGGTGCCCGTGGGGCTGGGACAGGGGCTGACATCCCTTACCTGTGGCTGTGTCCCTGGGGATGCTGCCTCTGCACTCTCATCTTGACACTGCCAGACCTTTGCCTCCTGCAGTAAACATGTTCATCAATCATTAACTGCAATTAAGGGGTGAGAAATCCCTCTCCCGTCTTTCGTATTCCCTATTCTCATCCCACAGCTCCCACCCAGCTCAGCTCCAGGCTCACTCCCCAAAACCAAGTCCCCAGGTGTCCATACTGGGTGCTGTCCCTCAGGATTCAGCCACCCCAACCTGCATCCATGGGACCCCAGCTCCCAGAAGGGGTGTGGAGCCTGCAGGGGTGCACAGGGATCCCAAACCCCCCCAGGAGACCAAAGGGGAATTAGGGAAATGCCATGCATCCCCTGGGCTGGGGACACTGGGGTCCTACCAGGACAGGGGGTGGGCACCAACCTTGTGGTGTGGCCACTGGGGTGGGTGCCTGGGGCCCTCTGCACCCCCTGCCACCCACTCCCCTCCCCAGGAGCTTGGCCCAGCCTCCCTGACCTACTTCAGACCCGCTAGGGACAAGGGTGGATTGTCCAGCTCTGCTCAGGCAGAAAAGGGCTGGGAGGTGGTGGTGGGGGGGCATGGCCAGCCTGTTGGACCCCCGCATCCGTGGCCTTATTCCCTGGGGAACACACAGGGCCTGGATACTGGAGAAACTCTGGAGTCTTCCCAGACACTCAGCCTGCTCTGAGGTTCCCATCTCACCCTACACCCAGAGAACCCCCAGAGAAGGGGCTACAGGGCACAGACTGTGACCACCCCTTAGCGAACCTCTCCTGAGCTGGTCCAGGACCACCACCCCAGCTCCTGCAAAAGCTGCTCCAGGACATCCTCAGACACCCCGTGAGCTGCCTGGGGTTACCCCCAGAGTCCCTCAGGGCTATCTTGGGGTGCCTCCCCCGAGACTCCTGGGGCTGGTGCTGGACACTGCTCTGCAAACTGCTCCTTGCTGTCCTGGGGCACTTCCACACCTCCCAGGACTGTCCTGAAAGGAGGTTGTAGCCTGGTGGGAGTCGACCTCTTCCCCCTAGCAACTGGTGAAGGTTTAGGTTAGACATCAGGAAGAATTTCTTCACGGAAAGGTGTGCCAGGCATTGGAATGGGCTGCCCAGGGAGGTGGTGGAGTCACCGTCCCTGGAGATGTTTAAGCACAGACTGGATGTGGCACTTAGTGGTCTAGTTGACATGGTGGTGTTGGGTCCTAGTTTGGGCTGCATGACCTCAGAGATCTTTTCCAGCCCAGCTGAGTCCGTGATTCTCTAATTCCCGTGACCGTCCCCAGCTCAGTCCCGGCGGCATCGGTGCGCTGCCACTCGGGGCATTACGGCCGAGGAGCTCCGCCGCGCATTTCAGCGGCGCCGCTCTTGGGCTCATTACGGCAGGCGGCGGCGGGCGCGCCCATCGGCGGCGGGGGGGGAGGCGGTGCTGCGCGGGGAGGGGGGGCAGCGCGGCGCGGCCGGTTCCATCGGCGCGGCGGGCGCGGGGGCGCCATGAGGCGGGGCTGAGGCCGGAGCGGGAGCGGCACCGGGACCGGCACCGGCACCGGGACGGACACGGAGCCCGGCGGGCCCGGCCGCCGCGCCATGCGAGCGGGCTGAGGGGCGGGCAGCGCCGGGGCACGGCACCGAGCGCCGCGGGCGCGCCTCCCGAAGGTACGGGGCGAGGCGGCGGCCGCAGGCCCGGGCCGTGCGGGGCAGGGCCGGGGCACCGGGGGGAGGCGGCGGGCAGGGCCGGGGCTGGGGGGAGGCGGAGGGAAGGGGTAGGGCAGCCTCGGGGCAGCGGCACGGGCAGGGCGGTGGGCTGGGCGCCGGGCGATGGGGCGGATGCGGGGCTGCGGGCCCGCTGCGGCGGGCGGAGGAGCGAGCGCGGCCCGGTGCGGCGGGGCCGGGCCCGGTGCGCGGAACCAGCGGATGGCCGGCGCGGGCGGGGGTGGCGGCTGCCGGGGCATCGGGGCTCGGGGAAGCGGCCGCAAAGCGCAGCCAGGCCCGGTGCAGCCGCAGGGCGGTGGGAGGAGCCCCCGCTGCTGGGGAGCCCCGCGGGGACCGGGGGCAGCGGGGACGGAGCCGGAGCGCTGCTGCCCGTGGCGGCTGTCTGAGCCTGCCCGGCCGGAGCCCCTTCTCGGGGTCTCCCGCACCCGGGCCGGGCGGGAGTCAGGGGCTTCTGCTGAGGCTGGTTGTCTGGCTTCGGTTACGGGCTTCTAACTGGCTGTGTCCTCGTCCCGCTTGGCACCTCGCGGTGTCCCGTTCGCCGTTACCCCGGACCCGGTAAACTGTCAGCTCGGGGCAGGCTCCGGTGTGGGACAGGGGACGGGAGGGGAACTGGTGAAACTCTTCGGAAAGTTGTCCCTGGAGAGGAGGTAGGAAACAAATGAGCCCGAGGTGACGGGGTGGGGGTAAGTGGCACCGGGGGAGGTGGCGGTGGCACAAGCCGTGCCGCCGGCCCGGCAGGATCTGTGCCGGCAGCGTGGGCTGTGTGTGGGCCCGTGGCAGCCCTGTCCCACGGAGGACGTGTGGGACCACGTTGTGGGCAGCTGGTATCCACTCCAGGGTTTGCTCTGCCGCGTAGGAGTTGAGCTCTGTGGCTAGGCAGGTGCTGTTCCTCCGTCTGGGGACAGCCCCTCTTGCCAGGAGCGTGGCTCTGTTTTGTGCTGGTACCTTGTCCACCAGCTCTGCACCGGCCCCGTGCTCCAGCACAACCGGCTGTGTATGCCTGCAGCTCCAGACATCATCCCTGCCTTGCCTTCTCTCTGTCCTGTGCCTTGCTCTGTCCCTCTATCACCTGTACCCCTGTCGGCTCTGATGCCCCAGGACCTCGAGGCCGTCCTCGAGGTGGGGTGTTGTGCCCCGGGGGGATGCGCAGGGCAGAGCCGGCGGGGCAGGTGGGTCCCGGGGCCAGCAGGAGCCCCGGAGGAGGAGCAGCTGTCGGAGGAGAGCCGCTGCGTCTGATGTCACTGCGGTGCATGGTGGGTAATTATGCACGTTGCAATGAAAATAATAAGGCCGGCTCCATAGTGGTGTCTAAAAATACTGCTAATGCGGAGTGCCTGCTGGGCGCCTTTGTTTGTCACCTTTGGGTGTCTGCTCTGGGGCTGGCCAGGTGGTGTCACGCCCCTCGAGCAGTGGGTTACGTTTAGCAGGTGAAATGTGGCCCCTCCATTCCCCCCCGCATTGGGACACGGTGCCAGTGGAGACAGGGCAGGTGTTGGCATGGGAGGTGAGGCAGGAGGCACCTGTGTGTGTTTTGGAGGCTCCAGTGCCACCTCCCTGCATGCAGCCATGCAAGGAGCCTCAGTGGGATGGCAAGGCTTTGTTCCCCTAGCCTTGCTTGGAGCTAGGCACTCTCCAAGTGATGGACAAAAATCTGTCCTGATATCCCCTGGCAAGTTCCAGCTGGTTCAAGCAGAGAACAAGATTTGGGCCCTGATGGTCTGGTCTGTCCATCGCTGGCATTGTGTGGCCAGGGCAGAGCTCACTGGAGCTGCGAGATCTTCCCTCTGTGGCTGCCACCATGGTGTGTCCTGGTCCTGATGGGACTCAGACTGTGGCAACTTGCTGTGCTCTGGCTGTGCAAAGGTGGGAGGGAGAAGGGATATGCCCCTGGAACAGAGGGAAATTATGTGATAGGTGCTGGGGGGCACCTGGGTGCTGGCCAAGGGCTGCCCAGCACTCTGATGTCCACTCCGTGGGTTCTGCCCAGATGCTCTCGGTGCAGCTCTGGCTGCTGCTGTGGTCCCTCCGTCTGCTGCCAGGCGCTGGAAGCTCCTGCTGCTGTGGAGGAAGAGGCTTGCAGGGGTGGCGAGAGCCATCTGGCTGGCAGGCTGGCAGGGGGAAGGTGTTGTGTGGCAGGGCAGCAGCAGAGGGCTGGGGCTGGGAAGGGCAGGAAACACTGAGCCCGTGTGCCTCAGACGAGTCTCTTCCGCTTTGTGTGCAGGGAGGTCAGAGAGGTGGCGGCTGCTCTTGGTTCCCAGCTGGTGCTTGTGGTGGGCTCTGACTCCGGCTGACAGCTGTGGGAGCTGAGCCTTGGCCCTCTTCACTGTGGAGCAAACAGGGAGATGTCACCCTGCTGGCTTGCTGGGCTGCTTCGCCTTTAGGGTCGTGGCTGTGTTCTTGGGGCCCTTCGCTGGAGAGGGAGTGTCGCTGCTGCCTCTGTTCTTGCCAGGTGCTCACTCTGACCTCTGGAGGCACACATAGCAGTGATGTTCCCCTGAGCAGTGAAACACACTGTCCCTACCTGCTGGGCTGTGTGGCTCCCTTTGGTGAGTGAGGAACAAGGAATGGGGTGGGAGACTTTGCAAATCCCATTGATCCCCACCATGGAAGCTGCATGTTTGCATCTGCCTGTCCAGGACCAGGGCCCTGTGAGGGGAATTGATCAAGCTGTAAAACCTAGAGCCAACTAATGAAATAGGGACTATAGATTTTTATTTTAAATGGAAGAGAGTTTAGGAGAGATTTAATTATCCTTGGTTTATGGACCTGTTAGAGGAATGAAATAACAGCTGGCAGGTAAGGGCTGGGTTTCAGCTCACAGCACTTTTCTCCCAGGTTGTCTGCAGAACTGCCCAAGTCCTGCCACCCACGGTGGAGTGGGGAATGATGTAAAGTCACTCAGAGCAGAGTTAGATGGGGTGAAGTCCTGCTTATCCTGCTGGGTGTCTCTGCTTCCTGCTGGGAGTACGTGTGCTGAAGTAGCAGAGGGGCTGGCCCTGGGCAATTGGGGCTGGTGTAAGAACAGCCCTCCCTGGTTCCTGGGGCTTGGTGTGGGCCAGTCCTTGTGCTAGTTGCCAGCAGAGAGTTCAGGAGCCCCGTACTCACTGGGCTGTGTCCCTCTCGGTGTCATTTTCCTGGGGCTGTGGGCACTGAGCTCTCACTGACGCTCACGTACCTGCGCAGTGTGTGGAGTTTGTAAAGGAGAGCTGCAGAGCGCTGGGATTTGCTGGGCTCAGCTGTGTGTTGGACACAAGCTGTAACGCTGTCACTACAGCCACTCCTCCTGTGTGCATCCACTCCACTGTCATGTGAGGCTGGCCGCGGGCATGGCTTGGGAGGTGCTGGTGGCAGAAAAGCCTGGCTTCTGGGTGCTTTTGGGGTTTTCTCCTCTTTATTGAGGAGCTGGGCGCAACATTTTCCCTGCTTTGACCAGTCTGGAGAAACATGGTTTATCACCTGCTGTATGTGGGTAATTAGTTGGCCAAAGGGTTGTGTACCCACCTTGCAGGCACAGCCTGTAGGGTGCCAGTCTGATGTGTCCAGAGGCTGCTAAAACATCCAAGGAAGCTGCTGGTGCTGGGGAGCTCTCCCAGAGCCCTCTGACATTGATGCAGGAACTTGGGAGAGCCAAGCCTTGAGCCCCGCGGTCATGGAGCTCCATGAGGATGTTGTGTGGCTCCCTGAGACAGGTCAGTTGCAGAGGGGAGCGGTGTGGATCTGTGCAGTCGGTGTGACTGAGAGCCTGCTGACTCTCTGGGCAGCAGAGCTGCACTATGGTGCTTATCCTTTCATCCTTGCACCTGCAAATCCTCAGTGTTTCAGGGCAGGAGCTGTTTCCTGGAAGGCACAAGCAGACCATGGGTCCCATGTCCAGAGTGGCATATCTGGGTTTTATGGAGTGAGGTGGTTTGGGAGGGCTCCATACTTTGTGCATGGCAGAGGATGAGGATGAGCAGTGTCTCCAACAAGCAGTGCTTGTTGCAGGCCTTGTGAATATTATTTTCCAGCTGCAGACTGGTCCCTGGAGACCTGCTCTCACTGGCTTCAGAGCTGTAGTTCTGGGTCTTCCTTGGCTACCCTGGAAAGCAGGATGAAGGTTTTTAGTTCAGCCATGCAGAGCAGAGGACTGGCCTGCAGCATGTTAGGAGCTGCTTTCTCTCAGGTGATCCTGTATCTTGGTGATCCAGGCCTCTGGCATCTCTCGCTGTTGCCCCTGGGAAGGGAGGGCCCATGTTCTGGTCCTCCTTCCCCCAAGCCTGGCAATGCTGAGGCACGGTCCCCTCCGGCAGGTTGTCTTTTCCCTGCTGTGCTGGTGGGGCTCCTAACTGCGTTTGCATTTTGAGTGTCTTAGTTGGTTTTCTCTCCATGCTTGTGCTTTGGGAAAGTGGTGAACAATAAAAATCTGCCATTGAGAGCTGTAGCAGAGGTCAGGCAGCTCCTGTGCCCCAGGCTGCTCTCTTGTCACCACAGTTGTGCTTTGTGCATGGGGGCTGTCAGCTTGAAAGTCATGTTTTTGCTCTTAAAACCAACCTCAGGCACTGGTATGGGGTTCTCTGAGTGATGTATGGGAACATATTGCAGCAAGCCTCCTTTTCACTTTAGGGTAGTGGTCACTTTCTGTTTTGGTGCATCTTGTAAGCAGCCTCTTGGCAAATTTTTAATCAAGGACAAAGGAGGGGTAAACGGTTGCTGAAAATCATGAGTTTCTCTGAGCTACTTTCTGAAAATGATTGTTGCAGGTTGTTGGTGTCCCTGCAGGCTTCTTAAAATGCAAAACAAACCACCCAGCCCAACTTCCTGACTGTCACTAGTGCTTTCAAGAGACGCTTCGTTTTGCTGAGTGGTAACAAAACTGCTCTTTGCCATCCACCAGCTCCTGGCTCTGCCTGTATCCCTTCGCAGGAGCTGCTCTGACTGAGCGCAGTGGGGAGCAGTGGGGAAGGTGTCTGGAGCCTGGCCCCTCCTGCCCTTAGCCACTCACCTGGCACATGCATTAACACTGTCCACAGCATGTAGACAGCAGGCTGGACTCAGAGAGATGCTTGTGGAGAGGTGACAGATGAGCTAGGGACTTCAGGAATGCTGTGTGGGGAAGGGAAAGAGGAGTGATCCCTCCTCCCTGTGCTGGCTCTGCCATAGGAGAGACTGGGTCTGTTTTAGGAAAGGGCTGTCTGAAATGAGAACTAAAAGTGAAGGGCAGAGGAGTATAGAGTCCTGAAGAGCAGTGTCTCATAGTAGAAAGGAAAGGAAGGACCAGGGAGGCTAGCCAGGCAGCAGGTTGGGGATGGACATGGTGGCACTGGCTCTTTTCCTCCCATCTATGTGCAGCTGAGCTGTTGGAAGTGGCTGCTGCAAGATGCCTGGGCAGACAGAGGTGTGTGTAGTTCAGCATGCCTCTGTTCAGGGGAGAAGAGGCCACCCAGGAGCGAGGAGGACACAGCCCATTCCTTGATGCTGCTTAACTACAGAGGTGGCCGAGCTGGACCCAGCTGCTGCACCTGCAGCCTTCTGGTCATGCTATTCAGGTCATGCTTGTGTTTCTAGGGCAAATGAAGGAAGGTGGAGATCTCTGCAGATTATTTACCCTGTCTTAAGGAAATGATGGCTTGTTGCAAGCCTATCTGTGTTCGCTTGGCTTTGAACTTGCCGGATGGTGTCAGTTGGGGTAGGTGTCAGGTGTGGATGCTGCCTCTGAGGTCTTGGCTTGCTACAGGCTCTGGCTCTTGGGGAGGAAGGTGCTGCTAGTTCTCCCTCTGCAGTGCAGCTCAGCCATGCTATTAGACATCAGAGAATCCACGTGGGAGAGATCGACAGGAAACTGGGCGTTATCAGTTCCGCTGCCTGTGCAGCTACTCGCTCCTCATGTCAGCATCCTCCACGTGTGTGTGGCTGGAGGCGTTTGATGGGAGTGCTGTCAGCCCGGGGGTGGGAGTGGGTGGCGTGTGATCACGGCGGAGGCGTCCTGCCTCCACTGCCAGTGAACTCAGCTCCACCGGGTGTGTGGAGCAGGGAGGGAGCTCCTTGCTCCCCCGTCTCCACAGTGGAGAAGCGCTTCACCCTGCTGATGTTGGGGTGTCCCTTGTCCTCTGGTGTTTGTGTTGGGCAGGGTAGGGACACTCGTGCTGCTCCTCCCTCCCTGCAGTCTGAGAGCTTCTGAGTTCTTGATGCCAGTTTCTTCACGCTTTTTTCCTAGGCCCTGGGGAGAAAAGAATAGGATCTGGGGCCTCTCTCTCTCCCTGGACTTGTGTGAGAGGCCCAGGAGGATGTGGAGGTGAAGCATTGGCACACAGAGTGTTGGGGAGAGCACACGGCAGACCAAGCCTCCAGTGGGAGATGTGCTCTCACCACTGGATCACCCTGGCTAATCCTGTGTCAGACCTGACCTATATATGGGGCAAGGGAGGTGGCATGTCTGTGGCAGCAGATGGTCTCTTAAAGAGCCTGGGCTCAGGGAGACTTCGTCCTGCTGGCCCCTGGCTATCCTGAAGGAAAGGATGGGCCACCTGTCGGCTGTAGAGCATCCAGGTTCAGCCTGAGCAGCCCTGAGCAGCCCCTGCACGGAGAGAGCTATCTAAAGCTTACGGGCTGTCCCAGGGGTGTCACAGGTCTCTGTGGCTGAACTGGGCTCCCTTGTCGTGGCCCAGAAGCACTGACCAGCCTTACCAGCTTTGCTGTAGCATGCTTTGGGCCCCTCACATGGCTTTTCAGGCACAGCTCTGTACTTGGGTCAGTGTGATGTTGGAGTCTATGTGCATGGCTGTGTCCCTGAGACAGTGTGGGCAGAGCTGTTTGCACACACCCTGATCCTGCAGCTGGATGTGTGGTGCCCTGTCCTCACTGGGCACAGCCGTGTGCAGTGTGGCTGTGCCAGGGGAATGATCCAGCCTGGCTGGGCAGGGAGCGGGAGCAGCGTGTGAGCTCTGTTCCATCGATGGCTTCTCCTGATGCTGTCCTGAGGACATCAATAGCTGCTGCCCACGGGGAAGCTGGTGATGCTGGAGCGGGTCTGGAGGGAGTGTCTGCACAGATATCCACCATTTGTGGCCTCTGCCTGCTGTCAGTGCTCTGCCCAGGATCAGATCGTGTCCTGGCAATCCTGTGAAGGTGCAGTGCTACCTCTGCCTACAAACAATGGCAAGGTCAAAGGACAGAGTGCTATTTTCCTTCACTTCCCTGTAGTCCCCAGCTCCTGAAGCAAGGAGACTGTAGTGGAACAGACCTGGAGGGTGGTTGTTCAGGTTTGGGCTGATTCAATGCTTTGGCTCTTCCTGCTGGAGTTCTTGCTTAAGTGCGTGGCTCTGACACTTGTCATAGGTCTGCCTTGCTGTGCTGCCTTCCTTGTCCTGTGTGTCCCCTACCACGGGGACAAGAAGCATTGGCCGTGGTGCTACTGAGAGTCATAGCAGAGGGATCTTGCCCCAGAATGCTCTGTGTCCCGGAGGATCCTTGAGCCTGGTGTAGTTCCTCCTGCACGCCTGGATTTGGGGTGAAGAGGTGAGAGCCTTGAGGGGCCTGAAGGGACCTGGGCACAGGGCTGAAATCTGGCAAAGCTGAATCCGACTGCTCATCGCAACAATGAGCTACTGAATTGTTAAATCGTCAATCTGAGGTTTTCTTTGAAAGGGGTGATGCTACAAATTAATTAGCTCCCTTTTGGTTGTTAGCACTTTAAAGCCCAGCTGTCAGGGGAGGGCTGGTTTATAGGCATTACATCAGGGCTGCCGGCTGGCTCGCTCGCCTACCTGGGAATTTCTAAGTGCGCCTTGTAACCGGGGGAAATTTGGCTCGGATGCAGCATCTGGCGCCCAGTGAAGCTGCTGGATGTGCTGTCCGGAGCAGGGGGTTTGACTGGTGCCTCAGCGGTGCTGCTGGGGCACACGGGGGGCCGGTGGCTTCGGCCTCTCGGTGCGCAGCTCCCGGGGAGCCGGTGGCGCTCCTCTCCAGCTCAGCGTTAGCCACCGGCCGGTGACTCGCTCAGGCCAGCTGCAGCTGTGCAGGAGATGGTCCGAGTAGTTCCTGCTTCTTGCTTAATTAATGGGAGAGAACAGGAGGCTTTTCTGAAGCAAAAGGGGCTTTTCTGGCGTGTTAAAAGTTCGAACTGGCTACAGATGCCCTGGGAGAGCTGGCGGTGCGGGCAGAGGGTTTGATGTCCTAAGCAGGAGGGGAGGAACTCCTCCGTGCTCCCGTCCGAGTGCGGAAGGTGGTGGGAGCTGAGCCGCTGCTTCCCCACCCCCGGGTTTCTCTGCCCACCAGCACAGAAGCACCGCGACTTCCGGGCCCACGGGACCGCCGCGGCCCAGCGGGCCCACGGAGCTGCCAGCCCGGTGAGCAGGGCCCGGGAGAGCTGCGGGGGCACAGCCGCAGGTACGGTGCCACCCGCCTTAAGGCCTGTCGCAGCGGGGCGAGGCGGCCGGTAGCGTCAGCAGGCCGCCGGAGAAGGGCGGTGCGTGCCCGGTGCGTGCCCGGTGCCCGCCGTTCTGGGCCCACTCGGCGGTTCCGGAGCGGGGTCGCTGCCCCGCGTGGCGGCCCCGCGCTCCAAGATGGCTGCGGACCGTGACACGCCTGGTCACGTGGGACGCGCGCGCGCCGCGCCGCCCCCCCCCGGTGCCCCCGGCCGCCCCCTCCGCCCCCCCCCGCACCGGCCGCGCGCGCCCCCGGTGCCCCCGCGCGCCGGGACTCGGCCCGGTGCGTCCCGCTGCTTCTTAAAGGGACAGGCGCCCCCCGCGCACCCCGGCCCGCCGCGCCGCGGAAAACAAAGAGGCACCGGAAACAGCGGTGGCGGGGAGGGGGCCGGCCCGGCGGGAGGCGGGAGGGAGGGAGGGGAGGGCCGGCGGCGGGCCGGCGGGGGGGGGCAGGCCCGGGCCCGGCGTCGGCGAACAAAGAGCGGCGGGAGGGAGGGGGCGGGGGCGCCGCAGCGGCACCGGAGCGGCGGCCCGGGCTATCGGTGCAGGTACGTGCGGGCCGGGGGGGGGGCGGGAGCGGGGCGGGGGCGGGGGCCGCCCCCCGGACCCCCGACGGCACCTGCCCCGGGCGGCGGCGGCGGGGTCCGGCGGCCGCCTTTGTTATTGCTTTTGTTTGGCGCCGAGCACATGGCCCCGGAGCGGCCGCTCTTAAAGCCACAGATCCGCACCGGCACCGGCAGGGCTCCGCGGCGGGGGGCGCGGGCTGCGCTGCGCTCCCGGCTGCCGGTGGCCGCGGTGCCTCCCCGGGGTGCTGCACCGTGGGGCGCTCCGTCGGTGCGCTCCGGCTTGTGCCGCTCGCCCCGCCGTGCGCCGCCGTCCCGGACACCGAGGGTCGGGTCTGGGTCGGGTCTGGGGGTGGGGTTGGGCGTCGGGGTCGTCCTTCCGAAGGGGCTGCCGGTGCGGCGGAGCCAGCGGTGACCTCGCTCCCGGGGGAGCTGGCGGCGTCCGCCTGGGAACGGCGGGGAAGGGGCTGCGGGAGAGCTCGGGGTGCCGGGACAGAGCCGGGGGTGGGTGGCAGCGAGGTGGCAGGACCCCCAGGGCGGGCGGCTCCGCCGGTAGTCCCGGAGCCCGGCTCTGCCCGAGCAGATGGCACCGGGCGTGAGCGCTGGCGCGCTGCTAACTTTGTTCTCGGCGGGGCTCGGGAGCCGCCTCCCCCCGCCCCTCCGAGAGGCTGCGGGACCGCGATCCCTCCGTGTCGGAGCAGCGGTGGCCTCCGCGGGGTCACGGTCACCCTGCTCGGAGCGGCCGCTGGCTCCCAGCCGCGGGTGCGGAGGGAGCCGGGTGTGCCCGCTTGGGACAGGAGGGTGGGTACCTCACGGCTGCTGCCTGTGGCAGGACGGGGCCGGGCCAGCGCTGTCCCGCAAGTCGAGAGTGCCGTCCTGCCTTGGGATGCTGTCCTGGGTTCCCGGAGCGCAGGCAGCTCTCCGATCTGGAGGTCCCAGGAACAGGCGAGCCCCTGTATGGCTTCAGCTTTCCTCTGCGGACATGCTGCCCATCCCCAAGCCCATTGCTGTGGTGCTTGGTCTGGAAGGTGCCCGCTGGATCACACAGGGCCTTGGCAGCACGTGTGCTCCGAGAGTGAGGATGTGGAACTGGACGCAGTAACACATCAGGGAGGTTTCTTCAGAGTGGGGCTAAACCTGGGTTGTTGCTGCATTCTGGCTCCCAGCCCACTCAGGGGCATATTGCAGCCGGGCAGAGCTTCAAGGTGGCAGAATAAACTCCCTCTGGAAGGAACCTCCTGGTCAGGCACACCCCCTTCCCTGGTGACAGTCACAGACAGGTTCTGGGAGGGCTCAGCCTGTGGCTTTTGCTTTTCTTCTTCCTTTTTTTCTACCAAAACAAAGAGAAATTTGCTTTCAGCTTCTATGGTAGTGTGGAGATGAAGGTGAGGTTAAGAAGAGATTTGTGTGTGGCACAGGACTTGTCCCAGTGATTGTTGATAGCCATCACCCAAAAGTGACATTGCAGCTTCTCTCTGCTGGGCTGAGATCCCCCTGCTGAGCAGCATTCCCTTGGCTCCAGGTCCACGGGGTATCTTTCCTGTCCCCGGTGTGTCTTTGCCATGGGCACTGAGGAGGAGGTGGAGCTGAAGAAGCTGCTCTGGGGGTCCTCAGCAGCCTGCAGTGAGCTGGATTTAGGGGTGTGTGGGCTGCGGTGCCAAGGCCCTGGCTGCTGCTGTGTGCTGGCCTGATGCTGTGGAGGCCGAAGGAAGCTGGGCAATGGAGGGGTACAAAGGGAGGATCTTGGATACACATGGAGGCAAGGAAGGCTGTTTTGGGGCCTGGGGAAGCCCGGCCCTAAATGTAGCTGTCTCCTCTGTGCAGTGTCAGGGTTCATTGGGACTGAGGGGTTGAGCTGTGTCCTGGGAGCTCTGGTGTAGGAACACCAGTCAGGCTGGGTGTAGGAGGGGAGATGGAACAGGGCCAGGGCAGTGTTCCCACTGTCCCACTGCCTTGGGGAGCAGAGCTGCCTCCCTGGTTTCAGCACAGCCCATGCTTGTCCCCTACTCAGTGGGGATGTGTGGCTGTGCCCTGTTTGCAGCAGGGAGTTGACAGAGAAGGGCCATGAACCCTCCTGCCACCACCAGCCCCTGTGCCGGTCACTGGGGTAGCAGTGTCACTCCAGAGTAGGATGTGCAGGAGCTCAGTAACAAAGAGCACCCCTCAGAGCAGCATCAAGGACCTGCTGGAAATTCCCCATGCCATGCTCAGGCTCCCTGTTGGCCGGTGAGCAGGCTGGGATGCTGCCATAGCCACAGGGCTCTTCATCACTTTCTTTCCTCTGTGCCAAAAATAAGTGCAAAAATAAGTCTTTCTCTCTCTTTGTGTTGTGCATGGGAGGTGACTCTGGCCATGAAGGGGAGGAACAGTAACAAGGGAGTTGGGGACAGGCTCTTCCTAGCCCGTCTCAGGGCCATATCCAGCCCCAAGAGATGGGGTGGGTGCAGCTCAAGGTGGAGGAGCAGCAAGAGCTCCAGCTGTCAGCATCACCATCCTTGTGAGGATGGAGCAGCAGCCTGAGTGGTGGCGGGACAGTGCCATGACCCGCTGTCCCTCTTGCAGAATTCAAGGTGCTGGTGTCTTACCCTGCCTGGAGCCTGAGGTCCCGTGTGCCCATCCGCTTCCCGACGTCACCAATGCGACCATGGGAACTGGCAGTGAATAGGCGGCCGCCCTCTGCCCCTTTTGCCCAGCGCCGTTTCTCGGGGGGACCCTGCAGCAGCCCCGACCACCTCCGGCGAAGGTACGGGCTGCAGGGTGGTGTGGAGCCCTGCCCCTGTGGCACACGGGGTTGTGGGGCCGGTTCTCTGGTCCTGCTGGGGCTTGAGGGGACATAGACTGGGAAGCACATCCCCCTGGCCCAAATGAGGGGTCCCTGGGGAGCAGGGGTCCTTTTTATGCTGCGGACACCGAGAGGGCACTTGCAGGGTGAGCAGAGAAGCTGGTTCTGGAGCTGCCCAGCCTGACGTGGCCTGGCACAATGCCCTAAGCATCTCACTCTGGGCTGGCACTGGTCCTCCTGTAGCCATCCTGCCTGGGGCTGTGGTGCCCCTCTGGCCTGGGGGGTCACTCCTGCTCTGTTTCTTTCCTGCGGTGGCCCCACAGCCCCTCTGCCAGGCGTCAGTGGGGACGACGCGATCGACCTCTGGCAACCCTGCTGGGCCAGGATGAGCCCCAGGTGCACCCTGCCTTCCCCCAGCAGCCGCACATCCCTGTAGATGAGCCCCGCGCCTACGCTCTTGCCAGCACGCCGCCACGAATGCTTCACCCAGCCGCTCACCCACCCCACCAGAACCCATTCATGGTGGATCTGCATGACCAGGTAGGTGCTGCAGCCCCCAGCCCCACTCCTAAGTGTGATCCTGTGGTGTTCCTTGGACTGTTGTCTGGAGTGGTGACATGTCCTTGGGTCCCCTCTGGCCACTTGCTGCTGGGATCACCCAGCCCTAAACCTGCTGGTGCTCTGGCTCTCTGAGATTTTAATCTTGGGGTCCCTCTGCCTTTTGGGTATGTCCAGGGTGGTCCCTGCTCCCAGGGGCTAGGGACAGTCGCCTTGTAGGGTTGTTCATGTGACAACTGTCATCATAGTCCGTGGTAATGGTGATGTGTTGGAGGCTGTGTCAGCCTGTCCCTCAGGCTGAGCCCTCACTCAGCCTGTCCCTATGGCCACACCAGCGGGATGGGCATGCCAGGTGTTTTGTCCCAGTGCTGAGTGTCAGGACAGGGACAGCTCAGACAGGGCTGCACCCTGACTGTGCCTTCGGCACCTTGTCCTTAGGTGCACCAGGGACCTGTCCCTCTCTCCTACACGGTTACCACCGTAACGACGCAAGGCTTCCCCATCCACGCTGGCCAGCACATCCCTGGGTGCAGCACCCAGCAGCTCCCAGCATGCTCAGTGATGTTCAGCGGACAGCACTACCCGCTCTGCTGCCTCCCACCCCCGGTGAGTCACAGCAGGGGACGCCTGGGGACAGCCTGCAGCCTGGGCCGTGAGTGCCCAGAGGTGCTGTGGGCACCCAAGCCCACTGCAGCTCAAGTTTCTGAGAGCACAGGGTCCTTTGGAGGCCCTGGGGAGGGGGCAGGGGTGTCTGACCCTTGTTTTTCTCTCCATCTCTCCCCACAGCTGATTCAGGCATGTGCCATGCAACAACTTCCCGTCTCCTACCAGACATTCCCCCCCATCATCTCCAGCGACCATTACATCCTGCACCCACCCCCGCCGCCAGTGCCCCCCCACCAGCCGCCCCACATGGCCCCCCTGGGGCAGTTTGTACCTCTCCAAGCCCAGCATCCACGTATGGTGAGTTGGGGTGGAGGGACAGACTGGGGACATGATGCACCCACCACCTTGGGGTCTTGTCCTTCTGCAACCCTGTGGGTCTAAGCTGGGGGTGGTGGGCAGGGTGCCCAGAGTGGCTCTGTCTTCATAGTGTCAGGGAGGTGTAATTTGGGATGCTCCTCTCAGCCTAATTCTTTCCCCACAGCCTCTGCAGAGGATAGACAATGACGTGGACCTGCGAGGGGAGCAGCACCCCATCGCAGGCTTCACATACCCTCCGTCTCACCACACTCCCACGCTGTCGCCCTCCATGCCGCTGCATTACCTCCCCCACGACCCGCTGCACCAAGAACTGCCATTTGGCGTGGTAAGTCCCCATCCTGGGGTGGGGTTGGGAACACTGTGGGGCTGGCACAGCTCTGAGTGCCCCATGTCTCCCTGCAGCCATACCCCCATATGATGCCCCGGCGGCTGAACGCCCAGCGGTACCGGCTGCAACAGGCGCTGCCCCCACCGCCACCCCCTCCGCCGCCTCCTCCCTACTATCCGAGCTTCCTGCCCTATTTCCTGTGAGTACTGGTGGGGATATTCCAGGATGCGTGGGGCAGGGGTGCCACTGTGGATGGGGACCGCAGTGGCATTGTGTTGGCACAGGGGGAGCCCCCTGTGGGGTGCCAGGGTGGACGTTGGGATTTGTGGCCCCATGCTGACTGCCCTGTCCTTCCCCCCCAGTTCTATGCTTCCTGTGTCGCCAACAGCCGTGGGGCCCACGATCAGCTTAGACCTGGATGTGGATGATGTGGAGATGGAGAATTATGAGGTGCGTCTGCTTGGCTTCCTCAAAGTGATAGGATGGGAGAGCTGGGCGTTTGCTGATGGCTGTGCTGGGAGGGAGCAGCCTCCTGGAGGCTGAGGAGCACCCCTGGAGGGATGCTGTGCCAGGGCAGGAGATGAGCTGAGCCGGCCTCTGCATCTCCCTCCAGGCACTGCTGAACTTGGCCGAGCGGCTGGGGGAGGCCAAGCCACGGGGACTCACCAAAGCAGACATCGAGCACCTCCCGTCCTACCGCTTCAACCCCGAGAGCCACCAGTCTGAGCAGACCCTGTGAGTGAGCTTGGGGCGCACGTGGGGGGCCCGACGGGGGTCTGGGGCCGTGGCTGGCAGTGGGGCTGTACTGATGGCTGCTTCCCCCAGGTGCGTTGTGTGCTTCAGCGACTTCGAGGCCCGGCAGCTTCTCCGCGTCCTGCCCTGCAACCACGAGTTCCACGCCAAGTGTGTCGACAAATGGTTAAAGGTACTGCCTGTGCCCGCGGTGGGGAGTGGGGCGCTTCTGGGGATGCTGCGGGTACAGGGTGCTGCCTTCTGGGTGGCCTCAGTGCCCTGCATGCATCGGGAGCTGGGGCCGAGCACTGTGCAGGGCTGGATAAGGCACTCCTGGGATGTGGTTCCAGCCTTGCCAGCGGTGCCGCTCACCTGCCCGGTCTCTCTGCCCGCAGGCAAACCGCACGTGCCCGATCTGCCGGGCGGACGCCTCGGAGGTGCAGCGGGAGGCAGACTGAGGCTGGCGGGCGCTGAGCCGCACAATTCGCTAGAGGACAAGGACGCCGGGCTGGGGCGGGGGCTGCTGCCCGCTGCTAGGGCCTGACCCTGCGCTTACCCCCCCTCCCCAAAGCCTCTCCTCGGATGTGGTGAGCATTGAGCAGTCTGGGCTCCCGGCCAGCCCTCCTCCTCCCCGCCGGGGCACGGACTCAGCCGGACGCCTGCCCGCTGCGCTCCCAGGGCCCCGAATCGTGTTGTGCTGGAGGCGGGAGGTGCGTGGCCATGCCCTCTGCGTTCCAAAGACGCTGTTGTTGCTCCATCACTTTCCAGGTCTTTGTACTCTCCTAGGGAATTAGTGGTTTTTCCCTTTGTCACTATTTTCTTTTTTACGATAGTTTTTTTCCCCCTTTTTCCTTTTCATTTCCGTCATGTTTTTGGTTCCTTGGCCGTTTGCCCTAGGGGCACGCAAGCGGCTCCTCCCCTCAGCGTTGCTCTCGGAGGACACGGGGAGGAGAGAGGAAGGAGCACTCTGGGTTTGATGCCGGCAGCACCCCGGCCCCGGGGACAGCCGGAGGAGGTGGCTGGCAGAGTGTGGCCAAGGTGGGACACCAGCAACCCCACAGCGTGGCTGGGGCAGAAAGGCAGGAACACAGGAATGCCTCTGTCCCTGCTCCTGTGCGCAGCCTGGCACGGCCTCTCTCCTGCCTCGGCTGCCCTGGGAGCCCCAGAGGCCTGTGGCTGCTTGGGGTCTTTTGCCAGTGGGAGGATGGTGCTGGCGCAGCCCTGGCCCCTCTCCCTGTTCATTCCCCTGTGCCTGGCCAGCGCAGCTCCCGGGGCCAGGCTCTGTGGCATCCCTCAAGGCAGACAAGCTTGAGGAGGGGACACCAGCCCCGTCCCTAGGGCTTTGGGCATGCGGTGTCCCCGGTGTGCTGCCCGGCCCCCGGCTCATGCTCGTATCTCTGTCCCGACGACGTAAATCAAGGTAGCCCCGTGCCCCGTCCTGCTGGCTGGACGGCGTGGTTTCCCCGGCCGGTGGGCAGCGAGGGGCCGGCTGGGCTGCGGCCCCCAGAGCGGCGGGGGTTTTATTCATAACTTCGTGGAGTATTTTCAGTGCTACCCTGGCCTTGGCCCGGCTGGTGCAGGGGAAGCTGTGAGCGGTCCCCTTGCCACCGTATCCCCCCGGCCCATGCAGGCGCTGGGGGAGAAGCCGCCACGCCGCCGCCCGGCTCCATCAATCCCGCGTGGCCGTTGTTTTGCATGATTAATTAGCGAGGAGGTGACGGGAGGCGGTGGCAGGGGTGGTGGTGAGAGCACCGCCCTCCCCTCCTGGCGCGTCGCTGACGCCTGGGAGCTTCCGAGCGGACGCCAGCCCTATGTAAATGTTCACAAATATGCATGCATGTCTGACCAGCTTGGAACGTGGTCTTGGCTACGTCTAGCCGGCTGTGGGGTGAGGGGGGTGGGGAGAGGGGTTTTTGTGCTCAGCTGATACTGCCATGCACTGTACTGCACATGTCCGCAACGCCACAGCAGGACCGTGAGACTTTCAGGGCCGTCCCCGCGGGGTCCGCGCCCGCGGCGGCGGCTGTGCAAGGGACCGGGGCGGGAGGGGCGGCTCCCCGCGGGGCGGGGGGCAGGCGCGGGGCTGGGCCCCGGCCGTGCCTCGGCCGGGTGCGAGGTGAGGGGCCGCGCCTGGCACAGGGGCGGGCACGGTGGTGTTCCCCACGCCGAGGGCCGGAGGGGCAGTGCCAGCCACCGGTGGGGCGGCCCCGGACGCTGCCCGGGTGGGGCGCGGGGGGTGGCGAGCAGCGGGGGGCTTCGGGCCGGCTCCCCCTCGCTGCCCTTTCCGCCCTCTGTGCGGAGCATCGAGGCCAAGGGCCCCGGCCCGGCGCCGCCCGCTCTCTGCCGTGGCACCGGCACCGCTGGGCTCGGTGCCCCTTGGGCAGGACCCCGGCCCCTTCCTCGTCCCTCACTCAGTGACAGATAACCAAAGGAGTCCCCGGCTTCGCGCCCCCGGAGACGCCCCCTCCTCCCCTCCCGCCCTCGCGGTGCCCAGGGAGCCAGGAAAGCCTTACGGTCCTTTGACGGCGACTCGAAAGCTCACAGCTCGTGTGCTGCAGAATTTATTCCAATGAGCAGCTAAAAGTATCATTTAAAAAAAAATAACAAAAAGAAAAAATGACAAAAAAAATACTAAAAAACAATTATTTAGGGTGTTTGTGATTGCTGACTGCGCTGTAGATACCACTGTTTACCAATGAATTCCTGTGGTGGGATAGTGGACTGTTTACTGTTCTATTATACCAGTCCCCGGGCCCTCCGGTGGGACCCCCGCGTTCCCCGCGGCTCCCCGGAAGGTGCTAGGACGTGTGTTCTGTGTTAGAAAGTTTTTATATATATATATATATATATAAATATATATATATAATTTTTTTTGCTCTGTTACTTGCACATTTTACAGTTACCTCATTTTTCCCATGTATGTATTTGAAAAAAGGCTAATATATAGAAAAAAAAGGTTCTTAAAGCTCTAAAAGTGTTTGTTTTTTTCCATTCCATTGGAATCATATTGGTTTTGTAGCATTTAACATAACTAGTATGTTGTATTATATATATGTGTATTATACTGATTGAAATTTTTAACAGATTTGTACTTTTTTTAAAATGAAAGTTGCTAGTTCTGCTTGACCAAGTAGTGCAATCATTATTTTTTTTAATGTTGTGGCTGATTTTGAGAGGGATATTCACTAATAAATGTATGATGTATACCAACACACTGGGCCCAGCTCTTGTCTCCGTGGGGGCGTGAGGGGGGAAGTGTGGGGGCCAGGGATGGGAAGGAGCTGCTGCAGCTGGAAGGGCCCTGGAGAAGAGAGGCTTGGAGGAGAGCCCAGGAGGGCCTCAGGGTGGGAGCAGGGACTGGTTGGAGGCTTTGCCCCAGCAGGATCTGGTTTTGAGCAGCACCACACAGCCCGTCCTTCTCACCTAGCGACCCCTCACAGCTTGCACAGAGAAGGGAAAGTGCCCCTGGCTGCTGTCCCGGGACAGCAGAGCTCCCTGGGCAGCTCCAGCCACAGCAGTGGGACACCTTCCACCTCTCTTCCATCCCAACCCTCCAGCATTCCCATGCTGGGCCAGGGAAGAGGAAATCCCTGTGCTCCTGCCCATGGCAAGGGGGTGGAGCGAGGTGTGCTTTGTGATTCCTTCCACCCCCAACCATTCCTGGCTCCAGAACAGGTCAGTGCAGGAACAGGCTGCTGGCACTGCCTGTGGGCAGCTGCTGGCACAGCTCCACAGCCTCGGCCGAGCCTCTGCAGGGCCCAGCCTTACACTCACCTCCCACACCTTTTCCACCTGACCCAGCCCCACCAGCTCCTGCTCTCCCCGAGCCCAGCCTGGTGCCACAGGAGGCGGCACAGCAGCAGCCCCAGCCCTGCCATCCCCCGCGCTGGGCACGGCCTCCTCTCACACAACAGCTCCAGTGGCACCAAATCACCATGGGAGAGCAGGAACTGAGTGCACCCACACTTCTGGGAGCCACAAGTCCCAGAGCAGCTCAGCCCCTCCCTGGGGCACGGGCAGAAAGCATCAGCACAGACATGCTAGAGGCAGAGTTTATTACACTACGCAGGCTAAGAACCCTGGGCAAGGCCCCACATGGGTAAGAATCGAACCAGCTCTTTATCAAAAAGTTAATACTATAGTCAACCCCAATCTCCTTTGGTCATTACAAAGCAAGAGAAATATTAAAAGAACAGTATTTATACACAGAGGGAAGCTGAAGAGAGTCTGTCCAGCCCTTTCCCCCCACCCCAATCCCAGCACGTTCCGGTGCTCGGTCTTGTGTCTCTCAGGAGCAGCAGAGTATCAAATCTTCACGAGATGTTGGGTTGCTGGGGTTTTATTATTATTGTCATCAATAAAAGCAATAATTACCAAGAGCTGCCATTCCTGTTCCTCCCCAGGGAGGGCAGAGGGGCAACACCAGCTCCCCCTGCGTGCCCCCCGGTGCAGGGGATGGCCGTGCGCACGCGTCCTCTCGCCAGCGCACACACGCAGCACAGCTGGCACAGGCCATGTGGTCTCTGATCCCTCGTTTGTACGCAGTCTTTTAAAAAAAATATTGTATTATAATAATAATATGAATTTCTCTTTCCGTTTTGTGTCTTCTGGAAAAAAAAAAAAAAAACGAAACAACAAAACCAACAAAAACAAAACCAAAAAGAAGTGTCAATCGTCCGTGAGGTCCTGCACAAAGAGGACTTCCGTGTGGCTGAGTCCGGCCTCCTGCAGCGTGGGGGGGTTGGGCCACTCCTCTGTAGGGAGGCAGGGCAGGACACGGCGAGGGAAATTGGCCTCAATCTGGAACTTCTCAGGGCTTTCTTTCAAGGAGAACAGGAAGTCGTGGATCACCTGGAAAAGAAGCACAGAAATAACTGCCAGCTGGGGGAGCAGTGACACAGCCAGAGCAAATCCCTGGCACGTCGCGGGGAAGGCTCCCAAATTTGCACCATCACTGCACTGTAGAGCCGAGACAGCCATTTCCTTGGAACACATGAACCCGGGCTTGGTGCAGAGCACTGAGGAGAACAGACACTGTTTCTGACTCTTCCTACACCTTTAGTTCATAGGGAGCAGTGGAATTATAATAGAATATATATATTTGATATAATTATAGAATGTTCAGGGTTAGAAGGGACTTTTAAAGATCATCTAGTCCCACTCTGCCCTGTCATGGGCAGAGACAACTTCCAGCTTTTCAGGAAGCAAAGGAAGCTTCTTCCATTTTCTCTCCTCTTCCAAGCTGGTGGAACCAGGCCCCACAGCACTCTCCTTACCAAGGAGCAGCTCTGCCTGCCAAGGCTCTCAGCAAAGGTCACCATTTGGCAAGTCCAAGTGGAAAAAGCTTTGCTGAGCCACCTGCAAGTCTCCTCACCCCTTGCCCTGGAAGGCCCCTGAGCTCTGCCCCAAGCTCACCGTCAGTGACTGTGTGAAGTGGAATCGCCGCTCCACTCTGGAATCGTTAGGCAGCTTGAAAATGATCTTGACGCTCTCTGGGTCGTCGGGATGCGGTTCTGGAGGAAGGCATTCCGACTTCCTCTCCTTCTCCTCCTGCAGGGTCTGCAAGGCAAGGAGGGAGCAGGAGCAATGGCTGTGCACTCAGCTGAGTTCCCTTTGGCCTGTCCTCTGCAGCACAGCTGCTCCGGGAGCCTCAAAGGATGCTCAAGCCCCATGCAAGACCAGCAATTCCTACTGCAGGCCAGGACACTGCAGCCCCTCCTGCAATCCCTCTGCTCTCACCTGTCGCCGCCTCTCCTCTGCCAGTTTTTGCTGCTGCACTTCCTCCTCCTTCTTCTTCTTCCTCTCCCTTTCCTCCTTCTTCTTGCGCTCCTTTTCCTGGTCCGCACGCAAGGATGCCAGATACGCCTCGTCCTGCTGCTGCCTCAGGACTTGGGTTTGGTTCCTCTCTTCCCTGCAACACGAGTGGAAGTGGTCAGGGCTGACAGGCCCTAAGGTGAGGGGATGGCAGGCTGAGGGCAGACCCAAGGGTGCAGGGTACCACAAGCTCCCAAAAGGCCAAGCCAGGTCCCCACAGTCCCTCACAATCAAACTGCTTTGCAAGGGTGGGTAGAACTGAACTTAAAAGGCTTCTGAACCCCTGTAGCTTGACAGAGCTGACAGACAGCACATGAACAGTGCCCAGGATTCCTGCCTCATACTTGAGACTCTTCCTGGTTTCATCTCCTTCAGGTAACTCCTTGCACATTTCATACACTGGAACGTGTTACTGGGTCCTCACACAGAGTGTGGCGCACAGGAGGGACAGACAAAAAGTTAAATGGTAGGATCCTGTTTTGGATGCAACCTGTACATCCCTACGAGTCACCAGGGACTTGTGAGGCCCCACCAGAAAAGCAGCCAGAACTCAACACAGCCAGTCCAGGCAGCAGCACACAGGCACCAGCTGGCTGTGGACAGCAGCTCTCCTGCCTGCAATGCCTTTGTTCCCACTTGGATCCTACTGGCTATTGCTCAAGTTCTCCCTGCAGAGCTCCAGCATGCCAAAGGTGTGCTCCAATTGCAGAGAACAGAGTACTCACATCCACCTTTCAGTGGTGGCATTGTGTGTGCAACACATCTGTCTCCCTGGCTATAAGATGGCCTGAATGTATGGACTGATGATCCCCCTGGTGAGAGGAGAGCCCGTGGGCTGTGTCACAGAACCAGAGGTGCTGAGCTGTGTGCCTACCCACGGTGTCTGGAGGGAGGCAGGGGACAGAGCAGAGCCTGCCTCAACACGGTGTGTGTTACTGGAGCTCTGGTCCCACCCTACCTCTCCAGGCGCTCGGACACCAGGTATGTCTGGTTGGCGTCCATGATGAACATCAGCTGGTTGATGAGGTCATCAGCCTGGATGAGCCCTTCCAGCCGCCCGACCACCGTCATCCTGCGGTCCTTGAGCATGATCACGGCCAGGAACGGGTACGTGTTCTCCCGCAGGGCCTGCGACACTACAACAGGCACAGGTGTCACCACCCGTCCACAGGGGCCACCAAGGGTACAGCACAAATGTTCCCCACCACTAAAGGCCAAGGAAAGCACCTTCCCCAGACATTCTCTCTTCCAAGGCAAAAAAGGCCTCAGGCTCCATTTTGAAAATTAAATCCTGTAAGTTAGCAAAGGGAGGAAATGGCTTTGGGAGCACAAAGACTGATGGGAAAAAAAACAAGCTTTCAAGTAACCAAAAGAGGCTCTTTTAACTCAAGCAGGAAGGAAGTAAATGCCTCTGAATGTCCATTCAAAATGGGACAAAGCCATGGGTTTAAACTGCAGGAAGAGAAACACAGGACAAACACATGGAAACACTTGCTCAGGTGATTGGAGATGGTTGGACTCGGAAGAAACTGTCATGGGGGAGATGGCAGTATGCCCACATTGAACATTTCTGAAGAAATTTAGGTTGGCTTTGCTGGAGACAGGCTCTGTCTGAAGCAGGGAATGGAAGAGATGATGTGCTTAAGTTACTGTTCATGTATGGCTGTTGATCCCCTCCTTAAAATACATGGTACATCATGCAACTTGGAGCCTCTGTAGCCAGTGGAGCCCCCCAAACAAAATCAGAGCAGCTCAGGGATTAAATGGAAGGCCATGACCCCTTCCAGCTCTGCTTCCCAGGCTGTGACTCCAAAGCACTGCAGCAACGAAATAGGAATAAACCAAAGACTGTCTCCTCAGAGAGATGTTCTCTCAAGTTGTTGATAATTGCGAGCAGAACTGTGGAGCCAAGAGTGACCCAAATGCAGCATTTTCCTGACCATGAAACAGAAATGGTGGAAACAACACAGGAGCCACGAACAGAACTTTGGGAAAAGGCTCCACTTGCAGCAAATTTTTACCAAACTGCTGTCTGGCCAGGTATGAACAGCTCTCAAACACTGTGGGCTTTTGAGGAGACAGAGATTGGGTGTGGATTAAGGTGACTGTCTCAGAAAGGGAAAGAATGCACCTAACAAGTCCTTCCTGGCCTCAGGCATCACAGGAGCCAGTGTTAAGGACAGATCTAGTTGGATACTTGTTTCTCCACTCAATTTATCCCCAGGACACTCCCACAAACTCCCACTGCCAAAACACTGAAAACATCCTAAATGCCCACAGCATTGAGCACAGAATTACAACTGCCCAGAAACACACAGAATGATGGAGGTGAAGATCAGAATGTATTTCCTTGGCATCCAAACCTTTTGAGATCTCCCAGGAAACCACATATATTTCCCCATACAATCCTGAAATCTGTTGTATTTTGTGCAAGTAAACAAGAGAAGTGTTTCACTTGTGTAAATTTGTCAAGTAGCATCTGCTTTGTTCCAGAGACAGGAGGGGACAGGTAAAGCCCAGAACAGACACACTCACCTCTGTATCCCTCTGGTTTATTGGTTGAGCAAGCCCAGAAAAGCATTCTAGTGTTGATGAGGGTGATGACCTCAGGTGCACACAGTGTATTGCTGGGGGATGAGAAGAAACCATGTGAGGGACGCTGCATTTCAAATGCAAAGACAACTATTTGGGAAATTCTCCTACCTACCGGCAGAACTCATCTGTGTCTTGGTGGTCATCTCCATGAAGATAAACCAACAGGAAGCGCAGCTCCCGCTTGGCATCGTTCAGTGCCTTGGCATAAGAGCAGAGAAGGTAAAGTTACTTGGTCTCTGGGCAAGGGGAATGCAGCACCCACAAGGCCTGTGTGACCCAGGCCATTACTCTGCACTAGAGTGGCTTTAGTGAAGCAGCAGTGGAGGATGAACCTGTCAGACCTTCTAAACAAGCCTTTATGTAAGAGGGCTACAGTGGTGCTCTCTCATAGCCTCTCGGGATGTGGCTTTGGGGAGCACAGAACTCAGAGGGAAACTGGGCAGGCAATGACATGGGCTGACACTTCAGCTGCTTCACCAGACTCAGCTAGCAGTGAAGAACCTCCTTCAGCCCTTGGACTTACAGTGGCCAAGGCTGAGCTTTCCCTCGAGCCTGCACAGGACACAATCTTCAGATCACACCAAATGAAAATTCTATTAAAACAGGTAATAAATAATGCTGCAGGCCCCCCAAAAACCAGACAACAAAGAATCGCTTCCTTTGCACATCTATAGTGTCTGGATTCCATCCACCCAAGAGTTTTTTTAACAAGACCACAGGATAAGTGCACAATATGCTTCCTGTTTTACTGGCACTGAGATTTGGTAGCCTAACCATCCCACAATTACTTGAGTCTGGATTCCAGGAATGACAGAGGAGCCTCAAAGAGCTGCAGAGGCGGCGAGCTCCATCACTGTGCAGTGTGGAGCACACAGGCACTGACACTTTTTCCCCAGGCACTTGGGAAGCAGTGCTGATCCAGCTGTCTGACGGGATGCCCTGCAGGAGACCCTTCCCTTGGCCAGGCTGAGAGAAGCTGTGCAAAAGGCAGTGTCCATGGGGATATTCCTCTTCTACAGAGAGCCCCCTCAGATTTGATATATGGAACACTCGCCTCAGTTTCTCAGGGGCTCCCTCTCAATTTTGAGGCCCTTAAATTACATTGTGATACAAGCCCAGGCAGTTAATCCCAATTTGGTGAACAGAGGGACAGACTCTGGCACAGCACACCAGTTTATAAAAACAAAGGCAGGATTGCAAAGGAAAGCTGTCGGCTACAGAGTCACACAGACGGTTGAGGAACAGCCAGAGTAGCTTTGCTTTCCAACTTTGCAGGCTTGGCAAATCATCAAGCCTGGCAGACACTGGTTTCCCAATACACTTGTTCACTAGCTCTCCATTACCCCGTTAAGAAAGTTTGGGGATAAATTCTGGGCTTGTAGATGAAAAGCAATTTTGCCGTGATACCATGTGGCAAAATCACCACTCCCCAGGATCTAGGCACCAACACATGACACTGACCTGGCTGTAAGTTCCCTGGTAGAAGACAGGGTGTATCCTCCCATATTTTTCCTCAAACATATGAATAAACGAAATAATGTCACCCACTGGATCGGTGACCCGACTACGAGGATCAGGGCGTATAAAACGCAGAGCAAACCTAGGAAGGAAGCAAAGGACACTGGAAATTCAGCTCACTGACTTCCTGAGGCACAGGTTTTCTTTTCTACAGATAGTCACTGCGATTCATAAAGAGGAAAAAAGTCATAGCTGAGACCCTTGAACATTTATAATCTGAACTAAACTGACATCCGCTCCAAACTGATACCACTGCTGCAGAACCGAGCCCCAGTGAAGATTCATCTCATGCCAGGGATCAGTAAGGATCCAAATTCTGTGTGATTAAACAGTTTCAGCTTCCTCTGAAGCATCAAGCATAAGCCACACCAACAGTAGGAGGTTTGAAGAATTTAGTCAAAGATGGGCTGTTAAAAGCCCCACAGTTTTGTCCCGATAACTTTGAAAACTGCATTTCTGCTAATCCAGAACTAACAATTCCAATGTACAAAGAGTTTCAGAAAGAGAACATTACACTACGACTCCTGTGAAGCTGTCATTCCTCTGAAGCTGAAAAAGCTTCACTGCAAGGCAGATATCAGTGTTGTTTAGTTCTACTAATGCACAGAAGATACACTGAACTTTGGAAATGTCTTTAATGGGAAAAAAAAAGGTAATACAAAAAGGAAAAGTGCCAAACCAGGGCAGGTGGCAGGACTGCTGGCTATTTACCACCACCACTATTCCCTTTTCCCTCTATCAGTGCTGTAAAGGAGACAAGGAGAATTAGTGCTGTGGGGCAGTAAAGGGAGAAGAGTCAATAGACACCAAAGAGAATAAAGCAGAGGTGGTTACAGTTTGGGTTTTGCCAAATAACATCCAGCAATTAGGGTAGGTTAACCTGTGGCCCACCCCAATGGGACATGATTCTGATGTTTGTCCAAGAATACCAAACAGCTGGACACTGCTTTGCAACCACTTTGTGTGGCACTCAGACTGTAAAGCTGAGTGGAGCTAGAGATCAAATTGAACACTTCATTTACAGAGCTGCAAGGTGCTCTTTTTCTCTGAAACAAGATTTATTTCTTACTAAATAGAATAGGAACTTTACAAGGCTACAGATAATACCAGTTAAGCAAACAAATGGAAAATCTGCCATGTGGCTTAAAGATCTAAGTGACAGAGATCCAGCCAAATCCCAGCTAGTGTGTTCCCTGATGCAGTCAATAAGTGAGTCAGCACAAACAAGGACTTACCTAAATATATCAAGTAACGTGTAATAGGTAAATCGGAATGGAAGCATTATGAAGTAGTAACCCCATCCTAATAGCCCCTGCAATTACAAATACAGAATTAATTTTCTTAACTATACAAAAAGACTAACAGATTCAAATATTACAGGTGCTTGTTCAAATTTGTTTGTAAAACATTAATGAAAGTAATTGATACTGTGTTCTAGTTAATACACATTTAAAGGGGGCTCTTAAAAGGAAAACATTATCACTGCCACATGGAGGGGACAGTTTTTTGTTCCAATTCAACTGAGCAAAAGGTTTTACTACACCACAGCAAGACAGGCTTTGACAAAAAAAAGTCCTCATACTGTGAATCACAGCATGGAGAGAATCTCCACAGCAGTAACAGAAACTGAAGGAATAGGTCTACATTTTGTTTTTGTAAGATAAAATATTTAGAAAGGAGATAACAGCATACAAAGAAAACAATTTCTTTCCCTGCTTGCAAGTTCTGTATTCATAGAGAGTCAGGCAAGAAGCAGGACAAAATCCACTGTAAGATAACTTGCCCTTGGCTGTGGCCTTGAGACAACGTAGCTGTAGATCCTGTGGTCAGCTGTATTGACCTGCAACGGCCGCAGTGGAGGAGGATTAAAGACACTTGGGACACCCTCTTGCTCGTTCAGTCGGTCCTGCACAGCTGCCTTTGACATAAGAAAGAGCAAAGGGAGGTTTCAGGCATCTTATGGTTTTTATACTTGGGACAGTGACAGTGGGTATTACTTGTCCACAGCCCCAGGGCACTGGATGAGCACAACTCCTGACAAGCAGCAACCACCAGTGCTCTTTTCCATGGAAAGCCTTCTCCATGGCAGCCAGCACACAGGCTCCATGGGAGGCCACATGGTGTGCCAGTCAAGGGCTTGTTCAGAGCCATAATGACTCTGCTGTGTTTGGTTTGAGAGGTGTGGAGATACAGCTCTAAAGAGCTACTTGGGTAAATCCAGGGGGGGACAGAATAATCTTACTGGTAGGGACCCCCTTCCCACAGAGGGCTGCATTTAACCCAGGTACTTGGAAACTGCTACAAGCATTCTCAGTGGTACCTCTATGTTCCAGTTGTGCTGCTCCAGTGTGTGGCGACATTGGTCCATGGACTCTATGCCAGTCAAGTCCTAAAGAAGGAGAATAAAAGCAGATGAGTGCCAGGAAGGGCTGCATTTTGACTGCTCTTAATGCAGGAACACAAATGGGAGTTACCAGAGCACATTATCACAACGCTCATTTTTTAAGTGCCCAGCTCTGAGATTAGGAACAGAATGACCCAAGGCCTCAAACAGGCCTTTGCACCCTTCCAGCACCAGCCAACTCCCAGCGTGCCCAAGGTCTGTCACTACAACAGCACTCAGCACAGTCAAGAGTTTAACACAATACTGCCCACAGGCTTCACTCTGAAAAGATGCGCCAGGCCAATGACCTCAAACATCATCTTGAACTGAAAATACAGACAAAGCATTTCTGAAAACTCAAGATGACTGTTACTCCACTCACCGCCAGCATAAACAGAAACTAAAACCACAATAAGCCAGGCATTACTGAAGGTGATGTTCCCAGCACCACAGAGGAAGTAAAAAAAGTATAATAAACACTGTAGTAAAAAAAGCAGGAACAGTCCAACACAGGCCTGAAATAGAAAACAGTCCAAACACCCTGGCGAACCTCAAAGCCACTGGGCATATTTTAGCCCTGTGCCAATCAGAATTTCTGCACAGGAGATCAAACAATCATGTCTGTTTTTACAGGAAGCTACATGACTACCTCCTGAACAGAGACAAACGTTTGCTGAAGGGAACACCCCTGTCACTATGTGACAGAAACATCTCTCCCCATTGCACTTGCTTTAAGGTCTGAGCAGATGTATTCCTTGCTTCCTTGAAAAGCCCCTGACGCACTCCTGACAGGCTGACCAGTTAAGAATGCACTGAATTGTTTTTTTACTGGAGAAGGATGGTGCATCTATTCCCCTCCCTGCCCCCATTCATACATTCCACATGCCATTTCCACCCGAGTAACAAACACTGTGGACAAATGCCCTATTCAGTCTCTGGGCTCAGTTCAAACTTTTCAGCATTTCTTGGCTTCTTTCTCATTAAGTCTCCAGATCATCACCTTCTCTCCAATCTACTGGGCAAAACCCATTTTCTTTCTGCTGCACAGAACCAATCAGACTGTTTAAAGCATTGTGACTGTAGAACTTCAGGAAAAAAAAGCACTTCAAGTCGCTGTTCAGTGGTGTATAAATATTTATTAAAAAGTAAGTCTGCCGCAAGCCTCGCAAGGGAATACTGCAGAATTGGATTTCATAGAAAAAAATAAAGCTCAGTGAACTCAGCTGTTGCTGCTAGAATATCTTTAATTATCACTCAGTTTCATAATTTAATGTTTAAGTTTAGCTATCTTTCTTTAAAATGTGCTTCACAGAGTAAAATTTAAGGTTTGTAGTCTGAATTGATTTTTTATTTATTTTTTATTCCATTTATTTTGCTTTCTGAACCTGAATTTTTTTTTCAACCTGAATTCCTACAGCAGGCACTTAATTGTCTTTTTATAAAGGACACCATTAAAGGCACCTGCAATCTACTCAATTAATTGATTTTACAGTGGAGTCACAATGTGTTTATTCCAGAGCCCTGAAAATCTTCTGATCACCACTCCTCAATACCCTTGAAATTCTGCTGGTGTTTACAAGATTCAGAAACTTATTTACACCTTTGTCTGTAAATGCCTGGATTATCTGTGAGCACTAAGAATATTCCCTCCTTCTTAAATTATGCAAAATTCTTCTGCAGTTTTAGGTCAGAAAGCAGCAGAGCTATCAACAAGCATTTAATGAGCACTGAATCACTGCAGCATTTGCAAGACCCAAGTTCCACAAAGACACCAGAGACAGCCAACTTCACCCCTCCTGACCACCACCACAGTGACAGGCAGCTCCAGTAACTTCTCAGTCTTCTACATGAGCTCTCCAGGGAGGTAAATTTGCTTTTATTTCTTTTTCCTCAGCATCCTAATTCAGCTGCTCTCAACTCAAACCAGAAGTGACAAAGCCACTCCAAGCAGCACAGTGCCAAGCGGTCCCACCACTTGTCTGATCAATGAGGCTTCACGATTAAACATTGCAGAAAAAGCTGCCTGGCAAAGGCAGCTTTTAACACTCAACACCTTGCTGCCTGTTAGTCTGGTGTGCTCCACTGGATACATCACAGCTCCACCACGTTCTGCAGACAAACCAGGCTTCAGAATGTCCCACGCCCGATGTAAGGAATGGCAGGACCACAGTTCAACCGCCACTCCAGACAACTCTTGCTGGCAAACACTGATACTGGTCATTATCACCCTCATGACATTCCTATGGCCCCTGCTTCACCAAGTCATGGAACAGAGCAGAAACTTGAAACTCCACATTATTTCCACTGCCTCAGCATCTCTTACACATGGCACACCAGCACATTCTTAGCACCATCAGGGCTAAGAGAATAACCAGCATCTTCAACTGTTGCTGTTCTGATCCCTTATCAGCTGCGTTTAAGAGCATGGATCTTACAGAAAGAAGTAGTCAAAATTAGTCCAGCACTCTCAAACCTTCAAATAAATCCAAGCTCAACATAGCGGCCAGTATTTCAAAAAACAAAATATTAAATTCCACAAATGCCAGAAAAGTTCAATAGTGGCTTCTCAACCACAAAGCAAGAGTGTTATTGTAAAGCATAAGGAAGCTTTTGCTGGAGGTAATTATTAGTATTTCTCACCTTTGAGACTGCTCAGAATCCTCTCAATACTGAAGTAGTGGAAAGTACAATTTCATGCTTCAAAAGGAGAAGGAATACCCCTGAGTGGACAAAGGTTGTAAAGTGGACTTACGAAACCGTTGCCTCTACAGATATGCTCTGATGTTGAAACACGGCACAGGAGATGCAAATCCACAGGACTAACTGGCATTGCTCTTACTTCCCAACCCACTGCCAAATTCCAGAGAATTACTTTCCAAGGGTAAAGAACATCTGAGTTCTAACTGGAAAAATGCCTTAACCAAGAGTTTCTCATTGCATATTACAGCAAATGCCTTTCTGAGGGTTTTGATGGATACGCTGAGTGGGAAAGCTGCCTGGAATTTCATGTTTCCTCCTTCCCCTAAATCAGTCACATCCAGCCTTGAGCATTCTGTTTTCCCCAGCTGAAATCAGAGATTATATGAGTGCCAACTCTCTTGCAAATAACACTCCATTACATTACATTAGCATATTACAATATCAGACATCAGCCCAAGTGTAATGGGCACAGATCAATATCCAGATCCTACAAAAGCTGCTCTGCTGTTTCTTCCATCTCCCAAATGAATCACATCTCCACAGCTTTCCTAAACTGTTGATGGCAAACTTCTCTCTCCAAATGTCAGGACAGTGGGGTCTTGACAGATGAAAAATTTAGATGCTTTTATTCTCTTACATTATTAGCCAGTTCTCTGGCAGTAAATGAGAGGCTGAAAGCACACAAGAGGCTTTGTTGCTTTCATTTCAAGTTTATCCCAGTTCTCTCTACTGACTTTTTTTCCTTTACTAACCTGCCCCAGCATGGTGCAGAGAGCTGCTCCGTTCCAGCCCTGCCCACAAGAAGGAAGCTGCTGGTTTCAGCATTCTGCCAGCAAAGCTGTTTGTATGAGCACTACAGAACCCACCAAACATCAGTGGGATTAATGCAGAGAGGACACTAACACAGCCCTGTGCCAGGACAGGACAGCACACTCCCCTCTGCCTGGAAAGGTGCACTCTCCAGCAGAAGTGAAGCAGTTTATGGCAACAGCATCTTCACCCCAACCAGCTTTTTGCTAGGTGAACAGCAGTCCTTGCTCAGTGCTTCCCTTCCTTTGGCTCTCTATTTCACTGAGGGCTTTCTACAATTCCTTACCTCATCCTGGTCATCCTGCCTTCTTTCCTGGTCTGCTCTGCTGCTCTGTTCACAGTGCAGTGGGATACAACCTTCTGTGGAAGTGCAATGCTCTGTCACCATGGAATGCTGTACAGCCTACTTAGGATGGCACATCACAAAGTGTGAAATTATCCTTAAAAACAATGAAGTGTTCCCTGCAAACTCAGCAGGGATCCCTGAAGGCTTTCCAAGCTGACTTGTAGCAATGTACAAATTATTTTAATGACACTTACCTAATCTCTTCAAACACCTCATTTTTCCTATTGGAGTCTGAGAAAAAAATCTCTTCCAAGTGGACTGATTGACTTTTGAGGAAGCAGCAGGACTCACACCCGAGCCCTTCTCAGCTGGATGTGACATATCAGAGGAGAAGGAATCGCCAGTGGGGTCTGTCATTAGCCCTGGAGAAAGCTGATCCAACACACCCCAGGAGGCAGAAGAGGGAGGATCCTGGCTGGTATCCAAGCCTTCTGGACCACAGCTTTCACATCTGGCTCTGCACAGCAGTGGTCTAACTGAAAAAATTTATCCCCTTTACAGCCTGAGGAGTGTTTCCCTGTGCCTCAAACCAGAGCTTGACAGGAAGCTGGACTAAAGCATGAATCCCTCCTGGTTCCCTGGCAGCCCTCTGTCCATGGCAACACCAGGTGGCATCAGGAAACAGGATTATTTCACTTCACAGCTACCCACAGGGGTTTGAAAACAGCAGCAGAGGCAGCAGTGAGAGCAGCTGGTCCTACCTGGCCAGAGCAAGCAGATGAGCAAGAACCAGGATATCTCCCAGCAAGAGAATGGGACATTTATATGTGCAAAACCCTCACCTACTCACCAGGCAGCACAGGGACAGCAAAGGCTAGCACTGCTCTGTGCCTTTAGTCTGTGTTTAATCTGTCTGCCCAAACAGCTCCAGCTGCAGTAGACTTAGAGGGGACACCTGCAAAGCAAGTTTCCTCACGGGTCCAGTCACGGGAGGACACCTCAGCGCGGTGATTAAGTCAGGGGGCTGTGAATCAGGGGAAGGCTTGGGAAGCCAACGTGTGGAATGATGAACACCTGCACTGTCTCACCTGGGGAAGGCAGGGCCAGATGCCTCTGGAGTCCCTTTAAATCTACACTTACACCAAACTTCCAAGGTACATTCTTCAAAAAAGTAATGTAAAGCGACAAAAGCAGACAACGCACTCTTAAAAGTAATCATGGTATTTGTAAAAGAACTGCAATCCAAGGGATGCCACATGACGTCCTACAGCTCAGAAACAAACTCAAGACACCTGAAGGTAATTTTCATTGCTCAGCACATTTAGTTACTCATCACTGAGCAACCCTAAGAATTTCAGCTGCCCAGCACTGTTTTCTCCCCAAGAAACCACATCTTCAGTCTGTGTTTATGATCATTCATCTGCCACACAGCCCCAGGCTTCGCAAACCAAAGGTTAAGCGACCTTGCCTGCGTTGTGTAGCAGACACAGATTAGATCACTACAGTCTCCAGCGGCGTTACCCAATCGTGAGGGGCAGGGACTATGTGCCACAGCAACCCACTGGATAACTCTCCCGCGGTGCCAGGAAAGGCTCTCCAGCTACGACAAGGAAAATTTTCAGGCTAATTAAAATGGCCGGAATTTACCAAGGAGTTTCTCCTGCAAGGAGTTTACTGAGCAGCCTCCCCAGTTAGCGATGACAGAACATCGCCCCGACAAAGCCTTAGGGGCACGGAAATCTCACTCACCCCGGCCAGGACTAGGACCACAGCTGTCTCTCCTCTCACTGCCCCCTCATGCCCAGCTCGACACCCCGCTCCAGGACGGGCCCATCCAGCTCTGTGAGCCCCGTACCCCCCAGCGCCGGCGGGGCGGGCCCAGCTCAGCCCATTCCGTGTCCATGCACCGCCTCCCCCGCTCCCGCCGGCCAGCACGGCCCCCCGGGCCGTGGCACCTGGAACTGCAGCAGCTTCTCGGTCTGTTCCGCCGTCAGCTCCCGTTCCTCAGGCGCCGCCATTTTGCTGCCGCCTCTGACCCGCCGCTCCGTCACTCTCCGGAAGTGACGTCGCCCGCGCCCACTTCCAGCCCAGCGCCGCGGCCAATCGCTGTTTATCGGCCGCCGCCGGAACCGCTCGGCCGCATTCCGGACTGACCCGAAGCGCTCTGGGGCCTGTCCGGAGATGCCCGAATCCCATCGGCAGCGGTGGCCGCTCTCGGGTGTTCCCGGCGGGCACACGCAAAGTTCCGAAGTGTGCCGAGCACTGCTCGGGTGTTCCCGGCGGGCACACGTAAAGTTCCGAAGTGTGCCGAGCACCGCTCGGGTGTTCCCGCGGACACACGAGGGGTTCCGAAGCGTGCCAAGGGCTGCTCGGGTGTTCCCGGAACAGGCCGGGGATGAGCGGGCCTGAGCTCAAGGAGGGGGGGGGGGGGGGGGGGATATGAGCCGAAGACCCCCGGGGAACTGGCTGTGTTCCCGTCACCGCGGGGGCTGCCGTTCACCGAGTGGGTCCTGCCCGGGCACCTGCGGTCCCGCCGGGTGTGTCCTGCCCGCTACCTCCGGTCCCGCCGGGACGGTCCTGCCCGGCACCCCTCGTTCCGCTGGGCCGCCCGTGCGCCCGGCCCAAGATGGCGGCGGCCGCTAAGATGGAGGAGGCGGTGAGGGGTCCCCGCTCCCACCCGCAGCTACGAGCGCCCGCCTGAGGGGTCGGCGCGGCCAAACCGCGGCCAGTCGAGCCCCGGGGGGGAGGCAGGCGGGCAGCACCGGCTCCCCGTGCCCGCTGCGGCTGGCGGGAGGCGGGACGCGCCCGCGGGCCCGCCCCGGCGTGATGTCAGCGCGGCCGCCCCGCCCGCCGCCGCAGTGACAGCGGCAGCTCCGCCCGGGCGCAGTCGGGCCCAGCCCAGCCGAGCCGCGCAGCCGGACCGGGAGCGGCGCGGGCGGGCCGGTCATGGCCGACGACTTCGGCTTCTTTTCCTCATCTGAGGGCGCTGGCGCCGAGGAGGACCCGGCCGCCGCCTTTCTGGCCCAGCAGGAGAGCGAGATCGCCGGCATCGAGAACGATGAGGGCTTCGGGCCGACCGACGGCGAGGCGGCCGCCGCCCCGGGCGGGCAGGCGGCCCCGCCGGAACAGGGTGAGCACGCCCGCGGGGCCGCCCGGCTGCGCTCCCGCTGGCTGCGGGCGGGCTCTGGCCCTGTCGGTAACGCAGGGCTGTGCCCCCTTCTGCCCCGAGGGCAGGGAAGCGTCCTCCGGGCCGCATCCACGCGGGGCTGGGGTCCCCGGGGGATGCAGAGCATCCCCGGTGGGCGATGGGGTCTGTCCTGCCCCTCATGGGCCGGTGGCGGGGTGATCCTGTGGGCCAGGTTGGCATCCTAGCAAGGGTTGTCTGGGCCTGTGCTTGAGCCCGAAGGGCGTCTCGAACCTCGGGGATGTGGGGTGAATCCTGAGCTGGGATGTGCCAGCCATGGGGCGGTTTCTCCCCCTTGTACTGGGTTTCCCGGGTTGGATGGACTCCCGACTCCATGTTTCAGTGCTCCTAGCTATGGCAGTGTAAAAGGCATCCAGGCGGCACAGAGGAGCAATGACAGCCTTGTCACTGTCCCCACAGACAGGAGAGCCCTTTGGGATGCAAAATGGAAGACATTGCCATTGGGAACGTTGTGGTCCCAGGCCCTGCAGGTAGAATGTGCTAATTCTGCTCTCTTGTCTTCAGTCTGCAGGGGCTTTGGCATCTGCTCTCTGTATGGACATGGGGGCACTGTTGCCACAGGGCTCTGACTCCTTTCCTAACCCAGCCCCTCAGGGTCTCCTTATGCTGTCTGTGGAGCAGTGGTTTCAGAGCTCTGTACACAGGGCCATGGAGGCAGATCTGGGCCTGGAGAGGTGTTGACAGCCACAGTGATAAATGCAGTTAGACAGGCTGGAGCTGGGTGTAGTCATGGGGCTGAGGACTCTGGGGACAGTGCTGGCCTGAGCTGCACTGTGTCTGTGCCTGCAGCTAACTGACCAGGAGAAGCCCTGTGGTCACTGGGGAAAGCTCAGGGCCTGGAGTGTGACTCCTTCAAAGCCTCTTCTCTCCTGGCAGCAGAAAGCCCCCTGCCGGGGCTGGCTCTGTGACCCGGGTGTGCAGCTCTCTGGGGCTGTGCAGGCAGGTGGGTGCCTCATTACCAACCGAGACCTTGCAGCTCATCCCAGGTGGGCTCCCAAGGCCCTCAGCCTGTAGGCATGCCCTTCTGTCTTGGGGGAGCACAAGGAGTGTTTCCATGGGCTGTGTACCTGGAGAGTTGCCTTGGCACTTGGCCAGCAGCTCTTGGCTCAGCTGTGTCCTGCAGCCTCTGCAGGTTGGGGTTGGTCAGGTTTTGTTTCTACAGTCAGCAGCAGCCTGTGTCAGTCTTGTGCCGGAGCAGTTTCCCTAATCTTCAGATAAGATTAAACACCAGTGAAAACACCATAAAGACGTAAATGCCTGCAGAGGTTTGTGTGGGAGAGTGAGAGGTGCTTGCTGAATCCCACCAAGGACAGGACACTGGGAGGGTATTGTGCCAAGGGTGTGCTGAGCTGAAAAAGGCACAGACAAACTCCCAGGAGCTGATCTGATGTAGTTTCATGAACACCAGCCCATCTGGGATTACCTGCATCTGCCATAGTTGTGTTTTTCCTTCTCTCTTCCATTTTCTTGAGCAGGTTTCCAGAATGGAGGAGCCACTGTCAATGGAGACGTCTTTCAGGTGAGAGCTCAGGCTTTTGCTGGCCCAGGGCTGCTAAGCAAGATTGGGTGGGTATGGGGCCAGCAATCTTCTGCTCTGCCCCCAGCATTGACTGGAGTTTGCTATCCAGCTGCAGAACAGCTACGGTGCTCCTGGAAAAGTCTGGGTCTCCTGTGGGAGTCCTGGCTGCTCCATTCTCTTTGAAGAGAAGATGTGTCCCACCTGCCATGACCTGCCCCACATCTGTTTGCAGGTGGCTTGTGCCATGAAGGAATGCCTGGGCCCTAAGAGCAGGTGACAAATCATCCATTCCCCAAGAAGTCCCCTCTCTCCAGCCTGGCTAGCTTCTGGAGGCCACTGGGGCAGGCAGGAGCATCTCTTGACAGAGGCCAGAGACAAGATAAGGCTGCCATGGGGCTTGGATCTCCCATGAAAACCATTTGCCCCATGGCCAGGGGCTTTTTGGGGGATCCACCTGGGTCTCAGATCCGTTTGGGAGCCTGAAGCCTAGCTCTGCTGTCAGCAGTACCAGCATCTCACAAGCCCTTTACCCCACTTGGTGCCCAGCAGTGGGGCATATGCACTGCCCATGCCTGTTTTACAGGATGATAATCGCATCAGGAATGGGACAGACTTAATTAGATTGAGGATCTTGGAAGAAAGCTGTAATCCCATTGCTGAGCTTGGTGTCAGACTGGGCATCTGGCCAGTGGAAGGTGTTAGGGGAGGTGCTGGGCCTGGCGGGGCCTTCAGCTCAGGCGTGAGGGAAGCAGCTCGGTCCCGGAGCTGCCTGGGCCCCAGTGAGGGCCAGGGAGTCCCTGGGGAGCAGTTCCAAGGCCAGTGTCTGCCCTGTGCAGTGGGGCTGCCTGGAGGATACAACAGCTGCGGTGGCAGCGAGCAGCAAGTCAAGGAGGGAAACGCTGGGAAGGCTTTAGGTGACAGGGCCTGAGGCTGGGAGAGTAGCTTGAGCAGCACTTTGGGAACACTGTCCCACATGTGTCAAGCTGTCACCCTTCCTACCTCCTATCTTGGCTTGTCAGTGCTGGGAGTGTGGAGTCCTGAGTGCTGCCAGCCCAGGGAGGCTGGGCTGGGCTCTTGGAAGCACTGGTGCTGATGGTGAAGTGCTCGTGTGCCACAGGAGTCCAACGGCCCCACGGATGCCTACGCAGCCATAGCCAAGGCCGACCGGCTGACCCAGGAACCTGAGAGCATCCGCAAGTGGAGGGAGGAGCAGAAGAAGCGCCTGGAGGAGCTGGGTGAGACCCAAGGCCATGTGTAGCCCCCTGTTCTTGTGACATGGCAGTCAGGGGTCCCTCCCTTCTTGGTGACCCTGCTGTATCCCAGAGAGATGTCTTGTGTCCCTGCCAAAGCTCTGCTGTCCTTGGGGCAGCGGTGCTTTTTGGCCAGTATTGGTGGGGACTGGGGACAGGTGTGAGGGGCTGCAGCTGTCCTGCCTGCTGAGGGGCTGCTCAGCACATCCAGCAGGTGCAGTGTGGCTGATGGGCTCTGTCTCACTCGGGCCTTAGATGCGGCATCGAAGGTGACTGAGCAGGAATGGCGTGAGAAGGCCAAGAAGGACCTGGAGGAGTGGAACCTGCGTCAGAATGAGCAGATGGAGAAGAACCGAGCAAACAACAGGTATGTTGGGGTCAGCATGGCCAAAAGCACTGTCTGCCTTCCTGGGATGTTTGAGAGCCTCTTTCCCCACAGTGGGGTCCAGCCCTGCAGGGACAGAGCCTTGCCAAGCAAGGGGAGAGACCCCAGGTCTTGGAGTGGCTCTGGTGGCTGTGCAGAGCCACTCTGGCTGGAACCACACTGAGATCACCCTGGGATCTTGGTGCCTCCTGCCCTGCAGGGGACTAGCAGGGGGGCAGGGTTGGGCTCCAGGTTCTCCTGGTGTGCTGAAGTGTGTGGGTCACTCTTTGGGAGGACTAACCCCCTCTGTTCTCTCTTTCTAACCCTCTGCCTGCCTGTCGCTCCGCTCCACTCTCTCTCTCTCTGTGCCCGGGGCTAGGATCGCTGACAAAGCCTTTTACCAGCAGCCGGACGCCGATGTCATTGGCTACGTGTATGTGCCTCTTACAGACCATATCCTGCCCCACGAGCTCTGGGGGTCCTGCCTCCAGCACTGCCTGCCCTGCCAAGGGAAGGGGGGATGCTGGGAGGTACTGGGCTGGTGAGGTACCAGAGGGAGGATGATGCAGCTGAGCGTATCCAAATCGTGGAGTTTAGGAGATGAGTGGAGCTCCTAGAAATGCCTCTGTTGGGACCTGGTTGAAGATGCAAGGCCATGGGCTCTTATGCCTTTTTGGGGATGGCTCTGTGGGGGTGAAGTATTGGGAGCAGGCAGATACTCCTGCACCCCATGATGAGTGATGTTTTGGGTGAGTACAGCCAAAGGCAGACTTGAGCATTGTGTGTCTCTTGGTCCCAGAGGACACTGAGCTCATTAGCTGGAGTAAAGGGACAGGAAGCAGGGACACGGGGGTTTTTAAGACAGAAGGAAGAGTCTCCTTGGAAAGGGATCTGCCAGTGACAACCCTCCATATCTTTGCAGGGCCTCGGAGGAAGCATTTCTGAAGGAGTCCAAGGAGGAGACCCCAGGCTCTGAGTGGGAGAAGGTGGCCCAGCTGTGTGATTTCAACCCCAAGAGCAGCAAGCAGAGCAAGGATGTGTCGCGGATGCGCTCGGTGCTCATCTCCCTCAAACAGACGCCCCTGTCCCGTTAGCTGTGCCTGGCACAGCCGGGAGCACAGCGGGCAGGGCTGGGCTCACTGCGCCAGGTGGCTTCAGGGGCCGGCCCGGGAAAGGCTCCCACTGCCTGCTCCCCGACCTGCGCCTCGGCTGTGCTCGAGTCACTGGTTGTATAACTCTCCCCATGGTTTTCCTTTGCTTAAAAGGTGCATTGGTCTCTTTTTACACTTATTTATAAATCACTGTGGCATTTCCCTGGGAAGCGGCACTGGGTGGCAGAGCTGAGTTAGTGGGGAAGCCCCAGCCCAGGCTCTTCAGGAGGTTATGTCTGAGAGCCTGGCTAAATGAGCAGGGGATAGCCCATCCTATATTCCCCACTTCACCCCTGTGCTGGGAATAAACCTGCCTGCAGCTGTCCTGGTAGCCCCATGTCCAGGCTTCAGTCCTAGCCCTGAGGCAGGACTGAATCCCAATGGGATCCTGGGGTGCTGTCTGCCTTTTCCATGGGATTTAGAACAGAGCTGGAGCAGGATTGGGAGGGTGGAGAAACAGCCGTGGCTTGTCTCCACACTGCTGGGTCCTGCAGGGAGCATGGCTGCAGCAATGCATTACCAGACTGGCAGGGACTGAGCAGTGTGAGTACAGGCACCCACCTTGGGCCTGGACTGCCAGCAGCTGCCTCAAACCCATCAGAACTCTGCCCAGCCTGGCTATGCCCTGAAAAGTGGATGCACCTCCATCCATCCTGCAGTGCTGGCAGCACAGTGGTGTGGGCCACTGGGAAGGGACTTTGGGGGGGAGTGTGCAGGATGTTTCCTGTCCTTCCCCCATGAACACCAGCAGTTGGGAATGTGGGATGCCAGGCTTTGGGGGACCATTAGCTTTGCTCTGCTCCTTCCCTTGCTACCAGAATGGGAGATGGAGGCTGTGTAGTTGCAGGGAAGGAGGTAGGAAGGTCCAACTGCTCTGGGGCAGGTCAAACCCCATCTTCCTAATCCAGGATTGGGCAAGAGTTCTGGTGCTGGGGCTTGTACTGGCCCTGAGAACAACCTGCACATCTGTCTGCAGCTGCTCTGCCCCCTGGATTTGCCCACCTAAGGCAGTGTGGGGAGATGCCTCAGTCCTGCTCCCTGCTCGAACTTCTCCTCTGCTTGGCATGGATGGCACCAGTCCTAGAACCTGCACAACTCCTGGGTAGCAGGAGAGGGACCAGCCTTGAGCTGGTGCTCTGGGTCTGGCCTGTTGAGGGCTTGGGAAGGGCTTGCAGCAGCTTTGGGAGACACAGAGCAGAGCCCACATTCACTTGAGCCTCTCTGCAGAGCCCTGCTCAGCTGGAAATCAAGTGTGAGAGTTCTCCTGCTCTGCAGCTGCGGCTCCAGGGCCAGAATGTCACCAGTCCTGCTGCTGCAGCTGTCGGGGGGTGCTTGGGCATGATCTCACCAGTGGGCTGGGAAGGTAAATGGGTGTGTAGGGAATCACTCGGTGTTGTGTGTTGGGACTGTGCCCCCTGCCCATAGGGCTGATCGTTCCTGCCCAGCCCCCTGAGCTCCAGCATGCGTAGGCAGCTCTGCTGTGCTGCAGGGCACCTGGGGACTCGGCTGCCTCAGCCTTGCATTGCACAGCAGCGGGAAGCAACCCTGGCTACTTGTGGGGGGACAATGTGTCCCCCCTGTGCTCTGTCCCTCCAGCCCCTGCAGGCAGCTGGGCCCCTGGGTGCCCCAGCTGCCATGTGCTCCGTGTCAGGCCGGGGCAGCTCTCGGGGAGCCGTGCCCACAGCTGTTCTACATCCCCTCGGCTTTGGTATCTGTGACTGTCCAAATTACCTGTTACAATAAACCAACATCTCCAATCCTACAGGGCACTGTCGTCTTTCTGCGGTTGGGATGCATGCTGTGTTTAGGAGAACCTACAGCCATGATGCCTCGTGTGGAAAGGATGGGAGCTGGAGGAGAAACATCCTACAGGAAAAAAAAGGAGTGAGGGGAAGGCTGGAGGATTTGTGTTCGATGGGGCCAAAGCAGTGGCAGCAGGACCCAGGGCTTGGCTCTGTCCCCAAGGAACTGCAAGCTCCGGCTTGTCCAAACAGGCTGAGCTGCTCCCCTGTCCACTGCGTGCTTCTTCAGCTGCCAAGGGATTGTGCTCATGGATCTGCCCACCTGCTGTTCCTCACACCCCTGCCCCAAGCTGGCTGGGCTGGAAGTGCCAGTGAGGCAGTCAAAAGCAGTTTCCTCTGGGAAAGATGTCCAGCACAGGCAGCTGGAGAGGGAAGACAGGCCCTGGGCTCCCCGTGCTGAGGTGGAGCTCACTCTGTTCAGCACTGGTCATGGCTTGTTGCCCACCCTCACAACTCAGAGATTGGCTCTGGTGAGCAAGAGCCTTCCCTCTCTCCTTGCCAAAGCTCACCAACACAATTCCCTGGACAGGACAATCCATGTGCTTGTTTGGAGATAGAGGCTTCATCCCTCAGCCCATCCTTTCAAGGACTCAGGGCACAGGCACCAACTCACAGAACAGCACCTGGAAACAGCCCAGGCTGCTTGGTGAGGTGTTTCAGCACAGACAGAGGTATCTGTGCCCCTTCCCCTGTGGCTGCTGCAGCCACAGTGCAATGAACAGAGACTGTGGCCCCATGTCCTCCCAGCTCTATGGCCCTGGCACGGGAGGGATCACCAAACCTCCTGGTATGATCAAAGCCAACAGTGGGACCATGTTTGTCAGGACACAGGCAGTGCAGGTCCTTTGGAGAAAGAAGGTGTTGCTGACTCCCCAGCAAGAACACCTGAAGCAGCAGCACATCCCAGAGAACACAGCCACACCCCATTTCAGAAATGTGAGTTCCCTGCTAGTTTTCACAGGGAGTTTCATGTCTTGTTTCTTCTTACATCATCACAGCTTTAAGACAGCCATGCCCACTCCTTTTTCTCCCTGCACTGTTTACTGTTATGGCTTCTCAGTGCTCTGCAATCCAGTATCAGTCAGAATCTTGCTGCAATTCACTTTATTACTCACCAGGTTCAATAAAACAGGTCACACAAAATTCCTAAGTGCCTCCCTTGCTGCCTATGGACTCTGTCCTGCTGGGACCAAGCCATAAGCAGTGGTTCCTTCCCCCTGGGCAGCTCATTTCTCAAATGCTGGTCACTGCCTGACTACAACCACACCTCAGACCACGACCAAGGAGACACAATTTGATCAGCCTGTGACAGCATCAAGCAGGAACAAGAAGTCTGACAGGGGTGGTGAACCTTAGCGACATGCAGCCTCAGTGCTACAGGAGGGTGAGCTCTCGGGGAAACAAAAAGCCACAGCCTAAATTACATGTTAATCAGAGAGTGTATTCACCCCATTTCCAGTGCTCCAGAATTGCTCTGCCGAGACATCACAACAGTCTCTCAGAAAGCTCCATCCGCAGCCAGGATTCACCCACCCTGCCAGCCGGGGCTGCTGGTAGACGCCCGTGGCCGCAGCTTGGCTCTTGCCCTGTCACTGTCGCGATTTGAGAGCCGTGGCCACCATGCCCCCCAGCAGGGCGGCGAAGGTGCAGCCCTGGGCTATGACACGCGCCCGCATCATCAGCTGGGAGCGCCGAGTCTGGCCTCGCTTGAAGCAGATGATTCCGTAGACCAGGACGCTGACGGTGCACAGGCAGCCTGCGGGGAAGGACGGGGCTGTGAGGCGCGGCTTCCCCCGGGCCGGAGCGCTGCGGGCCGGCTCCGCCGCGCTCCCAAAGCCGAGCCGCGCTGAGGGACCGGCCCCTCACTCAGCCGCCGTCCCGCCACCCCCCGCCCCACCCTCACCGAGGGGCACCAGGGGGTTCTCGCGGGTCTTGCGCACGAACTTCTCCGTGAATCCCTCCTCAGGGAACGTGGGCAGCGGGCTGGGCTCCAGCGGCGGGGGCGGCCCGGCCGCCATGGCCAAGGTGACAGCAAGGCCCTTTCCGGCTGCCGTAGCCCCTCCTCCGAAGCAGTGTATGCCGGGGGTTGCAGTCCGACACGCACACTCACCGCGCGGCGCTGCCGTCTCTCGGAACTACAGTTCCCGTGGTGCCGCGGGGCGCGGCCGGCAGCCCCGTGGGCAGCCCGCGCGTGGCCGCCATGCCGAAGGCCAAGGGGAAGAGCCGGCGGCACAAATATTCCTACAACCTCAACCGCAAGCGGCTCTACCGCAGCGCCCGCCGCCGCGCCGCGCCCCGCATCGCCTGGTGAGCGCCGGGGACACGGGGGGCGAGCGCGGGCGGGGGCAGGGCGGCCGGGAGCCGCTGCACGTGTCGCTGGGGAGGGGGGCGCAGCCGTGATGTCGCTTGTCCCCGCGCAGCTCGCACATCCGCCATGCCTGGGACCCGCACAAGTCGGTGGCGCAGAACCTGGCCGAGATGGGTCTGGCCGAGGATCCCAACAAGGCTGTCCCCATCCCGAGGAAGCTGCTGGTAAGGAAGGGTTTGGCCGGGACCGCTGCTTTGTGGGGGGAGGTACCCTCGCAGCGCTGGGCGGGTGGCTCTGGATAAGTCTCTGGTGGTGGACACGTTTCTTATCTTGATCTACACGCTAATCTCACCAAGATCCTGGCGTGGGAACGAGCTACAGCGCTCCTGGGACATAATGGGCTTTAGAACAAATATAAAAAACGTCAGTCCTGGGACTTGCCAGAGACAGGTGGGGTTGGGAGCGCTGCAGCCAAGTTGCTCCTGATAACAAAGAAGGGCTCTTTGTGTACAGCAGTGCCAGCCTGGCCCATCTGCGTAAGAGGGCAATGTTTTCAGGTGAAAGGTGGCCCAAAGAAGCTCAAGGAAGAAGTAGGAATGACCTTGTTTGCCATTTGTCTCCATTCACACAGCGTTCCTCAGCTGACAGCCTCACTCACAAGCCAGTTTAATGGCACAAGTAAGGCTCTGCTTAAGCCAGCTGGGATTTGCTGCCCCTTGCAGCCATGTAGAAGCAGTTTGGAGTTCTGGAAATAATGTGTGGGGACACAGCACTCTTCCAATTGGGCTTTTCTTCATTTGTCTTTTCTCTGCTATAATTCAGGGGATGGAAGTGGAAAGCGATGGACAGCAGCCAGGAAAGAAAATAGTGCGGAAGCCATACGTGGTGAATGGTCAGTGCTGCACATGGGGTTCTCCTAAGCCCCTGTGGGCTATTTTGTCATCCTGTGCTGTGCCAGGGGTAGGAAAGGGTGTTATTTCTTATCCAGTCTTGTGGAGGAGCATGTCTTTTCCACAGTGTTTGTCCCTGCAGCCTCAGGAGTGCTCTTGTCACTGCGGGATGTGCAGGTGACAGAGGCCATGGAGGCAGTACCTGGTGTTTCATGGTGGGCTGGGCAGCTCTGAGCAGTCACACTCTGCAGCCTGGGCTGAAAGGGTCTGCTCCTCGTGTGTGAGCTGGAGAAGAGCTCAGTGCAGACCTGGATGCCTGCAGCCTGAGCAGAGGGCTGTTGTCTGGGCCGTTTTCTTGCACCAACATGCTGGGAAACATCCCTGCATGCGCCAGCAGCCAAGCTGTGTGGCTGGAATCAACCCTGGGGGGAGGTTGGGGACCTCTGAGATGTTGTTGCTTCCTTCCCCTCCCTCATGCTACCTCTGTCCTTTGCCTAGAGATGGAATTGGAGGCCAGCCTCCCTGAGAAGAAGTCGAACACGCTCTCACGAGACCTCATTGACTATGTGCGATACATGATCCAGAACCACGGGGAGAACTACAAGGTACATTCCAGAGCAAGGAGCACCTGGAGTGATTCACTCCTGGATCTTCCCGTCGGCAGCATGAGAACTGCTAATCCTCTCTGTCCTGGATCCTGTTTAGCAGTCAGCTGGTTCTTAAGGGAAAAGATGCTTTGAACTGTGGCCAGCTCCCTGTCTGAGTCAGGCAGTGATCACACTGGTGTGGGTGGGCTGGTTTGGAGTTTGCTCTTGAGGCTGCTCCTCTGACTTACCTTCTTCTTTGTCGCAGGAAATGGCTCGGGATGAGAAGAACTACTACCAGGATACTCCCAAACAGATTAAGAGGAAGATCAATGTGTACAAGAATTTCTATCCCGAGGAGTACAAGAATTTCGTTGCATCACTCAAGCCAGAAAAAATGGAAGTGCAGTGACTGCTCTTTTTCCTCAGGTTTACCTGCAAGTGCAGGCTTGACATGAATATTTTCCAAACTGAAAAAGCCTCTGGTGATGGAGGAAGAACCCTCACTAGGCAGAGAGGGTTTAACTATCCATGAAAGACTCTCTTGGCACCGGCTCTGACTGTGCTGTTCCGCTCACTTTCTGTGTGTCAGACAGCGTTTCTTTAGCTTTGCTAAAATAAAATACTCTTTCTAGCTGCTTGTGAATGTCTTCTTTGTGGCTCTTGCTTGGTGCAGTCCTGCTATGGAGAGCTCCTGGTGCCAGCCTGTGTGGTGCTGGCCTTGGGCACTGTCCTGCCCTGTGGTGACAGGGCTGGGTGCGGGCAGCACTGGGACCTTTGCTGATCGTCCTGCAGGGAGTGTAAGTTGGAGCAGGGCCATGTGCTGTAGCCTTCCCCTGTACCTGCAACTTGGGAGAGCAGGCTGGGCTCCCTTCCCTGCTGAGGAACGGGAGGGCAGCACCGAGATCATTGTTTCACTGATAGATGAAGGAGCAGCTGTAGAAAAGCTGTCACAGTGAGAGTGTCTGCCACTTACTCCTGTTCCCTGATGGGTTTGCCAGCTTCCAGGATTGTTTTTCCAGGACCTGTGGGCTGACCCAGCAGCCTGTCTGCAGGAGGACAGGACCTGTGGGCAGGACACGACCCCAGCCCCGCCACGGGCCGTGGGTGCGCCGCGGACCGTCCCGGCCCCGCGTGTCTCCCGCGAACTACACCTCCCAGCGTGCCCCACGCGAAACGACCCAATCTCGCGAGACCGCGCCCCTATAAAAGCACCCCCGCAGGCGCAAACCCCCTCAGGCTGAGGCGGCTCGCGGAGGTTCCGCTATGGCCGCTCCAGGCCTGCTCCCGCTGCCCCTCACCGAACCCCGCTGAGCCCCGCCATGAGCTCAGGGAAGCCCGACGCTCCCGGTAAGGTTCCCCAGGCGCGCCCCGCCGGCTCCGCTCGGGCGCGGCGGCGGGCGCTGAGCGCTGCGCTCTCTCCGCAGCGCTGGAGCCGGGCGGCGGGCCCCGCTCGGGCAGGATGTCGTTGCCCCTCGGCGTTCCGCGCCGCGCCTTCAGCTACGATGATGCCCTGGAGGACACGGCGCCCATGACGCCGCCGCCCGCCGATCTGTGCGCCGGCATGCTCTGGAAGCAGCCGGTCATCCCCGAGCGCAAGTACCAGGAGCTCTCGAAGGTACGGGCCCGGCGTGGCCTGGGGTACCCCGCTGCTCTGGCACCCGTCTCCTGGCATCCCCCTTTTCCCAAGCATTCCCCCCATCCTTACACCCCTCCTGCCTGCGGGCGCTGCTCCCCTGCCCTCGCAGCAGGACCCTCGGGAGGGGCTGGGGACAGAGCCCAGCCTGGCCTTGCTCTGGCCACATGGAGATGTGGCTGGGACAAGCGTGTGCTGAGCATCTCCTCTGTGTTTGTGGTTAAAAAAAATCCAGCAACCAGGTGTAATTAAACTAGAGCACAAGGCAGGTTTCGTTTGGATGTAAATGCTTTATAGTCAAGGTGAGGCACTGGCACAGTTTGCACAGGGAAGCTGTGGCTGCCCTATCCCTAGACGTGTTCAAGGACAGGTTGGTGGGAGCTCTGAACAAGCTGCTCTAGTGGAAAGTGTCCCCCCACCATGGCCGGGGATTGGAACTGCATGATCTTTAAGATCCCATCCAACCCAAACCATTCTGGGATTCTATGGTTTGGCCCTTCTAAATTTAGAGGTTGTTTTCTAAGTTTGAAATTAAGCTAAATGTTGTTGGATGGAAGAACTTAATTCTGTATCCTTTTGAGCTTAACCTCTACTTTATATCTCCTTGGTTTTTAAATCTCTTGTGGAAGACAACCAAAAGTTGTGGTTTGGTACAAAAAGTAGACTCTCCAGTATGGAACTCCTGTGTTGGGAGGAGGAAATCAATGTTTCACAGGATACTTTGTTTTCTAGCATTTCTTTTGTGTTTCTTTGCTGGGGTCTAGTGGTCAGTGGTCGAACTATGACCACCTGACACACTGAGCAAGAAACATAAGGAATGAGGTGGGAAAACAAGTTGTTCACTCCAGGCTGTGCTCTGTGACTGCCATTCTGTGAACAGCTGGTGCTTGAGCTGCCTGTGGAAGGTGCTCTTGGTGCTTTTGCCCAGTTGACCTGGAAATCCAGTTTGCATTTAGGAGAACAGATGTTCTGGTTTCATTCCTGTTGATCTTTTTGTACTTGGACTAACAACTTGTTTGCTGTGAGCCTGGTGGGTGTTCAGATGTTGGGTGCGAGTCACTTTTCATTGCTATGAGTGTCAGGTTCTGACCGTTCCTGGGCTGCAGTTTGCACAGCATAGGGATTTCTCCCATGGGATGAAGGCTGGCTGCCAGAGCAGCATGGCCTTGTCACACTTGTGTAGTTAGAGATGTGTTCTGGCCAGGTGCTGAGATACCTGCCCATCTCAAACTGTCCCTGCTGCTTCCCCACAGGATGAGGAGGGGGATGCCAACATGAAGCCTGTCATAACTCCTTCATCGTCCACAGAAAGTGTGAACAAGGTGCCTGTGGTGAAGGCCAAGGCCACTCACATCATCATGAACTCCCTCATCACAAGTAAGAACCCGCCTCTCACACTCTCATGTGTGGGTTGGGCACTTGGTGATGCCTTGGTGATGTCTCAGGGTAGTTCCTGGAGAACTCTTGGGTTCAGACTGCCTCTGTGCTGGTGCTGTGTGGGTTTGTTTTCTTCAGAGGACATTTCCAGAAGGAAGCAAGAAACTGGGGAATAGGCCACATGTGGTGCTTCTGTGTTTCCAGGGGTAGGAGTGCAGTTTGTTGTTGCTGACAGGACACTGCAGTCTGTGTTGCTGGAGTGCAGAGGCTGCTGCTGCTCTGTTTGATTATTAACTTGCTATTTCTGAATGACAAGCAGAGCTCTGCCATTAACCCAAGTAGTGAGGGGAGCTGATGCACTGGGCTAATGGAGCACTTGCTGGCATTGATGTTGTTAGTAGCAGCAGCTGCCTTGCCAATTGCAACACTTCTAACCACAAATCATGTTGCTTTAAAATAAAATGGGGTCAGTTATGTTTGCAGAGATGATGTATGCCCTTTTGCAATCAGAGGAATTATTTCTGTGTTAATCTGTCCATGCTGCCTCTTCTTTCAGCAGCTACGAAATAACCTTAAGATGGGAAGCGTTATCTGTTTTAAATAAGACAATGGACTTTTCCACTAACCTTTTTGTGCTCTTTTGACTTTTCTCCTCGTTCCACTCAGGAATGAACATCTTAACGCTGGGGTTTGGAGGAGGTGATGATGTTTTTCAGAACTGAAGTTGATATGAGTGTATTAGATGCTGGCTCTGTGTCTGGCTGAAATAGCTTATTTCACCTGATCTAAAATCACTGGGAGTCTTTAAAACATGGCCTGCAAGGCTCCCTTGAATGCAATGGGCCACTTAAAGTGTCCAATTTATTGGGTTCTCCTAGATTTATGAAGTTGTGAGTAGTAATGATGCACCGTCTGGGGTGAGATGGGATTAATTACAGGTGTTGCATTTGTGATACGTCTGGTGATTTGGGATAAATCACTGCTCATCTGACTTAGCCCAATGTCTCAGGGTGATTGTCAAGTCAGAATATCTCACCAGCTTCATATTTCTGCCTCAGCTTGTTACAATGTGTAAATGATGAAAAAAGGGTCTGCCTTCAGTTGCTAGAGCTGCTTGTGGTGGCATTTCTGTGTGAATTTGTGCTCTTGTGTGTTCCAGAGCAGACGCAGGAGAGCATCCAGCGCTTTGAGCAGCAGGCAGGGCTGAGGGAAGCTGGCTACACACCCCACAAAGGCCTCACCACTGAGGAGACCAAGTACCACCGCGTGGCTGAGGCAGTCCATGTAAGGCTTGTTTTCCATTGGATTTCTTTGTGTAGGATGTGTCTGGTTTAACATTCACCTGGTGATGTAACTTTTGGAGTGTGTTGCCAAAACTTTCCTTAAGCTGCTTCCTCTGAAGGCTTTTAGCTCGTTGTGTGGTAAAGTTTACCCAGTTGTATTTTAAAGTTAACATTAACCTTTGTACTTTTTAATCAGGTTTTTTTTCCTCAAATAAGTCGCATTTCACTGTCATATCCAACCATGACAGTTGTCTTTCCAAGTGGGGGCAACTCTACACAGTCTTAATTTCTTGCTGTACTTTTGAATGGGTTGAGTTGCAGTTGAATTCTGCAACTGCAAAGAGAACTTGTAAACTGTGCATTTCCATTGTGGAAGTTACCTGATGTGTCTTACTGAAAACAAAAGTCTTGAATGACGATGTTACTGTGGGCTGCTGAGCTCTTAAAAAAATTTTACAGTTGGAGTTTAATAGTCAGTCCTTCCAGTGTCCTTCCACAAGGCCAAAGTTTCAGCAACTGTGTCCATGAATTGCATTAGTGTGGCTTGAATAGCTACAGGAAACATTACAAGGTACCCTGTGTTCTTGTGTTTGAACTGTAACTGCCCTTCAAATGTCTTCTTTAAAGTTCAGTTTGTACTGTCCAGCTTGTCCATGCTTTGCATATACCCAGTTCCTGTTTATTTTGTGCCCAGGTTAATTTCTGTTCCAGAGCAGTGTTTCCATCCTGATGTGCACTAATTGCTTCACAGGGTCTGGTATTCCTGGTCTTGTACCTTCTGTGAGAACTGGTCTCACCCTCTTTAGAGAACTGGTGGGACTGAAAGCTTTGTTGTTCTTGTAAGTGCAGGAGACAAATGGGTGCTGTGGCATTTAGACCAGGTAGCTGAAGTGAATGCTGCATCCACAACCTCCCTGTGAGTGCTGCTGTTCCTTTCTGTAGCCTAAAGTGAACATTAAAAATGCTAATATTTTATGTGGAGAGAAACTTAAGGGGGTATATGCAGGTATTGTAATACTGGATACAGCTTTAGGTATGGTGACACTTTACCACTTGTGATAGAAACAATTGTCTGGTTTTGGTGAAAAAAAAATGGGTGTTGTATTTAAGCTGTTTTGCTTCTGTTTCTCTTGCCTCTCCTGGCAGAACCTAAAACTGCAGAATGGAGAGACAGCAAAAGATGACAAACAGAATTCTTCTGCTCAGTCCACTCCAAGCAGCACCCCCCACTCCTCCCCCCGGCATAAAAACAGGTACTCTGCCTCCTGTGGTTTCCTACATGCTGCTGGGGTGGGAGCTGCTACTAATAACCTTCTTATCCTTTGAGGGACTGCACAGGGTGAAATTTAGAGCCTGATGAGGATTTGTGTTGGGTAGATCTAAATGTTGGAAGCCTGTGGAACTTGAACATGCATAGCTTATCCTGGGTGGTAACAAACCTATTAAGATTTCTTAAATTGCCCCTTTTGACTACATGAAAAGTTCCTGGCATAGTGGGGTCACTTGAAGTATTTATTCTCATGTTTTAAACATCTCAATTTTTTTTTTTTTTTCCTTAGGGGCTGGTTTATCCAGGGATCCTCTACTTCTATCACTGGCTCAGACTTTGCTATGGAAGGTGGTGGGGACAGATTGCCATCTGAAAGATGGAGTTTTTTTGGACCCAGAGCTGTCCAGAAATCGGCCAGTGATGCAGGTATGTCCTTGAAACTCTGCCTTGACAAGAGCAAGGGGGAAACTCACACAACAGACTTGCTGGCTCTTTCTGGAGTCTTATCCTGCTTACCTTGTTACTCTCCAGGACCGCCTTGGGAATGTGTGTTAGTCATATAGTTTCTGTGCCTAAATATAGAGCAGTTGGGTAAAACCTGTGCCAAGGATCTGGAAGTAGAAATAACTTGCAGTGAGCTGCAGTGGGAGGGGCAGGGTGTGAAGGTGACAGCTTTTTACTCTTTCTCTGATATGTGATGCAACCAGGACTGGAAGTGCCAACCCCTGATGTGGAATAGGCTTCAGATGATATGAAGCTGCTGGAATTTGCATAGGCTGTCTGTGGTGCTGAGTGTCAGTGACACTGCTCACTCCTGGCAGCAGTAGCAAAAGCATTTGACTAGTTTTCCTAGTTCTTACTGTGATTTTTTTTTTCATCAGGAGGATTTACTGTTCAGTCCTACAAGGGTGCCCAGAAGCCATCCCCAATGGAGCTGATGCGTGCTCAGGCTACAAGGATGACAGAGGATTCAGTCACCTTCAAGCCACCCAAAATGGACATTCCAGGCACAGATGGGAGGAAACAATCTCCACGTTCCCACAATATCAAACCTCGGGATCTGAACGTGCTCACTCCCACTGGGTTCTAGAGGAAAGCTTCCAGTGTCTTTAGCAGGCTACAGGATGTCTTAGGCTTTGCTTCCCTGTCCTGTGTGCTGCAGTAAAGTAGGAAACTCTCCCTTTCCAGCTCTTCAGCTCAGAAAAAGAAACAGTCATGATAGTCCTGCTAAAGCCAGTCTTGGAAAAACTCCTGCACCAGTCCTATACCAATGTAAACCATCCTGTCTACTGCACTGCACTGGTTTGGGCTGCCAGACTGCTCTGGATGTGTCTCCCAGTACACCACACCACAGTGAAACCCTGAGCCATGTTTATTTTGGACAGGATTCCATGTGGTGTGTGAGTACCTCACCTGTATGCCTGGAATCTGATTGTCTTGTCCTGCTCAGTGCTGAAGGACCCACAGGAGGACTGGTTCGGTCAAGAGACCGAGCAAGGACTGAAAACTGGACCATTAACTGCCAGAAAGATGGGGGTATGTGGTAGGTCAGTATAAATGTGGCACTCCCTCACTATCCAGTGTGACCATGTTTTTTGTTCTTGGAATGTTTTTTAAAGGGAAAAGGGACCATTCTAAGATGTTCTCATTGGAAAGGCAGGGAGCATAATCTAATGGAACTTGGAAACAATGAGGAAGAATTCCTTTTCTTCCAACTCTTCATGTTCCTCTAAGAAGGTGGAAGTAATCAAGCTGGTGTGACTTGAGCCAAGTAATTCTCCTCTCTTTGTTCTGCAAAACAGCACTGTCCTGTGTTCTAGACAGCAGATTTGCACGTTTTGTTCTGATTTGTTGTAGCACTCTGGATGCTGCTTGATTTGTTTTTGTTGGTTTGTTTTTTTTATTTTCCCTAGAATTGCATAGAATGTATTAGACACTGGAAACACTTCTCAGACAGGGTATTTTGTTTTATCAGCATTAAGTGTGTTCTGCAGGGCTGAGGGAGGACTGGGTGCAGACCAAGGCTGAACATTTCTCCCTGCTAAGGTACAGCTGGATGTCATCCTTGACTGAGTTTGAACCGGTTCCTAGGAACAGCTAACACCAACTCTCAGGAAAAGTGGAAGGATCTCCTGCCTACCATGTTATCCCTTAAGCATGATAGGCAGCATTGCTCTGTAATCCTCACCTGTGCTGTGGCAAATGGGCCTCCTCAGGTCTGCTCTTGATCTCACAGTTGTGTTGCAGTGTCCTCAGCCAGCAGCAGCCTTGGATCTGGAAGTGGAAGCTTCTCTGTTGCCAGGACATTGTACAGAGGTTACTTAACAGGTGGTAATTGTTGAGCTCTAGGGTTTCTGACTTCTTAAACCAAACACTCTCCCTGGAGGGTGAGACCGGGTTGGTTCCCTTGGCTGGCTGCTGGCCCCTCTGAAGCAGCACATTTTGTAGCACTGCTCTCTCTCAACCTTCAGCAGCACTGCCAGTGATGTGTTGTGTGAAAGTCCCTCACCCAAACCAGCAGTTCTGTCACCACTCATTTGCACCTTGGCAATCAGGCTCTCATTTGACATTAATTTATTTGTTGACTGTATTCATGTCTCCTAATATGTATGTTTGTTTTGTTTGTTATAGGACAATAAAATCCTTGTGGAATGGAGGTCCACAGTGTGTGTTGCTGATGGCAGAGCATCTGTGGGAGAAATTTGGGGTTGTCCAGTTTGAGGTCAAGGTTCTGGTGGATAAGGCTCTGGCAGCACCTCACTAAGGTGAAATATTTGCCCACAAACTCTCATTTCACAGGGAGACTGGGTTTACAGCTAGGCTCAGTTGTGTGTTAGGGCTTGTGCAGATGAAACTAAATATGCAGTCTGTGTTTTCTTGAGCAATCCAAATTCATGTTCCTGAGATTTTGTCTCTTGTTGCTTGTGTGCTGGGTTTCCACCTGCACTGTGGAGGTGGGCACAGGTGTGGGAACTAGGCTGGTGTTTCTTTACAGATGTCCAGTTCCCCTCTGGAAAGTTGTGGTTTGGTGCTGTTGTAGTGTTTTTAGCTGCCCTTTAAAGTACTGCTGATGGAGCACATGATTCACCTGGGCTGGGGAAGTCTGAGCTCTGAATGCTGGTGTTCCCTGTGCTCCTGGAGTGTAAGCGGAGCTCAAAGTCATGGAACAGATTCAGGTACTGAGGTACAGACTGCTGCCGTGGTTCTGATTACACAGTGAATCTCATCAGTTGGGAAGGCTGGGGTTTAAAGTGTGGCCTTGTGGTGTGATCTGACAGAGCTCTTGACTTTGGGCAGCGCTGGCACCAAGACTAAAGAGTCTTAGCAAAAATGAAAATAATTTATTTTTTAAAGTCTACAAAGTGCTTTGTAAAATTGCATGAGGTAAACTTGAATGGAAATTCTGAAACAACGTAAACCAGACATCTTTCAAAAGAACCGTACAAACCAACCCCCGTGATGCTGAGATTGCAGCATGAGATGGGGGGGTTTATATTGAGAACATGAAGTTTTGTCCCCCTTCCTGCCTGCAGTGGTTGTCTCCATCAGGCAGCAGTGACAGTGAAGAACAACTCTTGCAGCATGAGCAATTTCTCCTGGATTTGTGGGGGAAAAGACTTCCTTTGGGCAGTGCTGGCATCAAGACAAAACTGTCTTAGCAAACATGAAAAAAATTAATTTTTTAAAGTACAAAGTGCTTTGTAAAACTTGAATGGCAATTCTGAGACAGTGTAAACCAAACGTCTTTCAACAGAACTGTATAAACCAACCCCCATGCTGCTGAGATTGCAGTATGAGATGGGGGTTTTATATTAAGAACAGAAAGTTTTGTCCTCCTTGCTGCAGTGGTTGTCTCCATCAGGCAGCAGTGACAATTAAGAACAACTCCTGCAGCATGAACAATTTCTCCTGGATTTGTGGGGGAAAAGGCTCCCCCAGGGTCTTCTGCATTCTGCTGATGAAGTAATTTATCTTCAGCTGAACGTCCAGCTGGCTGATGTCATCACTGTCCTGGAGCCTGGGCTTGGCTTTCTGAGCAATCAGCTTCATCCGGTCACTGACAGAGGTCCGCAGGTGCTCTGCAAGAGGAAATACTGGTGGGGAGAGGCAACATCCAAAGGGCTGCCTGAGCTGCTGGGATGGACCCCAGTGTGCCACAGGCGGTGCTGGAAATGGGTCTGACCCTTTTGTTATCCTTGATGGCTCTGCATAAGGCTTTGGGAAGAAGGAACTGCCCCCTCCTGAAGCTCACTTGGCATGCAGAGAGCCCAGGGAATGGGGAGGGGGTAAAGCTTGTGTAATCCTTGTCTTCTGTGTGAATGGCAAAATAGGCAGCTGCAAAGGAGTCTCCAAAGAGCCCAACAACAGTGATTGTCTAGGACTTCAGGGAGAGTGGGACTTTGCATATATGATGGTGGATTCCTCTGCATTCATGTGTGACAGCCTTAACCCTGGACTAAAGCTCCTGAAGTTGGAAGAAACTTCTGGAAAAATACAGAGTCTTACAGAATGTTTTGTGACTGTGCCAGTCTCCTAGGGTCAGAATTGCTGCTGTTTCCATGGCTGCTGTGGGTGGTGCTCCCTACACAGTTTACAGTGTCCTAGCTTGCCCAAAGGACGGCTTCAGAGGTGCTGAGGGATCTGGAGGGAAAGCCACATGAGGAGCGGCTTAGGTCACTTGCTGTGTTCAGCCTCAAGAAGGCCGATCAGACCACACTGGGGTCTACAGCTTCCTCAGGAGGGAGGGGCAGCTCCCATCTCTGCTCTACAGGACAGTGACAGGACCTGAGGGAATGACTGGACATGTGCCAAGGGAGATTTAGATTGGTTATTAGGGAAAAAATCTTCCTCCACACTGAACAGGCTCCCTAGGGAACAGTCAGGGCTCCACGGCTGCCAGAGCTCCAGGAGTGTGTGGACAACTATCTCAGGCACAGGGTGGGATTATGGGGTGTCTCTGCAGGGCCAGGAGTGGAGTTCAATGACTCTTGTGTCTCTTCTAACTTGGGATATTCTATGATCCCTCTGCCTTCTGCTTTTCTTCCTAAACTACCCTATTCTTCCACCTGCTGTGCAGCAACTTGGACAACAATGGGTACAAAACTGTCCAGTGCTGGGAAGTGCTTCCTTCCTTTAGGAAGAAGGATATTTTGCAGGGGCTAAACTTGGCAAAGTAAGGTGGGAGCTCTGATTAATGCAACATCACTTCTTTGACTGTTACTCTATAGTAACTATACTATATAGTATACTATAGTAACTATATAGTTACTATAATGGGTGGAGGCACACTGTCTTTCTAAGATTCAGTGGCCATGGGTCCAATAGCGAGGAGAGGAGGAAGAGGAATTTGGCTGTTCTGCTGCAGCCTCTGGATGAGACTGTTAGGGCCAGAACAAGCACTGCTTACCCAGTTTTACACCATGGTAACTCAGCAGCAGCAAACTCAAGTACTGCAGCATCTCATCCCACCTTTGCCATGTTGCTGCTTCATCCTAGGACAGGAGAGAATATTTGGTTAGAAGTTTTCTCAGAGGAAAACAAGTCAAAGGAGAGGTTGGACTGAATACCTGGAATTGTGGCAGCACGGAGGAGTGGCTCAGGAAATACAGGACCTTTTCCAGAGACATGGATGACATTGTGGGCACGTCACAACTATGCTGGAATAACAGCTCTAGAAGTCTGCAGCGCAGGAGCTGGCTCTCCATCGTGTTTAATAAAGCTTCCCTGGACACAAAAGGAATTGACTTTGGTTGAGACAGCACAGCCTGACCAGAGACAACTGTTCCAGCATGCTTCTGCTACCTAGTACAGATGTGGGGTGACTGCAGGGGCTACCCAAGCCATGCCCTGGCAGGGAGACCACCAGATGTGGTGAGACACCTTTGTTACGCAGCTTGGCCATGGACATATTTTCATCCTCAGGTGTGACCTGCAGCAGCTGGAAGTGAATACAGTCTCTAAAGCAAACTGAGCTGCTTCACTTTACCCTGCCCAGCAGCCTGTGTGGCAGTGGCTCATTCCTGCTGACTTGCAGGGAGCCCAGCCAAGCAAGGGTGATGTGGGGTCAGGAATAGACAGTCTGTATCTGTACTGGGCAAAGTGACAGCTTGGTTAGAGTCAGTTTGGCTTGGTTTATACCTGGTGTGTACACAGAGTTCTGCTGAAAGGGTGAGAAGGGCTGCTTGCTGGGCGTTATAATATGGGTTTGAAATGCTTGGGGACTTAGTGGTCTCTTCATGCCCTTGTGCTCTGGCTTTTCTTAAAGAAACAAACAAAGGATGTCAAAACAAAGCTGTAGGAACTGGATTATATTTCTGACTACCTGGTTGCCCGTGGGAATCGGTGATATCTTTGCCAGTGCTTGGCTATGCTGCACAGTACTGCTTTTTCAGACTCTCTTTACAGTCTTAAGGTCACAACTTTTAACAAGGGGGAGAATTGACTGTTCTCAGCAACACATCCTCTTCATGGGAGACACAGCCATGCTCTTGCTGGCTGGCCTTTCTATACCCTGTAGAACTTTATGCATCAAGACTTGGATGTAAATTGGGAGTAAGAACATTGTTCGCACAGGCAAATGCTGCCTTGCACATGCTTGTCTCACCTCTGGCTCCTCAGGGGGATATTCAGTATGAACGGGAATATGTCATCTGCAATCTTACGGGAGCTGCAGGTGGGAGATCTGTCCACTTCCACTGCCAAGGACAACATCCGCTGGAGCAGGAGCATCGCCCTGGGTGAGAGGGGACAGTCAGCACAGGGGGACTCTGCCCCTCAGCTTGCCAAGCAAGCCTTGGGGTGGTCCCTGCTTCAACCTCATGCGGTGAGGGGTATGGGAATGCAGTGGGCCAGGTTTGATGTCTCCTAGTGGCTTCTGAATCTGATGATTTTGCAAGCAAAGCTCATCCCCAGACTGACCCTCAGGAGGTCTTGGTGGCTCTCCTGAGTGCTGGAGCAGCATGGGGCTGCCTGAGCTGTGGGCCACAAGCTCCAGCCTTACACTACATGCAAGAGGATGACACTGAGCCAGTTTCCTACCAGGTGAGAGTCTTTTGCTCACCAAGCCTTTAACCCAAAGAACCAGCAAAGCTGGTCACAGGTCCAGCCTGGCTTCCCTGAACTGACAGCGAGAGTGCCTCTGACTTCTGCCTGATGTTGGGTCCATGATAATGCCAGCAGTGAGTTTGGAATTCTGGGGCTTACTTTTGGGCAAAGAAGGCTGTCTGGGCCTGGTTTGTCTGAGTGCTGGCCAGCCTTGGTGAAGATAAGCTGTGTTCAGCCCTGGCTTCTTGCAGCTGTTCCTGGGGCTGGGAGACCCCAACTCCTGTAATTGTTGCCACCAACCACTCAACCACTTCCCTGGAACAGAAAGAAGAATTTTATTTGGGATGTGCCTCATTTTGCTGTGTTCTGACCTTTATATCCACTTAGAGCTTGAGGAAAGGCCGTGAAAATGAAGAGTATGTTCCACCCACTTAGACAGGTTAGGGGGTAGCTCTGTTGAACAGCTCAACAGAGGAACCCTCTTGATTTGTACACTTGCCTACAGGATTGCCTCCTTCTTAGTCCTGTCCTGAGCAATGCAAATCTGACCTCATCTCTGGGAAAAGCCCATTCTGTTGTAACTGGTGGTTTGCTTTTGTAAATATTTTCCTGGTCCCTATAGCTGGCCTATGCTTTCCTTTGTCTCCCAAGTCTGCTTCTTGGAAAGTCTGACTGGACTCTTGACAAGTGTTCCCTAAGCCCCTGCCTCTCAGCTTCTGGTTAGAGAACAAGAAAGAGGTGTCCCTTACTTGACATTGTTGAAGCACAAGTCACATGAAAGCATTTTCTTGGCAATTGTCTTCTGCAGCTGGTGTGACTTCAGATTGTGGTGGAAGTCATCCTCCAGGGTCTGTACCACATACTGCAGGAAGAGGAGCCAGCCAGGGGGTTTCTTCTGGGGGCAGATGGAGAGCACATGAGTCTGGTGGGGCCACAGGCTTAGGAACACCAGGGAAGCTGGCTGTCTTGAGAGTGTACTGGTGTACATACTGAGGAGTAGTTGTAGGAGGAGCTGTGTGGCTCAGGCAAGACTCTGAAGGGCATTGCACTAGTGTTGTGACCCATAGAGGGTTTATCTGTGCCTTCTTCAGTGGGACAACCTGCCTAAAACTGTGCAGAGGGTTAAGGGAGCGCTGTGGATAAATGTGGGATTCCCAGCTGGCACTTGCTGTTGGACTGGCCAGCTCTGCAGCAGAGCACAGCCACAGGAAGCACTTAGGAACATTCACCCTTGGGCAGCATGTGCTGTGTGATCCCTGCCCCATGTGACACACAAGGTGCCAAGTACCTGGTGCTCCATGATGAATTTCACCCGTGTCCAGTCCCATCCCACCGTGGTGATGTTGGCTGGATGGAGCCTGCAAGAACAGCAGTGTCCATTTGTGCTGAACTGCCTGACCATCTGCTTGGAGGCACAGCAGCCTGTTAGCCCTTTCCCAGCCCTTAGCCCTTCCCTAGCCACGCCCAGCTCCACTTGCTCAGCTGCCTTCCCTGCCTTTGCCTCTCCATCTTTGCCCTCACCCCTTCTCCTCCCCACAATACATTAATTTTTTGGAAGCACCTGACAGGGGCTATAGTTCATGAAGATGTCCAAAACTCCTAGGCCTGTGGCCTCATAAAACATTGTACCTCTCTGTGGGAAGCCCAAGGGAACTGAGGGAGCTGCTCCAGCCACTGCTGGTACTGTTGTAGCCCAGGGAAGGCACTTCTACCATGTCACAGCAGTGAAGAATGAGATCTGTGCTTCAGGGCAAGGCAAACACATTCTTCTATACCCAAGGGCTCCCTTGTGTCACAACGTGTCCCTGACCCACCCTCAGAGAGCCTAGGGTGTGCCTGTGTTGGCAGGAGGATTATCCTGGGTTATAGGAAATCACTCCCTGTTCTGTGGGTGAACACCACAGAGAATAACCCTGATGCTGGGCAGACCCCTGGGAACACCTAGCCAGCCCCAGGGGGACACAAGGGGAACACATACATTTGGATCTTCATCAGCAGTGTGTAGATGTCATTCAGGATCTCCCCTTTGTAGGTGTCCAACAGCATCTGTTTGATCAGGTGGCAGATGATTTCTCTGGGGGGACAGTGCTGGCAGGAGACAAACTCATTCAGGAAAAATAAAGTGTCCTCCAGGCTGTTCTCCTCCATGGTGATGTGCACCATGTTCAGCTTCCTGCTGGGGATGAGCCCAGGTTTCTGCTGTGAACAAGGCAAGACAATGGGTGAAAGCTCCCTGCACACAGAGGAACCCAGCTATGATGTGGGGCTCACTGTGAAGGGAACTGCAATAACCAGAGCCCCTGACTGCCTGGCGAAGGAGAACAGGGGCTGCCCTTGCTCTATCCTCTACCACAGGGGCTGCTCCAAACCCTGTTTACCTTCTGTGTTTCCCTCTTGGGTGCTGTGCCTTGGAGGAAGAGGTGCTGGACTCCACTCCTGCTGAAATTGTGCAGTTTGTCCAGCAAGGCCTTGCTGCCAGCATCAGTACTGGCTGGGGTGGCTTGCTGCATTAGTTGGTGTGGTGGGAAGCCACTTGCTTTTGGCAAAGACCTTTGGGCCTCTCCTGGTGTTATAGGAATGGTTGGGGCAGGGCTCAGCCTTGGGGGGAAGTTCCTTTCCTGGCAGGGCCGGGGAGGATCTTCCTCTGGGCCATCAGCGCTCAAGCTGCTGTTGCTATCCAGGCTGGGGGGAGATGGGGACGGGCAGTCTGAGTCTGACTGTGAGTCCGAGCTGCTGTTAAAGCTGGTAGTGCTGTAATCCTGCTCTGAGCCCCAGCTGTGACGCATAGAGACAGGCGAAAGGAAGCTGCAGTTCCCCATGGTTTCTGCTGTGACCATGCTGGAACTGAGCTTCACAGAAATGTTGTGCGATGCTGGTTCAGGGCTCAGCTCTGGCACTGCCTGCATTTCTTTTTCTGCAGTGGGGCAGAGTTGGGAATGGGACGTGTGTGCTGCTGGGGCAGCGTTTCTGGAGTTCTGAGCAGCATCAAGGGTGGAGTGGAGAAGGCTGCACATGTCCTCGGTCAGGTCGATGATGGCGAGGCTGCCTGACGGTGTCGGCTCTGTGTTTGCATCCTCACAGGTCAGGTCAATGATCTCCTGTGGGGACAGAGCAGCAGCGTCAATGTCCTGTCCTGCCAGGAGCCTCTGCTATGGTGGCACTGTAGTCCCAGTCCAAGAGAGAAAAGAGCACCAGCCTAGAAGAACAGGGGCAAAGACCCTTCTGCCTGTCCAAGGGGGCCTGTGGCCCTGAGCTCTGGGCTCAGCCTCTGGTGACAGCACAGCTGAGCCTGAGACCAACCCAGGCTCTTCTTCCCCACTCCCTTCAGGGCTCATGTCCTTGTGCCTTGACTCGGAGCAGATCTGGCTGCCTGCTCAGCTCCTTCCCATGACAGGGAAATGCCAGTCCTATTGGCATGTCCAGGGAGGGCAATGGAAGCACAGGGAGCTCTCCTGTACCCAGGCAGGAACAGCACGCGATCCAAACCCTGCCACCTTTTCTATGGCACATTCCGTGCTCTGGAGGACAGGTGTGGCAGGAAACAAAGCTGCCTTTACATCTGTGGCACCAGGAACAGGCAGGGGGAGGCAGCTGTGCCTGCACCAGCAACAGGCCACATACTGCACTTCCCAGACTTTTGGCAGGCTCAGGAGGGGTCAGAGCCTGTCTGCTCTTGGGGAAAAAAAATCCCCCTCAGCACCTCAAAGCAGGGAACACGTTTAGCAGAGAATTCAAATCCACTTCCCTCCCCCCGACTTAAACCTGCTGCCTACCCCAAGGAGAGGGCAAAGCCCAGCGGGCTCCGGCACGCAAGAGGAGCTGTGCGGGAGGGAGGTGCAGGGTTCCAGCCGGCTCAGGACCCGGGACAGCGGTGCGGGGCTGAGGACCGGCCGTTTTCCCGTCCGAGCCCGAGCCTCGTGCCCGGAACCGCCGCCGCACGACCCCACCGGCCCCGCACCCGGCAGAGGAACGGCATGGGGGACAGCGGCGGCAACCGCCCCACCGCATCCCGCGGCCGGACCCCGCCGGGGCTGAGCCCTGCAGGCCTGGATCCTTCTCGGGTGCAGCGAGAGCGCCGCGGCACTCAGTGGCAGGCACCGGGCTCTAAGGGTGTATGGCCAAGGGGCTGGGACCCCTCGGGGAGCGCGCTCGTGGAACGGGGCTCTGCTGGCAGCAGCTGCCCGCGGGGACCCGAGCCCGGCCAGGAGAGAGGGCGGGAGGTCCTGAGGACGCGGCTGGGACGGGACGGGACCGGGAACTCACGCCCGCCCCTCCGCTGCCCCTCCGCTGCTGCTCCCCGCGCGCCTCCCGCTCCCGCCCGCCGCCGCAGCGCCGCCATCTTGCGCGGGACGGCGGCGCCGGTCCCGGCGGGAGTCACGGACTCACCGCGGGGGCGGGCAGCGAGGGGCGGCAGCGGCACGGGTGAAGCGGCGGCGAGCGGGCCTCCTCCGAGTCCGAATCGCTGAGGAGGACCACATTGTTCTCCATCCCGGCGGCGGACGCCGGCTCCGCTCGGGCGGCGGGGCCGCGGGGGCGGCGGAAGTGGCGTCAGGCGCGGCGGGGCGGGACGGGGCGGCGGTGGCGGCGGCGGCGGGCCCGCCATGGCGCTGTCGCCCTACGTGCAGGCCATGCAGGAGCTGTTCCGCGCCAACACGCGGAGCCGCGAGTTCCCGGCGCACGGCGCCAAGGTGCACTCGGTGGCCTGGAGCTGCTGCGGCCGCCGCCTCGCCTCCGGCTCCTTCGACAAGACCGCCAGCGTCTTCCTGCTGGAGAAGGACCGGCTGGTGAGACCCGCCGGCGGGCGGGGCGGTGTGCATCGGTACCGGGAGCCCTTGGGCTGCTTGGGCGGGGTCTGGAAGCGGGAGGATGTCCCGGTGGCCGGTACCGGGGCTGGGGGTGGGTACTCGGTGTGCACCGGAGCAGGGGCATCGCCGAGGACAGCGAGCCCGGAACGGAGCCGGTGCCCGGCGGCGTTCTCCGTCCTGCCGGCCGTGCGCGGGAGCGGGACCGGGGTGGCGGCGGGGCCGGGGCGCGGCTCCTGGGCTATCCCAGCACGCTGCATCCCCGCTGGATGCAGCAGTGGGAGCAGAGCCAGGCACACCCTCACCTCATCTGCCCTCTCCCTCCAGGTGAAGGAGAACAACTACCGGGGCCACGGGGACAGCGTGGATCAGCTCTGCTGGCACCCCAGCAACCCTGACCTGTTTGTCACAGCGTCAGGGGACAAAACCATCCGCATCTGGGATGTCCGCACCACCAAGTGCATCGCCACTGTCAACACCAAAGGTGAGTCCCTGCCTTCCCGGGGTGCCTGCCCAGCTGGGTCCCGGCAGGATCTCAGCTGTGTGGGAACCATCTGCAGTGCCACAGAGCTTTGAACCTTTCCTGTGGTTATTTCTGGTTGGGACATCTTTGCTAACTGCTTTATATTTGTGTTACACTCATCATGTGAGAGCTGATTTACTGTGGGGTCAGGACTGTTAGCACTGCTGAAATATCGTACTAGCTGTTAAAATGTCCTTTGTATTTGTCTCTGGAGTCAGTGGGCTGTGAGGCTGGAGACTGGGGAAAAGTATGTTTACAGAGAGTCATGCTGGAAATAAAAATTTGTGTGGATTCAGAAAAACTATTTGAATTCATGTGATGCTTTACCCAAATACCATCTCTGCTCTTGGAAATGTCCAGTTTGAGTTGTTGGGGCTGGGAATGGCATTGTAAGGTTGGGTAACAGCAACCTGCCATGTTCTCTTGTTTATTCAAAGGTATTTATTTTTGGCTTCTGCTTTTTCTGGATCCCAGAGACACCTGGATTCAGAGGATCTTTGGTGTGACCTTGCGTGGTGGTTGCTGTGGTCCCATCTTGGCTGAAATGGGGTGTAGCATATCATTTTCAAGTTGTACTTCTCACAAGTTTGGTTTTGCTGGATAGCTCCTGTGAAGGGTTTGTGTGTTAGACTGAACAGCTGGTAGTCTTTCCCATTTGGGAATGGTTTGGAGTGGAAGTGGGACATGCTGCCTTTCTGTCCTTTCAGGTGAGAACATCAACATCTGCTGGAGCCCTGATGGACAGACCATTGCTGTGGGGAACAAGGATGACGTGGTCACCTTCATTGATGCCAAGACACATCGCTCCAAAGCTGAGGAACAGTTCAAGTTTGAGGTGAACGAGATCTCCTGGAACAACGATAACAACATGTTCTTCCTCACCAATGGCAATGGCTGCATCAACATCCTCAGGCAGGTGCCCGTGGCTGCTGGTGGGCCGGGTGGCTGGGCTGGCTGCAGTAATTTGCAAGTGCCTTTGCTGCTTTTGGGAAACCTGAGCCCCACATCCCAGCAATCCCCTGCCCTCTGGTGGGAATGAGCTTGCCTGGAGCTGAGCTTGCCACAGTTGTGGGCTGGGCTCAGCTCCCCAAAATGGTCCCTGAGGCTTTGCCTCATTCACTGGACACTCAGTGTTTCCTCCCTCGGTAGGGTTTGCTTCCAGTCTTGGTGTGCCTCATGCCTGCCCTGCTCTAGGGAATCCCTGTGCTTCTCTCACTGCTCCCTGCCCTCTCCCTTCACCTCCACAGCTACCCAGAGCTGAAACCCATCCAGTCCATCAACGCCCATCCTTCCAACTGCATCTGCATCAAGTTCGATCCCATGGGGAAGTACTTTGCCACAGGCAGTGCTGACGCGTTGGTCAGCCTCTGGGATGTGGATGAGCTAGTGTGTGTGAGGTGCTTCTCCAGGTAGGTAGAGTTGTCCCAAAATTGTTTTCCCCCCTCTCTGGGGACTGTGGTGCCGGTGCCTCACCGTCTGCTCCCCTCGGTCGCTGCAGGCTCGACTGGCCCGTGCGGACGTTGAGCTTTAGCCACGATGGGAAGATGCTGGCCTCGGCATCAGAAGATCACTTCATTGACATTGCCGAGGTGGAGACAGGTAATGGTTTTATTTTGGGGAACTGCAAGGAGGGAATTGGATAGAGAAGTGCTGGTAGAGCTGGAAGGACACAAGAATCCATCTGCTAAGGAAGAGCTTTCCTGTGCAGAGCAGAACGCCATGAGGGGGAGCCTCTGCCTCAGTAGTCTGTGGCAGACATGCCTGTCATATCTGTACCTTGTCACTGGGTGACTGAAAGGCGCTGGAGCAGCGTTTGTGCTGCCTCTCCCCTTCGCCGAGGGAAGCAGCCGGTGCTCGGCTCTGGGGAGGTGAGCAGCAGAGGGGGCTGGAGGCTCTCCAGGCTGACGTGGCTCCTTTTCCATTTAGGAGAGAAGCTCTGGGAGGTGCAGTGTGAGTCCCCCACCTTCACAGTGGCCTGGCACCCGAAGAGGCCACTGCTGGCCTTCGCCTGTGACGACAAAGATGGCAAATACGACAGCAGCCGGGAGGCCGGCACTGTCAAGCTTTTTGGGCTCCCCAACGACTCCTGATGAAGCTGCTGCACCCAGGGAGGCAACACCTGCCTGCCCTCGAGGGTGGGAGCTTAGGTAGCAGAGGTGGGCAAGGAGCTGGCTCATCTCCTTGCCAGCCTGGCAGCACTGTGACCTCGGGTTCAGCTCGGTGTATCCTGCTCTTGGGAGCTTTTATAAACAGGCAGCTGTGTGCTGGGGAGAATGGGGGGATTCTGGCAGGATCCCCCCTGCCACCTCCTCTCTGGGGCGTGGGGGGCTTGTTCCAAAGGCAAGTGGCCAAAGAAAACGAGTCACTGAAGGTGGCTGCTGAGGAGCCTCCCATGGGAGGTACTCTGCTTTGACCAGGCTCCCCAGCAGTGACAAGATACGTGACTGTCCCCTTGTCCCCAAAAGCCTGGTGGCAAGGGCAGCTCTGGGAGCACAACCTGCCTCTTCCCCTCCCAGACATCCCATGTCCCTTTCCTGCGCTGGGGCAATGAGGGGAGGGTGGGGGGTTTGAACCTGTAGATGTTTTACGAAATATTTGTGGTGTCTTTTTCTAATTTTGATAAATCCTCTTCCTTAACGAAGGTGCCTGTGGCTATTTGAAGGGATAGCAGGGGGGTGGTGCGCTGCTCTCCCTTGCCCTGCCTCCTTCCCTCGGCCGTGGCGAGGCCGGGTAGAGGCGTCTGTCGGGGATTGTCCCTCTTGTCGCCGCTCCGTGTCCCCGTCCTGCGCTGTCACCACGCCAGGGGGCACTGCGAACCCGCGGTGGGGACAGAGGACAGCGGGGACACGGCTCAGACCGGGACGTGCAGGACGCTGCGGGTTCCACGCCACGGCCACCGGCCCCGGGCAGAGCCCTTCCCTGCCCTGTCCCCGCTGCCCAGCGAGGGCTGTGGGGATTTCTCCCTGCCTGCACTGTGCCAGGTCACAGGGCACAGCCTGCCTGCGATGGAGACCTTGCCTGTGAGATCTCTGCTGTTCTCTACCCTCATATTTTCTTCTGACAGAAGCTTTTCTGGGTGATTGCTCTGCTGATGCTGCCTGGGTAACAGCTGAGCTCTTTGCTGGTAAATGATGGCACATCAGGCAGAGCAGAGGCTGGCACCAAGCTGAAGCCTCCAGAGCCTGGGCACTGCCAGGGCCTTTGCCTCAGCGTGGGGCATGAGGTGCACCATGCCCACAGCCTCACGCTCCTCTCTTGGAGTGGTGGAATGCTGTGACCCATCAGAAACAGCTCTTGGACCCTTGGGTATCCCCAGTCATTCAGTGAGAGAAGTCCTGGAGTCAAGGGGAATGGAGAGAAACCCTCATGTCTGTGTCCCTCATGTCTGTGGGACACCCCTTTTGTCTTGTCCCCAACCCCAGAGAGGACAGATGCCTGTGGAGTGGGAAGGCAGCAGGAATGAGCAGGACTCTGGGAGCCACATGTGGCTGCTTCCTGCACCTGTAGAGACCTGGCTGGGGGCCGTGTGTGATGAGCTGCCAGATTTCAGCCCTGAGGTTGGTGGGGTGAGGGAGCTGCCATGGGGGCCCAGGAAAGCAAGGGATGAGAAGAGGCCGGAGCAATGTACAAATCCCTTTATTTTATTAGTTCGTCAAAGACTAGTTCGAGCAGGATGGTCACAGCATGTCTGTGGGGCCCCGAGCTGCCCGCCACTCCCTGGAGGGCCCTGGTGAGCAGCTGGGGCCGTGGCTGAGGAAGCACAGGGAGGGGGAGCACGGTGTGGCAAGAGACGGGCCGGGATGAGGGTGTGCCCCTGCCTCCCCCGTTGGGGTGCAAGCAGCGGCTCCTGGGCCATCCCGGGGCGCTTGCCCGGGGATCCCTTCCCAGGCCGGGGGACCCATGTGTCCAGCGTCAGGTGAGGGCAGCCGGGTGCTCCCAGCCCGGGACTGGCCCGGCAGCCCTCGGCCCCGCGCTGGCTTTATTGCAGGGGGCAGCGTGGGGGTCCCACAGCACGGCGAGGGGCGCCGCGGGTGACCCCGGGGACAGTGGGGACGCGGGGGTGGGAGTCTGAGCAGCGGACACGAGGACGCATGGAGCGACGGGGCACACCCTGGCACAGAGACACCAATGCGAGAACGGGGGCCAGCGGGGCCGAGACACGGACGAGCGAGCGGCGGGGACGGGGGAGCGGGGCAGGGGGGCCCTGCCCCGCGCGTGCCTTTGTACACGGTCGGCGGAGCGCGGCGCCCGCTCCTCCCGGTGCTGAAGTATTGCAGTCTAACTGATATGGCTTTAACTATGGGGCCAGAGATGCGGGGAGGGGGTCCCCTCCAACCCCCCGATGCACGGGCACACCGGGCAGCCCCGGGGGACCCCCGTGCCCGACGATCGGGGATGGGGGAGCTGCGGGCAGGGCGCCTGGCTTTGTGCTTTGGGCTTGGCCCAGGGCGGGAGGGGGCAGGGGGATGGCAGTGTTGGGGACGGGGGCAGGCGAGCAGAGGCCTGCTGGGGTCCCCTGGGAGAACAGAAGGGGCAGGGCAGGGGGCACGAGGAGCCACCCCGGGGGGACCTGTAGGGCCTAGCCTGCCGCGAGGTTACATCAGTGCATTTGGTCCCGGTTCGCCCTGTCCGGCCAGGGCTGCTCCCCTTTGGCGTGGTGGGGGGGCCCTGCCTGGACGGGACGGGGCGGGCTTTTGGTCTGGTTGGGGGACAGGGCAGGAGGGGATGGGAGGGGGCGTGGGGACCCCCTCTCCGGGGCCAAGGGAACTGATGGAGGAGTTGTAGGAGAGAGGGCGCCCGTGCCCCAGCACCCTATGGCAGGGTTGACGGTGCTGTTACTTCTTGAACATATCCTGCAGTGGGCCGGGCAGGTACTTGAGGACGGTGTCCAGGATGCTCTCCTCCTCCTCCTCTTCCTCGTCCCCACAGCCTGCCGGGATCGCCTTCTTGGGGCGCGTCAGGCTGCCCTCACACGGCTGCTCCAGAGCAGCTTTCTCCTCTGCTTCCTTCTCCTCCTTCTTCTTCAGCCCGTACTGAGAGGACACAGGCTCTCAGCAGGGCAGGCAGCGGGCACTGCCTGCGCTGTGCCCCGTGCCCATCACCACCGACACGGGCCACCCTCCTCCCGGCCGTGCCGGCTCCCTGTCCCAGCCCCACCCTGGCTGCCACAGGCAGGGCCGGGCACAGGGGAGGTGTGTGCCCACCTTGTCACGGATCTGCTGCCGGACTTTCTCCCGCTCCGCTTCCATGCGGGCGTGCTTGGCTTTCCGCTCCTCCTCCTGCTGGCGCAGGGCCTCCTGCCTCTCCTCCTCCTTCTTCTGCGCGTCGGGGTCCTTCTCCTCCTCGCCCCCCAGCATCTTCCCCATGTCCTTGGTGGCCCCTGCGCATAACGAGACCCTTGGTTGGTTCCCAAGGCTGCTGCAGCCTGGTGCTGCTGCCAAAGCCCCTGCAGCAGCAGGGAGGGCAAGGAGGCCCCTGGCAAGGAGGACATGGGACATCCCCAGGGCCACCTGTGTGGAAGCGGGCTGCAGGCAGGCTCGGGAGGCTGTGGGGATGGGGAGTGCCACAGGCTGGCTGTTCTGCCCTAGTTCAGTGTCAGCTGGGGGAGATGCCAGCAGCTCCTTCTCCAGCACCCAGGGGATCTGCAGGGGAATCCCACTTCGTGGCAGAAGAGGCAGGATTCCCCAGCCAGCCGCTGGCGGCACTGGAAATGGGAAACTTGGAGGGCTCCCGCAGCAGCTCCCCACTGCCAGTGGCTCTCTGTGTGACTGTCCCCTTGCCATGTCCCTCCCACTGCGCTCCTGGGGTGCTGGGCCAGCATTGCTCTGGGAGAGGGGACCCTTGAGGGGGGAACAGCTCCCACTCACCGCCCAGCGCTTGCTTCATGACGAAGTCCATGGTGCCGGTGTGTGCGTGTGGCTAGGCCAGTGCCCAGCGCTCATCCACCGCTCTCTGGGCTTGCTGACCTGGGCCACCTGTGCGGGCACAGAAGGACAGGTTGGGGATACCAGCTAAGGTTCCCTGCTGCTCAGGCTGAGGGATGGAATGATCTCTGTGCTTTGCACCCTCTGCATCCTCAGCACAAATGCCTTCCAGGATGGGCAAAGGGAGGTTCTGGGGTCTGCAGGCAGAGAGTGACTGTGCCTGCTCCCCTCAGTCCCCTCCCTACATCCCTTCTGGCCTTCAGGACCTGGGAGGCACCAAGGAAGGGATGTTCCACCTCAGCACTGCCCTTGGTGTGGCACCAGGAGCCCAGGTGTGCTGCTTGGGGGCTGGTGGGATGAGGACCCACCATGCCACCATACACTGTGTGTCCCTGCTTTGAGGGAGGGGTGACAGACCTTGTCTGGGGGTGCCAGCGTGGCACGGCCGGACCCGGGGCGCTGTGTGTGCGCGTGTGTGTCTACGGCAGCGCGAGTGCTCTACGGAGGGATGGGGAAGAGGCTGTTGGTGGTTGCGGCAGTGCTCGGGGGTGCAGGGGTTGCAGGGAGCAGCCTGTGACTGTGTGTGTGATCCACGCGGATGCTGCGGGTGGGTGACACCGTTCAGGACGGGGCGGGTGCGCGCCGTGTCTGCGCACGCTGCGCGTGAGCTCCGTGTGCAGGCTGTGTTTGCTCAAGAGGTGTGTCTGTGGGTGCCTGCAGGCTGTATTTGCATGCGGGGTGTGTGCACACACGCATGTGGGTAAGTTTGTGGGGCTGCAGATTGCGTGATTTGCGGGTTTGCAGCCTGTGTGCAACCTTTGAGCGTTTTGGGGTCTGCGGGCTCTGCGGATGCGTGTGCACGCAGGGTTGTGGGCTGTGTCTGTGTGCTGGGTGTTTGTGCTGCGGGTGTGCGCGTGTTTGCACACTCGGGGGGTGCTGCAGGATGTGTTGGTGTGAGTGTGGGGGGTTGTGTGTGCAGGTCCGTGGGTTTGCAGGCTGCACAGGGGGCTGTGCACGCAAATTTGCAGACTGTGTCGCGTGTGTGTACGTGTGGGGGTGTTGCAGGCTGCTTGTGTGCTCTGTGTGCGTGTGCATGCGGGGGATCACAGGCAGAGGGTGTGTGTGGGGGGTGCCCGTGCCCCCCACGTGCCCCGTGTGAGTGGGGTGCTGCAGGCTGTGCTCGGAGCCTGGGGGTGCAGTTTGCAGCGTGTGTGTGTGTGTGTACGTGCCCGGTGGGTGCTGCAGCCCAGCGGGTATCCCCACCCCGGCTCCCCGGAGCCCCACTGGGGCTGGGGGCGCTGCACGAGCTCTGACCCCGGGAAGTTTGCTGCTGCCAGCCCCGGGCACCCCGCGACAATGTGGGGATCTCCTCCGGGCAGTACAGTGCTGAGCCCTGGGACTGCAGCGGGGGTTTGGGGGGCACCGGGGACGGGGAAACACCGGAGAGCACAGGGACACCGGGGCCGTGGGCAAGGTGCAAGGATCACGGGGAGCACCGGAGCACTGGGGTCGCGTTGTGGGGGGGCTCGTTGCGATAGCGGGGTACTTGGGGGACATCGGGAGGTGCACGGGCGGCGCAGGGGGAACACCGCAAACGGGGGCAACACCGGCAGGCACCGGGATACCGGGGCCACAGGGGCTGCAGAGACGCAGGAGACACGGGGGGGCGCCGGGAAGGCGGGGGACAAGGGGGACAGCGGGGACACGGGACGTAGCGGACACCCAGCATGCGGGGCACACCGGGGCCGCAGCGGGGTGCAGGATGCGGGGGGCGAGCCGCCGTGGAAGGGGAGGGGGGATGGGGCGCAGGCACAAGGACGACGAGGGGGGAACCCGGCTCGGGGGACACGCACCGGGGCCGCAGGGGACAGCGGGGAGGAGGGGGAACGCGGGGACACCGGGAAGGCGGGGACCGCGCGGGGGGCTCGGGTCGCGCAGGGGACGCGGTGCCGCGGGGACCCCTCTCCCCCCGCCCCATCCCGGGGTCTGCGGCGCGGGGCCCCGCCCGCCGCCCGGGGCCGCCCGGTGCCGCAGCGGCGGCGCTGTCCCTTCAGCACCGGCACTCACCGGCTCCGCCGCCGCTCGCCGCTGCCGCCGCTCCGCCCCGCCCCGCCCCGCCGCGGCCCGGCCCCCTCCCGCCCCCGGCGGCACGCGTGGGCCCGCCCGGAGCGACACCCCCCGCACCGCGCGGACCGGCCCCCGCGGGGGCGGCGGGATGCGGGACCCCTCACTCCCGGGAAACGTCCCGGGGAGCCCCGCACCGCTCCTCGGGGTGCGGACGGGGCCCCCTCGGACACCCCCCCGCGCTCCCGCAGCGGAGGGACGGGGCGAGCGGCTCCTGCGCGGGGTTAATGATTCACCGCCGCGGCAATTAGCGGGCGGAACGAGGCAAAAATCGGCCGGCGGTGCCCCCAGTCCCGCACCCCCCCGGCTCCCTCACTCACTCCCCCGACCCGCAGCTCCCCGGCCCTCCTCTGCAGCCATGCGGGGCGGCTGCGGGAGTTTAATTAAAGTCCCTGATAAATCATGTCACCCTCCCTCCCTCTGCCGCCAAGAGCTGCCGCTCGGGGGCCCTAGCTGGGGATTCTTGGTGCTGTTCCCCCCGCGGAGCTCCCAGAGAGGGGATGCCAGAGGGGGTCTACGGTGCCATCGAGGATATGATGCCCACGGAGCTCAGAACCCCGTTCAGCGAAGGGTTCCTGGGCAGGAAATGGGGTGCACCACCCTGCCTGGCCCCCCTGCGCCTGCCCGAAGGGAGATGCAGCCCCTGCCGTGTTCCTGCCCTGCAGTGCGGGACAGGACTCCCCCGGGTCTCCCACCCTTGTCCCGATGCATGGGGACGCTGTGTGCTCCTCAGGCTGGCAGCCGGTGCCTCCGAATTAATCCAGCTCTGGGATCTTAGAGACAAGATGAGCCCTGTGCCAATCCCATTAGCGGTACTTGGAGCCGGGCTTTGGGATAGCTGGTGTTTAATAGTGAGGCTCTGGACTAGCAGCCTGCGGGGGCTCAGATGGGTGCTGGGGAGGGTTTGGGTGCGGGATCCTCTCAGGGATGTCCCCCCCTAAACGTGGGAGGCTGTCGGGAGCTGGGACCGGCTGCAGCTGCCCCCACAAGCCCCTTGGGGTGGGCTGTGGAGATGCTGCCAGTGCTGCTGGGGCTGCTGTGGGAAGGCTGGGGGTGATGCTGGATGTAGGGCAGGAATGGGGGGACATCTCGCAGCCAGGGAGGCCAAAACTGACTCGCAAGTGCCACCTCCACAGAGATGCACCGACAGATCTGCGTGTGCGCACCCGCTGCCAGCTCCAGCCTCAACGCACGGCCGCTCCCCCGGACAACTCTCAGCACGGGGACAGCACATCAGGGACTTGTCCCTCTTGTTCACCCGCTCTCCCTGCTCCCAAAAACACCCCCTGGCACAATCCATCTCCACCAGCCCCGAGCCCTCAGCCTGGCATTGACCAACAACTCCTTTTTCCACCTCCAAGGTAAAAAAGCCTGCTGCCCTGGTGCCCAGCCGCGCTCTGCCTGCTGGCAGCTGGTGGGACGGGCATGTGGGCGGCAGGACAGGCCCGTGCTCGGCCCGTCCGTCTGTCCGTCCGTCCGTCCGTCCTGCGGCAGCCCTGCTCCGGGCGTTGACGTCAGCGCTCCCGGCAGCCGGGCGGTGGGCGGGCGGCACCGCTCCTATTGTATTAAAAATAATACAGCGGAGCACAAATTCATTACAGATAAGTGTGACAGCCAGGAGGAATTAACGAGCCCGTCTCTCAGCGCCTGACAAACGCCTCCTTTTGTTCCTGGGATGGGTCCTTGAGTCTTTCAATCTTTGGAGATGCCTCGGCTCATTAAGCACATGCTCCTCCAGTAGATCCCAGTGTGCCAGAAAGGACTGCTCCCAGTATCAGCTGGGGCCAAACTGGCAGGACATCCCTTGTGCCAGTGCCCAGTGCTAAGTCAGGCTTGCCTTTCTTGGGAGGCCTGGAGTACTGTCCCCAAGCACGTGGGGAGTGGGGTGGCCAGGGGGAGGTGGGCGAAGCAGCCCCCGTCCCTGCTGCTGCGGGAAGCACGAGGCTCCTGTGAGCTGGGACACCCGCCTCAGCACTCCAGCTGCCAGTGCCGGCAGTGCAGCCACAGCTGCTGGGCTGCTGGGCACCCTGCTCTGCCCTGCTGGCCAGCCTTCCATGGGAAGAGCAGCCAGCAGCCCTGGGCATTGCCTCCTGCCCTGCACACCCTGCTGTGGGACAGAGAAGGATCCAGGGGAGCCCCACAGTCCCAGAGCTGAGCTAGCTCTGGCTGGTGTTTGGGGGATGCTCCTGGTGCTTGTGCCCAGTGCAGGAACTCCTTTCTGCCCAGCTGTTCCTTGGCATCATCCTGGGCAGTGTCACCTGCTGGGTGGCTGCCTGGAGCTGCTGTGGGAGGCAGGAAGGGAAGGGATGTGGAGAGGCGTGAGGGGCTGGGTAGCAGCACCGCAGCCAAATGGAGGAGGAAGCTCTGAGCACTGCCAAGCCCTGCAAGTCACCTCTGTGGAGTTACACAGGTGCCAGGGCCCCAGCAGTTCCGTGCTCCACTCCACGCTGGCGCCCAGGGAGGGAATGGGGCTGGCTGGTGCCACCACATCGGCCACAGCATCTGCTGTCAGCAATGTCTGAGTGGCACCTGCCTGCTGGCATCGTCCCCATTGTCCCCGAACAGCCAGATGGGGACCCTGCAAGGTCACAGCCTCTGTGGGCCCTTGCAAAGCTCCCAGGCAGAGGGAATACCTGCACCCATCCCTGCGGCACTGCCAGCCTAGCCTGCTGTCACTCATTAGCCCTGGGCAGTTATTTCACTTATCCGCCCCCAACATCTTTGCAGAAAATAATTATTGGTCCTTCTCATTGCACTGAGGGATTAAAAGTGGTTAACTCCATTTCCAAAGGCTTTGTTATGTTGGTTTTCCCTCAGCTGCTGCACAAGGCGATTTCCACAGTGCCACTTAGGCAGCTTTTATCAGGTTGTCTTCTGGAGGTAATTGGGTTTTTCAGGAGCCTGTTTAAAATTCGTAACCCGGCCTCTTAAACAAAACAAAAACAGCAGCGGGGAGAAGAGGAAGAGGCAGCACGAAACATGCAGCAGCTGCAGCCTCTGAAGAGCAGCTCTGGTCCCTTGGGGCTGGCACCCGGCGGGGCAGGGACGGGGACAGTCTGTGGTGCTCGGAGCCACCCACATCCAGTCCCTGGGGATGCCGGGGCCACCACTGTGCCCCTGCAGCAAGTCACAGAGTGAGAGAGACCCCAGCACCCACTCAGCCGTTGTCACACCCGTGTCAGACACGGGGTGAGTGGGGTCTCACCATGTGCTCAGCACTCACCAGGAGCCTTGGGGCTGGCAGGGAGGGAGGTGGGCTCATGCCATGGCTTGACCCCGCTCCACCACGGAGCTCCCGGCTGTGCCAGCAGCACCGTGGCACCCCTGACCTCACCAGAGAGGGACAGAGCAAACGGGCAAAACCCACCCTTATGGGGTAACTTCTGGTACCCCAAGCCCTGAAGGTCTCCCTGCCTCTGGGCTTTGCTGGCTGGCTTTGGTGGGGGGGGGATCCTGCTGCCCACCCTGCAGCCAGAGGGGCTCTGGGCTGACACTGCGGCTGTTGCTGCTCCCCTGCATCACAACACAGGTCCGTCTGCATTACTGCCCATCTGCATTGCTGCCACAGCCCTGTCCCCGTCACTCTGGCTGACCTGCCTGCCCTCTCCTCCTTGGACAAGGGGGGCATTGGGCACTTCCAGCTCGTCCCTGCCCCTCTCGGTGCCGCGGGGTGCAGCGTGGTTTGGGGAGCTGCCACAGCAGATGGTCGGTGGGGCCGGATCAGGGCAGTGCACGGCTCGAGGGCTGTCCTGGGGGTCACTCACAGGAGCCAGCCTGTCACCTGCCCGTCACCTGCTCGTCCCACCTGCCTACCAGCCGGGAGGCTGCGGGTGGGGTGGGGAGGGGACCGAGCCCGTGGCTTCCAGCTGTTCCCAGCATGGCAGCGTCCCAGGAGGACACCAGAGAGAGAGGGGTGCTCCCAGTGCCGCTCAGCCCTCCAGAGCTCCCCAAAATCGCTATCTACACTTACATCTGGCTCACACAGCGATGCAGGGGCTGAATCTCCCAGCGAGACCTCCCGAGGGGACAGGGACTCAGCTCCAGGCTCCAGCTAAGAGCAGCTGGGATGTCAGCCATGGTGTGACCGAGCACCTTGGCTTTGCCACCGCTGCTCTGTGCCCTGTGATGTGGAGCTCTGCTCGTCCAGCCTCAGGCTCAGAGCCACCCAGAACCCCAAGGAGCCCACATGAGCGCTGGGGCACGCTGGGATGGACAGTGGGTGCCAGGGGGACCTGCTGGGATGGACCTTGCCACTCGAGTGCTGCAGTGGTGACTCCTGATCCCCGCAGCTCCTGACTCCCAGTATGTGTCCGGTGCCTCTGTGCCGTGCATTGTTAAACAGAGGCACTGCAGCCCCTCGCTGTTTATCCTGGTGTGGCTGTGTGGGGACAGGCTGTGGTGGCTCACTGCAGACTCAGCTGCCAGATTAAAGCTCACTGCAGGTCTGGCCAGCTCCCCAAACAGGTTTGTGAGCTTACTCACCTGGCTGCTTCCAAGCCCCCATCCTGTATAGGATGGATCCCACCTCCCTGAGGAACAGACACTGCGTTCACCTTGGTGCTCTCACCTGGGCTGTGCTGCCCTGCCCACACAGCAGGTACAGCATTTCCATCCCCATCGCCTCTACAAGGGCACCCTGGCACCGAGTCCACCCCATCAATATTTATGGCAGGCACGCACACCCGCGCAGCTCTGCAGGGGCCGGTGCGGAGCCGAGCTGGGCACAGCACACCAGGCACTGCTTGGGAAGCAGACAAAAGCCCCCTGAGCCCCTGTGCTGCCTCTGCAGCGCCTCACCCTGTGCACACATGGATTTTTATCCTTGCCACACTGACAGGCACCAGGGACTGAGCTGGTCAGGGCTGTGTGGGTGGTGGATGCACAAGGATCATCTCCTGGCTCTGTGTCAGCATGGGATTTGGGCACACCCCCTCCCCACAGAAAGCCTCAGAGTGGTTATACCCACCCTCATTTCACTGACAGGAAAAAGTCATGAAGGACAAGGGCATGATTGGCTTGAGGCTGGGCATCACAGCAGAGCAATGGCAGCCCCCACCTGTCCCCTCTCCAGCCAAAACACCCTAAAAAATGAGACCTTTGGCACTGCTCCCCTGAGGTTCAGCCTCATGCTGACAGAGTGTTGCTTTTGCAATGATCCTGAAGGCTCTTTGGGGCACCTGAGTTGAGGACAGAGACTGGGGTGCTTTGACCCCTCTCTGTACCACCAGTGCTGGGGAGGAAGTGAGAAGTGGGGATGCTTGACCCAAACTCCCAACCTGGCTCTGGGAGAACATCTGCCTTCTGTGGGGGAAGGACTCATTGTGTCCCATGAGAGGGGGGATTTGGGAGCCCAGAATGCCCCACGGCGTGGGCAACAGAGCTGGGTAAGGGGGCACACCAGGGACACCCCGATGGCAGCAGATGGCTGCATGGTGGGGGCTCCATGGCACTGTTGTGGGGACTTCTGAGTGCCTGGGCTCGGGCCAAGCTGCAGCTCGGTGAGAGCAGGATGAGCCTGAGCTGCCCTGGCTGGGGAGGTGGGCACACCAAGGAACAGCTGGGATGGGGTGTGGGGCTGCTGCCCACCCCAGCTGAGACCTCCCCCAGCCTGCCTGAGCTCGGGGTTTCTGCTGTGGTGTGACGCTGGACAGGCACCGTGCTGCTCCAAGAGCTGCTGGGGCTTGGGCCAGAAAATTCATTCTTGGCTGCTTTCAGAGGGGTTTGGCTCGTACCTTTCCCATCTGGGGGCTTTCAAATGGAAAAAAAAAAAAAGAAAAAAGAAAAAAAGGAGAAGAAAGGAAAAAACCCTGGCCCTGTGCCACCTCCACAGTCACCATCACTTGCCATGGTCTCCAGGTGGGACTGTGCCCAGCATCTGCCAAGAGCCTGAGCTGGTCCTCACTGCCACAGCCTCTGCCTGGTCCTGAACTGCTTCAGGTGCCACTTGCCTGAATCAAAGTGTCACCAAGATGAGACCCCCCCCCCACATCTTGGGTGACCTGACTAGCTCCACTGAGGCAGCCCCAGGTGGTACCTCTGGGCCTCCCCATCCATCCCATGGCTGTGCTGTGCCCCCATACCATGGGGAGTGAAATGGCCCCCCAGCCCCCCAAGAGCCACAGCGCTGCCTACCTTGGTGTGTGCAGCACCAGGAGTCTGCTGCTTCAGCACCTAACGCAGGGGGACAAGGACCTCGTGGGGGTGGCTGAGCATCGCAGGGACAGCAGGGCCTGGAGAGACACCGACAGCGACAGCATGAGTGCCTTGGAGGGGCCACAGCACCCGGTGGCATAGACAAAGATGGGGGACAGACAGAGCACACCACTGCTTGCTGCCCTCTCCTCCACCTGGGTGGGTCTGTGTGCTCCCTGCATCCCCATCTCCAAGGATGGGAGCAACCTGCTGCCCAGAGCCACCACCTCCCTGCAGCTGGGAGCCCAGCAGGGCGTGCAGGGGCTGACAGGCTGCAGGACACGGCAGCTCATCAGTGTCTTTGGTCCTCTCCTAAATCAGGGACACACACTCTGCTGCTGGCAGAGGGCTCCTGGCCATCTCTGCAGGTACCTGGCAGTTCGGATGCCTTCATTAAAAATTTAGAGGGCTCTCAACTCTTTAAGGGTTTTAAAATTTTACATTAGCTCTGCCTTCCTTAGCTTGCACATGATAAATTTCTTCATTGGAGAACATAATAGCAAGTTAAAACAAGCCACCAGACAAGAGTCCTTGCTCAGACTCAGCAACTAGAGGAAGCCTGATGCTGCTTTGGGCTCCCCACTCCTGCTGGACCTCAGGAAACTTCTGTCTGGGGATCTTATCCCTTCCTCAAATGTCCTTGAAATGCCCCTGTGATGCCTGGGGAGATGCAGGGGTTGCTGGCCTGGGCAGGGGCTGTGCAGGGTACCTGGGTACCAGCATCCTGAGCTGGCAGTTTTTGGGGTGGGCTGTCCCTGTGGTGTGGCTCATGTCACTGTGACATGTGCCATGAGTGTGATTTCTCCTCTGCAACTCGAGGAGCAGGTTCCCAGGGAAGTTACAAATTCATCCTGACTTCACGCAAAGGCTTTTCCTCCACCCTGGGGAAAGAGGGAGGCTTTGGCAGATTGGAGATAAATATATGACCCAGGGGAGCCAAGGGAAACACAGGCAAACACCGACGCTGTGCAGGAGCAGGGGCTGGGGAGGATGGAGCCTGCATTTTTAAAAGCTTTACATAGCAGGGATGCCTCATTCCAGCCCTGGGAGCAGGAGACACTGACAGCCCCTGGGAACAGGGTCTGGGGAGGTTGGTCCCAGCGGGACCCCCAAGGAGACCCCAGAACAGAGACTGGTGCGCTGGAAAATGCAGCGCTGAGAGCTCAGCCTGGACAGGGCTCAGCAGCAGCATGAAGGTGACCTTTGCTGGGGACAACCACTGCCTCCTTTGGGATGTGGGAAGGCTCTGGAGCAGGGTGAGACGGGCTGCAGAGAGCTGCAGGGATGTGCTCCTGTGGGGTCTGGTTTGCAGCCAGCGCCGTGCCAAGGAGACAGCTGGGCTGGGACAGAGGCACACTGGCTCTGCTGGCCCTGGCCTGGGCTGCAGATCAGCAGAGATTTATTTGCTGAAACCCCAGAGGGTGGGAAGAGCAGGAACACCCTGCCCAGGCACCTGAGGGAATGCAGAGAGTCCTGAGGGGTGCTGCTCCCATCCCTGCAGGGTATTTTTTATTTCAGCCAGACCAAAGAGGTTTTTTATCTCCTTTGCAATAGGCAGAACCTGCCAGTACCATGAAGATGCATCTCAGCTGGGCAGCTGCACTAGCTCAGTCTGTCTGTCTGTCCAGGCAGCCAGACCTACCACAGCCAAGGCAGAGGACAGGGAACAGCAGAGCAGGGTGATGGTGCCAGAACACCCCCAGCTCCAGGGACAGCAGTGCCCCAGGTGCTGGCAGGGATGTTTTGATCCAGTCTGGACATAAGACACAGTATCCAGGAAAAACTTAATGCTTGAGATGTGACATTAGTGAGTCCACAGCTCTTCTGCTTTGGCACATCCAGCTCTCAGCACCCTGCGTGAATAGCTGAGCTCGTCCAAGAGTCTGAGAGGAGGGGAGGCTGGGGAAGGAGGAGGGTGAGCAGTGAGCTGCACGGGCTGAGAAACTCAGGACACATCTCAAAGCACTTTACTGCCTAAGGGAGATGCTCCTGGGACCTGCCTTAGGTCTGGCAGCAGTTTCCTCTCTGGGCAGCAGGTGAGAGGGAAGGTTCAGAGTGACAATGTCTGGGCAAAGCCTGTGCTGGCAGTGTGCTGTCCTGGTCTGACACAGGGGTGCAGAGGACTCAGGGTGCCATGCCACACCGGGCAGCCCCCAGAGGCATCCCCCAGCTGGGGTCTGTACCTGAGCTGACCTGCTTTGCCTTCAAAAAGCAGAGATCCTCAGCCCCAAAGATCTCAATACCTCTTGCATAATCCCTCCAGCCTCAGACTGGGGCAGGTCTGGGTCACACCACTGTGGGGCTCTGGGATTTGACTGAGGTGAGCAATATTTCTGAGCCTCTGGTGACTGTCACAGAGGGGCTGGTGAAACCAGTTAGGGATGGATGGACCTGCTGGTCTGGCTGTGTGCAGGAGGAGCAGGGCAGTGCAGAACAACACAGCAAAGGTGACAGTGGCTCCTGACAAGGCACAGCCTGGAGAGCCCACAGCTGGACAAGGGAGATGGTGTGGGTCTGTGCAGGCAGGAAGGCTCCGTGGGACCAGGAGAGGCAGAGGGGAAAGCTCCTGGGACGAGCGAGAGGAGCGCTCAGGCGAGAGCAGCCCGCAGGAGCACAGCTTGTTTACCCTGGCTGAGCAGGCCTGATTGCTCTCTATAAATACACCCGGAGAATAAACACCGGGGAGGGAGAAGGATCGTTTAAACTCGAGGACGATGCTGGCATAAGAACAAATGGGAAGGCCTGGCCAGGAACACAGAGGCTGTGGGCGAGAGCAGAGATCCTCTGGCCACGGGGAAGATCCTCTGGGTCCAGCCCTGGCTGCTGGGGAAGTGTGTGATGCCCAAGGACTTGGGCTTGGTGCCAGTGGGAGAGGCAGCAGCCTGGGCTGCAGTGACCATGCTCTCCTGCCATACCAGACCTCCAGAGCTCCAGGCCACAGGGCAACATTGGCGCCCAGGGGCAGGAATGGAGGTGTGCCACACTGCCAGTGATCACCGCCTCTTCCCCAGGACTTGACTTCTACTGGGACTTCTCATCTCCAGAGCATAAACCAGGCTGGGCGCCTCAACACAGCTCCTCTTGGCTCCTGATATGGGCCTGGTGGGCTTTGCCTGGCAGCAGCCTCTGCAGAAACCCAGGGAAGAGCCAAGGTGTGAACCAGAATCATCCTTCAGTGCTGTGAGGTGTTCCGAGCTCTGTCTGCTGAGGGTCATTTCAATACTAATGTCATCAAGCAAGGCAATCGAAGAAACAAACACTCGGCCCACAGCCAAGTGAGACTTTGAGACATTTTTCTGTGCCAGTTTGTCTCAGCTGAGCCTCTCCAGTTTCCCCAGGAGGGTGAGGGTCAGACACTGTGAGCTGTGCTACTGGATGGGGACTGAGCTCCTTTGTTTCCATACTGGAGCCTGTCCTGGCAACCCTTGGGGTCCTGTGAGGCACAAGGGAGGGAGGGAGGACACTCCTCTGCTCCCTGAGCCCAGCCCATCCTTCCTCATCCTCGATTTGCCAAACCCAGCACCTCAGCTTGACTCGAATCACTCTGGTTCCTTCACCAGCCCTGGCCACAGCTGCTGGAGCCTGGCTCCGGAGCCTGGCTGGTGGCAGGGAGAAGCCCTGAGCCCCGTTCTGAGCGGCGGTGCCAGCCCTGTTCTCTGCTCTGACTCACCCACTGCCAGCCTCGGGCAGCCGCTGCCCGGTCACGCTCGTGCCATGCGGGTGGCACTGCCACCGCCTGCTGCCAAGGCCTGTGCCACGGTGCCACCTGCCCGTGTGCTGCAGCCCTGGTGCTGGGGACACGGCGGGGACAGGGGCTGGAGTGTGGGGCTTAGGAGGTGCCTTGTAGGGACAGTGCAGAGGGGACAGGGATGGAATCTCAGGGGACCGGATTGCTTCACGAGTGGTTGGACTTAGCGGTGCAGAGCAGGGCGGAGAAGGAAGCCCCCGATGGGGAGGCACGGGCAGAGCCGGGCAGGCACCGGGGATCCCCGGGGCAGAAAGGTGCATGGAGCCCCCCGACTGCGGGCAGGGGGTAACGGCGGGGTCAGGTCGCATCCTCTCCGTGCCCACCGCCCCGCTCTGCGGAGCCCCCCGCAGGGGACAGCCGGGCACAGAGGGGCTGGAGGGTCCGGGGGTCTCAGCCCTTCTCCTGCCACCCCCTGCCCACCGGCGTGTCCGCCCTCCGCAGCCCCGCGGGTGGGCAGCCGGGGGGCGCGGCGCTCAGCTCTGCATCCCGCGCCCCGCATCCCCCGCGTGGCTCCCGCATCCCGCAGCACCGCGTCCTTCCCGCATCCCGCCCCGCGGCCGCCGCCCCGTTATATAAGCGGCGGCCCCGGGAGGCTCGGCGGGCCGATCCCCGCGCCCGTGCCCGGCCCCCCCCCCGGGCTCTGCGGCACGGCGGGCCCGGCCCGGCCCCGCACCGCTCCCGCACCCACCTGGCTCGGCGCGGCTCCGGTGCGCCCCGTCCGCCCCCGGCGCGGAGAAGGAGCCGCCGCCGGAAGGGAGGCGGGAGCCGTAGCGGTACAGGGGGGGCCCGGTGCTGGCTCCCCCTCCGCCGCACGGCCTCCCGGGCGGGGCCGCCTCCGTGCCCGCCCCCGGACCGCCCCGCGCCCCGGGCGGCAGCCCCCGGCCCGGCCTTCCGCCCCGCTACCGGGCGGGTTCCCTCCGGTACCCGGTAATTGCTCCTCCGGTAGCGAGATGCTCTGTCCCGCTATTCAGCCATCCGCCCCGTGCAGCCCGGCTGTGCCCCCCTCACCCCGCGTCACCCCCGGTACGTGGCGGCCCTCCCAGTACCTGCAGCTGCACCTCCGGTGCCATGGCAGCCACCCCCAGTACGTGGCCATGTCTTCCAGTACCCCTTTTTTTGGCCACTCGTTTCTCCAGTACCCAGCAATTCTCCCCAGCCATCCCTCTGGACCCCCTGGATCTGCCAGTTTGCCCCCATCCAGCAATTCCTTCTAATATTTGCTCTCTCTGCACAGGCCCTGCTGCTTCTCTGCCCCCTGAGTTGGCGATTCCTCTCCCATGGCACTGCCAGCACCTCCAGAGGAGGGGTCTCTAGACAGGGCAGCTCTGGGTGTGCCAGGGGTGCTCCCCAGATCAGAGATCCCTGTTGCACAGAGCCCTTGCCCAGGTTCTCCATGCTGAGGATGGAGGTGATGAAGAGCCGTGAGCCCGCTGGAGCCTGAGGGGCTCACAGAAAAGCCGGGGGAGCGGAGGAGGTGGAGAGGCTGGAGCAGGGGCTGCTCCGGGAGCTGCAGAGCTCCATGGGATGGGGATATGGGCAGGCTGGCCATGTGCTGCTGCATGGGGTAGGAGCAGCAGAAGGAGGGAGTGTGAGAAGAGCAAGAGTTTGTCCACAGAGGCTTTAAGAAGCAAAAATCCCTATGTTCAGGGATTGGTGCAGAGCATGGTCAAGAGGACTGCAAGATCCCCACTGGCCTGAGGGGCTGGAACTCATCCTCCCCCTGCCCAGTCCCTCTCCACAGGCTGCTCCCTTGTGTTCCTGGCAGGCAGGTGAGCCCCTTTCCCCCCCCAGGTTTTGTGGATGCTCAGAACAGCTCCCACCAAGCTCTGGAGATGCTCTGGAGTTGTTGCTTTCTGGGGTGGGCTCCTTGCATTGCAACTTGTCTTTTCAATCTGTTTAGCCATTGGATCTCTGATCGCTCTCTGAACAAGGGGGGGGTCCTGTCTCTCCCTCCTGAAAAGGGGGTACAGGACAGATGCATCCTAATGCCCGAGGAGGGCCCATCACCATGGCCCCAGGGGAGTTTGCTGCTCACATTTCCCACCCTGGGGAACGCTTCCTCCACCGGGCATCACGGCAGGGTCAGATGCGGGTCAGCCGGGACCGGTTATCCCTCCCTGCTCCCGCCGTGCTGCTCGGCACATCCCGCAGCAGCTCACTGCACCACTCCTCCTTGCAGGGCTGCAGCGGGATGGAGAGGCTGATGAATAAATCAATCCCCCTCGGTGCTGAGGCTGCAAAACTTGGATGCGAGCAGAGGAGCAGCGCCGGGGCTGGCGACCTGACGGCCGGGGTGGCACCACTTGTGCATTCCCCCCATGCAGCCGCCGCAGACAGAGCTGCTGCAGCCAAGTGGGCAGCTCTGATTGCCTTCTCGACATGTTTTATTTATCAAAGCGCTCAATATGCAGCTCTCTCCTGCTGTCCCACATTTTCCCCAGATTCTCCCGGCTGGAAATGGGAGCAGCGGTTTGGAGAGGAGCCGTGGGGCGCTGCTGGCTCCTCCTGGGCTCAGGGAGCAGCGGTCCTTGGCCTCCCTGCCCTGGGCATGGCTGAGCCGGTGGCATCGCGCTGCCACTCGGCTGCCACCGTGCCGGGGAGAGGGGTCCCTGCTGCCAGCTCGGCCTTTGCCGAGCTCAGGGAACGCTTTTAAAGAGCAGCCAGGCTTTTGGTCCTCCTGCTGAGCTTTGCCAAGAGCAGCGGTGCCCGAGGCAGATGCCAGGCGATGCCCCCGTGCATGGCAGAGGCTGCTTTGACCCGGTCCTGGCCAAACCGTGGCCGCTGTCGCCGGCCCAGCCCGGCTCCTGCTCCTTTCCTCCATCGCCTCCGGCTGCCTGTGCCCCTGGAGCAGAGGAGGGAGCTGCAGGGTGCGCTTCTGCTGCCTCGCTGCTAATAAATAAACCCCACTAATGAGTTGGGCTCTGGCGGGCGGGCAGGTAGTGGCAATAATCCCCCAATTAAGTGGATGAGGCAGACAGTTAAGTGCAGAAAACCCACAAATAAACAAGAAGGAGAATAATATAGGAGCAGGGAGGAGCTGGTCCCTCAGCCTTTCCCCCGGCAGTGCCAGGAGCACTCTGGGAAGTGTAGTTCTGCCTTCATCCTCTGCCGACATCCTCCTCTGGAGGGACGGAAATCCCTAATTTTCAGCCCGTTCCTCCCGTTGCACCAGGGCTGGGCAACCATGAAACACCAGGAGAGTCAGGTTTGGGGATGTTGGAGCAGGACAGGAACGGAGCTCTGATGGGAGCCTGTGTGCACAGAGCATCCCTGCCGAGATGGGAACCCACAGGGCTCTGAGAGAGGAAGCCCTGCCAGGCAGAGAGCCCTTGGGGCTGTCTCCATGTGTGGAAACCGAGGGATGGAGATGCTGCAGCTGTGCGATGGCTGCTTTGCCTTCTCACCCCTGCCGCGTGAGCATCCCTACCCTCGAGCTTCCTCCGGGTGGGAATATCGGCTTGGAGCGCCTGGAGGGTGCACTGTGCAGGATGGAGCTGTGCAGGGGCCATGCTGGCTGCTGGCACAGCAGAGGCTTCCTCCTGGAGCCCCAGACGGACACAGAAACCTCAGTGAGAGCAAATGCCTCCCGGCTCTATCGATCGCGGCCGTGGCTGTGCGTGCCTCGTGCTGGACTTGCAGGGATGATCAATACCTGTTTCTCTCCCCAGCCTTCACCTCGCTAATGGGAGCCACCAGCCCTGCCACTTCCCCAGAGGTGCCAGGAGGAGATGGCCATGGCTGGGCTGGAGTTGGACCCGCTTCTCCTTCGCATTCTCAGGGCAAGAGTGCCCAAGAGCTGCGGTGCTGTCGCATCCTGGGGCTCTGCCGCCAGGCACTGCTGAGCTGGTGGCTGCCGAGGCCACGGGGACAGTGGACACTGGTCCCCAGCTGGCACTGGGATAGCTGTAATTAGTCATAAACAAACATTTTGGAGCAAAGGTCCAAGGGTTTGTGGCGTGCTGGGGGTTTGCTCCCTGCAGGGACAGTTTCACAGCCGGCAGTGGCTGCGCAGGGGCAGTGCAGGAGGAGCTGCTCGGCTCCACAGCTCTGCCTGTGCCACTGCAGGTGCCTGCGAGGATGTTCCCACTGTCTGTGGGTGGAAGAGGGAAGCCCATGGTGCCAGGGGCCAGGCTGCAGTGCCAGGGGACACGATCCCATCCTGCCTGGTGGCAGGGCTGCTGATGGTGGCACCGTGGGGGTTTTTCCTGTGCTGGCAGCAGAGGGGGGACTCATGAGAGGCATAATAATAATCCCCACGTGAAGGATAAGAAAAGAAGCTATTTCAGTATTGCCTCCTCCGCCTGGTGAGCCCACAGCCAGGCCTCTATCAGGAGAGGGAATGCAGATAAATCAGCCATTCTCCTTAGGAATATGAGCTTATACCTCTCCTGTGGCACCAAACCTCAGTGGGAAAAGGTGCTGGTTCCTGGTGAATGCTGGGGTACAGCTCGTCATACAGCCTGCCCACTGTCCCAAACATTGGGCAGCAAGTGCCTGGCATCAGCTCAGCTTTCTGGATCCCTGTGATGAAGTTCCCAGAGAGAGCAGCAATTCCTGGAAATTTTCTTCTCTGTGTCTGTTCATGCAGTAACTGGGAGCTGAACTCCTTCAGTGGAGAAAAAAAAAAAAAAAAAAGACCAAAAGGAAATTGAAGAGATTGGGGTTTTGATGCCTTTTCCTTTGAACGCAGGGGCTTGCAGAGCTGGGCAGTGATGGGTGAGGGGCTGTAGGATGGAGCATGCACACTTTACACCATATACATTCGGGAAAGCCAAGCCAGCCTGCATGTGCCCTCTGTCCTGACTTGGAGGGCAGGAGCTGCCCTTCATGCTAGGCTGCAGAAGATTGATGTGTTTTTGAAGGCAAACCGGAGTTTTTGCCCTGAAACGGTGTGGCTGCCTGCTCCGAATGCTAAGCAGCTCCTTGGAAAGCGCTTTCAAAGCACAAAGGGGAGCAGGATGAGGGAGCAGAACAGTCAGCTCTCTCCTATGACCCCTGGAGACTGCACTGTCCCTTCCCAAAAATCACAACAGAAAATCAAACTCGTAGGAAAACCCCCCCAAGAAGTCTGGCCCATGGTTCTGGGTGGTGGAATCCCTCCTCAAGAGGTCACAGCCTGTTCTGCCGTGGCCAAGATCCCCTCCTGCAGGATCATTCTGGGGGGACTGTGGATTTATTTTGGAGGCAGCTGCCACGGGTGGGACCAGCTGTGCTGGTGGGGCAGGAAGCAGAGAAGTGCATGGGACCTGTCCCAGGGGTGTCACCAGCACCCTCCTCACGGCTGCTCCCCCCAGCCACCCCAAACCTCCCACAGCATCAGCACCATCCCAAGTGTCCTTGTTAGGGTGGCACAAGAGCATCTCCTGTGCCCCCAAATTGCCACCCCGTGCCCGGAGGGCTTTCAGGGTTGGGATCTGCACAGGCAGCCCCGAAGTGCTCTCTCCACAGATCCTCCCACCTGCCTCTGCCAACTAATGGAGGTGATTTTCACCTCCTTTCATCTGGAAAACCGCCGGCAAAAGTCATCTAACAACTTGCCTGGCAGCAGGAGCGTTGAAGAGGTTTCTGTCTCACGTCCGGCTGCCCAGGGAGGATCTCTGTCTCGGGATGCAGAGCGGCACCCGGGAACCCCTGTGGGGCCCGACCCACACTCAGCGGGGCACTGGGACATGCAGTGGGGGCAGACATCACCCACCCTCGGCATTGCTTCTCCTCCATCCTCCCTTGTGCCTGCCCTGGGAGAGGTGATGGGTGATGCAAAAATAGCCGGCATCATTCTCAGACAGCAAACACCCCAGGAATGATGTGAAGACGGGAAAAGGTTTCAGCATAGTGGATGCCCCCTGTGCTGTGCCTGAGCACAGCCTCTCCTGATGGGGGAGATGCCTGTGAGCATCCACTGGTGGAGACACCTCTGCCTGGGGACGGAAGCATCATCACAGTGAGGTGGATGCTGATATGGGATCCTCAGGAGCTGCTGTAATCTCATTCCAGGAGCAAATCACATTCCCAGCAGCCAAGGACATGTTAGGTCTCAATAAAAATGGTAATTCCCAGCAGATTGAGTTGGAACAGGGAAGGTGGCTGTAGCTTCCCCTTTCAAGCCTTCTTCAGTGCCCATGGGGAGCGAGGTGGTGCTGGAGGAGGCAAAGGGCTGCACTGAAGATGAAGGATTTGGGAAGTAGGAGCAAGAGGTTTCTGCAAAACCCCAGCTCCTCACATCCTCTGAGATGTGGCCTCGGGTCCTTGTCTGCCTGATCCCTGCCCTGACGCTCACCCGAGCTGCCCAGCCATGAAAGTCAGAACTGTTTGTTTGCAGTTTCCTAGGAGAGAAATCACGTTAAAAAAAAATTAATTACACACCTGAAAACAAAATCTGGCTGCTCAAGTGCACATCAGGGATAAATGGTGTGCTCCAAATGAGACAATTTACAGCTTGGGTAAGTAATGAAGGAACCCAGCCAGGCGTGAAAGCAGAGGGGGAGAGTAACCCTGGGGGAATGTGGGGTTCTTTTCTCCCTGCTCCCTTTGTCCTCCATCCCCTTCATCCCTCTGACCCCCTTTTCACTGCTTCTTGCTGGGAAACCCCCATTTACTCGGCACTGCTGGCTGCAGTGGGTCCTTGTGGCCCCAACCCCGGGAGTTCAGCAGGGATTTCGGATGAGTATGAGCCCTTTCAGAGCTTGGAGATGGGAACGGGGCAGGGAATGGAACAGAAGGATGTTCTGTGCACCCCAGGGAGCGAAGGGCTGGGTGGGACATCTCCTCCCGTGGGATCCCAGTGAGCAGAGGTGTCCAGCATGGGGGTCCCTCGCTGCACCCCGACCCTGCTGGCACCCCCCAGCCCACGCTGGCCTCTGCAGCGCTCGGTGTGCGGTGTGTGGGCGGGCTGGCAGCACGCAGCCGAGGGACGGGCAGCAATCCAGGCTTGCTGGCGAGAAGAAAATCATTTCTTTGCCTTATTTTTCCCTTTACAGTGTCCCAGCCCAGGCTGTGAGCGTGGGGATTTAAAGGGGCTGTGTCCCAGGGCCATCACGCCGGGTCAGCGGCGGTGGGGATGGCTGATGTGGCTGGATCCGCGAGGTGGAGCTGAGCTCCGCGGGTGGGCTGGTGCCTGTGGGTGCTTCCCCAGTCTATGGGGACTTTTGCTGCCCTGGGGCAAAGTTAAAGTGTGGGCAGCAGCCGTGATGGGTGAGGAGATGCCCCGTGCCTCTCACATTGCTCAGGGGGAAGCATCCCCGCATCCCCTCCACCCCCACGGCTCGTTTGGCGTTCCCATTCACAGCCCCCAGCCCCCGCTGGGCGGGATGGCCCCTCCTGGACCTGCGGGAGCTGCTGTGCCCCGTTTGGGGCGCGATGCTGTGCGCAGAGGTGGGAGCAGGGCTGGGACAGCGACCCAGGGGCTGCGGTTGCCCAGATGTGCTGACTGCAGGGGCCACAGCAGGGATGCTCTGGGATGCTGGCAAAGCTGCTCCTGCCCTGGGAAACACCAAGAGGCATCGGTTTAGCTCCTGCAATGCCCGTGACCACTTCTCAGGCTAAGAAATGCTGTGAAATGTGGGCTGACAGAAGCAGGACAGTCTGACTCAGTCCTACTCCACCTCCAAAACCTGTGGAGAGCTGGAAGGTGCGGGGAGATTTGGGGCTTCATGATGCCCAACACAACCACATGCCCTGGGGGGACTGAAGCAGCCCCAGCGGGAGTGGGAGCAGAAAGGACACCCCTCTTCAGCCCAGCCCCGCAGCTCCAGGAGGACACAAAATCTGCCCTTCCCGACATGGGGATGAGACCGTCTGCACCTGCAGCATCGCCCCCTCAGACCCTCTGTGCCACTGCAGCAGCACCGTGCAATGCTGTTATCTCTAATGCCTGGGAGCGGGAAGGAGATTAATATTCATCACAAGGGAGCGGAGCATATGGAATATGAATAATGCTAATTGTGTCTGTATAGATTTAGTGTAAGAAGCTTCCATGCATTAAGGAGGGAGGGAATTAGTTCTCTGAACCGTTTCAGACTCATTTCTGGCACAGGAGTGCCTGCCTGCCCGCAGGTTTGGAGGCAGGGGTGAAGGATCAAACTTGTGTCCCAGAGAGGCTCGGGATGCAGGGCGGCTGTGCGGGGGAGCACAGGCACCCTGTGCCTCCCAAAAAACAGTGATGGAGCAAACTCAGTCACTGCAGGGGCCAAGGAGGAAAAGGGGCTGCCTGTAGCCCTGTGAGCCACACAGCCACGGGCTGCTGCAGCCAGAGACACCCCCAAGTGCCAGTCTGGAGGTGACTGCAAGCCTGCTGTGCCTCGGCTGCTTTTCCATGTGCGTGGCCCCCTGGTCTTGGATCCCTGGGGCCAAGAGTAGTGCAGGGCTGGCACTGCTGCTGCCCTAGGTGAGTTTATCTGCCCCCAGGTGCATGGCAGGCAGGGAGCTGGCAGGAGGCAGTGCCCTGTGCACTGGGGGTTGGACTGGTAACGAGACCTGGGGTTAGAAAACTTCATGCCTTAAACATTCATCCCATTTGCCTTCTGGGGATGAGGGCTGGTGCCCCATTTTAATTGAATCAGCTCATGGCTTTAATGAGGTGAAGAGGAGAAGGCTCATTTGCTCAGCCAGGCAGGGAGAGCAGGCTGGGCACTGCAGGTCCAGGGCTTTGGCAGGGCCCCCCCAGGCCCTGGTGAGTGTGTTCCCTCTTCATGTGGCATAGACTGACTTGTGGCAGTGTCACCTTGGTCACAGGGGACTGGTAGGAACAGCAGGATCAGGCTCCCCTCCCTGCAGGGCATGGTGCTGAGCTTCCCCCTGTGCCCCAGCACTGCAGAGGGGTTCAGGCTGGACACCCCTCTTCTGCTGTGCTCCCCAGAGATGGCCCTGGGGCAGCAGAGAGCTCAGGAAGGGCTGGGGTCATCCCTCTGCTGCAGACTGGAGCTGGTCAGGGAGTTTTGGCAGCCTCAGGAGAGGATGGAAAACCCCTGGGGTCCAGCTGCTCCCTGGGATGCCCTCTGCCACCCCTGCAGCTGCACTGGGGGATGCTCCATGCCTTTCCCCACGCTCTCCAGGACCAGCAGCCTCAATTGTCTCAGGCTTGACCATTGCCCTCTTCCTCTCCTCTCCTCCCATCCCGAGAACGTGATTCCTCTTCCTGCACTTTGATCTCTCCAATTTTTAGCTCGCTCTGGCTGCTTTATAGGCACTAATCCCTCTGCAGGCACTGGGGAGAATCCACCTACACTCCATGCAGTCTTAAGTCTTATTGTGTAAACAAAATCTCAGACACGAAATCCTTAATCCTTAATGGTTGGAGCCTCGGATACCTGTTCCCCCGTGTCCTGCCCGATGGAGGATGGAAGAGGGGGAAGGTCTCTGCCATATTTGCTCCCTTCCTCAACCTCAGCACAGATTAAACATCTGTACATGCTTTTTTTCCCTTTCTTCCTGGCTTTTCACACTGGTGAGCCACCCTGGCCCCCTCCCTGCGTCACTGCATTTGTTCAGCTTAGGGGATCAAACTGGGTGACATTTGGAGTTGGGATATTTAAAATGCAAATTTCCTCTGGATAGATAAGTGGAATTTGCTCCCTCTTATGAAGGGAATCTCTGGGGAGAGCCGAGCACTACGGCCAGCCTGCTCTGAATGTGAAATGCAGCCAGGGGAATCCCTGCCTCCCCCCAGCCTGGCACTTGTGGGAAACACTGGTGCAATAACCACCCTCCTGACCACGGAGGGATCCAGATTTCCCCCAAACACAGCGAGAGGCAGGAGCTGCAGAGCCGGCAGAGAACCTGGATTACAGCCAGGGAGGGAGAAATCTCGGTGGCTGCCGGTGTAATCCCAGAATTGATGTTTTCTCCCTCTGCACCCAGGGTGCTGCTGATGTATTTGTCTCTCCCTCCCAGCTTGGAAATTAAAGCTTTCGCCACTTTTCTTGCTGCAGAGGAACAAATGTGTGTCTGAGAGGGAGATTTACACTTTGCTTTCCTTTCTGGAAATGGAGCGTGATTTTCCAGTGACTGCAGACGCTTGGGCCTGTCCTGATGCCTTGAGAGGAGCTGCTGGGTGGGAGAAGGAGCCACCCCACCCATCCCAGCCTGCTTCAGCAAACCAGGTGGGTTTACACCCCAAAGGGTTTGGATGAGAGGGCTGCAGCCCCGTGTTTCCCCCTCTGCACTCACATAACTCCTCGTGCCCCCCTTTTTCCTCCCCCTTCTCGGTGCAGGCTCCAGGCTGGGCTGATTCACCCCCTGGCATGGCTGTACTCAGAACCTGCTAAACCCCCACCACGGGACAAGTGGAGCATCTTTAGGGAAAAACACTCGGTTTGCTGCCAACCCCATCCAGGATGAGACTGCAGGCACCAGGCTGCACATGGGGGGCATGGCAGTGTGGAATTACAGCAGGGCTGGCATGGAGAGGAGCAACCCTGGCTTGGGAAGCCCTGGGAGGGCTGGGGAGAGTTCGCCTGGAGCCATTCATATGCATCAGCTTCATCCCTGCCTGCCCACAGACCCCCACTCACGCAGCAACCACTTAAAGCAAAAAGGAAAACCATGAAGCAGAAGAAGTTCAGGCAGCTCTGTGAGCTGGTCCCGGGCTCCTGCAGTGACTGG